>NC_064567.1:82409956-83021622 GCF_937001465.1 Orcinus orca
GTCTCTATTGAACTGTATTAAAAATAGGGCTTCCCTCGTGGCACAGTGGTTAAGAACCCACCTGCCCATGTAGGGGACATGGGTTCGAGCCCTGGTCCAGGAAGATCCCACGTGCCGCAGAGCAACTAAACCCGTGCGCCACAACTACTGAGCCTGCGCTCGAGAGCCCGCGAGCCACAACTACTGAAGCCAATGCGCCTAGAGCCCGTGCTCCACAGCAAGAGAAGCCACCACAATGAGAAGCCCGTGCACCGCAACGAAGTGTAGCCCCTGCTCACCACAGCTAGAGAAAGCCCACGTGCAGCAACAAAGACCCAATACAGCCAAAAATAAATAAATATATAAAATATAATAATAATAATATCAAGAAAACTGGGAATTCCAAGGAAGGAGATGGAATTTAATGTATATTTTCAGTTAAATGCATGAGGTTGAAATTTTTGCAGTCTGTTAGCAAGAGAAAGGATAGAAATGACTATACTGTTATTAAGCAAATACAGCATGCAAGTATAGAAACTGTACCTAAAAATGTCCTATTTTTTAAAAATCTGTTATACTAAGACAAGAGCTGTAATGGTACAGTGAGAAAAGTTTTTAAATTTAAAGACTAAGCATTTTAGCTAAACCAAAAAAACACTGGAAAATAGTAACTTCTTGTCCTGGGTAACTAGATTTGAAATTAAATCTTCATATTTATTTGTCAATTAGGTCAGTGCTTTAGTGAAATATAATTGTATATGTTTATACTCCTAGTAAGAGTAAGATGTTAAACATGGATGAATGGATGAGACAGATCAAGGTCTTAGCAGGAACAGAAACTTCAGTATGAGTTGGTAGTCTAGCCCATTTTCAGATTCAGTTCTTGTTGTTCTCCATGTGCACTCTGCTTACTAACGTCTAGACCGCTGACATCTGAATCAGGCTGAGAGCTGAGGCCAGCATTCAGATATGTTGTATTTGGCTAGCACTGTATTTTATTTATTTATTTATTTATTTATTTTTAGTGAATGAAATAATACTTTATAATTTTGATTAAGAGGTAAAGGAATAGAGAACAATTGAATTTGAGATATTCGAGAGAATAATTTGGAAATTAATCTTTCAGTGTTTACTTTCAATGTTCATACAATGAACTAGGCTTCTATTCAGCCTCACTATACATGATATGATGCATCACATAACTTTGTGTAAGTTGCCACAAATACAGGATACCTAATATACAATGAATGAAAGAAATTTTGTCAGCAAGACTGCCCTCATAGCTCCATTTCACTTTATATTTGTTTTTCAGTTTTCTTAGATTTTCAATGTATTTATACACAAACTCATTTTGTCTATAGCATTGAAATAGTAAAAAAAACAAAAAAAAACAAACCAAAAGAATCAAACTTTTTTTTTTTTTTTTTTGCAGTACACGAGCCTCTCACTGTTGTGGCCTCTCCCGTTGTGGAGCACGGGCTCCGGACGCGCAGGCTCAGCGGCCATGGCTCACGGGCGCAGCCGCTCCGCGGCATGTGGGATCTTCCCGGACTGGGGCACGAACCCGTGTCCCCTGCATTGGCAGGCGGACTCTCAACCACTGCGCCACCAGGGAAGCCCCAAACCTTTTAATAAGAATATCAAAATTTCATCTTTTTTTTTCTTTCACATATGTACTTCATTTTTCATCAATGGTAAAAAAAAAAGCCTAACCTGCTTCACCTTGTAAGATTTTACAAAAAGGGTATATACTTCCAAACATATGTACAACAGATTTTTTTTTACACAATCAGAGGAACCAACAAAATATCCACAAATGTTGCATGCTAATTGCTCATCAACTAGCTCCACACACTTTTTCATGGTTTTGCTTCACTGTCTCCATCTTCTCTTTGTGTAAAAGCAGTGTAGCATTGTATTTTAAAAATGAACATACATGCCTTTGGGCAGAGCACACACTTTTAAATTCACAATAGTCCTTGTCTTGTTTTTACCTTGTTCTTGGTAGTTCCCCATTTTTTTTTTTTTTTTTTAAACCTTGTCTCCAAACCCCTGAAGCCATTTGAATTTGCCATCCCTGATTTAGGACTTCAGCAGATCTACTTTCCTTTATTCTAGTCTTCCTTCTCTTTATCAATTAAAGTTGGTGAGTACGAAAGTGAATTAGAAGGAACTAGGGTGGGAGATAAATTCTAGTTTGTTGTACAAAGCCTATATATTAAGTCACTTTATTTTTAGTGACTTAACACATAGGTGACTGAATATATTTTAGTCACTTTTATTTTTAGTTTTGTTAAAACTATAGTCAACTTGTTACATATATACTAGGATATGTTCTAAATTACATTTCTGGAAGTATCTTCTAAAAGTCAATTATCAAACTTCATCAATAAGAAATGTTCATAAGACAATCATATATTATTACACATATCATATAGAGCAGTTTACCAAACAGAAATAATTTTTACCAGTTTTACCAAATATTCCTACATCAATATTAAACACAATTTTGTTTAAGTTATATATATATTAAATATGATTTTACTTTTCTCAACATTAATCAAACTGCACCTATTTTATAAATGTACCCTCACAAAATAACACTCATTTCTCATTCAAAAGCTTATCAGCATACTCTATTGACATAATTAAATGTAATTATTTCTACTTACCTGCATACCTATAATAGTTTTTTATCAGAAATTAAATATTTAGACCTAAGATGACAGTGCATTCATATAGAATATGAATGGTAGAATATACATCATACTGTGACCACTTCTCTATCATGTAGTTTCAGTAGTTCACAATCACGTTTGTGTTGGAGACACATTATTGCCAGTTACAATGAAATATCAAACAGCCACACTAAGCCAAAAAGGGATGGAAGATAGAATGAATCAGGACAGCAAGAAATATTCTTGAAATTACTTGTACCTTTTTAATTTTCTTCTCAATCAGCATGTCTCCAACTGGCATTAGAATACCTCCAAACACAGCCAGGGCTGCACCAATGACAGCACCAGCGATGAGCCCACAGTTTCGATCGCAGCCCATTTTTCTTGTTCTGGGAAAAAACTAAGGTTCAGCACCTGCTTCCTTCAAACTCCCAGGTCTGATGAAGGTGGTTTCCAAGAGGTCTGGTTCTATCATTAGAAGGAGATCATAAAACAGAAGCATAAGTATCAAACAAAAAGATCAAAGTACAAGGAAAACACGCAACTGAAACATCATTCTGCCAGTTATAAACAGATGCTTTTTTTAAAAAAAAAATAAAACTTTCTAGGTCTTGTCCTTTCTTGATTTGACCTACCTACCAGTGGTAGAAGTAATAAATAATGTCACATAAAGCAGTTCTTCAAAGTTCTCCTCTTTAAAATTTTCTTTCTATGGATGATTAACATTCTGAAATCTTATCTAAGGAGAATATGCTTACTGTACTCTCGCCCTCTGCTTACCTTGCATCAGCCTGGGACACTTACGGGCATCTTCACCCTCTATCTGGCTTCTCCACCCCAACACAACCATCTGCACCCTAACTGGAGTTCTCCTGCAAACTGAATGTGGGTGGACTGATGTCTATCACATCTAAATGCTAAGCAAGTTTGGTGACAGATGTTTTCTTTACCTTTTTCACAAATAGAGAGATACGGATTTTACAGGAAATGATCTGATGAGTCTCAGAGGAATCAATTCTTGTAATCAATTGTAAGCTATCTGTTAAAACAAAAAAGCATGAGTAAATTGGGAAAATACATTGCCAGAAAATTAGCACTAGACTACTCCCTAATAACATCAAAATTATAATTATTAAAAGAAACTTCCACTTTCATCAATATTGAGTTCATGCCTGCATTCTTTCTTACACACGGTGTTGAAAACATTGAAATATTTTAAAGAAGAGTACTTCATTTCTTTTTTTTTTAACATCTTTATTGGAACATAATTGCTTTACAATGGTGTGTTAGTTTCTGCTTTATAACAAAGTGAATCAGTTATACATATACACGTTCCCATATCTCTTCCCTCCTGCATCTTCCTCCCTCCCACCCTCCCTATCCCACCCCTCTAGGTGGTCACAAAGCACCGAGCTGATCTCCCTGTTTTATGCGGCTGCTTCCCACTAGCTATCCACTTTACGCTTGGTAGTGTATATATGTCCATGCCACTCTCTCACCTCGTCACAACCTCCCCCTCCCCATATCCTCAAGGAAGTCCATGCTCTAGTAGGTCTGTGTCTTTATTCCCGTCTTGCCCCTAGGTTCTTCATGACCTTTTTTTTTTTTCTTAGATTCCATATGTATGTCCATCGACAGATGAATGGATAAAGAAGATGTGGCACATATATACAATGGAATATTACTCAGCCATAAAAAGAAACAAAATTTAGTCAATTTCTTTTTTTAATAACTGATTTTTAGGTAGTCTAAAGGTGAAAAGACTTTAAAGAAAATATGTAGAGGATGTCTAGTTTCTGTGATAGTCATTGCTTTCTTGCTGATCTCACATATATATTTTTTAACATATTCAAGGGCAATATTGTTCATTCTGTCATGGGCAACTGACTCATGCCAGTTCTGTTAAAAGCAACTAGATTGTGTCAATATGTATTTCACTTAGTCAGTCTTATCTTTGGAAGAAAACTCTTAGTGGAATAAGTAGATCCTATTGTAACAAGGTTAATAAGACTTTATTATTCAAATATTGAAAACATACTCATTTGAGCTATTTTGGTTGCAATCGCATTTTTTATAATGGGGTTGACCTGACATCAATAAACAGAATGTGCTTTGTAGCTTATAAACAAATATTCCCTACTTCAAAATGCCCCTGGCCAAGGAAAACAAAAATGCCAACAGAATGGAGGCTACAGACAAAAAAGAGGCACACATAATATTTTTCTCAACCTTGTAAGTAGAATAATAATTATATTTTGTTATGGTCTCAGATTTTCCCTACATAGCTTTGTTGTGGTTGAAGTACCACTCTGATGATTTTATTAGTAGTTCTTTCCACTTGAGGAAACATTTAGTTTTTTTAAAATATTAATTGCATAGCTAAGAAAATAGTGTTAAGACTAATGTTAAGAAAATAAGACTTTTCCCCAAAATGGAAAAAGATGTTATAAAATTTTTTCATGGCAATTTATTTATTTTTCATCCTTTAGGATTTCCCTTTACCAATGCCTTATAGCTAGGATACTTCCACTGTAAATCAGGATGAGCAAACTGATTCACACTGAGGTCCTCATGGCTAAGAAGCTTAAATAGTCATGAGTGTCACATGTTTTTTTCCAATGTAAACAAAACACACAAGCCTAAACAAGTGATTTATTTTTCCTGTGGAATTTTATGTGTCCCTGAGCAAGTAGAGTCGGCTTTTTATTAATTGCTTGGGGGTGGAGGGGGAAGAATATACGCTACCTCCTATGGCTTTGGCCAGGATTGTCATAATGCAATGGAACAAATTATTTAAATCTGATAATAATGACTAGATATTCACAAGTAGAATCTCCTTTGCAAAGGATAATTGTACAGCACCTTAAAATTTTTGTGAAGCATCATCCTTTTTGTTTGTTTTTTTTTATTTTTGCAGTACGTGGGCCTCTCACTGTTGTGTCCTCTCCCGTTGCGGAGCACAGGCTCCGGATGCGCCGGCTCAGCGGCCATGGCTCACGGGCCCAGCCGCTCCGCGGCATGTGAGATCTTCCCGGACCGGGGCACGAACCCGTGTCCCCTGCATCGGCAGGCAGACTCTCAACCACTGCGCCACCAGGGAAGCCCTGAAACATCATCTTTTAAACGATCATTGTAATTGCTGAGTAGAGAATGTCACCCAGGTGTTCTGTATTGTATACAAGTGATCATATTCAGGGGAGCTTATCAAGTAATATTTTACTGAATGCCCATTTCATAGACCATTCCCCAGTTCAAAATCTGCAAGTTATACTTAAGGTAGTCATCAAAATACAGGGATCGAGCCTGCTGTAACTGAGAGACTGGAGAATAAACTGAAGCATGATGGGCTACTCTCTTGCCAGCTGACCTTGGGCAAGTCACTTAATAGCTCTATTCCTCAGTTTCCTCATGTGTAAAATAAGATGCTAAGATGAGATCCCCAGTTTTTAATTTAGGCAGCTGAACTGGTTCTTCACTCAAATTCTTACATGGAAGACCAGGCAGAGTGACTTTGATTACAGCAGTGGCAGCAGTGGTGGGAACTCCAAGACCCTGATTCCCAACTTGGTCTCCCCACTCCCAACTAACACTATCCTATCCCATGTTTAGGAAACTTGAGGAGAATCTCTGTAGAAACAAATGGACTGCAATTCGTTAAAAAATTGGGACACGAAATCCCGAGAGTCAAATTCTAGTTTTGTTTCTATAACATCATGAATCTATTAAAAAATACAACTCAAAGATAAAATCATCTCTTTCCGAAAGATATTGTATTTTCTATATAAACACCACTAAAAATTATTCAATATTAATGTTATTTGCAATTCTGACAGATGGAATATAAAATGAGTTAAACATTACAATTCTATGGTTTCTGAGATGGACAGAGGTGTGTATTATTTGCCCCTTTCCAGATCTATGCCATCACCTAGTTAAGAATCTACCTGACCTTTCCCAGAATCATTCTCCTTTATTCAAGCAGCCCCACGGACTACAGGAAAGAGTTTCTGCAAGGGGCAAAGAGTCTCAAGAAAGTCCACTGGACGACCCAGGGGGCAACAGGTTATTCAATGCCTCTCTAAACATGAAAACTCATTATTATGACTTCCAAGGACCCTGAGCCCAGAGATGTGAAGTCATGGGCAGACCTGGGTACTGCCCAGGCTCTGTCTGCTTTGAATTTAAAACTGAAGTGAGATAGTATACACAGCCCACTGCTGTTGAGTCAAGTTCATCAGAAAACAAAAGTGTCAATAATTTTTTGGGTTGAATTGCATGGTTAGACAGTTCCTAGTCTGACACTGTCTGGATGATGCATAAGCAAAGATACAAGAGTTACTCTAACATTCCTGCATATGTGTACTGATATTTTCAACAGAAAAAGATTGAGTTTATCTAATTTTTCACATTTTCTATTGGCCGACATACTTTTGTTACCTTGATGTAAGTTTCCTTTTTTTTTTTTCTCTCTAAGAATAGGCAAGATATTTCACATGTGTAGTGTAGTCCTCCTTTATCAACGGCTTTGCTTTCCACAGTTTCACTTACCCATGGTCAAAAGTGGTCAGGTGAAGGTAACGGAACCTGTAGAAAGCAAAATCTTGGCTACAGGGGGACTACTTAGGGTTTGGTGCTATCTCTGGGTTCAGGCACCCAATGAGGGTCTTAGAAGGTATCCTCCACACCCGTGAATATGGGGGAACTACTTACTTGCATTCATTTATTATGCTTCAGTGCCCTGTCACCATAAGTTAAGTATTGCTATTATAATTATACTTTAACCTTATGCTTCATACTACAAAATTACAAATACAAGGTGACCCTTGAACAACGCAGAGGGGTTATGGACCCTGCGGGCAGTGGAAAATCCACATATAACTATACAGTCAGCCCTCCTTATCTGTAGTTCTGCATCTGTGGATCCAACCAACTACACATTGTGGATCAGGTAGTACTGTAGTATCTACTGAAAAAATTCTGTGTCAAAGTGGACCCACAAAGTTCAAACCTGTTCTGTTCAAGGGTCAACTGTAGTTTTATTCACCTGAAGCAAAGGAGGGACTAACAAATTAAGTAGGACATGAATTGAATACATAAAAGTTCAGGTTACTCAGGACATTCTATTCAAGAGCTTCATAAAAAAAGTGTAGTTATTCCCCACTCTCCTCTCACGTGTAGCCATTTAGAGCACATAAAATTTGTGTTTTGCACACATGGTTTTCTCAGTAGTACAGCTTCTTACATAATAAAATTTATTTTACTTGCTAATATTAGATTAAGTTTTATTCTTTACTGTTATTTCTTCTTCATAATAAGACATTGAGGAGAGGACTGGCGGTGTGAACACAGCCTGCAGGGGGTTAGTGCACCACGGCTAGCCGGGAGGGAGTCCGGGAAAAGGCCTGGAGCTGCCGAAGAGGCAAGAGACTTTTCCTTCCCTCTTTGTTTCCTGGTGCAAGAGGAGAGGGGATTAAGAGCGCTGCTTAAAGGAGCTCCAGAGACGGGCGCAAGCCGCGGCTAACAGCATGGACCACAGAGACGGGCATGAGACGCTAAGGCTGCTGCTGCCGCCACCAAGAAGCCTGTGTACGAGCACAGGTCACTATCCACACCCCCCTTCCGGGGAGCCTGTGCCGCCCGCCACTGCCAGGGTCCCAATGCCAGGGACAACTTCCCCGGGAGAATGCACGGCGCGCCTCAGGCTGGTGCAACGTCACACCGGCCTCTGCCACCACAGGCTCGCCCCGCATCCATACCCCTCCCTCCCCCCAGCCTGAGTGAGCCAGAGCCCCCGAATCAGCGGCTCCTTTAACCCCGTCCTGTCTGAGCAAAGAACACACGCCCTCCGGCGACCTACATGCAGAGGCGGGTCCAGATCCAAAGCTGAGCCCCGAGAGCTGAGAGAACAAAGAAGAGAAAGGGAAATCTCTCCCAGCAGCCTCAGGAGCAGCGGATTAAATCTCCACAATCAACTTGATGTACCCTGCATCTGTGGAATACATGAATAGACAACGAATCATCCCAAATTGAGGAGGTGGACTTTGAGAGCAAGATTTATGATTTTTTCCCCTTTTCCTCTTTTTGTGAGTGTCTATGTGTATGCTTCTCTGTGAGATTTTGTCTGTACAGCATTGCTTTCACCTTTTGTCCTAGCGTTCTGTCCGTCCCTTTTTTTTTAACTTAAAAAATTTTTTTTTCTTAATAATTATTTTTTATTTTTATAACTTTATTTTATTTTATCTTACATTATTTTATTTTCTCTTCTTTCTTTCTTTTTCTTTCTTTCTACTTTTTCTCCCTTTTATTCTGAGCCGTGTGGATGAAAGGTTCTTGGCGCTGCAGCCAGGAGTCAGTGCTGTGCCTCTGAGGTGGGAGAGCCAACTTCAGGACACTGGTCCACAAGAGACCCCCACAGCTCCACATAATATCAAACGGCGAAAATTTCCCAGAGATCTCCATCTCAACACCAACACCCAGCTTCACTTAATGACCAGCAAGCTACAGTGCTGGAAACCCTATTCCAAACAACTAGCAAAACAGGAACACAACCCCACCCATTAGCAGAGAGGCTGCCTAAAATCATAATAAGGCCACAGACACCCCAAAACACACCACCAGACGTGGACCTGCCCACCAGAAAGAAAAGATCCAGCCTCATCCACCACAACACAGGCACTAGTCCCCACCACCAGGAAGCCTACACAACCCACTGAACCAACTTTAGACACTGGGGACAGACACCAAAAACAATGGGAACTACGAACCTGCAGCCTGCGAAAAGGAGACCCCAAACACAGAGAAGCAAAATGAGAAGACAGAAAAACACACAGCAGATGAAGGAGCAAGATAAAAACCCACCAGACCTAACAAATGAAGAGGAAATAGGCAGTCTACCTGAAAAAGAATTCAGAATAATGATAGTAAAGTAGATCCAAAATCTTGGAAATAGAATAGAGAAAATGCAAGAAACATTTAGCAAGGACCTAGAAGAACTAAAGAGGAAACAAGCAACGATGAACAACACAATAAATGAAATTAAAAATACTCTAGATGGGATCAATAGCAGAATAACTGAGGCAGAAGAACGGATAAGTGACCTGGAAGAATAAATAGTGGAAATAACTACTGCAGATCAGAATAAAGAAAAAAGAATGAAAAGAACTGAGGACAGTCTCAGAGACCTCTGGGACAACATTAAATGCACCAACATTCGAAGTATAGGGGTCCCAGAAGAAGAAGAGAAAAAGAAAGGGACTGAGAAAATATTTGAAGAGATTATAGTTGAAAACTTCCCTAATATGGGAAAGGAAATAGTTAATCAAGTCCAGGAAGCACAGAGAGTCCCATACAGGATAAATCCAAGGAGAAACATGGCAAAACACATATTAATCAAACTGTCAAAAATTAAATATAAAGAAAACATATTAAAAGCAGCAAGTGAAAAACAACAAATAACACACAAGGGAATCCCCATAAGGTTAACATCTGATCTTTCAGCAGAAACTCTGCAAGCCAGAAGGGACTGGCAGGACATATTTAAAGTGATGAAGGAGAAAAACCTGCAACCAAGATTACTCTACACAGCAAGGATCTCATTCGGATTTGATGGAGAAATTAAAACCTTTACAGACAAGCTAAAGCTGAGAGAGTTCAGCACCACCAAACCAGCCTTACATCAAATGCTAAAGGAACTTCTCTAGGCAAAAAACACAAGAGAAGGAAAAGACCTACAATAATGAACCCAAAACAATTAAGAAAATGGGAATAGGAACATACATATCGATAATTACCTTAAATGTAGATGGATTAAATGCTCCCACCAAAAGACACAGATTGGTTGAATGGATACAAAAACAAGACACATATATATGCTGTCGACAAGAGACCCACTTCAGACCTAGGGACACATACAGACTGAAAGTGAGGGGATGGAAAAAGATATTCCATGCAAATGGAAACCAAAAGAAAGCTGGAGTAGCAATTCTCATATCAGACACAATAGACTTTAAAATATAGACTATTACAAGAGACAAAGAAGGACACTACATGTGATCAAGGGATCGATCCAAGAAGAAGATATAACAATTGTAAATATTTATGCACCCAACATAGGAGCACCTCAATACATAAGGTAAATACTAACAACCATAAAAGGGGAAATTGACAGTAACACATTCATAGTAGGGGACTTTAACACCCCACTTTCACCAAAATGAAAATAAATAAGGAAACACAAGCTTTAAATGATACATTAAAGAAGATGGACTTAATTGATATTTATAGGACATTCCATCCAAAAACAACAGAATACACATTTTTCTCAGGTGCTCATGGAACATTCTCCAGGATAGATCATATCTTGGGTCACAAATCAAGCCTTGGTAAATTTAAGAAAATTGAAATTGTATCAAGTATCTTTTCCGAGCACAACGCTATGAGACTAGATATCAATTACAGGAAAAGATCTGTAAAAAATACAAACACATGGAGGCTAAACAATAGACTACTTAATAACCAAGAGATCACTGAAGAAATCAAAGAGGAAGTCAAAAAGTACCTAGAAACAAATGACAATGGAGACACGACGACCCAAAACCTATGGGATGCAGCAAAAGCAGTTCTAAGAGGGAAGTTTATAGCAATAAAATCCTACCTTAAGAAACAAGAAACATCTCGAATAAACAACCTAACCTTGCACCTAAAGCAATTAGAGAAAGAAGAACAAAAAAACCCCAAAGTTAGCAGAAGGAAAGAAATCATAACGATCAGATCAGAAATAAATGAATAAGAAATGAAGGAAATGACAGCAAAGAACTATAAGAGTAAAAGCTGGTTCCTGGAGAAGATAAACAAAATGGATAAACCATTAGCCAGACTCATCAAGAAAAAAAGGGAGAAGACTCAGATCAATAGAATTAGAAATGAAAAAGGAGAAGTAACAACTGACACTGCAGAAATACAAAAGATCATGAGAGATTACGACAAGCAACTCTATGCCAATAAAATGGACAACCTGGAAGAAGTGGACAAATTCTTAGAAATGCACAACCTGCCAAGAGTGAATCAGGAAGAAATAGAAAATATGAACAGACCAATCACAAGCACTGAAATTGAGACTGTGATTGAAAATTTTACAACAAACAAAAGCCCAGGACCAGATGGCTTCACAGGTGAATTCTATCAAACATTTAGAGAAGAGCTAACACCTATCCTTCTCAAACTCTTCCAAAATATAACAGAGGGAGGAACACTCCCAAACTCATTCTACGAGGCCACAGTCACCCTGATACCAAAACCAGACAAGGATGTCACAAAGAAAGAAAACTACAGGCCACTATCACTGATGAACATAGATGCAAAAATCCTCAACAAAATACTAGCAAACATAATCCAACAGCACATTAAAAGGATCATACACCATGATCAAGTTGGGTTTATTCCAGGAATGCAAGGATTCTTCAATATACGCAAACTGAACAACGTGATACACCATATTAACAAACTGAAGGAGAAAAACCATATGATCATCTCAACAGATGCAGAGAAAGCTTTCGACAAAATTCAACACCCATTTATGATAAAAACCCTGCAGAAAGTAGGCATAGAGGGAACTTTCCTCAACATAATAAAGGCCATATATGACAAACCTACAGCCAACATCGTCCTCAATGGTGAAAAACTGAAAGAATTTCCACTAACATCAGGAACAAAACAAGGTTGCCCACTCTCACCACTCTTATTCAACATAGGTTTGGAAGTTTTAGCCACAGCAATCAGAGAAGAAAAGGAAAAAAAAGGAATCCAAATCAGAAAAGAAGAAGTAAAGCTGTCACTCTTTGCAGGTGACATGATACTATACATAGAGAATCCTAAAGATGCTACCAGAAAACTACTAGAGCTAATCAATGAATTTGGTAAAGTTGCAGGATACAAAATTAATGCACAGAAATCTCTGGCATTCCTATACACTAATGATGAAAAATCTGAAAGTGAAACCAAGAAAACACTCCCATTTACCACTGCAACAAAAAGAATAAAATATCTAGGAATAAACCTAACTAAGGAGACCAAAGACCTATATGCAGAAAATTATAAGACACTGATGAAAGAAATTAAAGATGATACAAATAGATGGAGAGATATACCATGTTCTTGGATAGGAAGAATTAACATTGTGAAAATGACTCTACTACCCAAAGCAACCTACAGATTCAATGCAATCCCTATCAACCTACCACTGGCATTTTTCACAGAACTGGAACAAAAAATTTCACAATTTGTATGGAAACACAAAAGACCCCGAATAGCCAAAGCAATCTTGAGAACGAAAAACGGAGCTGGAGGTATCAGGCTCCCTGACTTCAGACTATACTGCAAAGCTACTGCAATCAAGATAGTATGGTACGGGCACAAAAACAGAAATATAGATCAATGGAGAAAGATAGAAAGCCCAATGATAAACCCACACACATATGGTCACCTTATCTTTGATAAAGGAGGCAGGAATGTACAGTGGAGAAAGGACAGCCTCTCCAATAAGTGGTGCTGGGAAAACTGGACGGGTACATGTAAAAGTATGAGATTAGAACACTCCCTAACTCCATACACAAAAAAACCTCAAAATGGATTAAAGACCTAAATGTAAGGCCAGAAACTATCAAACTCTTAGAGGAAAACATAGGCAGAACACTCTGTGACATAAATCACAGCAAGATCCTTTTTGACCCACCTCCTAGAGAAATGGAAATAAAAACAAAAATAAATGGGACTTAATGAAACTTAAAAGCTTTTGCACAGCAAAGGAAACCATAAACAAGACCAAAAGACAACCCTCAGAATGGGAGAAAATATTTGCAAATGAAGCAACTGACAAAGGATTAATCTCCAAATTTACAAGCAGCTCATGCAGCTCAATAACAAAACAACAAACAACCCAATCCAAAAATGGGCAGAAGACCTACATAGACATTTCTCCAAAGAAGATATACAGATTGCCAACAAACACATGAAAGAATGCTCCACATCATTAATCATTAGAGAAATGCAAATCAAAACTACAATGAGATATCATCTCACACTGGTCAGAATGGCCATCATCAAAAAACCTAGAAACAATAAATGATGGAGAGGGTGTGGAGAAAAGGGAACACTCTTGCACTGCTGGTGGGAACGTGAATTGGTACAGCCACTATGGAGAACAGTATGGAGGTTCCTTAAAAACCTGCAAATAGAACTACCATACGACCCAGCAAATCCACTCCTGGGCATATACCCTGAGAAAACCATAATTCGAAAAGAGTCATGTACCAAAATGTTCATTGCAGCTCTATTTACAATAGCCTGGAGATGGAAGCAACCTACATGTCCATCATTAGATGAATGGATAAAGAAGATGTGGCATATATATACAATGAAATATTACTCAACCATAAAAAGAAACGAAATTGAGGTGGATGGACCTAGAGTCTGTCATACAGAGTGAAGTAAGTCAGAAAGAGAAAGACAAATACCGTATGCTAACACATATATATGGAATCTAAGAAAAAATAACAATGTCATGAAGAACCTATGGGTAAGACAGGAATAAAGATACAGACCTACTAGAGAATGGACTTGAGGATATGGCGAGGGGGAAGGGTAAGCTGTGACAAAGTGAGAGAGTGGCACGCACATATACACACTACCAAACGTAGAATAGATAGCTGGTGGGAAGCAGCTGCATAGCACAGGGAGATCAGCTCGGTGCTTTGTCACCACCTCGAGGGGTGGGATACGGAGGGTGGGAGGGAGGGAGACACAAGAGGGAAGAGATATGGGAACACATGTATATGTATAACTGATTCACCTTGTTGTAAAGTGGAAACTAACACACCATTGTAAAGCAATTATACTCCAATAGAGATGTAGAAAAAGAAAAAAAGAAAGCACATTTTACTCAAACATAAACTAAGATATTGATATCTATAATAACTTTTGCTTGCTTAAAGTACTTAAATTTGGAAAACAAAAAATAATCAAAGGTACAGGGAAGAAAACATATTTTTGAGACCAATAAGAAGAAGGAAGAGAAAATAAAAAGAAATGTTTTAAGATATCACTAATCCCATAACTTTCTTCAGTCTATATGGAGATCAGCTGTATCCTATCAGTTCACAGACATTAAGTCCTATTCCTTTTGTAGAATTCATGAGTATATGTACACGTGGCTGTTTCTTTTTTTGCTGTCATATCTACGAAATGTTTCCAGATGAACTTATGAGATTTATGCCATTCTACTATGTTGGAAACCTGGTGACAGGAAGTGAGACTGAGCTATAAGAAGCGTCTCCATTAGTAGGTCAGAAAAATAAAGTTCCCAGAGAATCTGTAATTATTCCCATGTGCAGATAGAGCTGTGTTTCCTGGGAAACTCCACTCAGAAAAGGCGTGGCCCAGAGGTACAGTTTCCTGGGATGTGAACTACGAAACTTTAACATTTTCAGATTATAAGAGTATGTACTTGTACCATAAATGAGTGCCAGGACCTGGATGACATTTTCTAACTCATGAGTGAGTTAGAAATTTCCTATTCTCTCCGTAAGTCTTCCTTCCACTTTTCCTTGGAATAGGAAACCAGATCACACACCTCTGTTTTCCACTAGACACACACTGTGATTCTTTTGATACACAGTCTTCCTCACCTAATAAATACAGTATCTGCCCACAAAATGCAGTTTTAGAGTTCTGGGGGTGATTAATTCAACAACAGGTTGAATATGAATGATGAAAATTAGCTTTCCAAATTAAGTTCCTGTTCACACTCTTACTTTATATGATATCTAGGTGTGTTTAAAAAGCCATGATTCCCTAGCCATGAGGAAGATGCAGATTCACATCAAACTAGTTAAGTCAATCATTTAAATCTGGTTGTGTTTCATCATGTGGAAACAGAAGGGAATTAGACTAGTACTTATTTTACACACAATCCCAACATATAAAGATAGTTAAAAGAATAGCTATTGTGGTCAAAGTTGGCAAGAACTGTGGCCCTTTCCCC
Source organism: Orcinus orca (assembly GCF_937001465.1). Lineage (NCBI taxonomy): Eukaryota > Metazoa > Chordata > Mammalia > Artiodactyla > Delphinidae > Orcinus > Orcinus orca. Next base: position 82,425,650 of record NC_064567.1, read on the forward strand.
TTTCCAGTCACATCTCATTTGGGCTCTGAGTCATCCCCACAGAACCCAACGGCTATGTGGAAAATATTTAAATAACCAGATTAGGAGATCTCCGACACCTTCTCCTATTCAAGTTACCATAATCCTTTTAATTTATATGGGCATTTCCATCCTATCAGAATATATGGAGCTAAACATACATAACAGAAAAAAGTTTATAGACATCTATAATACAAAACAATAATATACTTTACTAAATTATGCCTTTCAAGTATAACAAGTTAAAACTTGTTTTGGTGGTAGTCTTAGAAAATTAAAACAATAATTACATTGACTTCATTATTACACTAAATGTTCTTCTAGAAGCAAACCAACCTTTTTGGAGTAGTTTTTGGAGTACTTGAGTATAGAGATTACTATAGGTTTGAAATGATTCTCTTAGAGTCATGTCCGTTTAAATAGGATTATCTAGAGCCATTCTTTTGTTTGTTTGTTTGTTTTTGCGGTATGCGGGCCTCTCACTGTTGTAGCCTCTCCCGTTGGGGAGCACAGGCTCCGGACGCGCAGGCTCAGCGGCCATGGCTCACGGGCCCAGCCGCTCCGCGGCATGTGGGATCTTCCCGAACCGCGGCACGAACCCGCGTCCCCTGCATCGGCAGGCGAACTCTCAACCACTGCGCCACCAGGGAAGCCCTAGAGCCATTCTTGATTGTTGAGTCCTAGATAGAAATGCTATTATCTCTTTTATCCCAGCCCAACTCTTACTGTAAACAGTAGAATACTATAAGATTTGCAATTATTCTGAGCTTTGAATTCAAATAATTAGGTTCAATTCACAGTCTAACATTATAGTTTTCTGTGGCTCAGTTTTCTCTAAAATGTGTATAAATACATCATATATGGTTTAAAATGTCAAATAAAATTCAATGAGGTAATGAATAAAAATTCCTATCATAGCACATGTTATGTTATTTGAAATATTATGGAATATTATTTTGAACAATAACCTAATAGTAAAATGTTATTGCAAATTGGCCAAGTATTATTTTTAAAAAATCTAATAAATGTGTATAAGTTACACAAAGAAGAATGATTATTTCCAAAACTCTTAGGTTACAGTAAAATCTGATGAAATCGTTTATTCTTATGTATACCAGGATTTAGAATATTATGCAAATGAAAAGGCAGCTTCTAGGTTAGACTAATGCTCCTTGAAACTTTCAGCCATGACTTGGGCCAGTGAATTAAAACACGTTTGGATTAAATCAGAAAATAGTTACAGAATCCATTCCTTCAGGAAGAAAAGAAAAATCCACAAGTATTTTTTGCTAACATTTTCTTAAAAATTAAGCGTAGCAACTATAACTCCCAAAATAAATTCCAAAATTTTTAGTACACTCTGTCCAATACCTCTCCAGTTGTAATTATGTTATTCCTCCCAGCTTAACATGAGTTTGTATTGGATTTATTGTTCCGGTCTCATAATGATTTTGGTAAATGAAAAAATTTCTATGTCTTTTTCCTCTCATAAAATCCAGTCCACCACTGGACTCTCTACATAAGAAAATTTTTAAAAATTATTATTTTGGTTATTTTTTGAACGAATACTAAAAGCACTGTTTCTTTTCCTAATTTAAAACTACACAGTCAAGGACTGAAAAGTACATGAAAAGATTTCAAAAACATCTTTCAATATGTTACAATTCTAGAAACTGTTAGAAATTTACTCTAGAGAATTTATGCCATTTACAGTTATGTATGAATTCACTTACTATAAATTACAACTTTTAATTTCTCTAGAATGATTTGTCCTTTAAACTTTGTATCATCATTCAAGAAAATAATTTGCTGATATTTGTAATAAGCTTCCTAAATATCCAAAAACTTTAATTTTGTTTTTTTATTCTATTACCAAATTTTATATAATTTATAAACATTTATATAAATCAGAATCATTATTTGGAATTAATACAATTAACCATCCCCAGTAGCAATATCTTTGTTCATTTAAAAAAAATGCTTAATAAGAATATATCCAAAACATGCACTGCATTTAACCATGTAGACAAAATCAGGTTCACTAAAAGTTGTGAAATTAAGATAGAAGATTAAACAAAATAATGACTCTCTAAAATAATAGGTAGTTAACAATTGCATATTAGAAAGCATGTTGGCATAGAGTGGCAAGTCATTTATAAGAACTAATCCTACTATACTGGTTTTTATTTATGTTGATTTTCATTCATAATTTAAATTAAAAATCATGTATAAATAGCCTAAGTAGATAATGAAAGTTCTGCAATAATCAAATTGGATAGTACATCATTTTAAATATTAACAAATAAATATTTACAAATAAACATAAGATTTTAAACATCAAGAAACAAAATGTCATAGGCTGGTGGACAAGGTTTCAATATTTTTTTAAACATAAAAGGTAAGAAGATTGATAACTTGGAAAACAACACAAACCTATGTTTTAAAAAAAGCCTAATGACTTCAAGAAAACAGTTTCTGCTTGCTGTTGCTGTTCTATAACTTCTAATGGGTGTTTATATAGTAGTGTTATCTCCTATCATTTGGGAGATAGAAATCTTTTTATTTAAAAAAAAATCATTATGACTTACCTTTAAAAAGGCTAAGAAGGATTTTTCAATCAAATGCTCCAACATTTGAACAGTCAATTCTTAGTAGGACCAAATGGTATTCTGCAGAAAACCCTACACTGAAATCCCCATTATAAAAAGTGGTTTAAATATGCTTTAAGAAAAAAAAAAAGAGAGAGACAGACAGACAGACGTCAGAGCCCAGTGAGTGTTCTGTTGCAAGAGTAATTAAAACAACAAACAAACAAACAAAAACCCCACACACATCCCACCACTGATATGGCTCCTACAAGTCTATTTTTATGTTCTGGTAAGGACCCATTACCTATATCTGAGATCCTCTGCAGTACTTTTTTTTTTTTCTTTTGGCCATTTTCCCATCCAAGTAAGTTAGAGGCCAGAGAGACAAAAGGAACTAACTTGTTGAGTGGCCTCTAATATACTCTTTTACTACAGAATCATTATTCCAGATGATAAACTGGGCCCAGGGGTGGAAAGTGTAGATTGGGCAGAATTATCAGAGTCTAACTTCCTGCTTGAAAACCTCATTTCATAAAGTTTAAACAAAATGCACTTTTCATAAATCTAAAGTGTGTTGAGCCTAATAATTGCGAAAACGACTGGAGACTCTGTCAATCGACAAGGATAACAAACAGACGTTTAAAAAAGGAAATAGCCTATTGTTCTAACTGGAAGTTCTTCACTATTTATTATTTTCTCTTAGTTTTATAGAAGTTTCATGAGCACAGCAAAATCCTTCTACGAAAACGCCCAAAATTAAATTTCTCTTAGATCTCTTCAGATAAAAAGACAACTGTTACATAACATTTAAATAATTCTACTATTTAGGATGACCTTTTAATATAAAAAAGCATATACTAAAGTTACTTTAAAAGAAAGTAATTATTTTAAAATCTAACCAAATCTTGCACTTTGGGAGGATAAAAAAGACCCTCAATATTAAAAATACATTTTTACAAAGAAATTCTTAGAAACATACAGGCAAAAATCAAAATCTTCAGAAGGTGAAACTGTCATCTATCAGACAGATCAGCTAAATAAATGCCTCTAAGTCAGCCTTGAAAGACAACAACCTAACAGTATTAGGCAGAAATACATTTAGTTCATCAGATTGTATTTAAACCAGTCCTCATTGGATTGCTTGTGCTGTCACTTCTGGGCATGTGTTGGATCCTCTCATTTGCTAGCTGTGCAATACAACTGGAAAGGAATCCAAAGCACTGTTTTTCCTCTAGCATTGCTTTCTTTCTCCAGGATATTTTTACAGACACATTTATTTAAAAATTAATAATAAGTTATAAAAGTCTTCAGGTATATTAGAATTTTAAAAAAATACCTGATCATTTAATTACAATAAAGTAGAAATGGCCTTGTGTAATCTCATTATGATTGATGCTTTTCATTTAAAAAGAATAACTTACAGAGATTTCAGATAATTTAAAAAGATGATTCCCTTATAATTGTGACCTTTTAACTTTGTGGTATTAATAAAAAGGTAGTATAAAAGCTAATTTAATAATTATTTTGATTAAGAGTATCTATTTTATTGTATTTAAGCTACTTTGATACCTTTCCTTCTCAGCCTTCTCACAGATACACACACATACACACACCCTCCAGTGTGACAATTCAGAAAGAGTCCACCAACATAGGAGTTCAGATGCCATTTTAAACAGCATATCTTAAATATATTGAAAGCCTAGTTAAATTATTATTTTTTTAAATTTTGGTTGTGTCAGGTCTTGGTTGCAGCATGCGGGATCTTTCATTGCAGTGTGTGGGCTCTTCGTTGTGGCTCATGGGCTCAGTAGTTGTGGCACGCGGGCTTAGTTGCCCTGCAGCATGTGGGATCTTAGTTCCCTGACCAGGGACTGAACCCACATCACCTGCATTGGAAGGCGGATTCTTAACCACTGGACCACCAGGGAAGTCAAGGATAGTTAAATTATAATGAAAATTTGAACACTGTTAGAGAAAGATGATTCAGAAAAAATACGTGTAAAATAGATGCCTAGGCTGACACTGAACTTACTTGGATCACTATTTACTCAGTAGCCTAATGCCATCCAAATCCTCTCTCTCTGGAGAGGAAAATGTCACACCGTCCCATGAGCAGCCCAAAGAATCAAATTTACATTCCCAGAGGCAGCTGTTAAGTGTTCAATCCCATAGGCAACCGTTCTGAGTAGCTTAGCACACAACACCCAGGAAATCTAGAGCTAAGTAAAATCTGCAACCATATATCTATATTTTGAGCAAAATATTCACCTTGAACAAGGCAGAAAACTGCCGCACCCATTTCTGAGTAATGCGTGTTGGGGTTTTCATTTTAAAAATATAATGTATGTGCAATATTTTGAAGTGATATTTTTATATGAGGCTATATACCTTGCCTTCTGTAAATCCACTACAGCACTAGACAAAATTTAGTAGAATGAAAGATAAAACTGTCAATATGCTTAAGTCAGCTTAGGCACAGTGCTTTGGGAAGTCTTTTTTTTTCTGGAAGACCACTTAGAATTTGGAATCAGACAGACATCCATGACTTCTGATGTTACCATTGCTAGCTATATTGACTGGGGATTAGGAGTTAAATAACTACTTACTCCTATTTTCTTAATCAGAAAATGGAGAATGAAGTCTTTATTGAATTTGTTACAATATTGCTTCTGTTTTATGTTGTGGTTTTCTGGCCGCGAGGCATGTGGGATCTTATCTCCCTGACCAGGGATCAAACCCACACCCCGTGAATTGGAAGGTGAAGTCTTAACCACTGGACCACCAGGGAAGTTCCCATATAGTTTTGTTTACTGTGCTAGGACACTAGTAAATAGCAGAAAGTGAAATTTAAAAGTATGTACTTTTTTTGGCAGGGGGAGTTTTACCAAATTTCTGTTCATACATGTACACAGCAATGTGTGAAAATGCCTGTCTCACACTTGTTTACACTAAACTTTGTTTTTAACAAGTACTTATTTTATCGGTAAATATTTAATTGAGTGAAGGTTCACCTATTTTCTTAAGCATATTGGCATTTATATTTTTAATATTTGTGATAATACCTTTGTTCATCTTTTTTATTCCCCTGTGGGTTTGTTTGTCCTTCCTTATTAGCTAGTAAGGCAATAGCCAGTCTTCTGACATTTGACAGTTTTTAAAACTTTGACTATTTTAAACTTTATTTTTATTGCATTTTTAAATTACTGACAATTTCAATTTTTATGTCATTAACTTTCACAGCAATTCCTTTTAGGTATTGTGTCATGCTTTGAAAGTCTTTCTCCAAGAATATAAAAAATAATAAACTTTCTTCTAGCATTTGTATGGTTTCAAAAAATCCTTTAGAACAGTATTTCTAGATGAGCTGATTCATGGAATTTAACACTTGTGAAATAAAAGAGGAAGAGTAAAGTATGTTGAGTAATTATAAACATTGCAACATATGTGAGAAGCAGACAATGCAGGCATAGTAAGAGTTCTAGAAGAGGAATCACACAGCCCAAGTCCTGACTACAGCTCTTTTAATAATAATAGGTTTTGTGAACTGGGCAGCACACAGTCCTCATACTCATATTCCTGATTTCCTTTCTTGTCAAAGAGAATAACTACAGAGCCTACCTACAGCCTCAAGCTGAAGATCAAATCATATGTTAGATTTAAATTTAAAACGTAAAGATGTATGCAGATTCTATATAGTAGATAAAAATTTTTAAGTGATTCATTTTTTTTTTACAGTCTAGCAAATGAAAAGAATTTTGGTATCATATGCTTTGCAATTCTATATTGTATGGGCAATCAAAGACCTATAAATTATGATGATGATAAGGTAACAGAGTTAACATGTATTGGGGGCTTACTGTCTGCCAGTTGTTGAAATAAGTGTTTCACATAAGTTATCTCATTGACCCACCACACCACCTTACTATTTTCTTTAGACAACTAGTTGAGGTCACACAGCTAACATGTGCCAAAACAAGGATTAAAACCCTGAAAGACTGACTGAAGAGCCTATACTCTTTTCTGAAATAAAAAAATATATATATAAATAAGTTCTTGATCAATACCTCATTTACGTATTCTTTTCAACACATTTGTTCAAATTGAATAACAATTATAAATAACCTCCTCTTAGAAAATGATATCTAAGTACAATAACCAAGGAATGAACAGTGAACATATTCTGTAAGTGGCAGTTAACAATTATTTTGAGATTAGCTAAAACAAAATTCATTCTGAAGACCTGTAACACATAACACTGTAAAGTATCTCAAAACATTAGTCACCAGTGTAAAACCATGAGGCAAAATTCGTCTTATCACTTTAATCCTTGGGCTAACTAACCATGAAGATCTATACACACACACATATTTATGCACATGCATACGGCACCTGACTCTGTGTGTTATATAAACAAATACCTAGTTTTTCAATTGCTGCCTTACATTTATGGAAGTATTAAACCAATGGCAGGTTCTACCTGCTTCATGTGGTGAGGAGGGCCTTCACATGCAGGAATAAAAATAAATATATACGTACATAATTTTAAAAGAGAATATTAAATTCACAAGACATAGCAGTACACGGTAATGCCAGCGAAAGCTTGAGAGATTAAAATGGAAGTTTTTAATATCACGTTTAAAGGAAAAATTGAAAGGATATCATTAAAGGTAAAATGCAGAATATCAGGGTCATTAAAGTTTAGACTTAAGCTATGTCGTCTAATGAATAGAGCACACAATGAAAGTAAACTTACTGCATTAGTGATATAAAGTAAACTTCCCCATATGTCTCATAGAAGTCATGGTAGGAGCTGTGTGTAAAAGACAGATTAAAGAGAGAGCACCTCTGTATATGCGGATAGTCTCATGTGGGCTGGGCCAGATCAATATGTAAATTTCACAGGCCTTCTAAATATGTTGGCGGCACCTATCTTTACTTGAACTGTTTGCAAAACAGACTTAACTCTCTAAGGAGAGTGGGGAAAAGTCAACATTTAAGCAATACTATGAACCTTAAGGAAGTGTTAAGATCAGCATAGTTGTCAGGACAATTTGTCTTCATACATTAGAAAGGAAATTATTAGGGGGAAAAAACAGAAATCTTCAGGTAAAAGAATAACTAGACCTCAAAGCATGTTGTTATGAAATAATAAGAAAAAATCAATAATCAATTACAAAAATAAGCATTTAGCTAACCAAATACCAGAAAAAGGTAGAAAAAAATTATGTGAGCAATTAATTTATAATTTCACATGGCAGAAATATAAAATTCATTGAATTGAGGGTACAACAGAGTTTTGTGTTGAGAAATGTCATCTACACTATAAATAGTCCCTGAAGTGGGGTCTTAAAAAGGAAATCAATAATTTTAAGGGTTACAGAAATCAATTTACACATTCACATTAGCTGATGGCTTGATCAAGGTGATATGCTATAAAAGGCTAAGAAGCTTTCATTGTGATGAATGTATAAAACCAGAAAAGAAATCAGAGGGATAATGAGACTTAAAGTGATTTTGTTCCATGTAGTAAATAAACAGACATACTAACCATACTCTCTAGTCTGTCTTTTAAACAATTATATTGACATCTATGCCATCTGACAATCTGTTAAGTTCGGAGATACACAGCACTTGGGTGTCAAATTCCTGAAAGAGTTAAACTCACATACATGCATGCACAGGCACACACACGCACGCACGCACGCACACACACACACACACACACAGACACTTTTCCAGGGACATGGAAGCATACCTAATTAAATTCTTTTTTAAAGCTTAGAAATAAAATACTTTCTAAGAAGTATGTCACGTAACAGTAATTTATCTTAGAAATCACCACACAGGAAATAAGATATTTCTGATGCCTTTCTTTTTCTGTTTGTTTGCTTGAAAATGGAAAAGTCTGATCCTTCTGCCCTGACACTTTGAAGAAACATTTGGCACAAACCTTGCATTTGAGTGGCACAGCAGCTTCTGCTAGAAGCTTTAAAGAAATATTAAACAGCCTATCAAACCCTATAGTGAAATCAAATCATCATTTTCCAGGTTGGTTCTCAGTGGGCTTAAGGGAAGGATTTGCTTGTGGATAAGCCAGAGTTTTCTGTCTTCCAAGAAACCAAAGTGTTTGGTTTAGAGTTCTGCTTCTGACATGAACTCCTTAGAAGAACTTGAAATAAATTCTTAAGATTTCCAAGAATCCATAAGGATTCAAAGTGGGAACATCCTGCTCTAAATGTATTTTTCAGTTTGAACAAAGTCTCGTGTAATAGTCTGTAAAAACAAAACAAAAACCTGTGTAACACACATACATACCCACATATAGAGTGTATGGGTGTGTGTGGCTATATATCTATCTAATATATCAAATAAAACTTCCAGAAGCAAATATTTTCCTGGAAATGTTATACATCATTTAAATTTCTTTCTATATATCTTATTTTCATGACTATATTCTATAAATCATAAACATTAAAATCCAAACAGAATAAAAGTGACAGACTACTATACTATCATGCATAAGGTAGATATCATAAAAATTCAGAATTCTAAAATATCAGAACCCTGCAACTGTTCTGCATGTTTCTCTGTGACAGTTGGTTATCTGCTTGAATGAAAGAAATGACAACTAGTCAGGGGTACAGTAAAACCTTCCCTTTAGTATCTGCACACTTAAACTTTGAATAATAGAGAAGTTCAATTTACCTATTAAACTTCATTTTAGCCCTAACGTTTTTAGTAGCATCATTAAAGTTTGTTTCACATTAGGGGGCACTGACAATGGACTTGATAAAGGAATTTACCTTATGGTTAAGTAGAAAGAAATCTTCTATTCTGAAGTAGGTTTAAATAACATCAGCCGTGTCTTTATGCAAGTGTCTGTCATCCTCATCGTTCTCCAACAAGCGACCAAGGACTCAAATCATGTTCATTCTCACCATCCCCTTTCAGATTCCGGAAAGCTGCTCTTCTCTTTTCTCCAGAGGTTGTGACTTAAGTAAACAGTAGCAGGTTATGGAATCTGAATTGCTAGGGAATGTCACCCTAAATGACTCTACTGGTCCTCCTAGTTTTGCACTGGCTGATTAGTACATTTATCCTCAGAGATTGCTAACACAACTGTTTTCCTGGCTTTCAGGGCCCAGGGCCCTCAGTTGTGGTATTTAGCAAGCAAACTGTCTTACTCCACATTGCTTCCTGTTCATGGGTAAAGATACAAATGTGAATCGAGATGTTTATGTTATCCAAGTGCGTTTCAGTGTACTCTGTAGTACACCTTTTGTTAAGGACACAGGGCTTTCCTGTTGAGAGTGAATACGCTGAGATCCTCATTGTTTTCCCAATCTGTGTATACAAGGCTTGGGGCACCATCCTCCATGTAGTCCAAGGACTAAAAACATTTTCTGGACATGATCCAAGACTGCTGCAGGCCTGTTTTTCCTTTCATTTTCTACAACTCCTCAGGGAAAACTGGATAATCACAGTAGGTTGAAGAAATGAGGACTACAGTGATTAATAACTGGAGGTGAAATAAGCCCATAAAAACATGGAAACCATACCATTTCATGCAACTCAAAATTAAAAACCACTAAATATTTCCCATGTTATAAATAAGTCTATCCCAAAATATTATTTTTATAATAAGTTTCAGTAGACTTCTCTCCTCCACAAGATTCCAGTTTTCATTTTTCCTTCTTTTCTTCCTTGGTTTACCTTGCATTTATCTGTCCTAGTTGATTTTTATTTGACATCCCATTTTAATCTTTCTAATAGTTTTTCAAAATTAAATGTGGTTTTAGGTATGTAAGTTTGAAATTGCATCCAGATTAACTTACTGCAATTATACTTACAAAATCACAGCTATTCCTAAATTAGCAGAAACCATGAATTCATTTGTTCCTTCACTCTTTTTTTTTTTAAACATCTTTATTGGAGTATAATTGCTTTACAATTGTGTGTTACTTTCTGCTTTACAACAAAGTGAATCAGTTATACATATACATAAGTTCCCATATCTCTTCCCTCTTGCGTCTCCCTCCCACCCTCCCTATCCCTCCCCTCCAGGCGATCACAAAGCACCGAGCTGATCTCCCTGTGCTATGCGGCTGCTTCCCACTAGCTATCTACCTTACGTTTGGTAGTGTATATATGTCCATGCCACTCTCTCGCTTTGTCACAGCTTACCCTTCCCCCTCCCCATACCCTCAAGTCCATTCTCTGGTAGGTCTGTGTCTTTATTCCCATCTTACCCTTAGGTTCTTCATGACCTTTTTAATTTTCTTTCTTAGATTCCATATATATGTGCTAGCATACGGTATTTGTCTTTCTCTTTCTGACTTACTTCACTCTGTATGACAGACTCTAGGTCCATCCACCTCACTACAAATAACTCAATTTCGTTTCTTTTTATGGCTGAGTAATATTCCATTGTATATATGTGCCACATCTTCTTAATCCATTCATCTGTCGATGGACACTTAGGTTGCGTCCATGTCCTGGCTATTGTAAATAGAGCTGCAATGAACATTTTGGTACATGACTCTCTTTGAATTATGGTTTTCTCTGGGTATATGCCCAGTAGTGGGATTGCTGGGTCATATGGTAGTTCTATCTGTAGTTTTTTAAGGAACCTCCATACTGTTCTCCATAGTGGCTGTATCAATTTACATTCCCACCAACAGTGCAAGAGTGTTCCCTTTTCTCCACACCCTCTCCAGCATTTACTGTTTCTAGATTTTTTGATGATGGCCATTCTGACCGGTGTGAGACGATTCCTTCACTCTTTTTATTGATACACTCACATTATCCACTTAATGGGTATTTCTGTTTTGAAAGACACCTACCTCCTGATGGCAGTTCAATACATAACCACGGGTTTCCAAATATTACCAAAAAATATTTTAGTTATAACTGAACCTTATTCTGCCACTTATCCTTTTAAGCTCATATTTATTTACCATCCTGTGTAGTAGAAAATATTTAAATTCTTCAAGCTATGAAACTAAAAAAAATAAAGATTAAACTAAATTTGTACTGTTTACTAAACTTTCTCTGGCTTATTTGCCATGTCATTTAGGTTAGGGAAAAAATGCTGTGGTGATTTGCCTTTTTAAGTCTTTTGGTGCCAATTAATTACAGGGAAAACCTTTTCTTTCTATAAAACATTCTACCATTGAAGATGTCACCCTTTCAGGCAATCTTCCTCCAATCTTAGGTGAATAAAATTAAAATTGAAAATAGACAATATCTGTTTTTTGAAAAATTCCAACATGCATGTGTTAAGACATGCTTTAGGAGATTGGCTTCAATTTTTTAAAGATGAAACATAATGAATAAATATAACTAAATTCATCCATTTTGATTGACTAAGTCATAATCTCGATGGGACATTTCTACATGCTTAAGAATTTCCCAGAGGAAAGGAAGATAGTAATGTTTCTTCAAGAACTTATCCTCAGATCCTTAGTACATCCTGTGTAGTGAGAAGCAACTAGTGTTCCGGAAGCCACAAGCAGCTGACTTTGCTTTCAGAGATGCGCCTCAATACTGAGTACAGAAGGAAAGATTCAAAAGCTACCTCCAGGGCTTCCCTGGTGGCGCAGTGGTTCAGAGTCCCCCTGCCGATGCAGGGGACACGGGTTCGTGCCCCGGTTCGGGAAGATCCCACATGCCGCGGAGCGGCTGGGCCCGTGAGCCATGGCCGCTGGGCCTGCGCGTCCGGAGCCTGTGCTCCGCAACGGGAGAGGCCACAACAGTGAGAGGCCCGCGTACCACAAAAAAAAAAAAAAAAAAAAAAGATTCAGTAGCCCAAGTCAGGTATACAAGATGATGACTAAGTTTCCCTAACCTGAGGGTAAAATAAAATTGCAAAGTCACCTCTCTAGCAAGTCACAGTGACCACTTGCTGACTAGATCCATTCCAGGAATGCCCCAGTAGAAACTGCCTGTGACCTCTACTGGTCACTGTTGACTATAAGAGATGGGGGAGGATAGATTCTTCTTTCTCCACGACTGGGAAGACAACCACTCTGCCTTACAATCTTAATATAAGAGACTCCAAAACATATATAATAATATTCATTCTAAGTGCCTCTTTGGGTAAAAGTGGCCATCTATAATTTAACAGTCTTCCTGGGCATATATCTTCTTAAGAATAAAAGGTAGCCGCACATGAATTTGCCCTTTTAATGTGGTGCTCTATTAAGATATTCCATCGTTGCACATATACAAGCATAGGTAAGTTGGAGGGTTTGGACAATTTCAAATATTTTTGAATGTCATCTTATCACTTAGTATTGTAGTTATTACTGACAAGATCATAGTAAAATTACAACACCTGACCAACTCCTTCCATTTTCTTTTAGACACAATTTCTTATCTAAAAGCTTGGGACAGGGTGCCTGAATGTCTATACCATCTCATATATTCTATTCCTTAAGAGAAGAGAAAAATGCACGTATAGCTTAAACTGGACAAGAACAAAGCAAAACTCAGAGCAAAGTAAGAGATTTTAGTATTGCAGGCACTGGTCTTGAGTCCTACACTGTTAGGCTAGATAACTTCACAGTGATTATATAGGTGTAATTACCAGTTAGAAGTCCGATGAAAAAGTGCAAGGCCACCGATGTCAACGCACTTTCAAAATGCTGGTTGGAGGATACGGAATTAACACTGATGACTCTGGTTGTGTTTGCCTTAAGTGCTGGGTCAGGTCACCGCTGTACATCAATCAGCCCCACCTCCAAGTATCCAAGAATGGCTGTGATTGACCCTCCAGTGAGGCAGTGGGATTCCTAAACCAAAGTAAACCCTGCAGCCTATATTTGCCAAGCTCTCCAGCTTGAAAATAAGCTGCTCTTCCCCCTGGTTCTTTCCTTAAAAAAAGAAACAATTACTCTGTGACATTTAAGAGAACACAGAAGCAACTCCTTCTCCAGGGATATCCCTACTTATTTTCTCATAGCAATTCCCTTGACTCTTTTCATCCTTCGTCTTTGTTTAGGACATTACAGTCTTCCTAGGAACCACATAACAACATGCACACTGGTCTTTAGGATAAGAAACAAAGCATCAGGGAATATTCTAGTTTGTGGAAAGCTGGAGATGCTAGGAACGTTGGGCACGGTCTTGCAAAATGAGCAAGTTCAAGTTTATGATAGTTATGACATTCTTTTGCCATGTAAGATTAGCAATATTTGGTGAGTATGCTATTATATTTGCAACTCATTAGAATAAAGAAACTAAGACAAAAATAAAGATATTCTAAAAGCAAATCAAGCCATTACAGTATATGCTACATTAGACAAAAAAATGTATGATTTTCTCCATATCTCTTAAGGTAATAATTCTGTAAAGGTTAAAGTTGATGACATGCATCCTCATACACACACACACACACACACACACATACTCAATGAATATTCATGATGTGGCCACTGTGTGCCTAGAATCCTGTCACAAAGAAGAAGAAAGCATGATCCCTACAGGAAGGTTTTCTGTAATGAACTTCAAATACTCGCATATAAAATGCAATGAGGGAGTACTGAATACTTTTAATCTACCATCTCGAAATGGGCAGCTACCCTAGTTGTGAATATTCATTCTAGAACTGTTTACTTAGTGTGTAATCAAAATCTGTAATTTAGTTATCTTTATCTCCTAAAATCTGGAAATTTTCATAATAAATGTAACAATGAGGTTTTTACTGCTGGAATTAATGGTCTCAAAGATTTACGAATTGGCTAGAAATATTACTGGCCTAAGTCTCTACCCTTACATTATAGGCTATAAAAACCCACTAAGCCCAGTTCAGAAATGGCCCATTGTCCAGCTCTTGATTTCAGGGCATTCCTGGTTGCCTGACTGGGACTGGATGGTTAGCTGAATTCTGTAGTTAGTATGTTAAGTCTGTGCCTCTGAGGAATCTTCCATGCAAGAACTACTGGGATACTTAAAAGGACTGGGTGGGGACTTCACAGAGCACATGGAGCAGGTTGGGTTCCTGCTGGCTACTTAACTCCTTCCATCAGAAGCCAATTCTGAGAAGGTTTCTCTGTAGCTGTCTTTCGAAGAGATCTATAGCTCACCCTACTGTTGTTTATTGGAAGCTACCAATATTTACCAAGATAACCCAATAACAGCGTGTGCCCAAATTGGCTTGGATAGTTTAGCAATGCTTACCTTCAAGGAGGTCATAGTTTAGAGGTGTAGCTCAGACACAGAGGACAATTCTACATAAAGATTCCAGTGTAAACAGCCACAAGTCTCCAGGCTCACAGGACATTCACATTTACTCAGATATAAATAGCTGTGACTGTTAGTTCAAAGACCTTTTACCCACTTCTATGCATGACACATTTTTTCTCTCTCTCGTTTGTGACCTTTATGCTACAAAATGTGAAGGAATTTTAAGAATCATCTAGTTTTAATCACTTAGCAGATGAAGCTTCAGAGGTCTGGGGAAATGCTCTTTTTACACTGCCCTAGTGGCAGTTAAAAAAAAAAACTCCTCAGCTAGAATATTGCTCTCTTTTTCTCCTTTTCACATATCTTGTCCCAGGATCTGGCCTGATATTTGCTAATGTATTACTTTAGTTTTTTTGTGTATGTCATTGTACTCTGTTCTTCTTCAGCAGTGCTAGTCAGTTTAATATTAATTTCCTGGATAATTGGAATAATTTACAACTCTTCGATTCCCACACACTGTACCCTGTTACTAGAGTGAAGTTAGTTTTTTTAAATTATTCTGGTTCCAATGCTCTTTTGGCTTTTTAAATTTTACTTTGTTTTAAATACGTTTTTAAAATTATTTAAATTAAATTATTAAATATAAAAGTAGAATACTATTTCTTCTCCCTTGTAAGGACAACTTGAAAAGTTCTAAGAAAGGATAAGGGGGAGGACAAATATTTGTTAACATATTATCATGCTAAATGCTTCCATGTCATTATTTAAGTCTACAAAAAATTCTGTAGGGCTTCCCTGGTGGTGCAGTGGTTGAGAGTCCGCCTGCCAATGCAGGGGACACGGGTTCGTGCCCCGGTCCGGGAAGATCCCACATGCCGCAGAGCAGCTGGGCCCGTGAGCCGTGGCCGCTGGGCCTGCACATCTGGAGCCTGTGCTCCGCAACGGGAGAGGCCACAACAGTGAGAGGACCGCGTACAGCAAAAAAAAAAAAAAAAAATTCTATAATTAGGTATTGTTAACCACATTTTTACAGAGGGCATAACTGACAAAGAAAATTAGAAAAATTAGATAAATGCTAAGATTTCCAGGATTTGTATGAAATAGGTCACCTTGGGTTTATGTATCCAGGTGACAAGTAATATCAAAGATTAGTCAGAAGACATAAGGATGCATGATCATGTAAGGCATTTTCTTGCCCATATCTAAATCCTTACCTTGTGTCAATATAAATCTCCCAGCAAATGCATTGTGCTATGCTACTGTGATGTTTCAGAATTATTTTCATTTTTTTCATATGCAGATTATAGTTAAAATAACTCATTTGTTCACAAAATTACTCAATTTAATAAACTATTCCTCCTTGTACTAGATATTTCTGGGTCCAGAAATTATGAAAATAAAATAAATAAAACTCTAGCTTCATGGAATGACAGATAGACATATAGAAAAATTATTATAAAATCAAACAATAGATGGTCTAATGGAAGGTTTATGGTACAGTGGAAAACCTACAGAGCGGGGAGGTTTTAGAAGGAGAGATGACAAACTTCTCAGAGAACCTGATATTCCAGCTTCTTCCTCAAGCATGAGTCAAAGAACAATTAACCATATATTGGCTAACACAGAGAACACACTGGCTAACATAAAGGCAGAGAATATTTCTCCATCTTTTGAAGGATACAGGAGTTTCTACCAGAAGCCAGTGACTTCAAGGAAGAAAATGTGAAAAGTTGCTGTGGCAACATCAAAATATATAAGATTAGAGGAAATTCAATGCAAATGAATTGAGTGTCTGCTATGTCCAGGCACTGTTAGGGAAAAAAATGTAGTTTCACCTTAAAATTTAAAAGAAATTTGTATTAAACTACCAAAAGTTATAATCTTTTATTGCATAAAAACAGTACAAGTAAGAACTAAAAATTCTGCTTCAAAGCACAAAAATTTTACCGCATACGGAAAAAAGAAGAAAACCATACTGGATGCATTTTACAAGCATCTTTATGTTACTATCTGGTGCCTATATAGATAAAGAAAGGCTCATTTAAATTTAGAAAATGAAAGCAAATATGTTGACTGTTATAAAAAAAAACCTACCAGTTTAATTTGAAAATGATGGAGATTAAAAGTAAAGGTGTATACATAACTTTGGAAGCACTTCAATGATTTTTAAATTGAAAACTAGTCAGACTAAATGTATCAACGGTAAGTGTTTAAGGTAGTTACAGATTTCTTTGCTGTATTAAGTAATGTAAATTTTAAAAAAGATCTTAGTATGTCTCTATGTCTCTTATTATAGATAAAACTTATCACCTTACTATGAATGTTAGGGATTAGAGAAAGCAAACATTCATACTCAGGGCTAAGGAAATAAGAAACCTGAGGTTGTATAAATACTAATTCACAATAAGATAGAAAATTAATAATGCATTCTTATTTAAAAAAAAATAAACCTGGGGGAAATTTATTTCCATTTGAAAGCACAGAGGAAAAATATTTTAAAATAAAAATTTCTTGCTGCTTCTATTTTTCACCATAAAACTTTCTGAAAATATGTAGAGCCTAGATTGTAGCACTATGTCATGGAAGTTGGCTATTTAGAAGTACTGCTTTTCCTCTAATCTCCTTTATTCCCCTCACTTTAAAAGTTTTTTCACAATCTCAGATCACTCATTTTAAAATGGGCTCTACAGGTACCACCCAATTATAATGCTTTCTGATTATATTCACTTCCAAACTCTACTAACCTTACCAGACTCAGAGGCAACATGAGGACAGCACACTCTCTCCATGTGTAACCCTCTCTCTGGCGTCTGTTAGGCAGTTTGTCCTGGAGTCTCTCCCTCTTCTCTATTGCTCAACTGGATTAAGTAAGAAGCAGCAGAGGTTTGCTCTTGCCTATCTAATAGGTAACTCCCAGAGTCCCTGGGGGCAGGGAGTGGACTCTTCTTGCCTTGAAATTCACTGAGCTTCAATGTCTAAACTCACAAATCAATGTTCAGGTACATGGGCAACCTCGTAGATTGAGACAACAGGTCAAATAATTATTTAAGTCTAACTGTAAATACAACCTAAATGGTATCTTGTGTCCTTTCCTCCTTTAGGCTAAGTGTAACCAAAGCTATTTCTGGCGAGTACTTTTAAAAGTCATTGAACTTATCTCCAGAATCTGTCTGGAGGGCAGCTGACACACTTGTTGCGTGTTGACTGACTTTTAAAATAACCACATCACCATTTTTATTCCTTGGAATATCACTTGGCATTTAATGTGTGAAATGATAATCTTATTAGAAGCTCATTTTTTGAAAAACCCAAATTATGTCATGTTATACATACGGCTGACACTGAGGGTGCTTACCATAGGCCAGACGCCATTCTAAGGACTCTATATGGATTATCTAAATTAATCTTCATAAAAATGACTTGAAATAAGAATTACTGTTTTGCTAATATTACAACTGGCAAAAATACTAAAGCACTGAGAGGCAAAAGGACTGAGAGGTTAAGTAAACTGCTCAAGGTCAAAGAGTGCTGAGCTACTATGGTTGTATCAATTAGGATGCTTTTGTCTGCAAGTAACATAATACTCCAATAAAGTAGATCAGAACATAGTGGGAACTACTCTACTTGTCAAGTAATAAATATTAGGAAATAATTATCAGCTTCCAAAATGCTAGCTTTTCTCCAAAGCAGCCATTTTACAATATTGGGCTGTCATACCATCTTGATAATACAGTTATTCGCTCAAATTGCACACACATGTGTATGTATATGCAATCAATGCTAAACAAAGACCGTAGAAATGCCACCACCTCTCCTGTCACCTAGAGGGGTATATTTCTTTAAAGGGAGAAAAAAATTACATGTTAAGTTTTCAAAATCAAATCAAAGTTCAAAATAAAAATCAAGTCGAAGTTTCCATCACTCCCAGAAAACAGAATTGTCTATCCTGACAAAGGGAATGTGAAATATAAAATTAACTAATCTAAAACAAAGAAAAGTTATCATGGTTACCTGATAAACCATGAAAACCCATGGAAGGGTTTTCCATTTGTTTTGGCAAGAAAGAAACTTTGGGGATGGCTGTATATTACTGAAGTGGAAATGAGTGTTATAATAGTCATAGACTCAGGTCTGCAAAAATGAAATTTCATTTTACCTCAAGCCTCCATTCTGCCTGATCCAGCATAATTTAGTCACTTTTAAGAAACTTTTCATTTTTGATATTTCTCAGTCATTTCAAGTTTAAAACTGTGTTATATTTTTCTCAATAGGTGCTATTTTCAGAGGAGGAGATGAGAACACAGAGCATGCCCTCTCTAAATTTGTGGCTATAACTTTCCTTCATCCTGGCCTTGAGCACTTTGCAGGTGATGGCTCTTTTTCTCAGCTGACTTGCACAAACGTCAAGGGTCTTAAGCTCAGTGTTGGGGTCCCAGGGGCTCCATAACACATAACTGCCTACACACACAGCCCAGGATACTCCACTGCTCTGGTGCCATGACTGATGCAGTGTTTTCTGAGGCTTCTCTCTGAGTGACACTTCCACTCTGAGATCCTCACACTTGTGGGGTGAAAGGGGAGAAAGAACTTGCCTTCAGGAGTGAGTCTGCAGCGGGGCAGATCACAGCAGCTCTCTGGGATTTATTCACATCTAGGCTCCCACGTTCTCACTTCTATCCAAGCTTATGGCCATTTTATCTTTTTTAGGACAGTGTTGGAAAACAGCGGTTTCAAGTTGACCATAACTATTTTCCAAGTCTTTATTAAAACCGAATAGTAACATAATGTCAGTTCCTTGTCTCCACTAAAAGTCCTCCCTCAATTTGCTGCTTCATATCTTGCAGTTAAAAAAGAGAATGAAGTGGGAGGAACAAAACTATATGGATTAATACCTCACAATATCATTTTATCATAGTATAAAAACTATAAATTCTGGGAAACAAACACATGATAGAAGTTTAGCTAAGAAAGAGATCAATGGGGACTAAATTCCTAAGAATACGGTCACAGAACTCTTAGATCCTTAATCGTCCCTAGAAGATTAGTTAAATGTGAAAAAGTAGAAGGAAGTGGGATTCTCAGCCAATAAAATTAGATAATCACATAAAGCATTTAGAAATGTAACTGGGATGTTTGAAAAAAGGCATGTGCACAAGCTAAGCCTGGTGTGCCATGAAGGTTCATATCTACAAGTAGAGAGAAGTATATTAGACCAGGTTATAGGAGACTTAAGTATCTGAACATAATCTGACAGAAAAGATTGAAGAAGGGAATGGCAAGATGATTTTAAGGTTTAAACGTGGCAGATTGAATACCTTTTCACTTGCACCTGAAATCTCTTTAAAATGCAATTAATAGAGTTTACAAAAATATGAACACACATGTTCAGCTCAAAGATTTAGATGAGAGAAGACAGGAAACCAGTCAACATAGAGAAAGCCATAATGGACTAACAGTAATTGCTCAGCCTAACGTGTCATATTCTAAACATCTAGACATAGAGCAGAAGCCAAAAGAATCTACTATACAATCCCAGATAGGACCATGGGTGCATGGGAAGCAGAGTCTAACTTGGTTGAATATCTTTAGAAGTCCTAAACCCTAGATCTTCTCCCCATATACTCTGCACAGGCTGCTCCCTCTCCTTCCTCACCTGTCAGAAGGTGGGGTGTTTCTTTGGAGACTTGGAGTAAGAGATCTCTGGACCTAAGACCAGGAGGCCCAGCTAAGGCCAATGTTGAAATAAGTTTAAGTGAAAGTCCACATGCTGATTCCTCTTCCACTTTCACTTCCAGAACTCTACCAAGCAAAAGATTCCAGGATTCAAAAGTAGTGTTGATACTATTTTTTTTGTTTTTTTTACATCTTTATTGGAATATAATTGCTTTACAATGGTGTGTTGGTTTCTGCTTTGTAACAAAGTGAATCAGTTATACATATACATGTGTTCTCATATCTCTTCCCTCTTGCGTCTCCCTCCCTCCCACCCTCCCTATCCCACCCCTCCAGGTGGTCACAAAGCACCGAGCTGATCTCCCTGTGCTATGAAGCTGCTTCCCATTAGCTATCTATTTTACTTTGGTAGTGTATATATGTCCATGCTACTCTCTCACTTTGTCACAGCTTACCCTTCCCCCTCCCCATATCCTCAAGTCCATTCTCTAGTAGGTCTGTGTCTTTATTCCTGTCTTACCCCAAGGTTCTTCATGACATTTTTTTTTCTTAAATTCCATATATATGTGTTAGCATACGGTATTTGTCTCTCTCTTTCTGACTTACTTCAACTGTATGACAGACTCTAGGTCTATCCACCTCATTACAAATAGCTCAACTTCATTTCTTTTTATGGCTGAGTAATATTCCATTGTATATATGTGCCACATCGTCTTTATCCATTCATCTGTTGATGGACACTTAGGTTGCTTCCATGACATGGCTAATGTAAATAGAGATGCAATGAACATTTTGGTACATGACTCTTTTTGAATTATGGTTTTCTCAGGGTATATGCCCAGTAGTGGGATTGCTGGGTCATATGGTAGTTCTATTTGTAGTTTTTTAAGGAACCTCCATACTGTTCTCCATAGTGGCTGTACCAATTCACATTCCCACCAGCAGTGCAAGAGTGTTCCCTTTTCTCCACACCCTCTCCAGCATTTATTCTTTCTAGATTTTTTGATGATGGCCATTCTGACTGGTGTGAGATGATATCTCAAGGTTGCCCACTCTCACCACTCTTATTCAACATAGGTTTGGAAGTTTTAGCCATAGCAATCAGAGAAGAGAAGGAAATAAAAGGAATCCAAATCGGAAAAGAAGAAGTAAAGCTGTCACTGTTTGCAGATGACATGGTACTATACGTAGAGAATCCTAAAGATGCTACCAGAAAACTACTAGAGCTAATCAATGAATCTGGTAAAGTAGCAGGATACAAAATTAATGCACAGAAATCTCTGGCATTCCTATACACTAACGATGAAAAATCTGAAAGTGAAATCAAGAAAACACTCCCATTTACCATTGCAACAAAAAGAATAAAATATCTAGGAATAAACCTACCTAAGGAGACAAAAGGCCTGTATGCAGAAAATTATAAGACAATGATGAAAGAAATTAAAGATGATACAAATAGATGGAGAGATATACCATGTTCTTGGATAGGAAGAATCAACATTGTGAAAATGACTCTACTACCCAAAGCAATCTACAGATTCAACGCAATCCCTGTCAAACTACCACTGGCATTTTTCACAGAACTAGAACAAAAAATTTCACAATTTGTATGGAAACACAAAAGACCCCGAATAGCCAAAGCAATCTTGAGATACTACTTCTTAGTGGAAGTGGGGAGTTCAGAGAGCATAATGAAATGGTCAGACCCTTATCTGATCACTCCAGAGCAGTACTGCCCCATGGAAGTGTGATACGAGCCTCATGCTAAATATTCTTTTGAAATGTCCAGTAGCCACATTGAAAGTATAAGTAAATAGGTAATATTAATTTTAATATTATGTATTACTTAGTCCAGTATCATAACTACTATCATTTCAATCCACATAAATTATTAATGAGATTTTTTTTCAGCACAAAGTCTTGAAGTTTGATCTTTACTTCACTCTTGGAGGACACGTCCATTGGGATTAAGTACATTTCAAGTTCTCAATAGCCACCAGTGGCTAGTGGCTAGTGGCTACCGTATTGGACAATGCAGCTCTAGATGAAATCTGTATTCATTTGGCCACAATCTTCAATATAAAGGGGCAATTAGCAGACATTTTAGGAATACTTCCGACTTGCGTGAAAAAAGTTAAAAACAAATAAGCAAACAATAAGGATGAATACAAGAAAAGGGAATAAAAAAACACTAAATATTTTTGTGATTAATATCTTCAGACAACGAAGAGATGATGTTACATCATGAAATCACGAAATCCTGAAACCCAGAGAAATAAAAGGCAGCAATCTGGAAATTTAAAACCATGATTGTAGAAATAATACAGTCAAAAGAGCAAGCAGTTGGAATATCTGAGTACAGAGGAGTCTCTGGAGCAGCGTTAGAGTAGCCGTAGAATAGATCCAACCTCCACATAACAGGGTTTCTGAGAAAACAAGATAAAACCAGACAGACAGTGGGGAAATACGACACCGTGCATGAATATTTTCTAGAATCAAAGGACATAAGTCTCCAGAGTGCAGGAAGCCACCCAACTACAGCACAGTGGATAAAAAGGGCCACAGGACGTGGTCTACCTGCCTGTCTTCACGTCACAAGTACCAAGAATAAACAGAAAATCTTAAAACCTTCTGGTGGGTTTGGGAGTAATGTCACATATAAATCAGAAAGACAACAGACAGTAGCACTGGGAGTTTAGAAGTCAAATGAGCAATCTCTTCAAAAATCTGCAACACTGATTTCCAACCGTTATTCTATGTGC
Source organism: Orcinus orca (assembly GCF_937001465.1). Taxonomy (NCBI): domain Eukaryota; kingdom Metazoa; phylum Chordata; class Mammalia; order Artiodactyla; family Delphinidae; genus Orcinus; species Orcinus orca. The sequence goes on from NC_064567.1 coordinate 82,448,877, forward strand.
AAACACATTTTCAAGAATGAGGATATAGACATTTTAATATATGCAAGGTCCTAAATTTTACTTCTCTTTTACTCTTTCTTAAGGAGCCCAAGAAATCCCAGAATATAAACTTTACCGAAACAAGGAAGTAAACGAAGAAATCGGAAGACGGGGGATTAAGGAAATAGCTAATCTGACAAATGAGGGGCAGAGGGAATTTCCAGGAAGAGCTGAAAGGAAGTTTCAGGGTAAGAAATATGTTACAGGTCGAGGGGAAAAAGAAAACCAAACAGTTAGTATTGGACCAGGAGGACAGAGGATTTAAGGATGCAATTATCACCAGGAAAACATAAATTGTACCAGAAAGAAAGCACTCTTTGTTTACTTCTTGGCTCTGCTGCTCAGAAAATTCATAATAATGATTTAAACAGTCAATAATATTAAAAAATAACTACACTGATTGGGTGGAAGATGGGAAGCATGTATATGGATGTGGTGGGTGGTGTGGTATTGTGTGTGATAACTATAAAAGTTAGATCCTTCTCTTCCACAGGAGGAAACTGTGTAAAGCAAAGCAATTTGTTTTTTTAAATCAAGGAGTAACACTTTAAGTATGTTATCTAGAAATAGTTCAGTGTCCTCCTTGGAAAAAAACATGGGGAATGGGAAAAATAGGGCAATTGTCTTTTTAGTTTTCTTCAAGCTTTGAAATACTATTTGACCGTTTGTTTTTTTTTTAAATAACATTCATTTGACAACCACATACATTTTTGAACAAATTATATTTGAACTGAGCTATGCTTCCCAATCCTTTACTTTTTTTCCTATCTTGTGACTCTTATCTTCACTCTCTTGGCTTTGCTGTGGCTTCTTCATTTTCCTAAGAATTTCCCTGGAAACCTATGTTCTCAGGATACAGCTTTATTTTCTACTTTACTGAAAAGTTTGAGGCCATCTACTGTGTATCTCTTAACATCTCTCTAAAACACAGTACCTCCTTCACCCAGAAACTATAATCCCTCACCTGGAATCCTGAGCTCTTGTGAAGGTATTTTTATGCATGGATAGTTCTTTAAATTCACGTTTCTGGTAGGGGATGGGTGCTGAAATTCCTGTAACGGCCATTTTGCTTACATCATTTCTGTTTAGTCTAAAAATGTTATTGAAGTCTTCACAAACAGTTGCTATATAATTCTATAATCAGAAAGTCAACACCAAAAATGCAATTCTTTCTTTGGAATTTGGCCAAGATATTATTGCCAGTTGCTTACTAGCTCCCAGTCACCTGTCCTGTAAATCTAGAACACTTTCTCCTATTGAAATTATGTTCATTTGTCAATAATTTAAAAAAAAAAAGTACTTGGGAAACTTTAGTGTAATAGTATATACACAAAAGGAAGGAAATGGAAACACAGATTCACATAATAAATAATCAAATAAACCTAGCATTGGAAGATTCTTTATAGATCATCTGGTACAACTGCTTCATTTTAGCTAAGAGGCAGAGATAAGATGTTAGAAATTACTTTTTCAGTGTCACAGATAGTAAGAGAACAGAGACCAAGTTAATGTCTCCCAATTCTGAACGCTGAAAGGGGTATTAAAAATAATTAAATGATTTACTTTTCTGATGAGGAAACAAGAGTGTTCCCAATTGTTCATATATAGTTTGATTTAAAATCTTAACCATAAGATAATTTTGTAGCCATTTTACAGATGGGAAATCTGAGACACTGAGAGGTTACATAATTGATTCAAGGTCACAAAACTAATATGTGGTAGCTAACACTTGAACTCAAGTCTATCCAATGCCATGTAACCTCTAGTTTTTACATTTGGGAACTACTATCAGGAAAAACCACTGACGCTTCCTCACTAAGCCTTCATGGGAGAAACTATAAAAAGTAGAAGTAAACAGAATTCCAAGCTTTGGGTTAAAACAAAGGAAAGGTGTTCAGGAACTAATTTATTCATCTGAACACTTACTGACCATCAACTATATATAGACTTTGAACTTGGCACTGAGACACTAAGATGAATAACATAGGGTCTTTAATAGATTGTGGTTTTGTTGAGAGAAGTTAGACTATAAAATAATGGAAGGGCTTCAGTGACAAAAGACATTTTCTAATCACACAGGAGGGAGAAAGGTCAGTACAAGCAGAAAGAACAGCATGCCTAAATTCAGAGGCGGGAGGGAATGACATATTTGGAAAATCATAAACCTTGATTTTTAGGGCAATAGCAAAAAGTGAGACAAATGGCTGAAGACCAGATTTGAAGCTCCTTGTATAATATTCCAAGGAGCTTGAACTTTATTCTGGGAGCAGAACAGAATCGTTAAGTAATTGTAATTAGGGAAAGGGACAGGATAAGTGTTTTCACTTTTAAAGGGTCCAATTAAAAGCAGTAAATTGGGATGAGAATCTACATAGAAGACTAATAAAATAATACTGGAAAGACATATAGCTCTGAACTAAGACTTGTGTTCAGTCTAATGAAGAGAAGGTGTCCACCTTCAGAGTTTGGATTAGTGGGAAAATGGGTGCAGTTTGTGGCGGCAGCCGTTGGAAAGAGGGCTGTAAAAATAAAACGCAAGCCCTTACAGCCATCATCATGAGTGGGAGAAATGCGCTTGCTAAGGGTTTTTGCTTTTTTTTCGATGGCACTCTGGAGCATAACAGCAGGGGTACAAAGAGGCGAAGTAATGAAAACTGGCTAAAAACTGAAGTAACAGTCCTGGTACAAGCAGAGACAATACACTAAAGATCAAAGGAACTGAGGGACTTAGCACTTCTTTTATACCGGCTCTGGTTGAAGCGACAAACATAGTATCTGCTCTACAAACAGCAGACCAGATAACAAGAGCAAGCACAGACTTCAGTTGACATTAAGAAGTATTTAATCTCCTAATTTCTCAATTTCCCCACTTCACATTCCAGGCTGAGGTTTGTGGAATTAGGGCCGTGTTCGACATCTTTTCCCCGAGTTGGGGGAAATATGTAGGGGGTGAGGAACAAAAGTCAGGAGATGGAGAGCTCTGATGCAAACGGCCACGGAACAGTAAGCAGGAGACATCGATCGTTTGATTTACTTAGTCTAGGGTCAATAACTGGCCCTTGTCAGGAAGAAGAAAAAATGATTATATGAAACTCCTTTTTGTTGAACATATTTATAATTTATCTTGTTTGGCCAGTAGGTGTGTAAAATGTAAATGCATTATGGCAGTTCAAAAAGGATAGGATGAGAGAGAAAGAGAATCTAAGCCTAAAGACAGTCAGAAAGAAAGGAGACTCTCCAAGAAATCATCTGGGTGGTTTTCGCAGATGAAAACAATTGCCACTGTTTGCCTCCAAGCCTTATATGCTCTGAGCAGCAAGGATTATATGTAAGCAAAAAAGAGAAAGCTGCCATTTTATTCTGGCTTAAGTCATACGATAACTATTTTGAGAATATCTGTGATGTGTAAAGAATTTGCAGAAGCACACCATGTGCAGGAATATTTCAGGTAAGAAAACTGACTGACTCTAATCCTTTTGTTTTCATTTCAAATAGGTGCCTACTGCTGAAATGGGTACACAAAACACTCCTTTTGACAAAAAGCAGTAATAAATGTTCATCTGCAGCAAACTTCCAGACAGTAATATTAAAGAATATACATATCCAAAAGCACATTATACAAGTCTGACCGCACATAAAATCGACTCCAAGAATAATAAGTTCCCAAGTAACCAATGGATATTTATTGGCATTATTCCCCTTTTATTACTGTTAACAAAGAATTAAATCAATTATCAGGATTCGGATGTAATTTAATTATTGAACCATTTAGATTTAAGGATCCAAAGTGCCGCCATTGGTTGTACAAGGCTTGAATAAACCCACCTCTAGGCCCAGGACAGGCATCTGTAATCTTTAAAATGATTTAAACCTTGTTGTTTAATTAAAAGTTAAAATGTTTAACTGGAACTTTAACTTCTCAATTTCAGTTTCCCGTTCAGTAAATTATTATTTCTGGCTCACGTAAAATGTAGCTACATGTTTTACTCGAAAACAGGAAAGATGAAATAGAATCATACAAAAGAGTAAACCGTAAGGAGAAAGTGAAAAATGAGCATCTTTCTTTGTTTAGATCATATCTTCAAGGGTAACTAAAGGGCAAAGTCCATGAAGTTCAATCAAGACATCTTCTCCTTATTAACAATATGATAAATAACGCAGAGCTGGAAAATAAATAGCTATTTCTTCTGTACTGCCTTAATTCTATTTTAAAACCAATCAAAAAAACTCAAAGATGAAGAAACTTAATTTTACTTATGGGACTGTAACCTCGAATTGATTATATAGCTCATGTTTAAAGAGCATATATGTGTAAGTCAAAGAAAGTGTTATATTTAACAATATTCTAAATGCCTTAAATATTACATTATGGAAAGATGTTTTCTCATGCATGACTAAGCCTAGTTTATACAGACTCATCTCACCTCCTCCCCTCCTCAGAGCCCCACAGCACTGCCTCTACAGGCCTATGACAAGTTACAAAGCAAATTATCAGCACAGGACATTTGTCAATGGTTCTACCTATTTTAAATCCACACATTACTTAAATATTGAATATTACTCAGTCATGAACTTGAATCACTCACGAGATGTTCTTTTCTTTAAGCAAAACTTATGGTAATGATAGTCTATTATGTAAGAGAAAAAGTAAGATTATCCCATTTATTTTAGGAGGCATCTAGAATGTCTAAGTAGAAAGTTTTTTAACCACATTTACATTAGTTTAACTTAGATGTATATTTCCGGAGATATGTTGATTTATGATCATTCCCAGCTCCAAGATTCTACAGTCTCTGATTATTAAGCTCTTTCTCTCTGTAGTAAGTGGAAAGACCCTCTAATTTCTTCACGAGTAACTTTCACTAAATAAAATTAAGATTTTATTCCATCTATTTCCTATCTGCCAATGGTATATATTTTCAGTTATATAACAAATCAGTGTTCATGGTATAAGTATGAAAAAATTAATCAATTCCCTAAGCAATTTGTATACTTTTATTATACCCAGATTAATCTTCTCTTGTGGTTCTTATTGGTCACCATCGTACTGCTAGCATAAGGGAATGAAATTTTGTATTAAAATACCCAATGTGTTGAGGATACCGTAGCACTTAGGGAGGAAATTACAAAGAAACTGTATGAAAATCTTATTGCCAAAGTAGTGGAAAGTGGATTTCATGGAAGTAGGTTTAATTACTGAAGTAGCAAAAAATTTTATCATGAGATAGAGAAAACAGCCCCTGACATCCAGGACCTAGCCTGGTGCTATCTGTTAGGTCTCGTTTCTGGACACTGGCCTGGCACTCACAGCCTGGCCTTGGTATCCTCTTGTTGAACGTAAACAATTTCACAGAACATCGACGCTAGACGAGGGCACTCTATGATCATGAAGAATCAAGACAAAAACAAGACACTCTGTAATTGTGTCTGAATACAGACCAATCATGAACACTGTCTAAGCCACAGACACCACATGTCCCCCTTTCCTAGCTAATATGGGTCACCGCTGCTTCATCACCCAGCCAGTCTCCTCTTTCCTCTTCCTAGATAAGATTTATCAAGGCACCCAATTGTAAAAATCACCCTGCTTCCTAACGACATTCAATTCAGAGCAATGCTCTACTTCCTTAAACCCTCTCCCCAAATCACTCAACCGAAGTTCAAATTCTATAGGACATCCTTTCTAAACACCTCATACCAAGTCACCATTGGTTCCATACGGTATACACTTCTCCCTCTTTGCAATAAGTAATGAATTCAACTTTTTCAACTCTAGGCATCTTTCTGGCGGTCCCTGGCTGAAAGGCATGTACAGTAATAAGGCAGCTAAAAAGCTTGACTCCTCATGCCAGCGTTATCAGGAGGCTCTGACATATTTGGTAGCATAATTGCCTAGAATTTTGGAACAGAGTAAATAGAACTTCAAAGAAGGAAAATTAGAAGATGAGATAGTGATGAGGAACGGGAGAGATTATTATGGGGTTTGCAAAATGACACTGGACAAAGATTTTGAGGTAAAAGTAGCAGTTTCAAGTACGGAGTAGAAGATCCTGCTGAGATGAGGACCACGGGCCAGGGCACAGGGAAGGGCAGGTCATCAGCCGAAGGACCATGAAACATCAAAGGGCTTTATAACCCTGTTTCAAAAGTATCAATAGGGCTTCCCTGGTGGCGCAGTGGTTGAGAGTCCGCCTGCCAATGCAGGGAACACGGGTTTGTGCCCCGGTCCGGGAGGATCCCACATGCCGTGGAGCGGTTGGGCTCGTGAGCCATGGCCACTTAGCCTGCGCATCCGGAGCCTGTGCTCCGCAACGGGAGAGGCCACAACAGTGAGAGGCCCGCGTACGGGAAAAAAAAAAAAAAGTATCAATAGCTAGAAGAGTATTTTAAGTCTGAACCACCAAGTCCCAGCCACTATGTTGAAGATATTATACTATTCTTATATCTGCAAAAGAGCACAAAAGAATAGCATAGTATCACTAGGGGACTAGGGACCCTCCAGGGAAAGGGCTATCAAGATAACAGTAGGTGAATTTTAAATGACTTAGAAGGGATTAAGACAAAGTCAGTATGTAGAAGGGATTAAAATTTTAGGTAATCATGGGCTTCCCTGGTGGCGCAGTGGTTGAGAATCTGCCTGCCAATGTAGGGGACACGGGTTCGATCCCTGGTCTGGGACGATCCCACATGCCGCGGAGCAACTGGGCCCGTGAGCCACAATTACTGAGCCTGCGCGTCTGGAGCCTGTGCTCTGCAACAAGAGGGGCCGCGATAGTGAGAGGCCCGTGCACCGTGATGAAGAGTGGCCCCCCGCTTGCCGCAACTAGAGAAAGCCCTCGCACAGAAACGAAGACCCAACACAGCCATAAATAAATAAATAAACAAAACAAAAAAACACTTGATATTTAAAAAAAATTTTTTTTAGGTAATCAGTGGGGTGGGGAGAACAGGGTACAAATGTAGATTAGGAAAACAATAAGAGTAATGATAACAATGATGATGAAGATAATTATAACAACAATGAGTTTCTTAAAAGCAGGCACTATGAGTACTGAGTTAAGCACTGTTGGGCTTCACCCCGCAGGCCTGCAAGCCCTGTGCTTGTCCAGCCTCAAGACTAGAGAAACAGCCTGGAGTCAGTGACAGAGACATCAGTGGTTCAGCGGATGAGGGATCTTACATGTGTGAAGCAAGGTCCTGGAGTGACAGTGCGGCAGACAATGAGCAGGACACACAGCAGTCTTTGCTGGGTGCGGGGGTGGCACGGGAGGAAGGTTACCAGTTGACATCAGGTTGGGTCACTGGTTACCACGGAAACCAGCAGAGGAGCACATCCTTCACTTCCCCCTTTGATAAGCTATCTTGGTGGCGATGTTCTGATCCACAGATTAGAACAATCACTAGCTGGGGCCTGGGACAAGTTTGTAGGCGTTTATTGATTAGACCCAATGATTAACAGGGAAGGTCAGTCATGTGAGTAGGATGTAGGTGGGCAGGGACTGGTTGAGCAGTGGATGTACAGAGAGCAAGAGAACAGCCATCTTGCGTGGCCTGATCATACAAGCATTCTTGGTTATTCTCATGCACACCAATTTTTTGAGATCTACTGTGCCGAAATCTAATCTGATTTAAACAACTGTTAAAACTGAGCTGAGTGCCATGAGATACTACTTCTGACTCTCTAGTTTCCAGCACTCACTTGCTAGTCCTTATTTTCCCAGAGAAGGAAGAATTTAGACTCGGAACTCGCCTTACCCATCATAGTACATGTCCTCCCCTAATCTTATCTTGCCCTCAACCTCTTGCCTACATGGCAAGCACCTGCCAGGCAGTCACGCCTGCAACCTGAACCAACTTCTGATCTGGCTCCCTTCACAGCCAGATCACAACCCACAAGAGAAGCAAACTCTGTCTGCAGTCTTTCTGCAATGATCTTTACTGGTTCTCATATTGGATCGTTTCCCCTATCAAACTCTTGCATTTTTGAAAATTTCAGATTACTTTTGAAGCTACTTTCCTAGAACAGTTTGAATCATTAACTTTGCTTTTCATTTATTTATGCTTTTATTCCTCCAATGACACTCACACATGTGTCATTAACCTGTTGCCCTTGCAAGAGTAAAATAAAATAAATTCCTTAAGCATTCTTAGCCTGGACTTTTAATTGGGATAAAATGAGAGAATCAAAACAACAAAAACCTGATATATTTTCCTGCAAGTAGCTCACAGCATGCCTAGGAAGACAGATTTGTAAACAGACAATTATAATACATTGTGACACCTACACGCAGGTGGGGAGAAGAATGGTGGGTCATGGAAGGATGTGAAAGGACAGCAAAGGGATCAAAGGCATACCCCCAAAATACAGATGCATAAGAAAAGATAAAACTACGGAAATATAAATAGTTTGGTATGGCTTTGGTTCAATGTGCGAGTTTTAGAAAAGACAAGAAAGGACATTGGAGAGGTGGGCAGAAATGACATCATGAAACCCTAACACGCATAATATACCACTGAGGGTTGTGCTTGAACACCTAGGAATTCATTCTCTCAGGAATTTCTCTTGAAAGCAATATAGAATCACTCAGGCATTTTAGGGAAGGAGTATATGATAAAATTTGGATTTAGAAAGATGGCTGTGGTGTAACATGGAGAAGAGATTGGAGCTAAGGCATGAGAAAGTCTTCTGAAATAATCTAGGTAGGAAATGATATGGTCTGAATTCATGCAGTGGTTGAGGAAGAAGACATTGGGAAAGATTTCAGAGATATTTAGTAGAGACGAGGAGATATTTAGAAGGTAGCATGAACAGCTAAGCTTTGGTGATTTACACTGCCTGTAGCAGAGAACAACTACTATACATACTGTGGTTTCCCAACAAGTAAGAAGTGGAGAAATCAAAATCTATTCATTGCCTGTTAGCAAATCTTAATGAGCCAGGTAGAGAGGTAAAAAATCAAAAATGGATTCCAGGTTTCAGGCTCGGAGTAACAAGATAAAAGGAAAGAATGGAGAGGAAATAAGAGATTGGGGTGGTGGGAGAGGATAGTTCTATCTAGCATTTTCACAAACTAGCTGCAGGACCCTGGGCCAGTATCTTAATCTCTGTGAGTCTGTTTACTCAGTCTTATGTGAGGGTAACACTGCCTATGTAAAATTATTGTGAGAATTAAATAATAATAGTTAACCCTTCTATAGCACTTGTGCAAGGCACTTGTGTAAGTATTTTACGTATAGTCACTTGTTTATTTTGAACTACTGAGCCATGAAGACGGTACTTTTATTATTCTTATTTAACAGACAAGGAAGCAGAGACACAAAGAGGTTTACTAGTTCGCCCAAGGTCACACAGCTGTAAGTGGCAGATCCCAAGTTTCAAACCTTTTCAATCTAGCTGCGAGTGCATCTCAACCAATAATTTACACTGCCTCTCATTAAATACTAGGCATTTTGCATAATTATTATCAGAGTGCCCTGAGCCCACCAGTAGGTTATAATTAGCTCATATAATTTAATCCATCCTATTTGTTTAAAAGTATTTTACTGAACATTATAAGAGATTCAAGCAGAGGAAGAAACACACCACTCTTGGGTTTGTTTACAATTTAATTTTGAGCATAAAATGCACATCATGAATCAGAATAGAGTAACAAGGTTATGTGTTGAAAGAGGTTACATACTTTCAGCTCAAGAGTAGGGCATCCATGTCTAGAACTTGACCAGCAGGCACATAAATGGATGAGTCTAAAGCCCAGGGAAGAGAATGGGATCATGAAATGCAGATTTGGGTCTCTTCAACATCTAGGTTATAGGTTGAAACCATAAAAACTAGATGTTGGTGTTGATGGGAAGGGGGGACCTAGAAAAACTGCAGAAAGGGAAATGAGAATGACAATCCAATGGCTAGGCCAGGACACAAAAGCTCACTTCACTTCTACGGGCCTCAGCGTCCTCACTTATAAAAATGAGTGGATCTTGGTTTAAGACTGTGCCAAGAACTATTCCCACTTCCAATGTTTGCAGCTTTTGCCACGAACAAATGTGAACATCGGGAGACCTGCTAAAAGTTGACTTCTAGCCTTAAGCCGCAGAAAAAAGCCAAGCTTCATAGCTGCTGCTCTGCCATGGCAAATAATTATTAACCAAGTTTTCTCCTCACAAAAGCCCATTCAGATGGTTTCAATTGCTTTTCTTTATTCTACAGGATTGCAGCTTCAGAAATGCTCTTGCTGTTACTATGTACAGAGTTCCGCATGGGAGATGTGAGAGAGAAAACAAAATGGCATCTTTCAAACTCAGGAGGAATATTAATGGGGTAGAGAAGATAGTGGGAGTCATTATAGTAAGCTTCCTTTCTGCTTGCCTCTCAACATTAGAATTCACTTTTTTCCTTGTCTAATCCTGTTTTTCCTGACTTCGTCTGGTAAAACAGAATTTTGCTGAAATACTGTAATAGGACTGCAGTATAAGAATGCAAAACACAGAAGTTTGGCTAACTGGAGGCAAAGAAACTCTCAACGAGGTCTGGAAGGAACTCTGACCGGTGAATTGAGGAAGAGAACAGATAATGATGTCTGCATCTCTACTACCCACTGGCTTCTACATCCACCCCAAGGGAGGGTTTTGGAGGTATGTGTGATCAGGCTAGCAAAGAACAACTACTATACATACTGTGGTTTCCCAACAAGTAAGAAGTAGAGAAATCAAAATCTATTCGTTGCCTGTCAGCAAATCTTAAAGATGACCATTGGACCCAGAGTGCAACAACTGAGCAAAGAGCTCTTCTCTGGCTCTATCCAGAAACTTGGTACATGTAGTGAAGACACCTAAGAGACTGAACACACCAGCAAGCGCACCTAAGCTTTCCATGTAGATTGGGGAAAAGGACTAAAGCTGCAGTGGCATTAGCTGAGATGAATGAGCTTCATAGACTTGACTCACTGAGAAATTATCCCTGTCTGTGAGTTTACATACTTAGTGTAATATGAAATATAGAATGTTTCTGTGTTAAATTTTGTAATTAATTTTTTTTTTTTTTGTGGTACGTGGGCCTCTCACTGTTGTGGCCTCTCCTGTTGCGGAGCACAGGCTCCGGACGCGCAGGCTCAGCGGCCATGGCTCACGGGCCCAGCCGCTCCGCGGCATGTGGGATCTTCCCAGACCAGGGCACGAACCCGTGTCCCCTGCATCGGCAGGCGGACTCTCAACCACTGCGCCACCAAGGAAGGCCTGTAATTAATTTTAATAGATGATTGCCCTATACACCCCCCCTCCACCAATTAAAAAAAAAAAAACATTCTGGGAAAGGCGGGGTTGGTGCCAGTGATGGTGACTGTCCATGAAACTACCTACCTGAGAATTTCTCACTCAAAAAACTGCACACATCTATATATTACTTTAGAGTAGAGATTTATGTCAATTTGGATATTTTAAAAAGTGCTAAGCATAAGAGATGGGTAAAAAAACAAAGATTTTAAATTATTTTAAATGACTAAAAATTCTTAAAATTCTATTCATAGACCTCATTGGAAGGTGAACATTTTGGGTTAGAAAAGATTTAGACCTAGTTGACATATATACACTACCATGTATAAAATAGATAACTAATGAGAACCTACTGTTTAACACAGGGAACCATACTCAATGATCTCTGGGGACCTAAATAGGAAGGAAATCTAAAAAAGAATGACTATATGTATATGTACAACTGATTCACTTTGCTGTACAGCAGAAACTAACACAACATTGTTAAAGCAACTATACGCCAGTAAAAATTAATTAAAAAAATGATTTAGGGCTTCCCTGGTGGTGCAGTGGTTAGGAGTCCGCCTGCCAATGCAGGGCACACGGGTTCGTGCCCCAGTCCGGGAGGATCCCACATGCCGTGGAGCGGTTGGGCCCGTGAGCCATGGCCGCTGAGCCTGCACGTCAGGAGCCTGTGCTCCGCAACGGGAGAGGCCACAGTAGTGAGAGGCCCAAGTACCGCAAAAAAAAAAAAAAAAAAAGATTTAGACCTATTTTTGAATAAATGGATACAATCTGTCTATTGAGTGCTTACTATGTGTCCAGCATTGGATATTTCTGATACTAAGTTACAAATGACTCCTGCCTTCATGGAGCTTACATCACAGCAGGAAGTATAGACTCTACCTAATAGCAAAGTTCTGTAAACAGAGTCCTTATCACTGAGCATTGCCCTTATCACAGCTCATGTTCTCTTGCACTGTAATTGCCTGTCTAACCTGACTGCTTGGATGTGACTTTTGACCAAGCAGCTCTTAAAAGGATCGGGCTCATATCAACTAGAGGTTTCCATGCAAACTAGAGGTCTTCCCCCCTAACCAAGAGACTCAGCTACAATTTAGATTATATATGTTCCCCATTTCAGACAAAAATAGTTCAACCAGAAATAAATTTAGGAAGCTATGAAACCTAAGGCTTCATAGTCTACAGTGCAGTTATTTTTTTCTGGAGGTATTTCCATGTGCTGTATGTTAGTTAATTAGAGTTTTAAGAGTTAATTATGCATTTGGAAAGGCAATGGCGAGAAGCTAACTCTGCCCGGTATCTTCCTTCTACTCCTCCTCTACATATAGCATTATTTTTAAGTCACTTGTTTAGCCTATTTTCTTCAGGAGACTGACCGCTGCTTAAGGGGTCTGTTTGTGGGCAGTGGTGGGAAAGTATCCACAGAATTCAACTTACGTCTTCATCGTTTACTAACTTAACTTTTTCTTTTTTAATTTTCATCAAAAGGTTTCATTCCATATAAACAAAATGTAGAACCACCACCTGAAAAAAAAATCCTGGATCCTTATAAATGTCCAGCACAATAAGGTTTCTAATAATGTTCTCTGTAGCCTACAACATTGTCTGACACACAGTAAGTGCTCATAAATATTTTTCAACAAATGCATCAGTGAATAAGTGTATCTGAAAGATAGTGACTCCATTATCTATCCAACCAAAATAGCTTTTTGCTGTTTTAGGGTTCTGCCTTAAAGTAAGAATACTTGTAGAAAAGATCCCACTTATTAAAATGTATGCCTGCTCTGAGAAGGTGTGTTTAGGGTCCATGCTTTGGGCTCACTGTACTGAATAACCTTTTATTACTTTATTTCTAAAGCTTCCTATAGTGAGACACAAGAAAGACCCCTTACAATAGCATCTGTTACATTTCAAATAGAGTAATGATGAAGTTCCACATAGAACAAAGTGAGCCTCCAAATGAATTTCAGTTAAGACTGCGTTCTCATGACTACTACTATCCCTTTTGATTTCCTAAAAATTAAAGTGGGAGAAATGTAAGATATAAGTTTGGAAGATTTAATAAGAAAAAAACCAACATTAAGAGAACAAACTAATCATTTTTAAAACTGTTCTCATTCCACTTTTAAACTTCACAAACACTGAAGGGTGAACAATGCTTTTCTATTATGAGCACACTCTGGAGACCTTGGTGACTGTAGCCAAGCTGTCTGCTATGTCCCCTCCAGAATGTTTGCCAGTTTTCTGTCATTTCCTCCTTCAGATGCTAGTGTTTGTGTGACAAAGGTCTCTGGGTATATTTCAAAACATCTTAAACTATTAACAGTGTACTATCAAGCACCGATTTAAAAGTGTTATTTATTCTCCACACGACTAAATTTGTCAGAAGACACAAAGCAGAATTCACCTTACCCTTCTCCATAAAGAAATGGCTGGAAAGTTCATTGTGGAATCACTGGCATACCTACTAACTGCCCTTTGTAATGGAAAAAAGTTTCCAGTGGCTTAGCCAATACCTATACTTCAACATAAAACACACGAAACAGTAAAACTATTTACTGAACTATATTTCTCTTTTTATTCCCTGGGCACTTAAGCTAGCTTTAGACTATTTCCTTTTCCTGACAATTCATTGTTTGTGATTGAGAGAATCGTTTTGGATTAGGCATTATTTCTGATTCCAGGAACCTGATATGGAAATAGCATCCCTCCTCCACCAGCACCGCCCTGCTTCTTACTCCAGATCTTTTAGGTTGTAGTAAAGTGGCCACACACTTTTCAATTTTCATCCAAAAGCATCAAAACATATAAACAACTGACCAATAAAAAACACTTCTCATTTTAAAGCATTTCTTTTTCATTTCAAAATTTTATGAATTTTTTTCAAAGAGTTCAACTGTGAAGCTTCGATTGTAAACACTATTAAATTCCTTAATTAGTAATCTCAATCAGCAATCTGTGCTAAAAGCAAAACTAGCCTTAGTCACATCAACAGCAATATATTACTCTGTATTTTTTCGCTCTAAGAAAAATATATTCTTCCATTTGATTGGTCCACTCTGCAGTCTTACTTGGTCTTTGCCACTAATTTGTTAGCACTTTAAAGCCTTTTGCTTTTTCCTTTTTCTTTTCTTTTTTTTTTTTTTTCCTAACAATGATTCTTCTGAGTTCAGGAGCTAACCTTCTTTTCCCAGGTGAAAATCGTTTTATTATCGTCAGGTGTTGGTTTTCTTTCTGAAACTCTGGGAACAGTTCATTGCGAAGTCCTGACTGTCCTTTACAAAATGATCCTATTCCAAATAATTACAGTTTGTGTTGTATGTCATCTGAAAATATCTCTCCTTTCCCCTTGTCAGGATTGCAGGAGTCATATATTGCCCCACAAATCGCACTTCTATTACTTAGTCAGGTATACCTGAGAACAAGTCGGGTTGCCTATTTCTCTTCATCTGATCCTGATCCTGAGTTCTGAATTCTCTCACAGGAAGTGAACAAAAGTTAATACTTTTATAAGTATCAGTCTAGAATGCTTTCCCCTGAATTCAGCACAGCTCCAAGAAACCATTCTCCAAAGAATAAAAGGAAATGACCTTCTTTAAAGGTAAAGAAACCTGTCCAATTCATTCTCAGACTTCGTAGCATAGCATAGAGAGCCAGAGGGGACTGCTTTTTTTTGTATCAGCACTTAATTTTGTCTCTAAATAAGTATATCCTTAAGTTTCCTGTCTGAGTAAGTCATTACTCTAGCATTCTTTGAAGTGTTTCCTGGTCTTATACAGCCATTGTATGAAACATACCATGTAACAAAAATTCTTCTATGTAACAAAATCCCCTCCCCTCAAATATCTGGTGCCCACAGTCAATACAATTTCTGTGATCACTAGTGATCAATAAGCTTATGTATGGAATGATTTTTTTTTCCTTCTAGGAGTCAGTTTGTAAAAAGGATTGAGTCTTTTAAATTATCAGTCTTGACAACACACCAAAAAACATTTTTAGCTCCCATGAACACAGGTCATTCAACTTCTAGTCTCATTTAAAACATGTTTTTCCAGTTTGGAAGCAAAAAACTGAACTGGTCAGAATTTTAGAGCATCCTTTTCAAAAGAGTAACATTTTTAAAAGAAGATGCACAGAAACTGAAATAAAATAAGAAATCAGTTTAGATTAGGACATGCCAGATCAACTAAGAGAATCTGAAGGAAGAAAAATTTCCACTAAAATTGTACTTTTTAAAATAATTAGTTCAAGTTTCTGATATTTTCTAAATAAAAGGTATGAAAATATGCAAATGGAATTTCATAGGATGAATTGAGAGACTAGTGGAAATGAAATATTTGTGTTAAGTCTGTCCGTTTAGTTGAAAGTTTATAACTCTGTTAAAAGAAGCATCATAAACTAATTATACCAGTTAATGTTTATCTTCTTAAGGAGTTAGAAATAACAATTACTAATACTTACTAGATGATAGTCCATCAACTACAAAGACATTTATAGCCACACCCCTAAACAAATAATTGTGCTCACCAACTTCTAGAGGCGCTTGCTTGCCCAGAGGTAGGATCTTAAAACTGGCTTCAGAGTGACTGTTGTAGGAGGAGATGCAGAAAATAAACACATGATTTCCACAGCACAGCAGCTGAGAACTCAGAAATGAGGCTCAGGGTCCTGACGACTCCTCTGTATTTAAGGTTATCCTGACATGTGAAAGCCATTGACATCCTGAGACTTCCAGTGCCTCAGATGCATGCCTAAACCGAGATAAATATAGATCCCTGACACCTGAGCCAGATGAAATGAAAATTAACTTAAAAAAAAAAACTCACTCATTTTGTGCCTCAGGTGAGGAAAATAAAACCCTTAATCCTTTTCCTTTTAAAACCTGTTATGCCCCTTAACAGATAGCTGCTTTGCTTATGAAACATGGGAATTCAGATCATCAATCTTAAACAATCAATTTGCTTCCCTCTATGATTAGCATTTGCTGTGATAGGTTTGAATTTTCCTTGATGAAGTATGAAAAAAACATAGTAGTGAATATTAAATATTTATTCAACAAACTTTTGGGGAGAAATTTTGCAGATGAGTCCTTGAAACATGAATATCTATTTGGTAAACTTTCTAGTATTTTTTATCCTACATGGGTTAAGTAGTAACTTGGTCCATTTTGGTTTGCCTCAGTTAACAAGGCAGAAAGTGTCACGCATTGCCATCGTGCTTCGTTTTAAGTTAATCTTTTGGTATAGGTGTATAATGTAGTAGATTTAAATTGAATTTTGCTTAGTCCTGTTGGTAAGCATATGAATAAGGCTCTACCCTCAGCCTGAGCAGACTCTACGATTAAAGTTATTACCCTGAAGCTATAATGGCAAGATTTCTAACAATAAGTCACTTCCTGGGATTCATACATTAAGGATCTATAATAATACATTAGAACAAAGTGACTAGAGAAACTAGAAAAGTCATGCTGCTTTCCTGAGATTTTGAGGTATTAATTATTTTCAGTTAATACTGTCTTTACAGAATGGCATTAGAGAAAAATGATGGATTTGGGAGTTACCACTTTCTAAATGAACTGATCTTACCTACTGAATTATCTATCATCCCAGGAAAGAGAATGACTTTTTTCAAATTACCAAACCTTGTATTTTCATATCTTTTTTTTTTTAAGTCTGGTTTGTTTAATTATTAATGCAAATTAGGTTATATGACAAACACTTTCCATAACTCGAAAGAGCTAAATCTGCATTTCTGAATTTAGTGAAAAATATACAGAAAGGACATAAAAAGATAAACATATTTTCATCAAACATGATATTCTTAAAGATATTTTAAAATCAACATTTTTTTTCAATTTGCAGAAACCTTCTTGTGTATGACAGCTTTAAAAATGTGCCTGTAAATGAAAGGGTAACAAACAAAATTAATAGTCACTTGATAAGTCTAAGTAAATCCTGTTTTGTTACACTTCCCAGAAACTGTGAAAGTGAGTGACTCAAATGATTGGGTTTTCAAATATTTTGTGATTTATTTGGTTTCCAATTCTTTAATTTTGACAAAGCTAAAATAATGCCTAAATATATCGTTAGCAAAAATGATTGAAAGTTATTTTCAATATTGGACATGATGTGACTTTTATCATATAATTCTGAGTTCATATCTTGATAATAGATCCCATGCACTGAGCACTGTCTACATGCTTGGTACTTTGCTAAATTAAATATTGTACAATCTCATTCTCTTTTCCTAATCCCCAAAAATCCTTTCAAATCAAGTTAATATTTTTAGGTCCAAATGTTTACAGAAAAGAAAACAAACTCAAAAGGATAAATATTGACAATGGACACATGGCTAATAAGTAGTTCATATGAGAGTCTAACTCATACAGTTTTGACTGAAAGCATGTTTCTTTCCCACCCTAAAATATAGTTATAGGTGAAAAAAGAATTTCATCCACACATTATCTGTGTCAGATTAACCATCCTATGAGTAATGAATGCCAAGGCTGCTTTAATTTTTTTCAAACAAAGTTAGGAAAAGTACAGAAATGGTCCCTATGGAGTATTGCTATGACACCAGGAAATCCCCAGAAGCATTATGTCTGTAACACAAGGAAAAGATCGAAGATCTGTAAGGCACAACCTTACTACCAGAGATATTTCTCATCTCTTGCATTTACTTTTCTCAACTTGTCCTTGTCAGTTTGCATAAACAGAGTTTGACCTACCAGAGCCTTGAGGGTCAGTCTCATGGCCCCTTCTCAGCCATTAATATCATGTTTGGCAGTCGGAGGTTGGATAACTGGCATAGGGGAGTGACATCCAGGTGGCAAGGAGTCAGCTGGTGAGGTCAGGAGACCAGAGAGATTTTGGCATGAGAGGGAAGGCCAGGTTCTCATCTATCATAGAACGTGACCCCTTTCTTTATAGGAAAAAAAATATGTTCTATATGTATAAAAAGTTTTTCTATTACTTGAGCTAGGAACTTGTTAAACAAAATGTTTTATCAAAGAGGTCAAAGGACAAACCACAAATTCTGCAAACTCAGGATCACACACACTTTCTATGAATCACAATAAATATCATAGCATGCCCACACCCGACTCACATTATCTTTGAATGTGGATTATGTCCTATAAATAAGAATAGGAAATGTGGAATATCCTTTCTATGAGTTATGTATTCATTATCATTAAATTTTTCACTCCCTGCTGGCATTGACTTCTGAAGCGTGGGTGGTGAGGGAGAGGGAAGAATAGTGGTGGATTGAGATAAAAAATAACTGGGCTCGGGCTTCCCTGGTGGCGCCGTGGTTCAGAGTCCGCCTGCCGATGCAGGGGACGCGGGTTCGTGCCCCGGTCCGGGAAGATCCCACGTGCCGCGGAGCGGCTGGGCCCGTGAGCCATGGCCGCTGAGCCTGTGCGTCCGGAGCCTGTGCTCCGCACAGGGAGAGGCCACAGCAGTGAGAGGCCCGCGTACCGCAAAAAATAAAAATAAAAAAAAATAAAATAAAATACCTGGGCTCTAGGGTAACTAACTCCGACAAGACCTCTGACCCTCTTCAACCAAAGAATCGGCATTCTTCAGCAACTATCTTCAAAATTCAACATTTCATCACAGGATGTTAATTAAACCTAGGACTTTTTCACCCCAAATTCGTTGCCTTTCAAGTGTTTATGAACCTAAAGTATTAAACTAGGCAAACTCAAAGCCTCTCCCGGTTTTTATTGCACGATGAGTGCCATAAACTGTAAGGCATGAAAGTTGAACCAACAGTCCTGCTGCCAACAGCAGCTTTTGCCAGCTGTCGATAGTATGTTCTTCACAGGACATTATTGCAAAATGTCCCCTTTCTATGTGAAATTTTTTTCTCAGAACAGCAATCAAATGAATCCATCCCTACACTTAGCATCACGGTTACAGTGGCAGTAGTCACAATCATATTTTCTGTCCTTCCTTGCCCCAACCCCCAGATCCTCTTTCCCTGACGCCCTCAGGGGCCATCTCTCTTTCAGATATCTCTTCTCCATCTGACCAGCACCACCTAGGGCGCTTCATCAAATACTATTACCAGCAATGACTTCACCCCTAAGTACTATGTCCTGCGGAACATGTTTAGGCCTTTTCAATGAATAATATGATGCTTTTAAAAAATTCCCTTCAGGACTTCCCTGGTGGTGCAGTGGTTAAGAATCTGCCTGCCGATGCAGGGGACATGGGTTCAAGCTCTGGTCTGGGAAGATCCCACATGCTGCAGAGCAACTAAGCCCGTGCGCCACAGCTACTGAGCCTGCGCTCTAGAGCCCGCGATTCACAACTACTGAGCCCGCGTGCCACAACTACTGAAGCCCACGCGCCTAGAGCCCATGCTCTGCAACAAAGAGGAGCCACCACAATGAGCAGCCCCCGCTCGCCGCAACTAGAGAAAGCCCACGCACAGCAACGAAGACCCAAAGCAGCCAAAAAAAAAAAAATCCCTTCAGAAAAATTCAAATTTTAAATCAGAGATTCACCCCTTTGTTTATATTCCTGTCTACTGTATAATTGTTAACAGCAATCTGTTCTTGAGTCCCTGGTTCTGTAACATAACAGGGAAGGAATGGTTGTGGCCTTAGGAGATTTTGGCATAAACCCCTGTACACACTTGAAAACAATGAGAATATTCACCAATATACTTTAACATGTGAACCTTGCTAACTTGTTTTTAGGAAAAACACATTTGAAAAACGCCCTTGGATTATCATCAGCTTGCGTAAAGTATATATTTAGGATCTGAAAGACATTTTGAGGACTAATTTTTTACTGATTCTAGTAACACACCCTTCTTTCTAGGTTTTTCTGTTTGTTTGTCTGTTAGCTTTCCCATGTTAGCATGGAATAAATAATTTCACTCAGACATTCTTTGTAAGGACCATTTTCTTGCAGAAAAGCTAGGGCAAAGTCTTTTTTTTTTTAAATTGTGGTATAGTTGCTTTACAATATTGTGTTTAGTTTCTGCTGTACAACAAAGTGAATAAGCTATATGTACACATATATCCACTCCCTCTTGGACCTCCCACCTCCCCCGATCCCACCCATCTAGGTCACCACAGAGCACAGAGCTGAGCTCCCTGTGCTATATACCGCAGGTTCCCACTAGCTATCTGTTTTTCACATGGTAGTGTATGTATGTCAATTCCAATCTCCCAATTCATCCCACCACCCTTACCCCCCTCCATGTCCACACGTCCATTCTCTACGTCTGCGTCTCTATTCCTGCAAATAAGTTCATCTGTACCATTTTTCTAGATTCCACATATATGTGTTAATATATGATATTTGTTTTCCTCTTTCGGATTTACCTAATCTGTGACAAAGGAGAAAAGAATATACAATGGAGAAAAAGTCTTAATATTAATCTTCTCTGCTTACCTTGCTCTCCTCAAATCTATACATGTGTGAAATGTCTTTATTCCAAACATCAGCTTGAGGTAAATGTTTTACCACCATTTCCTCTCAAAGCTGACTTTAGAGGCGAGTGCTGGCTTTATGTTTGTCATCCAAAGTAATGAGGATTGGGACTTCCCTGGTGGTGTAGTGGTTAAGCATCTGCCTGCCAATGCAGGGAACATGAGTTCAAGCCCTGGTCTGGGAAGATCCCACATGCCGCGGAGCAATTAAGCCCGTGTGCCACAATTACTGAGCCTGCGCTCTGGATCACGCGTGCCACAACTACTGAAGCCTGTGCACCTAGAGCCTGTGCTCCGCAACAAGAGAAGCCACCACAATGAGAAGCCTGTGCACCGCAACGACGAGTAGCCCCCACTCGAGGCAACTAGAGAAAGCCCACGTGCAACAACGAAGACCCAGCACAGCCAAAAATAAATAAATAAATTTTTTTAAAAAAACAAAAGTAATGAGGATTGATGGAAATCTATACTAATAAAAATGATCTAATGGAGTGGTGCTCTTGTCTTTGACATCTAAAATTACTGCTCAGTTGTGTACCTTTATTTTTTTCTCCCTTCCAGTGTCATCTTCATTAGTTGTAAAAGCCTTACCAATAATTTGCAGTGTGAAGGATACTCTAATAAAAATTAATTTAAAATATAATTTGCAATGAAATATTATAGCTCCAAAGCAACATTCTTCCCTTCTAGGGTGGATGGTTGATCATTTAATCATTCATCCATCAAATAGCAAAACACTTTGAGATTCTGTTTATGTGTATGGCATTGTGCTACTCCTTTGAGAAAAAATGGTGAATAAAGGGCCAAAGTTTGTGCTCTCAGTATCTTATTGTTTAGTGAAGGGAGACAAGTAGTATTTCACAAATCATAATGTATTATCATAAAGTGGGATAAATAATGAAGGAAAGTTTTATTGTGATAAGCTAAGCTAAAAGATCAGAGAGTTTTCCCTAATATACATATACATTTGAATGTATATATATGTGTGCATATATGTATATATACATTGTATTTGTTTATATATGTATATACACGTGCATATATGTATACATCTATCTATTGCATGCATTTGTTTATATGTGTGTATGTGTGTATATATCTATATGGATATATGCAGATATTGTTTATATATATGTATATAAATATACATATTATACAGGGAAGCCTATATATAGATATATTAGGGAATTCTCTCTGACCTCTCAGCTTATCACAGTGTAAATTCCTTCAAAAATTATCCTTGTTTATCTCAGTTTATTATATTAAGATGTCTTAAATACTGCTTGTCTAAACAATAAGATACTTGAGAGCATTAACTTTGGCTCTTTATTTACCATTTAGTTCAACCATATATAAATACTGACATATAATATATTTATATGTATATCATATATATCATACACACACACACAAATATCTAAAAATGAGTTGCTTTTAAGTGGCAAAGAATTAGGAAAGCATTCAAAGGTAGGGGTCCAGCAACTCTAAGGAGGCTGCCATGGTCAGGAAGGAGCATGGTAGAAGACCAATGTGACTGGATGAAAGAGGGCAGGGAAGAGTAATATGAGATGAGGCAGAAGAGCTGGGGAAGAACCAGATGTCATAGGGATTTGTAGGGATTTATCCTAAGAACAATGGGAAGCCTTTGAAAAATTTTAATCAAGAGAGATACATGATTGGATCTGAATAACATTTAAAAACAAGCTCTCTGATAGCTTCATGGTTAATGGACTAAAGAGAGGTAAGGATGGATGTGGGGAAACCATCAAAAATAGGCAACTACTACTGACTTTAATAGTAACGTCCTAAAATGACTGAAAAAAATGGAGAAAAAACCATGGATTTGTGAAATATTTAGAAGGTAAAATCAACGGAGTTTGCTGTTGTGGTATGTGAGGAAAGGGGAAGAAGAGTAATTGATAAACTGTTTAAATTGAAGCTATTCTAGAAATTAGTCTACACCCTAACATGAACACTTACTCTTCAGTTAACATATGAGAACACATCTAGCTCAATGACTGACATATTTCAGCTGGTGCTGAAACAACATTTCTTGAATGACAGATTACATAAATGAATGACTGAGCGGAACTGAGTACAATGTGAACAGGAGTGAACGCTTACTGCAATGTCAATTTATCTTTTTTGTTTGGGTTATCCTACCAAGCTTTCACAAGGAGAGTCACAGGGAGAGTCACAACACATGTGACACCTTAGAGACTGGAAGTCCAGGGAGATGATTAATTCTCATGGAGGAAGGACTAAAGGAAACTGAATGAACCTAATACTAAAAGCAAAAAAATTTTAAGTGACTTAGAAATTGTGCAAGAGTCTTGCACACATCTGGCTCTGTGTATAGAGCTTGTAATCTAATGGAAACTTGAGTCCCCCTGGACCAGGAGCAAGTAACATCCACAGGACATAAAGTCCTTCTAGTACAACAAAACAACAGGCTGGTGGCCAATTATGGTAGCAACCAAGCAGATGTCCCACTGGTTTTTAAATCAGACACAGAGCTTTGGTTTTTTATAATTATTACTTACATGTTGTAGCACTTTCTGTTTATGAAATTTTGTTTTGATGTTATCACGTGATAATCAGCTAATAATCAGGCAGTTCTTATGTACTTTTTTGGTAAGCAATTGTACAAAACACTATCTAGTGTGCTGTAGCTCTGTTTTCTTTGGGAGAGACAGGGGAAGATTAAGTAGAAGGATACTGAGACCAATCAAAACGTACTAACAAAGGTCTAGAACCAAGATTTCCAGCCCTTAGATCATACTTCAAATAGGATTCCTCTGTTTCTGCATAAATTCTTCATACCATGTTCTTGATTGTCCTTTCCCTGTCCATTTTTGTGTTCCCCTTGCTCTATCTGCATTCTCAAAATAGGTATCTTCTGTGTTCTAGTCCTATCCATTCTCTTCTTCCTGTACCTTCTCTTCCTGGGCAATGTATGCTACTCTATGGGCTCAATTTAGCACCTCTGCACAGTTAATCCCCAAATCTATTTTTTACCCCTAAATTCTACCCTAATAGTAAATTTACTTAGCATTTTTGAGAATTCTCTATACACTAGTAAAGTGTCTCTATTAACTCACTTTTTAAAAATTCTGGATATAAAACTAATATTTACCATTTTACACATTCAAATGAAAGTTTAGTAAAGTTAAATAACTTACTTCACTGTTACAGTGCTCCGAGTAGCCAGATTTGGGCCCAGATCTCCATGGCTCCAGGTCTTAAGCTCTTAAACACCGTGTTTTGATTGACTCACTGTGATATAACTGCACGTCAACCTTCCGTGCACATCTCTACCCTGCTGCCGTAAACACATCTCCCCTTTCCTACCTCTACATCTGTGTTCTTCATCTCTGTAAAATTACATCACCATACGTCCTGTTACCCAGCCTAAAACTGTTCCCCATACACCCAATCATCTTCCAATTCCTAACAACTCTAACCTCACCATATATTTTCCATTTGTCTCCTGTGTTTTGTTTTCACTGCCTCTACCTAAGTCAGGTTTCAATCACCACCAACCTTTAACCATTACCATGGTCTCCTGATCGATTTTTCTGCATGCAGAAATACTCCCCTCTCATTTATCCTTCTCACTGCTTTCAGGGTAATCTTTCTAAAACCCAAATTTGATTTTATGATTTATTTATTTAAAATAAAACATTAATAGTACCCATTTCCTAGAGAATGAACTTTAAACTCCTTAGACCAGCACAGAAGTTTCTCAACTATTATTCCTATTCCTGCATGAAGTCTATTCTTCAATGAAATATTCTCTGCATTTTTTCTTGCATTTTCCACTGCTTTAAATACTTCCTCTATCTAGAATTTTCAATTCTCTACCTAAATGTTACTCTCCAAATTCAATGATCCTTAACATGGTGTGGACACTGAAAGCTTTAAAAAACATAACATGTTCATTCTTCATCCCAGACAAATTGAACTGGAATTAATGGATACTTTCATGTTTAAAAATTACTGTTTGTGCTACTATTGGCCTATGTGGTTACTTTGTGCAAATGAAAGGAACCACTTCTTCAAAATACTTTGAAGTACCCTACAAGAAAATTGCCATTATATATGTACATATATTATATCATATATAATACATCACATATATATATATCACGTATACAATGTGAATGACACCATTTAGTACTGTTCAGTGTATAATGAGTCTTACCATATTCAGCAGGAGTCTTCCTTTAAGCTCCTCCTCTCTGCGATTTCTTCTTCAATTCCCCTTAGCCAACAAAAGCTCTTCATGAACTGACCGCCCAGAGTGTTACATATGAGACTTTAATTCCCTGTAAGTTTAAATCTTATTTTATTATACTTAGCATACAAATTTATCTCTTTGATGGAATCGAGGGCTTATTCATTTAATTTAATCCATAGTCTCTAAATACTAACCAATTGTTTAATAAATGGATGTCATATGAATCATAGTTTTAGATAGAAAGATCTCTGATTGGCAGATTTGGTCTTTTTTGTTTTATACCTATTTCCAAAAGGTATTTAAAGCAACAATAAATGACAGAAAATTAATGAAGATGTGAGACAAATAAAAAAAATCGTGAAGGAGCGGAGATGAGTTTACCCAAAACCTTAGCTGAGGAACATTCGTTCACTCAAGCCCAAGCTTGGTGTCTCCTGGCAGCCATGACCACAAGGGTACTGTTATGTGTTTTAAAACTCTCATCATAAAAGAAAACTTAGCAGTCCTTCAGAAGGCATCAAATTTCTTCATGAACCAAATTTTAAGATAACTTGATTACTAGATCTTTAAAAGAGATATACATTAAAATGGACAGTGTCATCAAAGAGTTCTAACAAAAGGTTCAGAAGTAGAAAATATCTTCAAAGGTTCAGAATCTAAAAGACCTCATATGGTTGGCCATTGACTTCTCCTCCACCTTTATCTCTTACTATGTTCTACTTCATTCACTCTGCTCACACCACTCTGGCCTTTCTGGAACACGTCAAAACACATCCTACCTCTGGACCTTCCACCGGCTGTTCCCTTGACCTGAAACCCTCTTCTCCCAGATATTTGTGTGTTGGTTCTGTTCCCCCTCTTTATTCAGCTTCTCTGCTCAAATGTTATCTCTCTAGTGTCCAATGTATTTAAAACAGCAATCTCTCATCATACTCTATCTTCTAACTCCACTTTGTTGCATTTATTATGCTACTTGATTTTATCATATATTTCTTTGGTATTTTTAAAATCTTTAATATATATTATATGAAGATGTAAAGCCCTTGGGGCCAGGGAATTTTCAGTCTCTTGTTCACTGCCATATTCCACATTGCTTAAAAGAGTACCCAACATGTAGAAGGCATACCAGAAATATTTGCTGACTAGTTGAATAAACTATTTTTATATATTTATTTATGGCATTAACCTGCAACTAAAATGTTTAAGATTTAACATGGAACCCTTAATTCCATGAAAGAATTTCTGTGGGGAATGGAAAGTCTTTAGTCCCAGAAATAGCTTTCAGGTTATTTGTTTTGATATAAGAAACAATGGGAATTAATGCAACAAAAAAAAAACAAAACAAAAAACCCTATCATATTAATTTTCTATTGCTTCATAACAAACTTAGTGGCTTAAAGCAACACCCATTTATTATCTCACAGTTCTGTAAGTAGTTCGAGCATAGAGTGGCTGAATTCTCTTCTCACAGTTTCACACAGTTTCTGCTGGGCTACTTTCTCATTTGAGGCTTGAGGTCATCTTCTACACTCGTATGTTTGCTGGAGAAAGTGAGTTCCTTGTGGTTGTAGGACTGAGATTCCTGCTTCCTTGCTTACTGTTGACTAGGTGTTGTCCACAGCTACTAGAGGCTGCCTTCAGGTCCTAGCTATATGTGATCCTCTCAAAACATGGCAGATGACTACGTGAAAGCCAGCAGTAGAGTCTCTCATACTGCATAATTTTAAGACATACGTTCTTATTCTAATGAAACTTTTGATCCTAAAATTCCAGTCATTATAGATATATTTTGTTATTTGATAGTCAACATTTAAATGTAACTTCAATCCATTTCCTCTTTTTAGAACAGCATTCTCAGATATGTTTGTGGGAAATAATGGAGAAGAACAGAGAGAACTGAGACTTCTACTATCTCTTGGCCAATCCATAGATCTATCCAGCCAAATATAACAGAAGAAACTAGAATGGTGCTGCTGACTTTGAGGTTTAGGCATGAGAAAATTAAGAAGATTATCTGAGCTTATGAAAAATATCTAGGTGATAATATCTAATTCCCTCCCTTAATTAGATGAATGATTATTGTTTATTAGATAGAATTTTATAAATTTTTTATTTGTTACAATGTATTATAAAAGGTAGATGAGATGGAGGACTAAAAGATTAGTCTTAGTCTTTTAGTCCTCCATCTCATCTAGGAAAGTAATGGATGATATCAAAGAACAGTGGGAAAAAATGCAATTGAATTTGGATAAATGAGGATTACACAAAAGAAAGCTGGGAAGAAATACTAACTTCTAGGATTTGTGTCTTTCTCCTGAACATTTCAACACAGGTTGAAGCCATGTGTATACCACATGCAGGCTGAAACTACACTCAAACTAGAGCAAGAAAAGAATGGGATAAAAACTTTGCATAAGGACTACTGCATAGGTAGGTATATTACTGGAACTGCCATATCTATTATTTTTATAATTAACTTGTGCTCAAAGACTTTTGGTGGGATATCTTTCCTAAGGACCTATAGCTCATAAGTGGCAGTTTAAAAAATTCAAACCAGGTCTATCTGGCTTTACAATCAATTTCTTCTCTAACAAATCTTGCTCTTCCCTCCTCCTTCTAATTCATGTATTTATTCATCTATTGATTTATTTATATATCACATTTCTAAGTGAATATAAAGTATTAATTTGTTATATTCAATTTTTAATTATTTTTATTTATCAACTAACATTTCCAAACCTTTTCAGACCTGTGACCCATTTTCATAGTTATATCTATAGCCTGTCATGTTAAAAAATTTTATTCATTTTTAATGATATGAAGAGTCAGATTTCTAATTATATTAGGAAATTATTAAGGATTGTGTATTCTTTAATATAGCCATAATAGAAAACTAAATTTGATTTTTCCTACTAAAAAAGGAAATTTTACCTCCAAATAATTAATAAGAAGCTTAATTTGTTAATGCATAAAGTTTTAATGTATTGTATTTCAGTACCAAATATATAGCGAAAGATGACCTGAAATTTAACAATTTTTTGTCATCAAATATGGACAAAAACAACGTTTCCTTAATTGATATTTGACTTTTTGTATTTCATACTTTTTAACTATATCATACTATTTTTTATATTTATATTAATTATTTAATTTCTTAATTATGAGATAAGAAAGGAGGTTAGAGGCTGCTTTATGAAAACACTTCTACATCAATAACACTATTTGGACGTGTCTTGCTTTTGTACCTAACAAGTAAAAGATTAAATATATGTGACACATATATTTTCTTTGGTTACTGATCTTGAATTTCCAGACACAACTCTTTCTTCTTTATCGAAATGTGAATTGCCTGAATGCACTTTTCAAACCTGATAAAGATGGTGTTGGTGCAAATTTGCAGATATACAAACTTCCTTACTTCTACTTTCACCTCTGGTTTTCAATACCCTTAGGTCTCTCAATATCTTTAATCAATGATTTATAAAATAGTTTTAAAAATAAGAATAATGGTAGTTTAAAACTGAA
Organism: Orcinus orca; assembly: GCF_937001465.1. Lineage (NCBI taxonomy): Eukaryota > Metazoa > Chordata > Mammalia > Artiodactyla > Delphinidae > Orcinus > Orcinus orca. The sequence continues at coordinate 82,477,397 of NC_064567.1, forward strand.
TAGAGTTTAAAGCTCTTCCTTTCAGCTGGCATTGTTCAGTTTTGATAAACTGAATGGGTATTCATTTGACAGTGTTTGAGACCTCAAACTTTTTTTTTCCTCTTTTAAGCAGTTATATTTCAATTTGATTTTAAAATTGAAATAGAAATGGACACATTTACCATCTTTATCATTGTTAATCCATGAATATTTTAAATCAGTGGTTGGAAAAACTGCTTTACAGTAATAGATAGGTAGCTAGTTTTACAATCATAGGATATGCATAACTAATTTGCTTTGAGACCTCAGAGAGAGATAAGGAAATGCAGAGATAGCACATTATGTTAAGCTTTGGAAAATGAGTAGGATTTGAACAAGTGGAAAAGGCGGAAAAAATGGCTTCTAGGTAGGGCACACAATGTTAAGAAAAATTCTGAGGTCCTTAAAGATGTGGGCTGTGTACAGAAAATAGACGGGCAATCAATTTGCCTGACGTTCTGCCAACTCAAGAAGTAGGAGATAATTTTTAAATGGGGAAAAAAAGGAAAAGAAAGTCTGTATGTTTGCTGATCACAGAAGCAGTTCAATGCTTGGCCAAAGTATCCATTCAGGGACTGTGGAGATATCAAAGATTTATGAAAGAAGTTGGTAGAATTTAATCTCTGTATTATCTTGGCTCATACATTCCCTTTGCTTTCCTTTTTTTTTTTCTTTGCTATTTTTAACTCCCATTATTCTCCTTGAAAATTATAAGTATCTCAGGACAGTAATAAAGGACATTAGAATGATATTCAAGATGCCTGTACTACCTTTTGGCCTGATATTGCTGTTATTATTATCCTAAATTTTGCGATCCATTACTCTCCATGATATTCTATTTCCTTAATCACATATTGGCATTCAAGTACCAAATTTCTGTTTTTTACCTTAGAACTCTAAGCATATAAATTGAATATTCTTTGCCACACCATTTCCTGAGTATCACCTACATACATGTAAAGAGTATTTTTATTTTAGTAAATAGTTTCTAACAACTTACTGCTAGAGGGAGATAAGGGATAGCCAGGTCAAGTTTATGTACCTTATTACTGAGTTCAGGTCATATCACTGGTCCTGTCCATGATTCAGCTGGAGACTCAACAAGTAGCCAGAAATCAGTCATAACTATAAGGGTATAAGAAACAGTTTTGCCATAAAGCCTAAAGACCTAATAATAATATTATATAAGAGGATGTTTTTATATTTTTATATGAGGTAAAGTTCAAGTAACTGTTTAAAAATTACATAACATATCACAATAGTCTCTTTTATTAGATGATAATGAAAGGCTGTATGTTTGCTGATCATACTTGTTTATTATCGAATTTCGGCACTCCAGTAATACATTCCTGAAAGACGTGAGCTAAATTCAGTTTTAACTTTTGCCTGTTCATTTGTAGATAAGATACCTTTAAGGGTATATGACACCAATAACAGCTTTCTGTTCTTTATTTCATGTATCTCTGATGAGGTTTTTATTTTGCTTTTTTTCTAGAAGTTATTTGCTTTTTTTTATTTTTGCCTTTTCAAGTACAAATAGATAGATTGACTAACTTATACACAGTACTCAAAGGACACTGTTGTCTACAATTGCTAATTGTGGTTAAAATGGCATAATGAAGCAGTGATCATTCTGCCGGAATGGAGGCCACATCAAATTATATTTGAAAGTGCACAGATATAAATGGGAAACTTTATGGAATGACTGTAGATTTACTACATGGCTGTTAGTCCAAAGAGACAAAATATAAAGGCCAAAGCATAGAAGACTAACTAGGTCATCTTTTGAGCAAAGGTCAAAGGTCTGAAAACTAAATGGATCCCCTGTAGCCATGGAACTGTGGAACCATTGTTTTGCGATCCTATCAGTTTTCTTAATGTATCCTTCCCATGATGGCTCATTCTGCTGTGCATTGGATGTGAATCACCAGTATGTTTTTTAACCCTGGATCCCTGCAACTTTTCCTTGGGTGACTTTTTGTCACCCAACATGACTCTGAAACCTGAGAATATTTTTTCTTTAATGTTCCCCTAAATAATATTTCAACAGCTAGCACAGAGAGTGGCAATATACTCAGTGGGGACCTACCATGCATTTTTCAGTGACTGAAGACACTAGAAGTTATTGAATATAAACTTTATGTGATACGCCTGATGTAACTGCCACAAACCTTCCAGCAGGCAGCTGCTAAGAAATTGTTGAACACGCAATAATGTAATTTCTTTCCTTTTACTTCCAGTTTAAATAGTCTGATTTGTGTGTGGGGTGGAGGTGGGGGGGCAGTTAGGAGGTCTGAGGCCTTCATTGAGAACATAGGTTATTATTTCTGATGGAAAAAGAGCACAGCAGAAAGCAAAGAGAATTTGTGTGTGTGTGTGTGTGTGTGTGTGTGTGTGTGTGTGTGTGGTACGAGGGCCTCTCACTGCTGTGGCCTCTCGCACTGCGGAGCACAGGCTCCGGACGCGCAGGCCCAGCGGCCATGGCCCACGGGCCCAGCCTCTCCGTAGCATGTGGGATCTTCCGGACCGGGGCACGAACCCGTGTATCCTGCATCGCCAGGCGGACTCTCAACCACTGCGCCACCAGGGAAGCCCAGCAAAGAGAATTTTGCTAAATCACTGCATCTAATCACTAGCATAGATTTCCATTCAGAATATGGGAGAAATTAGTCTGCATCACTGGCACCTGAACTCTGCTGCTCAGCTCAGACAGCCTGTGAAACTCAGACCTGTTGGCTCCTTTCCAACCTGTGTTCGACATTGCTCATTTCCAGTCTGTTTGCTCATTTCCAGTCTGTGTTCATGACATTGCTCATTTCCAGTCTGTTTCCTCACTTCTAGTCTGTGTTCATGACATTGCTCATTTCCAGTCTGTGTTCATGACGTTCTCTCATCCAGCTCTGAATACTTCTCTGATTTTAACTTTAAGCTTCATCACTGGATGTAGTGTTCATAGGTGCTTTGCCTGGAATATTGATCTCAGCTTTATCTTATGCTTTGCTTAGGCTCATGCCATTGGCAAATAGGGTTTCCCAGATTTCTGAGTGGGATATTTTCAATGAGGTCTTGGACCTTGGAAAAATCATTCTTCTTTCTCGACACTCAGATGGTGCTTCAAATGATCAGCTTGTGTACAGTTTGGGGGTTAAAAATGAAGTCTAGATAGGTCTCCTGAATTCATTTATCACCTATTAAAATGCATTTCAAAAGAGATATTTGAGTATTTAAAGTCGTTTTAAGAATCTGTTTATATACTGTGTATATGTCTATAAAGTTACTTGATAGCAAAATAAACCCAGTTTCCTCTGAGTTGTGAATTGGCATGTATGCAAAACAAACAAAATTTAATGACTCTTTTTCCCTAGTGACATGGTTCCTCACCACAGTTTCAATGAGATCTACTTTAAAAAAGAAAAAAAAAGATACTGTCTTGTCATTTTTTTCTTTTGGAAATATCCTGTTTCTAAATCTAATAGGTTCTTAAGAAATAACGTAGTTTTTTAGGCAAAAACATTATGTAACCACCACTGAATTTTATCTAATGAGATTAGATAAAATTCAGCACTCAACCATTCAACACATTTGAAAATCAAATGACAACCAGGTGGAGATTCACTTACATCTTCTGTGGAAGACTTTTGAAAAGCTGGGGAAAAAAACCTGGAATATATATTTTTAACTGCTATGTTTCTTTTATTGTCAAAGGAAACAAAAGTGCTTTTCACTAATGGGATCCCTTGAAAATTAAACAGTTCTGAATCAGGAGATCTGGGAGTGCTTATAAGGGGAGTACAGTTCTCCCACTTCGAGATGTGTGAGCATAGGCTACTTACCCTCTCTAAATGTTAATTTTATCAACTGTAAAATGCAACAGAAAGATAATAACTTACAGGACCTGAGGAACTTGGTTTTTGTAGCAGCCAGTATGATCCTGAATGCCTTTTGATGGTGCATATATCCTATTTGATCACATGGATCAAAAGTTACATCAAAAGAAGCATAGTGAATGACATTGTCAGTATTTTGTTTTTCCCACTAAATGATATATAATATAAAATTTAATGACACAATGAGAACATTAAGCCATGGAAATAGTCATATTCTAAAAGAAAATTATTAAAAGTTTATCTGAATATTAAAGGAACCTAAGAAAGCAGATTGGAATGTTTCCCCGTAAGGTTTTTTTTTTCCTTCTACATTAAGATCACAGTTCAACAAGTTGTGAGAATGTTTTTTTTTTTTTTTAGCTTCATCTGGTACATCCATACACTGTGCTTGCTTCCATTTTTTTCCTTCCTTTTCCACCATACTTTTCTCTTAGAGCTTCCTTCCTTGTCCCTGAGACACTGTTCCAAGCTTCCAGCTCAAGGACTCTACGCTGTAATGTCTCTAAAACAACCTCGTGGAAGACGTATATTATAAGAAAAACAAGGGAAGCAACTAAGAAGCCCTACCCTGATCTAGAGGAAACATCTGGTCCCTAACATTAGTGATATGTTAAAAAAGAAATGCAGACCTGTAGAATTTTAAATGTAAGTTAACAACAATGACCACAACATAGAAACTGGTGAATTTAGCAGTTAAGATTCCAAGGCCTGTTGACCAAGATTTATATGACACCACTCCATCAAGGAAACTTAGAAACGATTAGAGACTGACAGTCTTTCATATAAAGACTTGACTGCACACAACTTCTTAAAGCAGAAAATCCTTGCGGTTTTTGATAGACAGAGGTAGCACAGTTAGGCCTGTGAGTCTTTCTCTGAACTTCTCTCTTCCTGTAAAGTTAAACATCAATTTCATACTCATCTGGTTCTCATACACAATATCTGAAAGTCACTTCTATTATGGTTTTCTTTGTCTTTTGACTTTCTCTTGAACTTTTCAAAAGTGGAAATAAGGGTATAACGACCTTGTATGACCATCCCCCAGCTTCAATGTTTATCACCATTTTGCCATTTGGACAGCAAATAATTTTGGATCTTCAGTCCTAAAGGCCTTGATGAAAACAAAGGGAAACATGGAGGACTCATACAAAATAAATGGTTATGTAAATACTGGGAGTTGGACCCCAAGTCAGAGATTAGATTAAAGTCACAAAGACCAAGGTCTGGGGTCACCAGGAAAAAACAGTTATGAACTGTATGTTGGTTTTGTACGCATGCCAATCCACAAGCCAGAAGCCACTGTAGATCTATTTCACAATAGTATGCTATAGTGTTAAGAAATCTGTAGGATCAGAGAGATGATATAAATCACTGAACCTAAAAATGTCAACTCTACTCTTCTTGATGATACCTCAAATGAGAATTCTATTCCATTGCCTTAATGTCACCTAGGGGTTTGTCACATTGTAATACAAATTGCCTTGGAGGTTTGGTTCAGTTTTTTTTGCCAGCGTTAGTGAGTTTACCCTTGTTTAGCACAGAGCCTGTCACACTGAAAGCTTTCCATGAAAATTTACTGCACAAATTAGTTCAATGAGCCATGTAAGAATACGTGTTCCTGGGGACCAGAATAGGCAATTGAGAGATTAGTGTGCTACCAAGGTGACAAGAGCCATTAAAGGGAAGGCTTGCCATACTCTGAGGACAAAAGTCACCCACTTTACATCTTTGAGCCATGTCAGCACTGGCTCTATGAGTGAACTAGCTGAGCTCACCCGATGACATTAGCAAACCTTCCCACGCTCCAATGAGCATTATAGAAGCCCTAAGAACAAAAGGTGTATGTGACCAGTGCCGCTCCATCTTCCTTTTCTCCTACCTAAACCCAGCCTCCCTTCCCCATCTTTGAAAATCTTTCCAGACCATACAACTAAATCAGATTTCTAGATCCCCTTCCTCCTTTCCCATGATCAGGATTTCATTCCCAACTTCACAGGAAGAAACTGGAGAAAATCAGTAACTTGCACAGCAATCTAATCTGTAAGGAGCTTGCAAATATCCTGAGGAGAGTATCAACACTCATGTCACTTGTCTTGAATCACTGATCAAAACTTAGATATCCTCTAGAAACTATAAGAAGCATTTAGATATGGTACATAAAAATTAGAAAAGATATTATATCCCTACATTATGTGAGGTATCTCAGTGTAGGCCTTTGAATGATTTCATGGAGTCAATGAACATTACTGCCATCATCTAACTTTCCATTCATCATTCTATGAATTCAAAAACTTTCTTTTGCAGTTCTTTGAATAACTACCTTACAAACAGCATGACACATATGCTTTTCTATCATGGTTTCCCTCAGGAAGGACAGTTAGGTTATCTGTTCTGGTGGCTTAAAATTTTTTTTTAATGTATTTATACAACTGCAACGTAAGAGAATGATCAAGACGTATTATCAAAGCAACTTCATTTTTCTTTCACCAAGAACCTAGGTCCTAGATAAACCTTCACATTATTTAGTTTATCAGTAGGCTTGATGTTCTTCTGTATTTATTATGAGATGTAAGAGTTTCCTTTTCAAGAAAAATTTTCACATTTAGTCAGGTAATAGAAACTTCTGGTAATTTTGCATCATGGCCTAAAAAATATGTTTTTAAAAGACACAAATGAAATATGTTCAGGGAATATTACTAATGTCTTCATTTGTTTGTTGCTGCTCCCAGCCATGTTATAAAACACAAATAAAGAAGAAGTTGCTTATGGCAATAATAAAGCCAAAAGGAATTCTATATAAACACCAGCTGGTTTTCCTTTGGGAAGAATTACATTTAGCTGAACATTTCGCTTCCCATGAGGCTGGACAAAATACTGTCAAGAAGCAGAGAAACTTTATGAGCCCCTCTATTCAAAGAGATTGTTTCTTCTGATGAACTCCTGGAGAATTTACTGTCAGTGACACTCATTTCAAAATTAATGAATGCTGTTTTGTGTTATTAATTATCATTATCCACTAAATTAGAAGCCTCTGGAAGGACGTGATTGTGGCTTCATAGTCGTCACTGTGTCTAGAACATAGTGGATGCTCAATGATATTTTTGAATATATGGATTCATCAATACTTTAAGGGAATAATCAATTATCAATCAATACTTTGATTGAATCCTGATCATCTGTTCTATCAGAATCCTGCACAGTGAGTCTCCCTCATGTATAAAGATTTCCTATTGCACAATCAAGCAATTTTAAAGTTTAGTTTTAAGATCAAGCTAAACGATCCCTCCTCTTGGATCTCAGAATTCTCTCCAATGTCAAGCCATTCTTAGTGACTTCTTATGTTTGCACTTTGCAGAGTAAGGCTGAATTTTAAGAAAAACTCTTCAGATGACTTGTGACCATAAAATCCAGACTGGCGGACACATATACGTAAAGCAATTTATTCATGGTGAATGCATATTAATAGTGCAAACTCAAGTCACATATGGCAGAGGAGGAAACTTAAATGCCTTCCTCAAGGTTCCACAGCTATGAGTGAACAACTCCATCACTAACTCCTGGTCTCTATACTACACTGAGTTTAGGTCTCAAGGTATAACTTATGACTGATGTTCCTTCAATGTGCAGTTTATAACCACTCTTTTACCACTCCTGCCCCTGCTGCTACACCCCACCTTAAAGCTACTTAGCAGTCACAGAACTAACTCATTAACCATGTCACTTAAGCCTCATGACGTCTCCTTTGAAAAGAACACTATAGTGCAGGTAATCTATGAGATGAGGAAACTATCCTATATATTAGCCAGACATTGCTCATTACCATTGCTATTAGAAGAGCCACTCATCAGGTGTCAAAATCTACTTTGATAATAACATCCTTATGCTAGTAGTCAGTTCTTATTGTCTTTACCCTTACAACTACAGTTCTGGAACAGGAAATGAATTTTTAATGGATCACCCATGAGTCTATGTTTTCCAAACACTGTCACTTGGGTGATTTCCCAATACTCAGCTGCCCCAACCCACCTTCTTTTAAAACCAAGGACCACTCTTCCTCAGCTCTGAGCAAGAGCTATGAATCCTAGGCCCTTGAAGGTTAGATTGTGGGTTACATGGATTCTAAATTTGGCCTTGGACTTATCACTATATAAATTTGAAATTGAGATGTGTGAAGGGCCTGAAATCAGAATCAAGGGTGTTTTTTGTTTTTTTGTCTTGTTTTGTTTTGTTTTACTATGCTCTATAGATATTTGCTATGATAATATCTAGGAATAGTGGTCAAAATGAACCATAGTAACAGATATTTAGAACATCAGAAAATACTACAATCAGAAGAAAAAAATGAATCCAATAGATGCAAAGCCTAAATGAATGAGAACTAAGTTGTCATGATAAATTTAGTTAAGTATGACTATTTTATTTCTATCATTTCTTTCAAATCCTAATAACACTGGATTTCTTAATTTTTTGATACTTTACAATAATTGATCATCATTAAGTGCTACTCTTAAGCAATAAGAAATAGGCTTTTCATTGGAATAAAATATACAAAACCTTTAGAGTGGTCACCTTTAGTTAGTGGAACAAATAATAGATATATATGTTTTTCATTTTTAAGTATTTCCCTAATTACATTTAAGGAACATGCTCATCTTTAACACAAAAAAACCCCCAAAATATTAGTTTTAAAAAATAAAAAGTATGAAAAAACAGTATGAAGGCTATGGTTTAAATATTTTTCCAAGGAAATGTCACTTTATGCTACCTGCCAGAATTACACTTATATTCTTAGTTTATGTAAGAGTCTAAGAAATAAAAATATAAATGTTTATTTACTTATAGTAGAATAAGAAATAGAACCAACAGTGCCTCATAAACAATATTCTATGGTTTTTTATAACTACTTTATGAGTATTAATTCAGTGTAAAATTAGTATTCATTCAGTTTGGGGAAGTTGATCATGCAAGTGAAGATTCCTTAAGGACTTTTACAAGAAATAGCATGTCAAATCACTTCATAGCTTGTGTACCCTTTTTTCTATCTTGTACCTTCTTCTCCAAAATCATCTACCTCCTCCAAGATATATACAGCTTTGGGAAAAAAAAAATCAGTTTTAAGTCCAAGAACTTTGATTGAAAGAGCTGGGAGAATGATCTAAGAACAATTGTCTTTCACCTGGGAGATCCTGTAAATAAAAAGGGAATACATTTCCTCCCTAGAGTTATCAAGCTGTAAATAAACAGAATGAGCTCAGATCCTAAATTATCTGACATCCAGACATCTCTTACATACCTGCTCCCAGAACATTTCTTTCTGTAATGTTAAAACTATTTCGAAAATCTTGGGTACAGTTAAGTGGTGACATTAAGGTTCCTGAGAGCAAAGTTTGAACAAGATGATTTGAAAAAATATCATCTCAAGGCTCTTTTACAGGAACATGTAGAGATGTCAGTGTCTTCACCAGGCACCCCTTACCACAATCATTTTCTAATCTTTACTGTATATAAAATTACAGTGTATTGGTTATCCATTTTTTGCCAAATATGCAAGAGTATTAGAAAACAATCACTTGAGGGTAAGCAGAAACCAATAGTGCCTAAAATGGGGAAAATGCGCTATGAAGTGAAATCCCTTTCCTTTCAGATTTTTAAAACAAATGACATTTCATAGATTGCATTCAAATACATTCTAAAACTTTTCTTATTTCTCCTATAATCCCTTGGAACAAAATCTGTAATAAATTTCAGAGAAAAATGAAGTACAAACAGTATTAGTGAGTGATCCCGGCCTCTACCATAGCTTTGTGTGTCCCAGCTATACTAGGGCGATCACAAGCTCTGTGCCACAAAAGGAAATGTCTATTTCTTGTCTTTGATCTTCGATCAAGTGGTCTAATAACTCTTCTCACAGTTAGATTCTGGATTTTATTTCAACCTTTCTCTATCAGTAAACTCTCTGACAGCATGGCTGCGGAAGAATCCGACAGCCTCCCCTGCTTCTAGTGCATTGTGGTAGCAGTTCTCTGGTTTTCTCCTTTCCCCTTTCACTCTGTCTTACTTCTTTGGCTTCCCCTGCTCACTTTGTTCCATGTCACAGTATCTGATTACATGATCCAGACACTTATGCAATGTGCTGGCACGCCTCCTAACGCCCTGGCACGTTGGCCAACATGCTTGTGGCAGAGATTATCATGGGAACCTCTGACTAGGTCTATTTAAAATATGATGAAACATATTCAATATCTAGGCCAAGGGGCAAAAGGTGCTTGGGAAATAGGGGGAAATGGAGATAAATGGAGAACATTACTGCAATAAGCGAAGTGAAAAAGAAATCGTACATTTATTCTAGAAACACTTATTTAGTACATTCTACATTCCAGGCATGGAAGATGCAATATATATATTCCAGGCCCTTAAGAAGTTCAAAGTCTGGTAAGGAAGACAGGAATAGTATATACTGTGGCTCCCTGGTTCTTGAATAATTGACTCCATAATTTTGTCTTCATAAATCCTTTTAGGGATTAGATTTTTTAACCACAAAAATCGCTTTGAATGAACTAAAGTCCCCAAACTTGTTCTCTCCTAATTGGGCGTTGGGCAGCTGCTACGGCTATCCCCTGATACATTATTGTACTTAATATAAGAATATTGATTATCTATTTGCACCAGACACGAAGGTGCTTACATAGGCCACTTCATTTAGAAAACTTGATATTATCCACTGAATGCCATTCAAAGCCTAAATGAGTGTTTCTTGTGGCCTCTTGTGGTGGGGGTCAGTGTTAGACGCACACATGAGACAGCAAGCCTCAAGACTGATATTTACCAGTCTGATCTCCCTTCCTCTTTGACATGTCCCATCGAGGAACTTATAGCTTCATGGGCATCCAAATGTTTTTTTTTTTAATTTTTATTTATTTATTTTTGGCTGTATTGGGTCTTCGTTGCTGCATGTGGGCTTTCTCTAAGTTGCCGCGAGTGGGGGCTACTCTTCGCTGCGGTGCGCGGGCTTCTCATTGCAGTGGCTTCTCTCGTTGCGAAGCACGGGCTCTAGGCGCGCAGGCTTCAGCTGTCGTGGCACAAGGGGGCTTAGTAGTTGTGGCTCGCAGACTCTAGAGCACAGGATCAGTTCCTGTGGCGCAGGGGCTTAATTGCTCCGTGGCATGTGGGATCTTCCCGGACCAGGGCTTGACGGATTCCGCCGACCCTTGGCAGGCGGATTCTTAACCACTGCACCACTAGGGAAGCCCTCCAAATGGTTTATACTCTCTATTTTAACGCCGAATTATGTCATCAGCACTGAGTGTATCTAGAGTATTCTTATTCTTGGGCTTCATTTTCTTTTTTATGATAAAAATTTTTTAAATGGGGATTGGTGCCTTCATCAGCATTACTGTGGAAATTGGGAAATATCTAAGTATCTAGACTTGACCATTAACCAACATCTCTAGAATTGTTCTGATCCACCCAATCACACTATTCTGTCCATATTCTAACCTCGTTTGACTTGGTTCCTCAACTCCAAATTCTTTTCTTAAGAGCACTAGCCTTAATCTTTAGAGTCAGACACACGCAAATACCTTGTCCTTGTAAATCACCTTGGCTGATTTTTTGATATTTGCCCTCTGGCACCAAGCACAGTGGTGTGAAAGACACTCTTAAAACTCTCTGCACTCTCCCTTCAGACCTGAGAAGCTGGGTCCTTGCGTGATCAGCCTTCCCACTTGGTCAGGAAACAAGATAGTCTCTCTTTTCCTGCCCTTCTCAAAGAGGAAACACCCCCAAGAGCAACCGCAAGGAGTTTTTGCAAGCATACACAACTCTTTGTGGGAAAGAAGAACGTCAGGGTGAACCACACCCACCCAAGAAAACAACACTCAGCGGATACTGATGGAATAAAGCCATAATACTGTTTTGAGCAACTGACATTTTCAGGTAAGCTAGAGCGAGACCACTCTGCTCCTAAGCAATTATGCACCATAACTTTTCATTCTTCTCTCACCCTTTAAAGTCTGATCCTCAAATGGGTGAGATAAAGAGGCCAAACTAACTTAATCTAGGAAAACATCAGCAGGAGATCTTGATACAGGTATGGCGGAAGAAAAGGGATGATTAGGAAGATGACATTGTATTGGTGGAGATAAGATTCAATGCTATAATTGCCAGTAATAAATATAAGCTTTACATAACTGCATTTAGGTCAGATGTGCTTATGTTTAGGACAAACACCAGTGAGAATAAGTGGGGCCCTAGAACCCTTCTAAGACTGAAACCCTGGGTGGGATGGAACTGATGGTGGGAAAAGGAAGATTAAGAAAAGTGAGCTCCTGAAAGGGGTCGTCAAACATTATCCTGGCACCCAAGCTCACCTTCCTAGTTCTTGAGATGTCGACAGGCACTGTTTTGTGTACATGTCACACTCTGGGGTAACATCTCCATACAGGATGACGTGTACATGTTTCAGCTTTCTGGTGGTGGTAGAGATGGTGACTGTGATAATGGTATGTGGTCACACAGGAATGGGAAACAAGTGTTCTTTGAGAGGACACAAAGGTTTTCTAGTGGTACAAAGTGACTAGATAAATTATTGAGTTATGTATATGTGACTGACCTCCATTTTTTCCTTCCCTTATTTCTAAGCATGTTGTTGCGCCATTTGAATGTTCTTACCATAAAGATTTTTGTAGAGCAGAAAATAGAACTCACTTGAAGTTAACTCCATGTTACAGCTTTTTAAGTGTTCAAACACATTTGAAGAGATTATGCTTGATATCATGGAGAAGAATTGACTTTGGTAGAGGGTGGATAGGCAGGACTCTAAAAGGCAAAAAAAAAAAAAAAAAAAAAAAAAAGAGGATTTTTCTCCATTTTCATTACCCCAGGGGGAGTGGTAGGATTTCAGTGGCTGTAAGCAGAGCCTGAGGAAGCATCTAGCATCTCCAGATCTCCCACTTTCCATAAAGGTTTTTTGTACCCAAAACATAACACAGAAACAACAGAGTCCCAGAAACTCAGGGTACCATGAAGACTTGGTCATTGGACATTTTAGTAATAATCAGTGAGAACAAAGTACATGAACCGCCTCTGAGGCTTTCATGCAGATTAACCTTCTCGAATTTATCCATGACCTTGACAGGAAGAAAGAGAATCTCCAAAGTCAACAAAGACTCAATTCTCCCAGTTGATTGGGTTCTCAGAGTTTATAAGAAGAAGGCATAGGTATATGACATATTTCTCACTCTTCAGCTTGTGGCTATTAAAGCCATATCCACTACAAACCATGCCTACAAATATTGAAGGTGGTTTCCCCGAGCCCTATTTCTGCTAACTCCCACCGTGTGGTTTGGTGATAAGAATTCACTAAGTGAACTTGCCAGGGAGTGATAGAACATTCACCAGTCACTCATAACTTAAATACTTCTGCTTTCTTACCCCTTTGAACTCAGTTCCTTTCCTTAGAGAAATAAAGGCTCCCGCTCACATTAGTCATTGGCTCTGCCTCTTGATGATGGGGTCCCAGCTCCTCAACTTCATGTTTCTAAGAAAAACTCCTCTTCTCTACCCTTTCCTGAATTTTACTATTTTCTTCCGTCTCCACCTTGTTCTGTTCTTTATACAATTTTTGAGAGCCTAATCTACTCTGCTGCCAGGATTTTCATTTACATATCTTGATTTATACCTACAGAGAACACTGTCAGTCTAATCTACAATTTCTCCAGTCTTTTCTAGTGTTTTGCTCTTGACTCGGTCTGATCTCCTTGATACTGACCTACAGCATATACTGTCTTCTTTTCTAAACTTGGAAACTACAACTAAACACCAACTCTTCCCAACATCCTCATACTGCCTATTACTCAGTGTGACATGAGGATGTTTTCAACTTAATAGGTGACTCTATAAAACCAAAACACTTTAAAAATATAAAAATAATGGTGGTATTTGTTTTTATTGATTTTCCCCCTTTTTTCTTGTTTTGTTTGTTTTATTTGTTTTAAAGCAAAGTGCATGCCCCTAATCATGTGTAGCCAATCACATCTATTTCTGCCTACTAATAAGCTCCTGATAGAGATCAAATTGATTTAAATCACCAATGTTTTGTTATTTCTAAAAAAAATTTAAATGACATTAAAATGTTAGTGAACAGAAAATTAATGAATTGTAAAGGAATTCCTTTATGGCCCCTATTAACCATATTCATTGTCCCACCTTTGCAGTTTGGCTTCTACATTAAGTGAAATTTGAAGAACATAAAGTAGTTCAAGAGAAAGACCTAAAAATGACTAGAAGACTAGTGGTATAAAGAGAAGCAAAAAAAAAAAAAGTTGGAATAAAGAAGTAATATGAATATAGTACATAAGGCCACATAGTTGAGTGGAAACCATCAATGAACATATGATTTGTTAATCTAAAAAAAATAGATTTGTTTTACCTTTAAACATTGGTAAGCAACACTATGAAACATTGAACATGGTTTTTAAAATTTTTTTAGTTTTTTTTTTTCATTTCAAAGAAAATCATCTACCTTAATAAATCATCACAATCCAATAGGCAAATAAACTCAAAGGTCAGCAAGAAAGGACGTTCTACTAGTTAACTATTGCCTGCACACTAAAACAATGTTCTTGAAACAGTTATTCAGAACTAAACCCATCTTCCAGTAATACTAAAATGTGACTGTATGTTTAGTGATGACTCATCTACTGTTTTATGGAAAGCCAGTATTATTGATATGACATAAAATATATGGCATGACAAGAACAACAGCATTTTGGAGATCACATACACCATTCTTTTCAGCTTACAAACAAAGCAAATGGAATACCCTAGGATTCAGTGACTTGCATAAATACATATTGTTATTTAATAGAGTTGGAGGTGTCCTCATTTCTAATATAGCGTCCAGTTGCTACGTAGGACACTGATAGATTCAAGGAGCCTATGTGGAATAGATAGAAAACCACAAACACTAGCAAGGTGACCATCATAAATAAAATTTGAATGCATTTAAAGGTTTTTAAATTTACTGTCATTTTTTAAATTATTCAAAGAGCTCATCAGCCTAGAAATGTCTTGAAGCCAATAATTTATTATAATTTTTAGACTGTTGCATAAAAATGTCATAGGGTGTAGCTTCCAAATAAGATTTGCCATTGAGTTCAGAAAATATTATTCTTTTTCTTTTTTTTTTTTAACACCGTTATTTTTGCAAGCACTCTAGTCAGCACTGGGGATAAAATGGCAAGGCAGACATGTTTCCTGCTCTGTAATTGCTTGAAGACTAGTGGGGATTTGAAGCAATTAAACAAGCAATTAGAATCAAAGTAAAAACCTTTTTGTTTTATTTGAAATATAGTTAACTTACAGTATAATATTAGTTTCAGGTATATAACATAGAGATTCAATATTATTATAGGTTATACTCCATATAAATTAGTATAAAATGTTGGCTATACTCTCTGGGTTGTACATTACATGCTTATATTTTATTTATTTTAAACCTAGTAGTTTGTAACTCTTAATCCTCTTCACCTATCTTACCCCTCCCCTGCCTCCCCACTGGTAACCACTAGTTTGTTCTCTGTATCTGAGAGTCTGTTTGGTTTTATTATATTCATTTTTTGTTTTATATTTTAGATTCCACATATATGTTAAAGTATTCAGTATTTGTCTTTTTCTGTCTGACTTATTTCACTGAACATAATATCCCCCAGGTCCATCCATGTTGTTACAAATGGCAAAATTTCATTCTTTTTATGGCTGAGTAATATTCCATTGTGTATATATACCACATCTTCTTTATCCACTCATCTGTTAATGGACACTTAGGTAGCTTCTATATCTTGGCTATTATAAATAATTCCACTATGAACACTCCAGTGCATATATCTTTTTCAATTAGTGTTTTCATTTTCTTCAAATATAACCCAGGAGTGGAATTGCTGGATCATATGGTAGTTCTATTTTTAATTTTTTGAGGAACCTCCAAACTGACTTTGATAGTGGCTGTACCAATTTACATTCCCATCAGCAAAGTACTAGAGTTCCCTTTGCTCCACATCCTTGCCAACACTTGCTATTTCTTGTCTTTTTGACAATAGCTATTCTGACAGGCATGAGGTAATATCTCATTGTGGTTTCGATTTGCATTACCCTGATGATAAGTGATATTGAGCATCTTTTCATGTACCTGTTGACCATCTGTATGTCTTCTTTGGAAAAACGCCTATTCGTGTTCTCTATCCAATTTTTAATCAAGTTGTTTTTTTTCCTTTTTTGATATTGAATTGTATGAGCTCTTTATATATTTTGGGTATTAACCCCTTATTAGACATATCACTTGCAAATATCTCCTCCCATTCAGTAGGTTGCCTTTTTGTTTGGTTGATAGTTTCCTTCTCTGTGCAAAGCTTTTACATTTAATTAGGTCCCATTTGTTTATTTTTGTGTTTTGATCCAAAGAAATATTGCTAAGACCTTTGTCAAGGAGAATACTCCCTGTTTTCTTCCAGGAGTTTTATGGTTTCTGGTCTTACATTTACGTCTTTTATCCATTTTAAGTTGATTTTTTTATATGGTATGAGAAACTGTTCTAACTTTGATTTTTCATGTGTAGCTGTCCAGTTTTCCCATCACCACTTATTGAAGAGACTGTCTTTTCCCCATTGTAAATTCTTGCCTTGTTTGTTGTAGATTAAGTGACCATAAGTGCATGGGTTTATTTTTGGGCTCTCTATTCTGTTCATTGATCTACATGTCTGTTTTTGTGCCAGTCTCATGCTGTTTTGATTACTATGACTTGGTAGTATAGTCTGAAGTAAGGGAGTGTGATACCTCCAGCTTTGTTCATTTTTCTCAGGATTGTTTTGGCTATTCAAGGTCTTTTGTGGTTCCATACAAATTTTAGGATTATCTGTTCTAGTTCTGTGAAAAATGTCATAGGTATTTTGACAGGGATTGCGTTAAATCTGTTTTGGGTAGTACGGATTTTATCAATATTAATTCTTCCAATCCATGAACATGGATATCTTTCCATTTGTTTGTTCAATTTCCTTCAACAATCTTCAGTTTTCTTTATCAATATCTTATAGTTTTCAGAGTATAGGTCTTTCATCTCCTCTTTTCATCTCCTAAATTTATTCTTAGACATTTTATTTTTTTTATGTGGTTGTAAATAGGATTGTTTTATCTTTATGATAGTTTGGTTTTAGTGTGTAGAAATGCAACAGATTTCTGTATATTAATCTTGTATTCTGCAACTTTACTAAATTCGTTTATTCTAATAGATTTTTAAGGGGAGTCTTCAGGGTTTTCTATGCAGTATCATGTCAGCTGCAAATAGTGGCAATTTTATTTCTTCCTTTCCAATTTGGATGTGTTTTATTTCTCTATCTTGTCATATTGCTGTGGCTAGGACTTCCAATTCTATGTTAAATAGAAATTATGATAGTGGGCATCCTTGTCTTGTTCCTGATCTCACAATGTGAGATCCTTTTTGTGTTTGTTGAACTTGGTTTGCTAATATTTTGTTGACGATTTTTGTATCTATGTTCATCAGTGATATTAGCCTGTAACTTTCTTTTTTTGTAACGTCTTTGTCAGGTTTTGGTATCATTTAATGCTGACCTGGTAAACTGACTTTTTAAGTGTTCCTTCCTCTTCAATTTTTTGGAGTAGTTTTAGAAGGATAATTATTAGTTCTTCTTTATATGTTTGGTAGAATTCCCCTGTGAAAGCATCTAGCCCTGGACTCCCAACAAAAAGTTTGGAGAATTTTGATTCCTGATTCCATTTCAGTACTAATAATTAGTCTTCAGATGATCTATTTCTTCTGGACTCAGTCTTGGAAGACTGTATGTTTCTAGGAATTTATCCATTTCTTTCAGGTTGTCTAATTTGTCGGCATATAAGTGTTAGTGGTATAGTCTTATGATTGTTTATATTTCTGTGATATTGTTTGTAACTTCTTTTTTTAAATTAGTTTTGCTAGAGGTTTAACAATTTTGTTTATCTTTTCCGAAAACCAGCTCTTAGTTTCATTAATTTTTTTTTCGTCTCTTTTATTTATTTCTGCTCTGATCTTCCTTTTACTGACTTTGGGGTTGGTTTGTTCTTATATTTTTAATTCCTTTACAAGGAAAAGTAGGTTGAGATTTTTCTTATTTTTTGAGGTAGGCTGGTATCTCTCTTAGAACTGCTTTTTCTGCATCCCATAGATTTTGGAAGTTTGTGTTATTATTTTCATTTGTCTCAAGGTATTTTCTCATTTGCTCTTTGATTTCTACATTGACCCATTTGTATTTTAGTAGCAAATATTTAGTCTCCACATGTTTGTATTTTTCCCAATTTTCTTCCTGTAATTGATTTCTACTTTCATACTGTTGTGGTCAAAAAAAGATGCCTGATATAATTTCAGTCTTCTTAAATTTACTGAAACCTGTTTTGTGGCCTAGCATGAGATCTATCTGGGAGAATATTCAATATGCACTTGAAGAGAATGTACATTCTGATTCTGGATGGAATGTCCTGTAGAAATATTTTAAGTTCATCTGGTTTAACATATAAGTTCACATTTTCCTTACTGATTTTCCGTCCGAATGATCTATCTATTGACGGAAGTGGGTTTTAAAGTCACCTATTACTATTGTATTACTGTCAATTTCTCACTTTATGTCTGTTAATATTTACTTTATATATTTAGGTGCTCTTATATCAGGTGCATATGTGTTTATGAATGTTATATCCTCTACATGGAGTGACCTCCTTTATTATTAAATAATGCCCTTCTTTGTCTTTTATTATAGACTTTGGTTTAAATTCTACTCTTTTTTTTAATAAATTTATTTTTGGCTGTGTTGGGTCTTCATTTCTGTGCGAGGGCTTTCTCCAGTTGCGGCGAGCAGAGGCCACTCTTCATCACGGTGCGCGGGCCTCTCACTGTCATGGCCTCTACCGTTGTGGAGCACAGACTCCAGACACGCAGGCTCAGTAGTTGTGGCTCACAGGCTTAGTTGCTCCGTGGCATGTGGGATCTTCCCAGACCAGGGCTCGAACCCGTGTCTCCTGCATTGGCAGGCAGATTCTTAACCACTGCGCCACCAGGGAAGCCCCTAAATTCTACTTTTTTGATATGAGTATTGCTACAGCCAATTTCTTTTAGTTTTCACTTCCATGGAATAATTTTTTCCATTCTCTCTCTTTCAGTCTTTGTCTTTAGCTCCTAAGTGAGTCTCTTGTGAGCAGCATATAGACCGGTCTTCTTTTCTTATCCAGTCAGCTACACTATGTCTCTTGATTGGGGCATTTAGTCCATTGACATTTAAATTGATTATTGATAGTCAGGTACTTACTGTCATTTTGTTACTTGTTTTGTAGGTGTTTTTGTAGTTCTTCTCTGTTCTTTTCTTTCCTTCTTCTTTTAGGCTCATTTAGTCTCTCATTATGGTTTGATGATTTTCTTTAGTGTTATGTTTGGGTTCCTTTCTTTTTAATTTTTGTGTATCTCTTGTAGGTTTTGGATTTGTAGTACCATGAAGTTCATATATGCTTACCTATAATTGTACCTATGTGTTTTAAACTGATAGTCATGTAAGTTCAAACACATTCTAAAAGATCTACATTTTTTACTCACCTCTCCCCCACGTTTTATGTGTTTGATGCCATATTTTTACATTTTCATGTCTGTCCCTGAACCATTTATTGTAGTTAGAGTTGACTTTATAATTTTTGTCTTTTATCCCCCATACTAGCTTATTTAAGTGATTGATCCACTGCCTTTACTATATATTTGCTATATATTGTACATTACTAAATATCTTCTCACCTCCTACTAGACTCCATTTGATTCATTCTTTACAGTCTTGTTTACAGAAGAGTGATTCTGCTAGTTCAGGTTATTCTCAGTGAGAGTTGCTTAGTATTTAGTTGTAGTTTTGATACGTTCACAGGAGGATGTGAGCTCAGAGTCTTCCTAGTCTACCATCTTGACTCTGCCCCCTCTCAAAATAAAAATATTGTAAGTCCCTATTAGTTGTCAGGCACTATCCTGAAAAAGCTGCTAGAAAAAGCTGTACATCAGCAAAGGAGGCAGGCAAAACCTCTCCTCTACCCTTCTATGGAAGGAAAGAAGACGAAGAGAAAGAAAAAGAGAAAGAGAGAGAGATGGAGAGACAGAGGGGTGGAGATAAAGAGAAGTAAAATATAAATAAATATATATTCATAAATAATTCATGTGATACCACAAAATGATAAGCTATGAAGAAAATAAGTTAGGGCAAAGGGAACAGAGTGCCTGGGTCTGAACAACAAGCATGGCTCTTTTCAAAGTCCTCTCTGAGGTGATGCATTGGAGCAAAGAAGTAAATGGGAAGTAGATCAGCCATAGAAATTTCTGGGAGACCATTCTAAGCAGAGGATACCACAAGTGCAATGGCCAAAAGATGGAAAGGGTTTGACACTTAGAGAAGCACCAGAGCCAGTATTGTGGAAATGGAGTAAAGGAGTGAGAGAGATTAAAAGAAGAGATGGGAGGAAGTCACGTCAGATTAGGAAAGGTTTATAGGTCATGGTAGGAGTTTTGATTTGATTCTATATGTGTTGGGAAACCCTTTCAAAATAGTGGAATGTAGGGGAAAGAGTGGAAGCAAGGGAACCAGTTAGGAGACTGGGACAGGAGGCTAGAATTATAGGGGTGACCCAAGAGAGGGTGGTATTGGTGTAGTTGATAAGAAAAGACTAGATAAATATGTATTAGAAGTAAAGCATACTTGCTAATGAATTGATTAGATGTTGAATATGGAGGAACAGGAAAAATCATGATGAATCCTGGATGTTTCCCTTTGAAGGGCTAACAAACTCAGCATTGGAGAACAAGTAAGCATTCCTGAAGACCATAATAGTCTGCCAGATTTATTTGGTCAAATTATGCATATGTTCCCCAAATACACAAATAAGTATTACCCAACTACATTAACTAAAATGGGCATTACTGAGTGTAAATTTCAATAAGAATTAAGATAAAAGGTTTATAAGTTCTTTCCTTTTAATTGCTAACCTTGAAAGAAGGTGATCATTAATGAAGGGTGGCAGAATGTTCTATGATATCTATCAAATTTCACTGCTCATGTCCAATCATGAACATATTGGGGATACAAGCAGAAAGGCAGTATGTGTAGATTATGTTTTATTGAAACAGATTAAGCCAGCATAAGAGAAAATCAATATAAGGATAAAATGTTCAAGTTGGAAGGAACTCAGAAATCATCTTATTCATCCACTTTATTTTCCAGATGGGAAATCAAGTATCAGAAATATTAGGTAACTCAAAGTAATTTTGCACAAGTTTCTGTCTTTCCTATTTACATGAAAGTACCTATCATTTAGCCTTCTTCTATATCCCTCTTGATTTCTTAATACATATGATTTTTAAACTCAAGAAGCTGTCTAATCTTACAATATGACAAACTAAGCTCATGCTGTTTACCTCCTTTCCTCCAAAACTCCACTCAAATAATAGTAAACACATAATAAATGTATAAACTAATAAAATGAATGCAAGGAGAACTTTGAGTACAGGAGATTCCAACACATATCTGAAAAAGGCTAAGGGGATAAAAAAAAATCACTGAAAGGTGAAATAAAAACAAGGAAGTCATGCCCTAAAATACAAACAGAAATGGTTGCAGAGGAGCAGCCAGACAAACTGGTTTTTGTGAGTTAGATCTTTGTCTCATCAACAGAAAATATTTAAGATATTTATAACTAAATATATAGTTATATATATATTAGTTATATAACTAAAGTATTTAGAAATTTGGAGGTATTAAGAATAGATGGGATGGCAAGGAATGTGGGCAGCCTCTAAGAGCTAAGAGTGGTTCTGGCTGATAGCAATCAAGGAAATAGGGCTTTGGCCTACCACAGCAAGAAGGTGAATTTTGTCTCCTCCAAGAATGAATTGGCTTTTCCCAGATCTCACACGCAAGAACTCAGCTTGGCTTATACCTTGATTTTAGCCTTGTGATACTCTGAGGAAAGAACCTAGCCAGGCGGTGCTGGACTTCTGACCTACAGAACTGAATTGGTTCAAAATGGCGGAGTAGAAGGACATGCTGTCACTCCCTCTTGCGAGAGCACTGGAATCACAATTAACTGTTGAACAATCATTGACATGAAGACTCTGGAACTCACCAAAAAAGATATCCCATATCCAAAGACAAAGGAGAAGTCACAATGAGATGGTAAGAGGGGTGAAATCACAAAAAAATCAAATCCTATAACTGCTAGGTGGGTGACTCACAAACTGCAGAACACTTATACCACAGAAGCCCACCCACTGGAGTGAAGGTTCTGAATCCCACTCAGGCTTCGCAACCTGGGAGTCTGGCAACAGGAGGAGGAATTCCTAGAATATCAGACTTTGAAGGCTACTGGGATTTGATTGCAGGACTTCAACAGGACTGGGGGAAACAAAGACTCCACTCTTGGAGGGCACACACAAAGTAGTGTGCGCACTGGGACTCAGGAGAAGGAGCAGTGACCGCATAAGAGACTGAACCAGACCTACCTACTAGTGCTGGAGGGTCTCCTGCGGAGGTGGAGGTGGCTATAGCTCACCACAGGGACAGGGACACTGGCAGCGGAGGTTCTGGGAGGTACTCCTTGGTGTGAGCCCTCCTGGAGACTGTCATTAGCCTCACCAAAGAGCCCAGTAGGCTACAGTGTTGGGTTGCCTCAGGCCAAACAACCAACAGGGAGGGAACCCAGTCCCACCCATGAGCAGAGAAACAGATTAAAGTTTACTGAGCTCTGCCCACCAGAGCAAGAGTCAGCTCTACCCACCACCAGTCCCTCCCAGCAGGCAACTTACACAAGCCTCTTAGATAGCCTCATCCACCAGAGGGCAGACAGCAGAAGCAAGGAGAACTACAATCCTGCAGTTTGTGGGGAAAAAAACACATTCACAGAAAGACAGACAATATGAAAAGGCAGAGGGCTATGTACCAGATGAAAGAACAAAATAAAACCCAGGAAAAACAACTAAATGAAGTGGAGATAGGCAACCTTCCAGAAAAAGAATTCAGAATAATGATAGTGAAGATGATTCAGGACTTCAGAAAAAGAATGGAGGAAAGATCAAGAAGATGCAAAAAGTGTTTAACAAAGACCTAGAAGAATTAAAGAACAAACAAACAGAGATGAGCAATACAATAACTGAAATGAAAAATACACTAGAAGGAATCAATGGCAGAATAACTGAGGCAGAAGAACGGATAAGTGACCTGGAAGACAGAATGGTGGAATTCACTGCTGTGGAACAGAATAAAGAAAAAAGAATGAAAATAAATGAAGACAGCCTAGGAGATCACTTGGACAACATTAAACTCTACAACATGTGCATTACAGGGGTCCCAAAAGGAGGATAGAGAAAGGACCCAAGAAAATATTTGAAGAGGTTATAGTCGAAAATTTCCCTAACATGGGAAACGAAATAGTCACCCAAGTCCAGGAAGCACAGAGAGTCCCATACAGGATAAACCCAAGGAGGAACATGCCAAGACACATAGTAATCAAATTGGCAAAAATTAAAAACAAAATTATTTAAAGCAGCCAGGGAAAAATGACAAATAACATACAAGGGAACTCCCATAGGGATAACAGCTGATTTCTCAGCAGAAACTCTACAAGCCAGAAGGGAGTGGCACGATATAGTTAAAGTAATGAAAAGGAAGAACCTACAACCAAGATTACTCTACCCAGCAAGGATCTCATTCATATTCGTTGGAGAAACCAAAAGCTTTACAGACAAGCAAAAGCTAAGAGAATTCAGTACCGCCAAACCAGCTCTACGACAAATGCTAAAGGAATTCTCTAAGTGGGAAACACAAGAGAAGAAAAGGACCACAAAAACAAACCCAGAACAATTAGGAAAATGGTAATAGGAATAAACATATCGATAATTACCTTAAACTAGAATGGATTAAATGCTCTAATGAAAAGACAGAGGCTTGCTGAATGGATACAAAAACAAGACCCATATATATGCTGTCTACAAGAGACCCACTTCATACCTAGGGATACATACAGACTGAAAGTAAGGGGATGGAAAAAAGATATTCCATGCAAATGGAAATCAAAAGAAAGCTGGAGTAGCAGTACTCATATGAGATGAAAGAGACTTAAAAACAAAAAATGTTATAAGAGACAAGGAAGGACACTACATAATGATCAAGGCATCAATCCAAGAAGAAGACATAACAATTATAAATATATATGCATGCAACATAGAAGCACCTCAATACATAAAGTAACGGCTATAAACGAGGAAATCGACAGTAACACAAAAATAGTGGGGGACTTTAACACCTCACTTACACCAATGGACAGATCATCCAAAGAGAAAATTCATAAGGAAACACAAGCTTTAAATGACACAACAGTCCTCACAGGTTTAATTGATATTTATAGGACATTCCATCCAAAAACAGCAGATTACACTTTCTTCTCAAGTGTGCATGGAACATTCTCCAGGATAGATCACATCTTGGGTCACAAATCAAGGCTCGGTGAATTTAAGAAAACTGAAATCATAACAAGCATCTTTTCTGACCACAACGCTATGAGATTAGAAATCAAATACAGGGAAGAAAACGTAAAACACACAAACACATGGAGGCTAAACAATATGTTACTAAATAACCAAGAGATAACTGAAGAAATCAGAGAGGAAATCTAAAAATACCTAGAGACAAATGACAATGAAAACATGACGATCCCAAACCTATGTGATGCAGCAAAAGCAGTTCTAAGAGGGAATTTTATAGCAATATGATCCTACCCCAAGAAAGAAGAAAAATCTCAAATAAACGATCTCACCTTACACCTAAAGGAACTAGAGAAAGAAGAAAAAACAAAACCCAAAGTTAGCAGAGGGAAAGAAATTATGTAAAGATCGGAGCAGAAATAAAAGAAATAGAAACAAAGCAAACAAGAGCAAAGGTCAATAAAACTAAAAGTTGGTTCTTTCAGAAGATAAACAAAATTGATAAACCATTAGCCAGACTCAAGAAAAAGAGGGAGAGGACTCAAATCAATAAAATTAGAAATGAAAAAGGAGAAGTTACAACAGACACCACAGAAATACAAAGTATCCTGAGAGACTAAAACAAGTGACTCTATGACAATAAAATGGACAACCTGGAAGAAATGGACAAATTCTTAGAAAAGTATACCCTTCCAAGACTGAACCATGAAGAAATAGAAAATCTGAACAGACCAATCACAAGTAATGAAATTGATACTGTGATTTAAAAACTTCCAACAAACAAAAGTCCAGGACCAGCTCACTTCACAGGTGAATTCTCTCCAACATTAGAGAAGAGCTAACACCCATCCTTCTCAAGCTCTTCCAAAAAATGCAGGGGAAGGAACACTCCCAACCTCATTCTATGAGGCCACCATCACCCTGATACCAAAACTAGACAAAGATATTACAAAAAAAGAAAATTACAGACCAATATCCCTGATGAATATAGATACAAATATCCTCAACAAAATACTAGCAAACAGAATCCAACAACACATTAAAAGGATTATACACCATGATCAAGTGGGGTTTATCCCAAGGATGCAAGGATTCTTCAATATATGCAAATCAATCAACGTGATACACCATATTAACAAATTGAAGAATAAAAACCATATGATCATCTCAATAGATGCAGAAAAAGCTTTTGACAAAATTCAACACCCATTTATTACAAAAACTCTCCAGAAAGTAGGAATAGAGGGAACCTACCTCAACATAATAAAGACCATATATGACAAAACCCACAGCAAACGTCACTCTCAATGGTGAAAAACTGAAAGCATTTCCTCTAAGATCAGGAAGAAGACAAGGATGGCCACTCTCACCACTATTATTCAACATAGTTTTGGAAGTCCTAGCCATGGCAATCAGAGAAGAAAAAGAAATAAAAGGAATCCAAATTGGAAAAGAAGAAGTAAAACTGTCACTGTTTGCAGATGACATGATACTATATATAGACAATGCTAAAGAGGTCTCCAGAAAACTACTAGACCTAATCAATGAATTTCGTAAAGTTGCAGGATCCAATATTAATGCACAGAAATCTCTTGCATTCCTATACACTAATGATGAAAAATCTTAAAGAGAAATTAAGCAAACACTCCCATTTACCATTGCAACAAACAGAATAAAATACCTAGGAATAAACCTATCTAGGGACACAAAAGACCTGAATGCAGAAAACCATAAGACACTGATGAAAGAAATTAAAAATGATACAAACAGATTGAGAAATATACCATGTCCTTGGATTGGAAGAATCAACATTGTGAAAATGAGTCTACTACCCAAAGCAATCTACAGATTCAATGCAATCCCTATCAAACTACCACTGGCATTTTTCACAGAACTAGAACAAAAAAATTCACAATCTGTATGGAAACACAAAAGACCCCAAATGGCCAAAGCAGTCTTGGGGGAAAAATATGGAGTTGGAGGAAGCAGGCTCTGTGACTTCAGACTATACTACAAAGCTACAGTAACCAAGACAATATGGTACTGGCACAAAAAGAGAAATATAGATCAATGGACTAGGATAGAAAGCCCAGAGATAAACCCACGCACCTATGGTCAACTAATCTATGACAAAGGGGGCAAGGATATACAATGCAGAAAAGAGAGTCTCTTCAATAAGTGGTGCTGGGAAAACTGGACAGCTACATGTAAAAGAATGAGATTAGAACACTCCCTAACACCATACACAAAAATAAACTCAAAATGGATTCGAGACCTAAATGTAATACTGGACACTATAAAACTGTTAGAGGAAAACATAGGAAGAACACTCTTTGACATAAATCACAGCAAGATCTTTTTTGATCCACCTCCTAGAGTAATGGAAATAAAAACAAAAATAAACAAATGGGACCTAATGAAACTTCAAAGCTTTTGCACAGCAAATGAAACCAAAACAAGACGAAAAGACAACGCTCAGAATGGCAGAAAATAGTTGCAAATGAAACAACTGACAAAGGATTAATCTCCAAAATTTACAAGCAGCTCATGCGGCTCAATATTAAAAAAACAAACAACCCCATCCAAAAATGAGCACAAGACCTAAATAGACATTTCTCCGAAGAAGACATACAGATGGCCAAGAGGCACATGGAAAGCTGCTCAACATCACTAATTATTAGAGAAATGGAAATCAAAACTACAATGAGGTATTACCTCACACCAGTTAGAATTGGCATCATTAGAAAATCTACAAACAACAAATGTGTAGAGGGTGCGGAGAAACGGGAACCCTCTTGCACTGTTGGTTGGAATGTAAATTGATACAGCCACTATGGAGAACAGTATGGAGGTTCCTTAAAAAAACTAAAATTAGAATTACCATATGATTTAGCAATTCCACTACTGGACATATACCCAGAGAAAACCATAATTCAAAAAACCACATGCACCCCAATGTTCATTGAAGCCCTATTTACAATAGCCAGGTCATGGAAGCAACCTAAATGCCCATCGACACATGAATGGATAAAGATGATGTGGTATGTATATACAATGAAATATTACTCAGCCATGAGAAGGAACGAAATTGGATCATTTGTAGAGACATGGATGAATCTAGAGACTGTCATACAGAGTGAAGTAAGTCAGAAAGAGAAAAACAAATATTGTGTATTAACGCATATATATGGAACCTAGAAAAATAGTACAGATGAACTGGTTTGCAGGGCAGAAATTGAGACACAGATGTAGAGAACAAACGTATGGACCCCAAGGGGGGAAAGCGGCAGGGGGGTGGTGTGATGAACTGGGAGATTGGGATTGACATATACACACTAATATGTATGAAATGGGTAACTATTAAAAACCTGCTGTATAAAAAAATAAATAAAATTAAAAAAAAGAATAGATGATATTACATGCCATACACTATTCTAAAATACTTCAATGTATTACAACTTATAAAGTTGATACTTCCATCTCTATTTTACAGAGGCACTGAAGGTTAATAAGCCAAAGCTCATCCAGCTAATAAGTGGTGAAGCAAGGATTTGAACCCAGACTCTACACTTTTAGCCACAACATTATGCTCACTGCACGTACAATTGTAGAGGAACTGCAATGAAAACTAAAACTAGAAATAGCTTAAAGAGGTTATTTCAGAAAAATGGGACTGGGGCCAGGCAGAAATGGGACATAGATTGCACTCTTTCTTTGTAGAGGTTCTATATCTTTAAACATTTGCAAGTATTACTTAAAAGTAAAGAAACAAAATTTTTAAAAAAGAACTAAAACCAAGGCTTCTAAAAGCATTAGGTCGTATTGAGTAATGTGAATATATTCAGATTGCCCTAACATAGAGCACATGAAGAGTTTTCTCTGTTTTTCAGTTTTCATGCTAGGATCCTAAGGATCAACAACAACAACAACAACTTCATATATCAAGAGACTCATATTTTCAAACTTCAAATAGTTCTATGGCCACCCCTGTAATATTTAAAAGTGTACAAGGACCTACTGTATAGCACAGGGAAGTCTACTCAGTACTATATAAGAGCCTATATGGGAGAAGAATCTAAAAAAGAGTGGATATATGTATATGTATAACAGATTCACTTTGCTGTACACCTGAAACTAACACATTTTAAATCAACTATAATACCAATAAATTTTTTTAAATAAATGAATAAAAATGTACAAGGAAGAAAAAGCCTAAGCCTAAAGAGCCATAACTTACTAATACAGACTCGATATAATCCAAACCCTCCATAAGAGTTAACCAACAGCAGGAACTGAAGCCCACAGAGTCCTAGAAAGAGAGACCATAATTATTTATGAATTTTTTTTTCCTTTTTTTTTTTTTTTTTTTGCGGTACGCGGGCCTCTCACTATTTGCCTCTCTCGTTGCAGAGCACAGGCTCCGGACACGCAGGCTCAGCGGCCATGGCTCACGGGCCCAGCCGCTCCGCGGCATGTGGGATCTTCCCGGACCAGGGCACGAACCCGTGTCCCCTGCATCGGCAGGCGGACTCTCAACCACAGCGCCACCAGAGAAGCCCCATAATTATTTAAAAATAAGAATAATTAGTTAATTGAGATGTATAGTATTTTCTTAGGTCCTAGGCCATCATCTCAATATATATCTCGTGAGCATGAGTAAAGCAGAAAAATATAATCAAAATAGAGCTTTGAAAGAGATGGTTTAAGACAAAGAGAAACTTAATTGACTTTAACAAGTTTTCAACCCAATAGTGTAAAAATCAGCTGTGGAGTTTACTAAAAGTTCAGATGGCTGGACCAGTGCTTGCAAATTCTGTTTACTTGGGTAAATGTGCAGCAGAGATACTGGAAAAAAACAAACAAAAAAACACAACATGTCCACAGCCAGATGCTAAAAGCTCTGAGCTAGTTAATAGAATATCTATGTTTAGGATAGATTACTTCCATTTGAAATAATCTTGTGACTCAGCTGGAAACAATCTATCCTAAACATAGAAAAAATGGATTATCCAGCCAAAAATAGTTAAGGATAATTGGGGCCAGGAATTCTCTTTATTTTTGTTATTCCCATCAATTCCAAGGGAAATAAAGCACCAAAGAGGACAAACGGAATATGCATTAACGAGTGTCTTCAGAATATTTCCTCAAACAAAACAAAAATATGTGGTTATTAACCTGGTCCTTCTCTACTGTCATACATTACAGCCGTATTTTGCAAAAACCATATGGATGACAATGGAATACCTTGGACTTACTAAAGTGGCTCCGTTTACAGCTGCAATGTGGATGTGTTATTTTTACTGGAACACATCAACGCTACCTACAGCACTTAGTATGTATCCATTGATCTCACAAATATATTTTTTCCATCCCCATCAATAAAGAGAATTTTAAAAATTAGTCTGCCTTTACATGGGAATGGCATCAATAAACATTTACAGTCATGGTCCTAGGCTTTGTTAAAGTGCTTGCTCTCTGTTGTAATACAGCACACAGGATGCTTCATATTCTGCACAATGTCACTCTGGTTCTATATATATAGAGAAAATGACATACAAATTGGAACTGGTGAATATAAAGCCCAAGTACTCTGGATGGCCTTGTTACACACTTTTGAACTAGAGGGTGGAAGATAAACCTACCAAGATTCATGGGCCAGATCATCAGAAAGGGTCTTAGGAGCCTGGTGATTTTTAGGATATCCCCTCAAAGGAAAAGAGCAGGTTATTATACCTTGTATATGCTACCTCTAAGAAAGAAGTACATAGTTTGGTTAGTCTATTTGGATTTCGGAAGCAGCATATATGACATTTGAGAATACTGCTCCAACGAATTTATCAGGTGACTTAGAAGGCTGCCAACGTTGAGTAGAGTCCAGGACATGAGAGAGCTCTGGAGAATGTCCAGGCTAAGAGCTGAGGAACCTGCAAAGAGGTTCACAGACTAAAGACTTATCCAGAGGTCAAACCTATGATTCCAAACCAATAAAAAGAGTAGAGATAAAAATAATTCTGATTTCATAATTTATATAATACAATTATGTTCTATATATCAATAGTATTCTGTTTTGTGCTTATATAGATGTAGGTAATGAATACCACTATGAATCAGATTCCTGCTTTATTCAAAAAGAGCAAGTAATAATATAGTTTACTGTGAATACATTCACAATTAACTAGCTTCACTGGTTCACTTTACCACTTTAGACTATCATCTTAAAAATAAGAGAATGATATAACTGGAATAGCATTTTCTTTATTCCGTGCATGTATATGAGACTGCATATAGAAGTGAAAACATTTTTAAACATTTTGTTAGAAGTGAATTATACTTAATTCAGTAAAAAAGTCAGTAAAAGCATACTTGTTGTCCATCTGATCTTTTAGACATCTTTATAAATGTACACACACTGCTTAAGAGCATTGTCTCTGAAGTCAAATAGATGTGGGTTTATATTTTGCACTACCACTAACCATTCGATATTTTATTCATATTCATTTTCCTAACAGTACAATCAATGTTTATAGAAATTTTATAGTTAATGGAATTATGTTATTCTTAAACAGAACACTTCAGTGACTAGCACTGTGTCTAGAACATAATAAAAGTTTAACACATGTTAACTATAATTATCATTACTATTATTATCTTGCATATATATACACATATACACATTTTATGACTTATATTTGTATATATATGACATATATACATATATATGAACTCTCACTTGTAGTCTATAATATATGCATACAAACACACACACTCAAAAGGAGAGATTGTTTTAGCATAATGTGGGATGGTCATTTAAATTCTCCACTTGTATTCATTTAATAAATAACTGCTGTCCTAAGGCTAGGAATAAACCAGACCTGGTCTCCATCTAAATGAGCCTACCTTCTATCTCAGAACAAGGAAGAAGCATAACTATACCTATAAGCATCCTCATGATTTCATCTTTTATTGTACTTTTACTTTTCCTCTTCCAAAGGATACTCGGAATGCATACAAAACATACATGCCCCAGTTTGAGATTAGTTACTAAGAATCAATCACTACTTTATGCTTAGCTCCAGAGTTCCTGCATCTAATACACCAACATTGTGTCACCTGGAATGACTGCTCCACACAGTTTCAGATGCATATCTGAGCCAAAGAGTCGAATCGTCTCAATATCTCCATTATCTCTTTATATCCAGTTAGAACGACACTTATTAGGAAATAAAAATTGAAAACCTTTTCATATTACAACCACCAGGTAACATAAATAACAGGCCAAGCACTATCTCCAAGTCCACCAAGTGCCACATTCAACGGAACGCACTCCAAAAACTCAAGTCATTTAAAGATATGCGTATCTATAACTGCATCTCCCAAAACATCAAAGGTAGATCCAATCCATAATTCCCAGCACTGAGGTGCCATTCCTTAGTAAGTCATTCCCCTTCCTGTTTTTGTGCTTAAACCCTTCTTTCCCACACCAAAATTCTCCTTGAATTCCAGACTACATAGACCCTTCTTCAATTATTTATCTTATATTATACATTTATCAGTTATTTAGGGAAGTAACTTGGAACAAGCCAAAGCCCCATAAGGACTAGATAGATGCTTAACAGTTCATTCTAAAGAGACACATATTTTCTTAAGGTTCCCACAATTTTCTTGGAAATCAAACATTCATTTGATAACCAAAGAAGATGCTCCATATAAAACTCCTGACTGATTCTAGAAACATTTTTCACTGAAGGTTTTCCAACTATTACCATATTTATGCATTTATTAGTAGTAGTATTTATTTGATGATGGTAATAATTATATAAACAATTCTAATATTAGCATCTACTGCCTTTTAAATGTGATAAATTCATATGAATAGTTCGTAAATTTATATGACTAGGTCACCAGAGTTCAACTAAGAATCAGAATTAAGGGATACTATATGTTATGAAAATCAAATGTTCGCATTACTTTTGTATTACCTAAGTACTCTGTAAATTTTGAGAAACTGACATGCAAATTTAAGCCCTTTTTCATCCAGGAACTTACTTCTCTGTGAACTCTTTTCTTTCATAAAAATTTAAATCAAAAGTTACATGAGACCATTGTAAAGCAATTATACTCCAATAAAGATGTTAAAAAAAAAAGTTACATAAGGCATTCTGTTAATAGTCAACTCTAAGAGAAAAAAAAAAAAAGGTAATAGCTCCTCAGCCTTTCTTGACCAGAGTTTTCACAATATGGTTTTCAGTTCAATACTTGGACTACATTTATTTGGGGGTTTCCATCTGTAAAACTAGAATTCACTCAACAAATATCACTCATTGTGTGCCAGGCACTGTTCATGAACTAGAGGACAACTAAGTTTTTACTTAACATTTTCTATATATTAGTTTATTTAATCTATACAGCAAATTTTGTGGCAGATATTCTTATCTTTGTTTTTACAGCTGAGAAAAATAATTTTCGGCAAGATTGAGGAATTTTTCATGAATATATAGCTAATATATGGCATAGGTGAGATTTAGCCCTAAATCATATCTGACTTCTAAGTTCTTTCCAGCTACACAAAATGTTTTCACAGAAGAAAGGAATATTAACCAAAACCACATTGCTAAAAATAACAATTCAGTGTGTCTAAGACAGTAAATAAGAACAACATGTAAATAAAAATACAGGCATTTAGACACTGAAGGTACTTATTACTTTTACACAATAGGAAAAAAGAATGAGGAAGCAACATAAATCAAAATCAGTATGTTTGTATCTGGTAGGACAAGATTATGCTTTTCACATGGGAAAAATACTAGAGTAATCATAATTTAAACAAGTTTATTCTCCCTCTAATGTCACAGTAGCAGGGATCCAGGAGACTTCTATCTTATTAATGTTTGGTTGTGGCTTCCGGTCTCATGACCCAAACAATAAATCTTTCAGAATTCCTGCTGAAGCTTCAGCCATGGCCCCTGCCTTCCATCTATCAGGGTGAAGGGGTGGAAGAGAAGCATAAATTTGTTCCTTAATGACATTTCTTGGAAACTAAACGTAGCATTTCATCTACTTCCTACTGGCCTGAATTTTGTCACATTTCAACACCTGTTTGCAAGAGAAGCTGGAAAATGTATTCTTTACTCTAGACAACCAGGTAATAGTTAAAAATTGGAAGGAAATTGATTGTGGAAGGAGAGGAAAATGGACATGACCGCCCGAGTTTCTGCTTCAGTATCCAAACCAAACTCATTATCATTCTCCGTGGCTAGTTTTTCCTATTGTCATTATTAATAGCATCATCCCTTTTTCCTCCATTAAGACTCAAAATCTCCTTGTAACTGCATTTTAGGGAGGTAAAGTAGAAAAGTGAGAGCTTGTAGAATCAAACTATAGGACTGGACTTGCAAGATAGTCCTCTACTTGCAAGTTCTTTTTATCCATAAAAGTGTTCTAACTTCTTTCTGCCTCAATTTCTTCTTTTCAAAACTAGGAAAGCCAATGGCATGTGACTTTGAGAATCACAAACATATAATTTAAGATATTTAGCATTGTGCTTGACACAGAGTAAGTTTTCATTAAATATCAGCTTATTATTATTCCCTTCTTAATTTTGCCTCTTCTTTCCCTTCACGATCCACACCAAGTCAGTTGCCACATCCTTGAAAGTTAACTAAAATTGTATTAGCAAATGTGCTCCTTGTCCTTCGCCGTGTCCTGTACTCA
Source organism: Orcinus orca (assembly GCF_937001465.1). NCBI lineage: Eukaryota > Metazoa > Chordata > Mammalia > Artiodactyla > Delphinidae > Orcinus > Orcinus orca. The sequence continues at coordinate 82,511,552 of NC_064567.1, forward strand.
GTTTTCTTTCATTAGTACTCACATACCTAGCCCTCTAAACTGACCTCCATGCTTCCATTCTTTCTTCCCTGAAAGCCATTCAACTCAACATGTTAGAAATTCTTTCCAAATAGTACCTCTGAAGAAAAAAAAATCTCCGTTATCTACAGAAAAAGTTCAGAACATCTTATATAAAATAATACAGATGAGAACATGCAGCATAGGGCTTTACACAAAAGAAGTTAGATCCCTTCTCTCCCCAGCATCCCATTACACATGTTCTTGAGCTTGATGTTCATATGATCCAAATGCAAATTATATGATAACCTTGGTTTCTCTTTTGTCCCTTATCCTCTTATGTCTTCTTCTTAAGCAATCCCTGAGTGACTTTACTCCAGTGCCTTTCTTTATAAAGTTTCTTTTAACTAAAATGTCTACCCTGGCTTTTCCACCATCAAAATCTAATTTTTTGAAGCAAATATGGCAAAATGTTAATAACAGTTGAATCGAAGGGATTGGGTATATAGGTTTCACTATACTGTCCTTTCTCATTTCCATAATTTTGAAATTTTGATAATAAATGTTAAAAAAATTTTTTTAATCTAATTTGTTCCTCAAGGGTAAAACAACTCCTCAAGCTGGAAATATTCTTTCTCTTTTCTTTTCTTTTCTTCTTTATATGGCAGATGGGATGTGGCTCTCATACTATCACTTAATTTTCAGTTTGTATTGTAGCAGCTGGTATATGTATTCTGATTTCTGCTCTAGGTTGTAAGTTCCATGTGGGCTTAGTGCACACCTCACTCATCTATGCATACAATATAAACAACTCAAAAAAAGAACACTCAGGAGATAAACCCTAATATCTTAGTCAGTTCATAATGCTATAAAAATATCACAGACTGGGTGGTTTAAACAACAGTTATTTCTCACAGTTTTGGATGCTGGAAGTCAAGATCAGCATGGTCAGGTTCTTGGTGAGGCCTCTCTTCCTGGTTTATAGACAGCTCCCTTCTTGCAAGGAAAACAAGCCCTGGTCCCTCCATCTTCTTTTAAGGGTATTAATCCCATCACAGGGGCTCTGCCCTCATGATCTCTAAACCTAATTACCTCCCCAACGTCCCATCACTAAATACCAACACACTGGGAATTAATGCTTCTACATATTGAATTTTGGTAGGACACATTCAGTCCATAGCACCTAATGTCTCGCATGCTTTAATTGAATTAAAAAGAGAGATATGTATCTAGTACATGTATTTGGTGAGTAGAACTGGCTTCATAAAAAATTAGTGAAGAAAAATAAAACAAATAAACAGCAAAAGCAACAATAAAACACTATAAATAAATATTTTCAACATTATAAACTAGTGAAAAATTTGGAAAAGAAAATTAAAATTCCCCATAAATTACTGACAATTTTTTAGATGATCAAAAAAATTCTGATGATTAGGATCATTCCCTACCAGATCATTTTTTACATCCAAAAAGTATCTATTGAGACTTGAACCTGAGTTTCAGTCAAGTGAAATCAACATTTATTTATCCCCACCCTCCATAGACACACATATTACATGTTCAAACTTGTGCATGTCATAGGATTCTGAGTCATAAGAGGAAAATTAAAGGTCATAACATTTGGTAAATTAAGCAAAACAGAAAATGTTTTTTAGAGATGTAGAAATTGGCTAAACAGAAGAGATACTGATTCATCAAAAAAGGAATGAATTACTAAGTATATAAGAATATATTTAGTCTCATAAATAAATGTTATCATTGAGAGATGAGCACCTGGAAGTTGTTAGAACTTTCCAGTTTCTCAGTATGCATGATAAGTATTCCTAAGTTAGTTCTCAAATATCTTACTTCACACTAAGTGTTTAGTCATTCTCAACAGATAATTTTGACTCCTTCAGTTATTCTCAAGTTAGACATGCCGTGACAGCTACCTTCATTCAAGGATTTGCAGCCCAGAGATAGTAAAAGCAAGAAAAACAGAAACCTTACTATATTTTCTGGATGTCTCATAAATTATAAATGTAAGTTCTATGTCCTGATAAATTACTTAGCCAGATTTAAAGCATGCAACTATTCAAAGTAACCATTTTAGAGTAGTATCTTGAGAAATATCATTGTAAGTAGTCCCAATTTCCACAGCAACTCTGCAGGAGAAATTCTAATTGATTTATTCTTGCTGGAAAATCTTATCATCAGGAAAGGTTACCTCTGGGTCATTAGGATGAAGGCTAACACTGAGAGACAGGAACAGTGACGGAAGCTCTGCCTATACTACTGACTGAAAGGCAGGAAGTTGCAGGATGACTTTTCTTCTTGACTTTTACCCCAGTAATTACATGTTTATAATTCATAAATTAAAGAGGCACAGGGGTCTCTTGACCTAGATAAGCATGTATATGTATACTAGCAAAGATGAAAATGAAATCTCAAAGTAGTTCCCCCTCTCAATTTCTTCCTGACTTATGGATTCTTGCCTAAAACATCTTTATTTCCATCTGGTTTTGCTTTTACAAAGATCATGTGATACATCAAAAAAGGAAATGAAATTATTTTCTGTCAGACTTTTTTTTTTATGGAGAGATAAGCTTTCCTTCCTCACAGCAATCACGTTGTTTGGTTCTAGCATCATATTCACCAAAAAATGCATTTCTTCAATACAAATCCACACAGTCACTTAAGAGAGCCTACCTTAATCCTTTCAGAGTCATTTGAGATATTCCTAGCCACCATTAAAAACTGCAAACTAAAATTAAGAAAGTCTTTGGGACTAATTGAGACAAATGTGCCATGCCTACTGATTACTGAGAAGCTGCTGGGGAAAAACTTTCTGGTTTTCACTAGGAAAGATTGGATGGTTTTACTTTAAACTAGAGTAACCTTCCTCCTCTTAGCATGGAGATGAAAGATGGAATCAGAGGGAGAGCCAGAAGGTAACAAACCTAAGACAAAAGTAGGACTTGAAAAAAGGAGTAGCATCCAGTAAACACAAAATGGAATGAAAGACCCCATGTGTAGAGCAGAATTCAGGCAAGTGCTTCTCCCATAAACATGGTAGGCACCTCTATAACTTGGCACGTGTGCTAAGGCTCAGTTCTCCCTCACATTTATATTCCATACACTGGGAACTCCATGTGGTGTGGGAAATACTGAAGCAACTTCAGGAGAGGGAGCTTACAAACTTGGGCTTTGGAGTTCGAAATTTTGTCTTCTATACTTCTTAAAATTGGGCCAGTTACTTAAACTCCTAAGCTTCAATTTTCTCAACATTTAAATATTAACCTTATGGGACAATTCTATTAGGTAACATGTAAATATAAACATTATATTTTATAGGTATTATATTAAATAATACTTAACACATACAGATATTACCATGTGGCCAGCATTATTCTAAGTGCTTTCATTTACCAGCTCTTCACAACAGCACAAAGAGGTAAACACCATTACTACCCGCTGTTATACATGAGAAAATGCTAATAAATTAGAGATAACATGTGCACATTTCTTGCCCCAATGTTTCATACACAAATGGAGCTCAATAAACAAAAATCATTGCTACTTAAAATATCACCAACGTATTTTATATTGTGGGGGAAAAAAAACAGTTTCTTAAATGACGAAGTTTTGTAATTGCTGAAACTATCTAGAAAGAGAATGTAACCCGTAACAAAAATATTTGATAGAAAGGAAATATCTCAACAAATAATTAAGGAAAACTATAATGATATCTACCTGAGGAGTTAATGAATTAGAAGTTGATATAAATTTGTCAAGTCTTCCTTAAAAGAGAGAGAGAGAGAGACTCAGTTATTCAATAAAATAGTATAACCATTGTGGAAAGGTAAAACTTCAGATTTAGAATATTTTTCCCCTCTAAGGTTTAAGACTGAGAATTTTGGTTTTTAATTCTGAAGTCAATAAAATGTCAAATCATTAAGTGTGAACACTACAGGGAATAAATATCTATCTACGCAATTCCATTTCACATATGACCAGGCTGAAGCAGTTGATATTTAATGCTTTTTGGTTTCCCTTTTATAAAAACAAAAATGGGTAAAATTCTTAGATCTATGGATTTTCACAAGCACTTGTTTCTTTCTTTTCTTTTTCCATGAAGCAGGAGAAATAGCTCAGAAAAAGCAGTGGTTTTTAATCATTCTTTCTACTTCCCCTTTAACTTGTACATCTTGATAATTGTTCATAAAATATTTTGCAAAACAAGTCCCAGTTTTTTTGACAGCTACATAGTGCTGCATCAATTCTAAGTTGTCTTCTCATAATTGTTTTTCGTTTCTCAGGTGAAATGTCAAATAGTTCTTTAACACAAGATATCTTGCTCCAAATTTGAGTTGTAAGTCTGTGAACAGTTTTGGATTACTATTTGGCCCTTTGGCTCCAATCGTAGAAACAGTTGGCCTCCACCTGGTAAAAATACTTGCTAAACTGCTCTTTGGAGTCAACCTGATTGAAAATTCGCATGTTAAGGCAGCCATCTGGAACCTGATTATAATTGGGGAAATGGAGGAGGATATCACTCCCATTATACAATGGAGATAAAAAGTGTTTATTTCCTCTCATGCTGACTTAATTTTAAAGGGAAAGGTTAAAGTGGAGAATATGAAAAACAGAACTTTGTTCCCATATGTTCTCATTGCCTTCTCATGTAAATTTGAAGGCACTGTGTGAACTGGCAGTTCCTAAGACTGCCAATAGCAGGAACTGAAACAATCTAAAATTATATGTTAATGGGGAAAGCCTCTGGGGATGTTCAAAAATGTTCTTTTGTTTGTTTTCTTTTGTCTCATTAAGTAAATGTTGTAAATCATAGGTCAAAGTTTCTGGAATGCTTCCAAAAGCCAACTCCCTTTTACACTGAGCACAAATACCAACAGAATTATACAAAAATAATAGGAATTCACTATGAAAGAGAAAAACACTCATAGTATAACAATAAACCAGTTAAACAAAAGACAAAGCCACTAATTAAGATACTCAAACTATGATAAGGAGTAGATAGTAAAAAACAACAGATGAGAAATTAATGAAAAAATACTTACTACATGTGCCATTTTGAGGGAGAGCAAGAAAAAGAGCGAGAGCTAGAGAAAGAGAGAGAGACAGAGAGAACTAAGACCCCCAGTCGGTCCTTGCCTATGGAGAAAATCCCTAGCCTTCGATCATAAATGCAACTCTGACTTGCCATCAATTTGATGAAGCCATTCCAAAAACTACTCCCCAATCCCAGGAGAACTAATAAACCCACCCACGGCAGTCCTACTGCATGGCTGGCATAGCTGTATTTCATATTTATGTCATTATGCCTTGTACTAAAGGAAAGTGTACACATGCCGCTCAACTATAGATATCACAAATATTCATTGATCACATTCTAGTTACCAGAGAAATTTCCCAAGGTCTTGGTAAATGCTGGTGAATGGTCCTGCCACTGGGGATTTTACTGGCTACTGAGGGAAACAGACAATAAACAAACAGTTAAGTAAATCTGTGAAGAAATGGTCAGGAAATGTATTAATTTGACAAACTAGTGCAGCATTCTACATAGAGAGAGCAGACGGCAAAGACGTGTGACTGAGAGTGAAGAGGGTAGCACAGAGCTGCTGAAGAGTTGGTGATGGTCACCACACCAGAGCTACGATCTGATTCAGAGGGCCTTGAATGCCAGGCTGAGGAGTTTAGGCTTGATTTTCTAGTCCAGAATCTCAATTGGTAGGGACTCAGAAATGTACATTTTAACAAGCTTCCAGGACGATTCTTCCTAAATCAACCAGCCTAATCAGATAAATAACCTTTCTGCCATTATCAGAGATCATTAACATAGCTGATATATTATTTTTCCAACACTATATACAATTATTATTTTTTCATAGTCTTAGAATGATACATTATTGAATTTATGTCAGTGATTTTTCAATTGAAACACGAAATTGCTATCTCTATAGGTGAAAAATGTTCAAATATCAGTAGTTACATATAATTCCACCTATTTACTAAAATTTCAAGAGTATTTAAGAAAATAATATCAAATATTTCAGGGCTTACATATCTTGGACCTTATTAACATAGAAGCTATCTCACAAACCCTTCAAAAATTGTCTTAATGAATCAATGTATTCAGTACACATTCATGTGTCCCACAAATACTAGTTGAGTGCCTAATATCGACAGGCATTGTTTTTGACCGTAGAGACACCACAATGAAGCAGATAAAAATCTCTGTTCTCAAAGAGTTTATATTAATAACATGAATAACTTTTTTAATGGCTTCAAGCAGAAAAAACTGTACTGTAACTTTGTCTTGGCCCTGAACTGGCGGAATTACTTTGAGAAAAATATCCAGGGCTCTATTTCATGACATAAAAACTTTTTATTATATAATCTCTACATATCACCCACCATGAAATTCCCAGATTCTATTTTCACCCAGATTTCATAAACTCCCATACTTTTCTCCGATTTTTATGTCAATAATATATTAATATCCTACTTTACAATACTCTGTATTTGCATTTTGCTTACTCTCTGAGTTCCATTTTGCTTACTACTTCCTTTTCACTTTCTTTTTTATTTTTTGTACCTCTGACAGGTATATTTTTACTCCTTTAATTTCTTCTTATTATCACAGAGTCATAGAACTGGTATGAGACAGCAGGCAAAATAAAGCATTTGCCCAATTGTCGTTAAGGATAACAGGTTCTTGACGTTACCTTTTTGAAAGCCTTATAGGAAAAGATAAAGAACCACAAGAAAGCAGACTATATTCCCTCTGAGGAATACCTCCTTGACCTGAAGAAATTGTGCTTTCTTTGGCCTTAGTGTTTCCAAAACACAAACAAAAGGAGAGAAAACAAGAAAAAAACAAATATATTGGTTTCAAATATTTACAAAGGCACACTAGTTTTACATGTTGTTTTGTTTTCATCTTAAATTTGAGGCCTTTAAAATAACAAGTCTAGCAGGCTATAAACCAAAACAGTGTTAAGAAGTATTTTTAAAAAGGCAAAATATAATGAAGAATAAGCTAATTACAATGACCGTCCTCTTAAAATAACTTGAAAGAATAGAGGAAGGGCAAGGAAGGTAGTAAAGTATCTGTATTGATAAATATGATTATTCACTGCTTTTCTTTCATTTACACAGACATTTAGTCAGTACAGCAGTCAGAAAATCAATACATAAGTTTTAAGGGTCTTCTATGCCTCAGGTACTCTAAGGGAGACAAAAATAAAAGGATAAATAAAACATGTCCCCGGCTCAGAAAGATCTTCTAGGTAAGTTCCCGATTTCCATAGTTTGTCCTCCAGGAAACTGAGGAGGAAGCAGTAAATTTTCGGGGTCTATGGGGAGACAGGAGGAGGTGGGGCAGGGGAGGTTCAAATAAGGATTAGAGAGCCTCAGGACAACATAATAAGTTTTCAAAAATTTTAAATCCCCAAATTTTCTACTCCATGCACTTTTCTAGGTGGGACTTTAACCCGAATAACTTTGTGCATGGAAATGGTTTCTCCTGAGTGCAGAAAAGGCTGAATGAGCCGCCACACATCCTGTGTGTGCCTTGAAATTCCTTTTGGCTGGTTGTCAAGATGAGTCAGTAGGTAGAAAGCCTCAAAATCCGGCTCTAGGCAAAGTGCAGATGTAATCAAGGAAGTAAATTCTTTTAGAGATTCTTATCAATCCATTGATGCCCCGTATCCTCCTCTATACTTACACTGCCTCCAAGAGAGTAAACCTTTCCTAAGCAAGACTGTGGGAATAATTATAATGGAACTGGGTGGCTTCCACTACCACTTACCCTTCAACTTAATTAGAGAAAAAAAAATCTCTGGAGGATTTTGAAATAAGTGAATAAAATGAGGATTAAGAAATATATGCATCTGGGGCTTCCCTGGTGGCGCAGTGGTTGAGAATCTGTCTGCTAATGCAGGGGACATGGGTTCGAGCCCTGGTCTGGGAGGATCCCACATGCCGCGGAGCAACTAGGCCCGTGAGCCACAAGTACTGAGCCTGCGCGTCTGGAACCTGTGCTCCGCAACAAGAGAGGCCGCGATAGTGAGAGGCCTGTGCACCGCGATGAAGAGTGGCCCCCACTTGCCACAACTAGAGAAAGCCCTTGCACAGAAATGAAGACCCAACACAGCAAAAATAAATAAACTAATTAATAAACTCCTACCCCCAACATCTTCTTAAAAAAAAAAAAGAAATATATGCATCCTCTTTAACAGAAGAAAAGATGTATTCGTAAGTCACAGAAGGATAGTTTTCCTTGACCCTTTCTGATGTTGCCTTGATTAATAATTCTTATGGAAGATGGTGGAGTACGAGGACATGTGCTCACACTCCCTCTTGCGAGAGCAGCATAATCACAATGAACTCCTGAACAATCATTGACAGGAAGACACTGGAACTCACCAAAAGAGATGCCCCATATACAAAGACAAAGCAGAAGCCACAATGAGATGGTAGGAGGGGCACAATCAAAATAAAATCAAATGCCATAACTGCTGGGTGGGTGACTCACAAACTGGAGAACACTTACACCACAGAAGTCCACCCACTGGAGGGAAGGTTCTGAGCCCCACGTCAGGCTTCCCAACCTGGGGGCCTGGCAACGGGAGGAGGAATTCCTAGAGAATCAGACTTTGAAGGCTACTGGGATTTGATTGCAGGACTTGGTGAAACAGAGACTCCACGCTTGGAGGACACACACAAAGCAGTGTGCACATCGGGACCCAGGGGAAGGAGCAGTGACTGCATAGGAGACTGAACCAGACCTATATGCTAGTGTTGGAGGGTCTCCTGCAGAGACAGAGGGTTGCTGTGGGACAAGGACACTGGCAGCAGAAGTTCTGAGAAATACTCCTTGGTGTGAGCCCTCCCAGAGTCCACCATTAGTCCCACCAAAGAACCTGTAGCTACAAGTGCTGGGTGACCTCAGGCCAAACAACCAACAGGGAGGGAACTCAGCCCCACCCATCAGCAGACAAGCAGATTAAAGTTTTACTGAGCTCTGTCCACCAGAGCAACAGCCAGCTCTACGCACCACCAGTCCCTCCCATCAGGAAACTTGCACAAGCCTCTTAGATAGCCTCATCTACCAGAGGGCAGAATGCAGAAGCAAGAACTACAATCCTGCAGCCTGTGGAATGAAAACCACATTCACAGAATGACAGACAAGACGAAAAGGCAGAGGACTTTGTATCAGATGAAGAAACAAGATAAAACCCCAGAAAAACAATGAAATGAAGTGGAGATAGAAAACCTTACAAAAAAAGATTTCAGAATAATGATAGTGAAGATGATCCAGGACCTCAGAAAAAGAATGGAGGCAAAGGTTGAGAAGATGCAAGAAATGTTTAACAAAGACCTAGAAGAATTAAAGAACAAACAAACAGATGAACAATGTAATAACTGAAATGAAAAACAGACTAGAAAGAATCAACAGCAGAATAACTGAGGCAGAAGAATGGATAACTGACCTGGAAGACAGAATGATGGAATTCACTGCCATGGAACAGAATAAAGAAAAAGGAATGACAAGAAATGAAGACAGCTAAGAGACCTCTGGGACAACATTAAACACAACAACATTCACATTATAAGGGTTCCAGAATGAGAAGAGAGACAGAAAGGACCCGAGAAAATATTTGAAGTGATAATAGTCAAAAACTTCCCTAACATGGGAAAGGAAATAGCCACCCAAGTCCAGGAAGCACAGAGAGTCCCATACAAGATAAACCCAAGGAGAAACATGCTGAGACACACAGTAATCAAATTGGCAAAAATTAAGCACAAAGAAAAGTTACTGAAAGCAGCAAGGGAGAAATGACAAATAAGATACAAAGGAATTCCCATAAGGTTAACAGCTGATTTCTCAGCAGAAACTCTACAAGCCAGAAGGGAGTGGCACAGTATATCTGAAGTGATGAAAGGGAAGAACCCGGCAAGGATCTCATTCAGATTTGATGGAGAAATCAAAAGCTTTACAGACAAGCAAAAGTGAAGAGAATTCAGCACCACCAAACCAGCTCTACAACAAATGCTAAAGGAACTTCTTTAAGTGGGAAATACAAGAGAAGAAAACGACCAACAGAAACAAACCCAAAACAAATAAGAAACTGGTAAAAGGAACATACATATCAATAATTACCTCAAACGTGAATGGATTAAATGCTCCAAACCAAAAGACACAGGCTCGATGAATTGTTACAAAAACAAGACCGGTACATATGCTGTCTACAAGAGACCCACTTCAGACCTAGGGACACATACAGAGTGAAAGTGAGGGGATGGAAAAAGATACTCCATGCAAATGGAAATCAAAAGAAACCTGGAGTAACAATATTCATATCTGATAAAATAGACTTTAAAATAAAGAATGTTACAAGAGACAAGGAAGGACACTACATAATGATCAAGGGATCAATCCAAGAAGAAGATATAACAATTATAAATATATATGCATCCAACATAGCAGCACCTCAATACATAAGGCAACTGCTAACACCTATAAAAGAGGAAATCGACAGTAACACAATAATAGTGGGGGACTTTAACACCTCAATTACACCAATGGACAGATCATCCAGACAGAAAATTAATAGGGAAACACAAGCTTTAAATGACACAACAGACCAGATAGATTTAATTGTTATTTAGAGGACATTCCATCTGAACACAGCAGATTACACTTTCTTCTCAAGTGCACATGGAACATTGTCCAGGATAGATCACATCTTGGATCACAAATCAAGCCTCAGTGAATTTAAGAAAGTTGAAATCATATCAAGCATCTTTTCTGACCACAACGTTATGAGATTGGAAATCAATTACAGGGGAAAAAACGTAAAAACCACAAACACACGGAGGCTAAACAATACATTACTAAATAACCAACAGATCACTGAAGAAATCAAAGAGGAAACAAAAAAATACTAGAGACAAATGACAATGAAAACACGACAATCCAAAACGTACGGGATGCAACAAAAGCAGTTCTAACAGGGAAGTTTATACCAATACAATCCTACCCCAAGAAACAAGAAAAATCTAGAATAAACAATCTCACCTTAAACCTAAAGGAACTAGAGAAAGATGAACAAACAAAACCCAAAGTTAGTAGAAGGAAAGAAATCATAAAGATAAGACCAGAAATAAATGATACAGAAATAAAGAAAACAAAGATGAATTTAACTAAAAGCTGGTTCTCTGAGAAGATAAACCAAATTGATGAACCTTTAGCCAGACTCATCAAGAAAAAGAAGGAGAGGACTCAAATCATTAAAGATAGAAATGAAAAAGGAGAAGTGACAATGGACACCAAAGAAATACAAATCATCCTAAGAGACTACTATAAACAACTCTTTGCCAATAAAATGGACAACATGGAAGAAATGGACAAATCCTTAGAAAGATATAACCTTGCAAGACTAAACGAGGAAGAAACAGAAAATCTGAACAGACCAATCACAAGTAATGAAATTGAAACTGTGATTAAAAATCTTCCAACAAACAAAAGTCCAGGACCAGATGGCTTCACAGGTTAATTCCATCAAACATTTAGAGAAGAGCTAACACCCATCCTTCTGAAACTCTTCCCAAAAATTGCAGAGGAAGGAACACTCCCAACCTCATTCTATGAGGCCACCATCACCCTGATACCAAAACCAGAAAAAGATATTACAAAAAAAGAAAATTACAGGCCAATATCACTGATGAATATAGATGCAAAAATCCTCAACAAAATACTAGCAAACAGAAGACAACAGCACATTAAAAGGATCATACACCATGATCAAGTGGGATTCATCCCAGGGATTCAAGGATTCTTCAATATGCACAAATCAATCAATGTGATACACCATATTAACAAACTGAAGTATAAAAACCATATGATCATCTCAACAGATGCAGAAAAAGCTTTCGACAAAATTCAACACCCATTTATGAAAAAAACTCTCCAGAATGTGGATATAGAGGGAACCTACCTCAACATAATAAAGGCCATATATGACAAACCCACAGCAAACATCATTCTCAGTGGCGAAAAACTGAAAGCATTTCCTCTAAGGTCAGGAACAAGACAGGGATGTCCACTCTCACCACTATTGTTCAACATAGTTTTGGAAGTCCCAGCCATGGCAATCAGAGAGGAAAAAGAAATAAAAGGAATCCAAATTGGAAAAGAAGAAGTAAAACTGTCACTGTTTGCAGATTACATGATACCACACGTAGATAATCCTAAAGATGCCACCAGAAAACTACTAGACCTAATCAATGAATTTGGTAAAGTTTCAGGATACAAAATTAATAAACAGAAATCTCTTGCATTCCTATACACTATCAAGGAAAGATCAGAAAGAGAAATTAATGAAACACTCCCATTCACCACTGCAACAAAAAGAATAAAATACCTAGGAATAAACCAATCTAGGGAGGTAAAAGACCTGTATGCAGAAAACTATAAGACACTGATGAAAGAAATCAAAAATGACACAAACAGATGGAGAGATATACCATGTTCTTGGATTGGAAGAATCAATGTTGTGGAAATGACTATACTACCCAAAGCAATCTACAGATTCAGTGCAATCCCTATCAAATTACCAATGGCATTTTTCACAGAACTAGAACAAAAAATCTTAAAATTTCTATGGAGACACCAAAGACTCAGAATACCCAAAGCAATCTCGAGGGGAAAAAAATGGAGCTGGAGGAATCAGGCTCGCTGACTTCAGACTATACTACAAACTTACAGTAATCAAGACAATATTGTACTGGCACAAAAACAGAAATACAGATCAATGGAACAGGATAGAAAGCCCAAAGATAAACCCACGCACCTATGGTCAACTAATCTATGACAAAGGGGGCAAGGATATACAATGCAGAAAAGAGAGTCTCTTCAATAAGTGGTGCTGGGAAAACTGGACAGCTACATGTAAAAGAATGAGATTAGAACACTCCCTAACACGGTACACAAAAATAAACTCAAAATGGGTTAAAGACGTAAATGTAAGGCTTTCAAACACTATAAAACTCTTAGAGGAAAATGAAGGAAGAACAACCTTTGACATAAATCACAGTAAGGTCTTTTTTGACCCACCTCCTAGAGTAATGGAAATAAAATCAAAAATAAACAAATAGGACCTAATGAAACTTCAAAGCTTTTGCACAGCAAAGGAAACTATAAACAAGATGAAAAGACAACCCTCAGAATGGGAGAAAATATTTGCAAATGAATCAACGGACAAAGGATTAATCTCCAAAATATATAAACAGCTCATGCAGCTCAATATCAAAAAAACAAACAACCCCATCCAAAAATGGGCAGAGACCTAAACAGACATTTCTCCAAAGAAGACATACAGATGGCCAACAAACACATGAAAGGATGCTCAACATCACTAATCATTAGAGAAATGCAAATCAAAACTACAGTGAGGTATCACCTCACACCACTTAGAATGGGCATCATCAGAAAATCTACAAACAACAAATGCTGGAGAGGTGTGGAGAAAACGGAAGCCTCTTGCACTGTTGGTGGGAATGTAAATTGATACAGCCACTATAGAGAACAGTATGGAGGTTCCTTAAAAAACTACAAATAGAATTACCTTGTGACCCAGCAATCCCACTACTGGGCATATAACCCAGAGAAAACCGTAATTCAAAAAGACACATGCACCCCAATGTTCATTGCAGCCCCTTTTGCCTGGTCATGGAAGCAACCTAAATGCTCATCGACAGAGGAATGGATAAAGAAGATGCGGTACATATATACAATGGAATATTACTCAACCGTAAAATGGAAAGAAATTGGGTCATTTGTAGAGACGTGGATGGACCTAGAGATTGTCATACAGAGTGAAGTAAGTCAGAAAGAGAAAAACAAATATTGTATATTAACACATATATGTGGAATGTAGAGAAATGGTACAGATGAATCCGTTTGCAAGGCAGAAATAGAGACACAGATGTAGAGGACAAACATATGGACACAAAAGGCGAAAGGCGGGTGGTGGTGGTGGGATGAACTGGGAGGTTGGGATTGAGATATATGCACTAATATGTATAAAATAGATAACTAATAAGAACCTACTGTATAAATAAAATAGAATTCAAAAAAATCAGTGGACTTTGAGTAAAGTGGATTATCCTCCATAACGTGGGTGGGCCTCACTCAATCAGTTGAAGCCCTTAATAGAACAAAGACTGACTCCTCCCAAATAAGAAGGAATTCTGACAGCAAACAGCCTTTCGAACTGAACTGCAAAATTGATTCTTCCTATACATCCACTCTGCAGATTTTGGACGTGTCTGCTCCATAACTGCATGAGCCAATTCCTTAAAATCAATTAATATCTCCTCTCTCTCCGCACTCCTCTCTCTCTGTTCTGTTTCCCTGGGTAACCCTGACTAATACAGTTACTATCAAGACAATGAATCAGTGTAGATTGGGACCTCTCGCCATTTCACCTTAAAGGCAAAACTTAACACCCAGGTATGATTCTCAAAGTGCTGCACACAGAGAGGATTTCCTTCTTCATTGTCTTTCAGGGACATGCTGATGGGGCTGTGATGTTACAACTCTTCCCTTCCTGCTGGTGCCATACTAGACAGAACTATATTTGAGTAAGTTCTTTGTTAAATATGTTGCACATATTTTCTCCTTTTCATTCTCTTAGTGATATCTATAAATGAACAAAAATTCTTAAATTTAAAGTAGTCCAATTTATTATTTTTTCATTTATAATTAGTTCTTTTTTCTATTTAATAAATCTTTACCCATATTGGATTCATGAATATTTTTGTCTACATTTTATTAAAAATGTTTTGAAGTCCTGGTAATGGACGTGTGGGAAAGTCAAGCAAATCCCTCAAAGCAAGTATACAACTGGAAAAAATTATTTTTAAAAATTTCACTGCACTAGAAATTTACTAAAGGGGACAATAAGTTTAGAGGTGCATTTACATGAAAACTGCTAGTGGAAAGTTTGTGGCTTTCTTGCCTGGATGCTGTCCTGTTTTGCTACTTCAGCCCTCACTCTCAGCTCAGGCTACAGACACCTGCCCTCTTTCTGGATGGACAGGATAGACTCACTTCAGTGTGGCTGACAGAGCAGATAAAAGTCTATTTGGGGAGTGATAGGGCCATAGATACATTGAGTTTATAAACCCTCTATGCATCCCTGCTGACTACTAACCAGTGCATGTTGGATGCCCCAGATAACCTAGAGAAAATTTGAAGCCTGAAGAAATCTGTAAACTTACTGAACCATTCAGTGTTGTATATTGTGGGGTAAGATATTTCACATTTGAAATTAAGGCAAGGTTATTGCTTACTAAAACCAACAGCATTTAGAAGAACAAAACAAATTTAGAGCTGCTACAGAACAAAGGTATACATGTGGACCATTTCGATTCAATGATTTACTAGAAATCTTAGGTAATGCAGTAAGGCAAAAAGGGAAAAGGACTTGATTTTAGCAAGGTAGTATATTTCTAAAAGATACAATTTGATATACAAAGAGTCAATTGTATTTCTACTATATACTAAAAATCCCAAAAGAATATTTTAATTGTTCATTTACAATAGTGTATAAATATTTAGAAATAAATCTGACAAAAAAAATTCTTATGGGACAAGAAAGGAAATAATTGATTTGAGCTGGGCTAATCGCATCTGGCCTGTGGCTGAAGCCTCTCTCGCTTCCTTTCCTTTTTATTTACATTTCTAAAATAGCTCACTAATTTACGATTGCTCTTTAAAACTCTGAGAAATAAAAATGTGAAAACAGGAAATGACATAGAGAAAAGAGTTAACATTTGAGTTAGTTTGAGTTAACATTATAAATGTGCCAAAATAGCGACTCTTAAGAAGGCTGGCCAATGTGGGAATGTGAGACACTGGAACTGATTGGTGGGAGAATTTGAAACCACTCAAATTATATCATACATTTATCAATCTACCTATTCCATGCATGGGCAGAGTTGGTCCTTTCTTGAAAATATTGCCTACAGAGGGAAGCAATAAGCTAGAAGAAGCTGGGCAATAGTAGGAGGTGATATCTATTACCATCTAACAAAGTGGCATAATCTGTACTCTCAGTAGTAAAAGACATAAAATATAAAATTCTTAAAGTCAGACATTCTCTCCACTTGTGGGAAATAAGCTAGAGAATGCCAGCACATCAACTGGAAAACAACAATTTCCCAAAGAACTGGAATCACTGCTAATAATCAAATACGTCAAACAAATCATAAAAATAATAAGGTTTTGGAATTTGGTTAGAACTAATATAAGTCATAAAACCCGAAAAAATATAGTAACACGCCAACAATTCACAAATTGTCATTAAAGTCTTCTGTGAGAAAGTTTTTCATTCTTGCTAATTCATGTATCTAAAAAGGAAATGTCTTTTCATGTGTGTTTATTCTGGAATATTGGAAAAATTTTAAGAAATTAATAATTACTGTTTTAGAGAAAAACAGTCATATAATTCAAAATACAAACGCCTCACTTATAAGAAAATGTAATGAATAGGCTAGCTTGGATATTTAAATATTCTTAAACACACAACTATAAACTTTATTTTTGCTCACATAGGTACACATATATGCATTTCCGTGCAGTAAAAACTGATAGAAGTAATTATCTCCATGTAATTATACTTAAATATAGAAAAATTTCCTCTATATTTTACTTGTTAAATAAATATTCCCGAGTACTCTGTCCTTAGAATTCTGGTCTCCTCATTCCATAAATACCATCTCCATGCAATTTTATCCACATGTAGTATAAACACTATATGAAATCACTGTTGTTTCAAGTCCCTGAGATCTTGGCATTGTCTGTTCATGCAATATGTCTTGCTCCATTCTGATTGATGCAGAGCCCTAAAATTATATCAACACTTTAAGAGAAAAAAATTTCCCCCAAAATGTCCACAGCTTAGAACTATGCCTAACCACATTCAAAACAACAGTTTGATTCTATCAAGTTAGCAAAAAGAATACTCATTCTACACAGAAACCACTCATTCTGTCAACAAATTTTGAGTGCCTACCATACGTCAGGCACTATGTCAAGATTTAAGACTACAACAGTAAATAATACTTAGCATCTTTCCTAGTTATTTTGGAACCACATTTGATGAATCAAAAATGAAATGATTCTGTTTCATGTATTGGCGAATACTATTAGCTAGATAAGCCAAGAGTGGTAGGAAGAATACCCGGCCTCATGTAGGGTAATAGAAAGTGTTTGGTTTGGTTTTCAATTTTAAGAGGATAAGACATTAAATTTGATAAATTTGAAAGGTTAGAGGAGCTATCCAAATTGGAGGAGTTTAAAGTAGTTAGGAAATTCGAGACAGAGGAAGCAATTTGTGCATAATCTTTGGAGTCCAGAGAAAGAATGTCACGTCTGTGGGGGCTGCATCATGAAGAGCCCTGTACACTGTAGAAGACTGACTGCTTCTTGTTGAATTGAGTAGCCAAGGCAAGTCAAGCTCTCTATCCAGCAGCCTGAGCGAGTGAGTGAGTGTGAGTATGTCTGTGTGCATGTGTGTGTGTTCTTCTTCCCTGTAGTAATATATGAGGAACATGTTATAGGTAATTTATTTCGCACCTATGATTTTCTTGGAATAGCTGTTACCCTAGGCAAAACCATGTATTTATTGCTCTCAAAGAACACTCAGAGTGTTACAGGTGAAGGAAGGTGATGAGAAGAGTGATGATATTAATAAAGTCAGTTATGTTCAGGAACAGATAAACTACAGAAAGTCCACTCCTCAGTCAACTGGAAAGTTACTGTTGTCATTTGAGCTTCCAGTTTATTTATTCTGTCCAATTTGTCCTATTTGCTGTCATCCTTTCCACACCCTTCCCACACTTCTAAGTCCTCATGACCTCACCCTAATTCCTAGCAAGATCTGATTTAAAGAACAATCTTCAGCTCATTCACTGCAAAGCAGAAAGAATAATAACTTAAATAACTTTGGTTTATGGTACTACAATCTTCCTTCAAAAAAATCTATCTAAAGTTATTTAAAAGTTTTGTATTTCTGGATAACTTTATTTTTTGTGGAGGAAGGAGTGACCATTTGAACAATCTAAGAAACTTCTGTCTTCAAAATTATTATAAACCACAAGTGTGTCCTTGGGGGACCTAGGGAAATCACTGAATATTAAAACTCTGTACATGAATCTGTACTAATACATTTTAAATGTATTGAAGAGGCCCCATGAGAAAAACATGGCACCAACTAGTACGCTATTACAATAAATCAGGAAGAAACAGGTGAACAAAAGCAGTGGAAATAAGAATAAAAAAGAGTCATAAGCTTGAGAGATTTCAGAGTTAAGAACACAGACTAAACTTCAAATTTCTGGTTCGAATGTAAGGAGCTTGGAAGTCACCACTGTATCCGAACAAGTAAAATGCTGAACGAACTGTAAAATCAACAACTGTGTTTAGATCCCTAAGAGAAGTGAGGTCACAGGGAAAATTGCTACCTCGCCCCCAAATTGTAGAGATATAAAGGCGAATACAACTTACCAGAATCACAACTTACCAGAACAGAAACCTCTTGGAAACCAGTGCCAGGGTAGGAAAACCTGAACTGTAACTGACAAATTGCCAGGGTGTCGTTAGTTCATTTACTTGTGACAATAGATTTTAATGTCTTCATTTTTAGATAAGAAGATTTAAGCTCCCTGAGTTGCTTGACTTTCTGTTTCCCTACACTGCTTACTAAGACACCTTTGACAACTTGATCTTCGGAGGGTAGAAGAGGCCTGAATTATGACATTCTGTTTAGTGGGTGGCTCTGAAGGAAATGTGACATTTGGAAAATGGGAAGTCTTGGGAGGCCTCTGAGCTTTTAAGGAAGAATGTACCAAAAGACAGAAGAGGTAACTCTCAGAGGGGAGGTAGGATGGTGCAAATAATACTTCATTCACTTCAAACTAGGGCAATTCTCTTTAACAGGACTGGCCTCAGGTCAAATAAAAATAAGTCAATGATTATTCAGTTATGTCAGCGGCTCATGTGGCAAACACTATGGTGAGTAATAAAGCCCTTTCTATATTCTGTCAATGGTCCATGACTGCCCTTAATGAGAAATCTTTGGGTTTGCAGTATTTTTAAAGCTAAGAAAGAGGAAGGACAACTGATTCTCATTTATTTTGCATGTGACCCAAGTTATTTGAGTCAACACCTAACAATATAAATCCAATACCCTGACTGCTAGATCTAAGCTTACCTAAAAGAAATTTTCTAATTTACATAGAACATATTTTCAATTTTAAAATGAGTGCAACCCTGATATCCTGGATGTGTATGGGATTCATGGTAACATTTCACATAGAAATAACTTCAGCACACAGAGAGATAAAGCAAAGACTTTGTTGTGAGGAACGTTGCAAAGTCCTGGGAGACTTTACCTAGAACAACAATGAACTTATGGCAATGTGGTGAGTTATGAGACTAAACTGGTTCACTGGATCCATACAGCAGAAACATGAGAATGTCAAGCCCCCAAATCAGTGGAGATTTTCAAACTGGGCTTAGGAGAATATATTTAGCCATGTTGTGGAAACTGAATGGGAGGGGTAAGAGCAGCAGGCTAGGAAACCTATTACCAAGGTCTAAGTAAGATTTCTTCATGGTCTGAACTCAGGGAAGGAGGAGTGTACATTCAAAAACCTCACAAGGGGGAAACCTTCAAGATGGCAGAGGAGTAAGATGTGGAGATCACTTTCCTCCCCACAAATACATCTACATGTGGAACAACTCCTACAGAATACCTACTGAACGCTGGCAGAAAACCTCAGACTTCCCAAAAGGCAAGAAACTCTCCCATGTACCAGGGTAGGGCAAAAGAAAAAAGAAAAAACAGAGACAAAAGAATAGGGACGGGACCTGTATCACTGGGAGGGAGCTGTGAAGGAGGAAAAGTTTCCACACACTAGGAAGCCCCTTCACTGATGGAGATGGGCGGGGCGGGGGGGGGGAAGCTTTGGAGCCACAGAGGAGAGTGCAGCAACAGGGGTGCAGAGGGTGAAGCGGAGAGATTCCTGCACAGAGGATCGGTGCTGACCAGCGCTCACCAGCCCGAGAGGCTTGTCTACTTACCCGCCGGGTCGGGCGGGGGCTGGGAGCTGAGGCTCGGGCTTCGGAGGTCAGACCCCAGGGAGAGGACTGGGGTTGGCTGCGTGAATACAGCCTGAAGAGGGCTAGTGTGCCACAGCTAGCTGGGAGGGAGTCTGGGAAAGAGTCTGAAACTGCCTAAGGGGCAAGAGACCATTGTTTTGGGGTGCACGAGGAGAGGGAATTCAGAATACCGCCTAAATGAGTGCCAGAGATGGGCGCGAGATGTGGCTATCCGCGCGGACACCAGAGATGGGCGTGAAATGCTAAGGCTGCTGCTGCGACCACCAAGAAGCCTGTGTGCGAGCACAGGTCACTATCCACACCTCCCCTCCCAGGGGCCTGTGCAGCCCGCCACTGCCAGGGTCCCATGATCCTCAGGCTGTTGCAACGTCATGCTGGCCTCTACCGCCACAGGCTTTCCCCCCATTCCATACCCCTCCCTCCCCCCAAGCCTGATGAGTCAGAGCCCCCTAATAAGGTGCTATTTTAACCCCAGCCTGCCTGAGCGAAGAACACACGCCCTCAGGCAACCTACACGCAGAGGCGGGACCAAATCCAAAGCTGAACCCCCAGAGCTGTGCGAACAAAGAAAAGAAAGGGAAATTTCTCCCAGCAGCCTCAGGAGCAGCGGATTCAAACTCCACAGTCAAGATGATGTACCCTGCATCTGTGGAATACAAAAATAGACAACGAATCATCCCAAAATTGAGGCGGTAGACTTTGGGAGCAACGGTAGAATTGGGGTTTGCTTTATACATCTAATTTGTTTCTGGTTTTATGTTTATCTTAGTTTAGTATTCAGAGTTTATTATCATTGGTAGATTTTTTTATTGATTTGGTTGCTCTCTCGCTTTTTTGTTTTCTTTTTTTATATATAGGTATATATTACTTTCTCGCTTTTTGTGAATGTTTAAGTGTATGGTTCTTTGTGTGATTTTGTCTGTAGAGCTTTGCTTTTACCATTTGTCCTAGGGTTCTGTCTGTCCTTTTTTTATTATTACTTTTTAATCTTTTATTTTTAATCATTTTTTAAATTTTAATAACTTTATTTTATTTTATTTTTTTCTTTCTTTTTTTCTCCCTTTTCTTCTGAGCTGTATGGCTGAGAGTGTCTTAGTGCTCTGGCCACATGTCAGGCCTGTGCCTCTGAAAGGGGAGAGCTGAGATCAGGACATTGGTCCACCAGAGACCTCCCGGCTCCACATAATATCAAACAGCGAAAGCTCTCCTTGAGATCTCCATCTCAACACTAAGGCCCGGTTCCACTCAATGACCAGCAAGCTACAGTGCTGGACACCCTAAGCCAAACAACTAGCAACAAAGGAACACAACCCCACCCATTAGCAGAGTGGCTGCCTAAAATCATAATGTCACAGACACCCCAAAACACACTGCCCGACATGGTCCTGTCCACCAGAAAGACAAGATCCAGCCTCATCCACCAAAACACAGGCACCAGTCCCCTCCACCAGGAAGCCTACACAACCCACTGAACCAACCTCACCCACCGGGGGCAGACACCAAAAACAATGGGAACTACAAACCTGTAGACTGCAAAAAGGAGACCCCAAACACAGTAAGTTAAGCAAAATGAGAAGACAGAGAAACACACAGCAGATGAAGGAGCAAGGTAAAAACCCACCAGACCAAACAAATGAAAAGGAAATAGGCAGTCTACCTGAAAAAGAATTTAGAGAAATGATAATAAAGATGATCCAAAATCTTGGAAACAGAATGGAGAAAATACAAGAAATGTTTAACAAGGACGTAGAACAACTAAAGAGTGAACAAACAATGATGAACACTACAATAAATGAAATTTAAAATTCTCTAGGAGTCAATAGCAGAATAATTGAGGCAGAAGAACGGATAAGTCAACTGGAAGATAAAATAGTAGAAATAACTATCACAGAGCAAAATAAAGAAAAAAGAATGAAACGAATTGAGGACAGTCTCAAAGACCTCTGGGACAACATTAAATGCATCAATATTCGAATTACAGGCAAATGCTAACAGCCATAAAAGGGGAAACAGTAACGCAATCATAGTAGGGGACTTTAACAGACTTTCACCAATGGACAGATCACCCAAAATGAAAATAAATAAGGAAACAAAGCTTTAAATGATATATTAAACAAGATGGACTTAACTGATATTTATAGGACATTCCATCCAGAAACAACAGAATACACTTTCTTCTCAAGTGCTCATGGAACATTCTCCAGGGTAGATCACATCTTGGGTCACAAATCAAGCCATAGTAAATTTAAGAAAATTGAAATCATATCAAGTATCTTTTCCGACCACAATGCTATGAGACTAGATATCAATTACAGGAAAAAAATCTGTAAAAAATACAAACACATGGAGGCTAAACAATAACTACTAAATAACCAAAAGATCACTGAAGAAATCAAATAGGAAATCAAAAAACACCTAGAAACAAAGACAATGAAAACAAGAGGACCCAAAACCTATGGGATGCGGCAAAAGCAGTTCTAAGAGGGAAGTTTATAGCAATACAGTCCTACCTCAAGAAACAACAAACATCAGAAATAAACAACCTAACCTTAAACTAATTAGAGAAGGAAGAAAAAAACACCCCAAAGTTAGCAGAAGGAAAGAAATCATAACAATCAGATCAGAAATAAATGAAAAAGAAATGAAGGAAATGATAGCAAAGATCAATAAAACTAAAAGCTGGTTCTCTGAGAAGATAAACATAATTGATAAACCATTAGCCAGACTCATCAAGAAAAAAAGGGAGAAGACTCAAATCATAGAATTAGAAATGAAAAAGGTGAAGTAACAACTGACACTGCAGAAATACAAAGGATCATGAGAGATTACTACAAGCAACTATATGCCAACAAAATGGACAACCTGGAAGAAATGGACAAATTCTTAGAAAAGCACAACCTTCCAAGACTGAACCAGGAAGAAATAGAAAATATAAATAGACCAATCACAAGTACCAATCACAAGAAACTGAGACTGTGATTAGAAAACTTCCAACAAACAAAAGCCCAGGACCAGATGGCTTCACAGGCGAATTCTATCAAACATTTAGAGAAGAGTTTACACTTATCTTTCTCAAACTCTTCCAAAATATAGCAGAGGGAGGAACACACCCAAACTCATTCTATGAGGCCACCATCACCCTGATACCAAAACCAGACAAAGGTGTCATGAAAAAAGAAAACTACAGGCCAATATCAGTGATGAACATAGATGCAAAAATCCTCAACGAAATACTAGCAAACAGAATCCAGCAGCACATTAAAAGGATCATACACCATGATCAAGTGGGATTTATCCCAGAGATGCAAGGATTCTTCAATACATGCAAATCAATCAATGTGATAAACCATATTAACAAACTGAAGGAGAAAAACCATATGATAATCCCAATAGATGCAGAAAAAGCTTCTGACAAAATTTAACACCCATTTATGGCAAAAACTCTCCAGAAAATAGGCATAAAGGGAACCTACCTCAACTAAATAAAGGCCATATATGACAAACCCACAGCCAACATCGTTCTCAATGGTGAAAAATTGGAACCATTTCCTCTAAGATCAGGAACAAGAAAAGGCTGTCTACTCTTGCCACTATTATTCAACATAATTTTGAAAGATTTAGCCACAGAAGTCAGAGAAGTAAAAGAAATAAAAGGAATCCAAATGGGAAAAGAAGAAGTAAAGCTGCCACTGTTTGCAGATGACCTGATACTATACATAGAGAATCCTAAAGATGCTACCAGAAAATTACCAGAGCTAATCAATGAATTTGGTAAAGTAGGAGGATACAAAATTAATGCACAGAAGTCTCTTGCATTCCTATACACTAATGATGAAATATCTGAAAGAGAAATTAAGGAAACACTCCCATTGCAACAAAAAGAATAAAATACCTAGGAATAAAACTACCTCAGGAGACAAAAGACCTGTATGCAGAAAAGTATAAGACACTGATGAAATTAAAGACGATACAAACAGATGGGGAGATATACCGTGTTCTGGGATTGGAAGAATCAACATTGTGAAAATGACTGCAATACCCAAAGCAATCTACAGATTCAGTCCAACACCTATCAAACCACCTATGGCATTTTTCACAGAACTAGAACAAAAAAATTCACAATTTGTATGGAAACACAAATGACCCCAAATAGCAAAAGCAATCTTGAGAAAGAAAAACAGAGCTGGAGGAATCAGGCTCCTGGACTTCAGACTATACTACAAAGCTACAGTAATCAAGACACTATGGTACTGACACAAAAACAGAAATATAGATCAATGGAAAAGGATAGAAAGTCCAGAGATAAACCCACACACATATGGTCACCTTATCTTTGATAAAGAAGTCAAGAACATACAATGGAGAAAAGACAACCTCTTCATAAGTGGTGCTGGGAAAACTGGACAGCTACATGTAGAAGAATGAAATTAGAACACTCCCTAACACCATACACAAAAATAAACTCAAAATGGGTTAAAGACATAAATGTAACGCCAGACACTACACTATCATCTTAGAGGATAACATAGACAGAACACTCTATGACATAAATCACAGCAAGATCCTTTTTGACCCACCTCCTAGAGAAATGGAAATAAAAACAAAAATAAACAAATGGGACCTAATGAAACTTCAACGCTTTTGCACAGCAAAGGAAACCATAAACAAGATGAAAAGACAACCCTCAGAATGGGAGAAAATATTTGCAGACAAAGCAAATTACAAAGGATTAATCTCCAAAATTTACAAGCAGCTCAATATTAGAAGAACAAACAACTCAATCCAAAAATGGGCAGAAGACCTCAATAGACATTTCTCCAAAGAAGATATACAGATTGCCAACAAAGACATGAAAGGATGCTCAACATCACTAATCATTAGAGAAATGATTATTATTTATTATATAATAATAATAATAATATTATTTTTGTGGTATGCAGGCCTCTCACTGTTGCGGCCTCTCCTGTTGCGGAGCACAGCCTCTGGACACACAGGCTCAGCAGCCACGGCTCACGGGCCCAAGACACTCTGCGGAAGGCAGGTTTTTGAGCCCAACTCTCTGACTCCAAGAAAAGGTATTCCTTTCACTGCATCGAGTTTTCATTTTATGCTCCTCTTTTCATCAAGCATCTATTAGCTTTTTCTAGATAGAAGTTCTTATGTTTGCATATTATTTTAAAATTACTTTTCCACATTTAATACCCTAATTCTCATCCTTATTTTCTAATGTTTTAATTACTGTAATAGACTCCTGACTTGATAATCTATTTCTATTCTCTTTCTTCCAAGCCAGCTGACATGGTACTGGTGGGTTTACATTCTTAAGACATCACTTCTACTTGGCTACTCCCTTACTCAAAAATATTTATTGGCTCCTTCCAAGCTTTATAGTAAACTTTCTACCTTGGAATACAATTCCCTTCACCATCTTGTTTCAATCTATTTTTCTAAGTATATCTCCCATTTTTCCCAAATACACACAGCCCTTGAGCCAAACTGATCTGTTCATGGCAACTCACCACGCTGTCTCTTAAACTTACCTGTGTCTGTAGGGATTCCTGCCTCTGGTTCTCAGGACATGCAATTTGCTTCATCTGGAAAAGCCATAAATGCTACTCTGTACTGAATTCCTATGATCCTCCAGGAACCATGCTTGGAGTTTTACAGACATTATTTCTAATCTTCAAAAGAACATTGTAAACAAAAAACAACCCAAATGAAAAATGGGCAGAAGATCTAAACAGACATTTCTCCAAAGAAGAAATACAGATGGCCAATAGGCACATGAAAAAGATGTTCAACATCATTAATTATTAGAGAAATGCAAATCAAAACTACAATGAGGTACCACCTCACACTGGTCAGAATGGCCATCATGAAAAATTCTACAAATAACAAATGCTGGAGAGGGTGTGGAGAAAACGCAAATCTCCTACACTGTTGGTGGGAATGCAGCCACTGTGGAAAACAGTGTGGAGGTTCCTCAGAAAAGTAAAAATAGAATTATCACATTATCCAGCAATCCTACTCTTGGACATACATCCAGACAAAACTATAATTTAAAAAGATGCACGCACTCCTACGTTCATAGCAGCACTATTCACAATAGCCCAAACATGGAAACAACCTAAATGTCCACTGACATATGAATGGGTAAAGAAGATGTGGTATATGTGTATACAATGGAATACTACTCAGCCATAAAAAGAATGAAAGAATGCCATTTGCAGCAACAAGGATGCAAATAGAGATGATCATACTAAGTGAAGTAAGTCAGAAGGAGAAAGACAAATACCATATGGTATATCACTTACATGTGGAATCTAAAATTGACACAAATGAACCCACCCATGAAACAGAAACAGACTCACGGACCTAGAGAACAGACTGGCGGTTGCCAAGGGGGAGGGGGTTGGGAGAGGAATGGAGTGGGAATTTGGGGTTAGCACACGTAAGCTTTTACATATAGAATGGATAAACAACAAGATCCTACTGTATAGCACAGAGAACTATATTCAGTATCCTATGATAAACCATAATGGAAAGAATATTTTTAAAAAGAATGTATATATATGTATAACTGAATCACTTCACCTCACAGCAGAAATTAACACAACATTGTAAATCAACTATACTTCAATAAAAAAATTAAAACTGAAAAAAAACAACACTAAGCCTCTCAGTCCTTAAATACTAAGGAATTTATACAAGATAACACAATTACTAAGAAAATGGCATGTCTGCCTACAAATTACATGTCCTTTCAGTATTCTACACTGTGTTCTGAATGCCTTTTCTTTTAAATTTTATCTATAATTAAAAGTATAGCTAAAATCATAACTTCTTCATATCACATTTCTTATATATAAAAGCATGTAAAAACCATAGGTCTCTCCTCTGAACTCCTTAAATCGTGTGTGTGTGTGTGTGTACAATTCTTTTGACATTAACTATAAACCTCATGTACCATAGTTCTCTTTTCATGAATAGCTGTAGTATTGCCCTAACTATATTTTATATTCTTAGAGAGTATCATTTTTCATTGTGACTACAGTTCAGAACTTCGGTAGAAATGTAAGTAGGGTTGAATAGGCAGAGAAATCACTTGACAATTTGCCAGGGGAAGGATAATTCAATGAAGACGTGAAATTATTCTTTAGCTAGCACAATGAAGGGCGAGATAAATGCACAGTCATTGGAACAGGTTCATTCCTCTTCCTGCTCGCATCGAGCAGCCAGTAATGTCTCTCTAACCCATATGGGGGTAGAATATAGAAATGACAACAAGAGTGAAAATACAGGAACGGGGTTAGCGTTTTTGTGACTGCTTTCAGGCTTTCACGTGCTTCACGTGGTACGGGAAAAGGAGGAAATAACCAGATTAGGATTCACGTAGCGTGAGTCATAGAAAGGGGGCCAAAGTTGGTACATACAGTGAAGTTCTGCAATGGCTGGGTGACGTCTGAATCTTAAAGCAGCGTTCACAGCAAGAGTTTGCACGGGGTGAGATGAATGGATTTTGCAGAGGGAGGTACCCCAGGAAATCTTAGAGTCCGTATGCAGGCCAAACATGTAATATCGAAAAGCCACTTGCAGTTATTTAAATAAAAATGATTAAAATTAAATAAAATATAAAACTTAGTTCCTTAGTTGTACTAGCCACACTTCAAGTGTTCACTAGCCACACGCAGCTAGCGGACGCTGAACTGGGCTGTGCAGATACAGAACATTTCCTTTCACTGCAGAGGAGTTCTGACTAAAGTACCAATAACATATAGTATTTCAGATTTCTGTTTCCAAAGCCTACAGCGTGTCAATTAGTATGAGTAAGAAGTTGGCTAATTTAAATAAATTGCAGTAAGTTCAATTAGTACTATAAAAGTGGTGCCAGTAAACTTTTGTATTTTTCACAGAATATTACTTGCAAGTTAGGATGGAGTTGAAAGTATTCGATGCAGTTGTGTTTGAATTCGGCATTAACATATTTTTTAAGTTGAGAAAGGGCTATGTGGCAACAAGAACAGCCCAAGGTTAATGATGAAAGGCATGAAGTTTCACAAAATGTATGGGAAATAGGACGTGATTCCTTTTGATTTGGATTTAGAATAAACATAGGAAAGAAATGTAAAATTTAGGAGAACGGTGGATTGAGATCAACTAGTGTAGGCTTAAAAGTTTGTCTTAAATTTAAACAATGGATGTGTCATAAGAGACGTTGCCATTTGCTCCTTGGGAATATAAATCTTCCAGCCCCATGATGCCAGATTGAATAAGCGTGTCATTAAAAGAAAAGAGGAAGTAAGATTCTTTAAGGGACTGCTCCAATAATCAGGGAGAGAGAGGGAACTATGTGTCTGGATAAGGGAGTTGGCAAAGGAAGTGGAAAGGGAGAAAAGGATTTGAAAGCACTTTTGAGTGCCATCGAACTATATTAAACATAGGAAGAAAGGAAGAATCAGAAATGGCTCAGATTTCAAGTGTGAGGGATGAAGAGAATTATGCTGTTGCCCAGGGGAGTGGGGGAGGGCTCATCAGGAACTACGGTGAGTTCACTTTCAAACACTTTCACTTTGAAGTGCTGTAGGACTAGCCACAAACTGAAGTGGGGGTGGTCTATGTGGAGGTAAACATTTGGGGTAAACAGCTTCATCTCGTGATCGTGGAACCCTAAAGAGGAAACGAGATTGCCTGGAGAAGGAACAGGGGATTTAAAAGACAGAAACATGAAAAAAAAAACTGGCTTTAGAAATTAGTAAGAGAGGAAGACTTTAGCGAAGACAATGGTAGAAAAGGAGAATAGCCCTAGCATGAAAGCCCTAGAGAGAGAGGCTCCAGAGGAATGAGTGATTAGCAATCTCCCAATCTGCAAAGAATTCAAGGACAACTCCTAAGAGAAAAAAGATTGGATGATTTTGGCGAACGTGAATGGCTGTTGAGACATCTGTTGGTAGAGGCGGATGGGTGGGGTTGCATGACTGATACAAGGAGTTATTTAAATAAGAGCTGATAAGGAAGTAGGTCACTATTTTATTCTTTTTCTTTTTTTCTTATATCTCCAACACATGTTCCCTCTCTTGCTATTTCACTGAGAAAATAGAAGCAACCAGAGGAGACATTTAAACCGTTCCACCGTCACACCTAACCTCTATCTGCTTCTGTATTTCTTTACTTTTCCTTCTCTCTTGTTACTGTGAATGAACTGTCTGGTGTTCTAATAGAAAACAACGATCCACGGTGCACTACATCCCACCCCTCATCACCTACTCAAGGATATCACTTTAACAATACCATCCCTTCTCTATTATGTACTATCAAATTTTAACATTTTTCCTCTCCACTGTGTCTTTCTCATCAGCATATACAAAACCATCCTTTTTTTTTAAAATTGGGGTATAGTTGCTTTATAATGTTGTGTTATTTTCTACTGTACAACAAAGTGAATCAGCTATATGTATACCTATATCCCCTCCCTCTTGGACCTCCCTCCCACCCCCTCTGCCCCAATCCTCCCACCTAGGTCACCAAAGAGCACCGAGCTGAGCTCCCTGCACTATACAGCAGGTTCCCACTAGCTAAGCTATCCGTTTTACACATGGTAGTGTATATACGTCAATCCCAATGTCCCAATTCATCCCTCCCTTCCCCCTGCCCTGTGTCCGCACATCATTTCTCTACATCTGCATCTCTATTCCTGCCCTGCGAATAGGTTCATCTGTACCATTTTTCTAAATTCAACATATATGTGTTAATATACGATATTTTTCTCTTTCTGACTTACTTCACTCTGTACGACACAGATGGACCAAAAGCAGCCTTTTTTTTTTTTTTTTTTTTTTTTTTTTTTTGCAGTACGCGGGCCTCTCACTGCTGTGGCCTCTCCCGTTGCGGAGCGCAGGCTCAGCGGCCATGGCTCACGGGCCCAGCCGCTCCGCAGCATGTGGGATCTTCCCGGACCGGGGCACAAACCCGTGTCCCCTGCAGCAGCAGGGGGACTCTCAACCACTGCGCCACCAGGGAAGCCCCAGCCTCTTTTTTTTAAACATCTTTATTGGCGTATGATTGCTTTACAATGGTGTATTAGTTTCTGCTGTATGACAAAGTGAATCAGCTATACATATACATATATCCCCATATCCCCTTCCTCTTGTGTCTCCCTCGCACCCTCTCTATCCTACCCCTCTAGGTGGTCACAAAGCACTGAGCTGATCTCCCTGTGCTATGCGGCTGCTTCCCACTAGCTATCTATTTTAAATTTGGTAGTGTATATATGTCAATGCTACTCTCTCACTTCATCCCAGCTTATCCTTCCCCCTCCCCACGTCCTGAAGTCCATTCTCTACGTCTGTGTCTTTATCCCTGTCCTGCCCCTAGGTTCTTCAGAACCTTTTTTTTTTTTTAGATTCCATATATATATGTGTTAGCATATGGTATGTTTTTCTCTTTGACTTACTTCACTCTGTATGACAGACTCTAGGTTCATCCACCTCATTACAAATAACTCAATTTCATTTCTTTTTATGGCTAATATTCCAATTGTATATATGTGCCACATCTTCTTTATCCATTCATCTCTTGATGGACACTTAGGTTGCTTCCATGTTCTGGCTATTGTAAATAGAGCTGCAATGAACATTGTGGTACATGACTCTTTTTGAGTTATGGTTTTCTCATGGTATATGCCCAGTAGTGGGATTGCTGGGTCATATGGTAATTCTATTTTTAGTTTTTAATGAACCTCCATACTGTTCTCCATAGTGGTTGTAACAATTTGCATTCCCACCAACAGTACAGGACGCTTCCCTTTTCTCCACACCCTCTCCAGCATTTATTGTTTGTAGATTTTTTGATGATGGCCATTCTGACTGGTGTGAGGTGATACCTCATTGTACTTTCGATTTGCATTTCTCTAATGATTAGTGATTAGTGATGTTGAGCATCCTTTCATGTGTTTGTGGGCAATCTGTATATCTTCTTTGGAGAAATGTCTATTTAGGTCTTCTGCCCATTTTTCGATTGGGATTTTTTTGTTTTTTGTTTTTTTGATATTGAGCTGCATGAGTCCCTTGTATATTTGAGGGATTAACCCTTTGTCAGTTGCTTCATTGGCAAATATTTTCTCCCATTCTGAGGGTTGTCTTTTCATCGTGTTTATGGTTTCCTTTGCTGTGCAAAAGCTTTGAAGTTTCATTAGGTCCCACTGTAGTTTTGTTTTTATTCCCATTTCTCTAGGAGGTGGGTCAAAAAGGATCTTGCTGTGATTTATGTCAAAGAGAGTTCTTCCTATGTTTTCCTCTAAAAGTTTTATAGTATCTGGCCTTACATTTAGGTCTTTAATCCATTTTGAGTTTTTTTTGTGTATGGTGTTAGGAAGTGTTCTAATTTCATTCTTTTACATGTGGCTGTCCCGTTTTCCCAGCTCCACTTATTGAAGAGGCTGTCTTTTCTCCACTGTATATTCTTGCCTCCTTTATCAAAGATAAGGTGACCATATGTGCGTGGGTTTATCTCTGGGCTTTCTATCCTGTTCCATTGATCTATATTTCTTTTTTTGTGTCAGTACCATACTGTCTTGATTACTGTAGCTTTGTAGTATAGTCTGAAGTCAGGGCGCCTGATTCCACCAGCTCCATTTTTCTCTCTCAAGATTAAAGCAGCCTTTTTTGATCAACTTCCCCTACCAGTTACCATGCTAGTCCTCTCATTTCCTGTACAGGAAAGCACCTTGAAAGCAATGTCCATTGCAGTCTCTAATCTTTCTCCCCTCCCCCCCTTTTTTTGTTCTTTTGGGTTATTTTTCCACTCTTGACAATGCCTTGAAACCACTATTATCCAGGACAATGTTTCTAAATTCTGTATCACCTCTAGAATCAGTCAACAGGGGACACTTCCCTGGGCCCTGCAACTTGGAAATTCCTGCTCTGGCCCTTCACAGGCTGAGCTTCTCCCCAGTGGAGCAAGGAGTTCAGGGGCCAAGGGGAAATGCCCACCAGGAGCCTACACTCCTCTTGTAGCCCACACTCCAGGCAACCAGAACCCCATAATTTCTTGCTAAGATCACTTAAACCCACTTCAGGTTCTGCATGGGCCTCTTCTGTGAGTCTGACCACTCGGGAGTAGATCACACCACTGACATACTTATCCCTACGCCAGAGGGCTTGACAAAAGGGATTGCCAAAAGGCAGCCTGTCTGTCGACTGTTAACAGAGCTTGGCCAGGGCTTGCCTGTGCAAGAATTCTCGTGGCAGAGCACTGAGTGGATAGTGGGTAGAGAAGGGGGGTAGGATCCTTACACTTTCATATTTCACTAATGAAAAGGAGGCAAACTGTGTTAAATTTGAACGTGTCTTTTCACAGCATTATCAAGTTACTTTTTTAAGTAAGAGGAAGGAATTTTTAAGTTTGTAAGCTTGATTTATAACATAAATATTTAGATGTCTAGTACACATGCTTTGAATGATACTCTGGCCCTGGAAATGTTAGATGTAGGCCTTATCAGACTCAATGATTAATTCTCAGTATATTTTTTACTTGACCAGTCAGTAGCTTTTGACAGAGTTAGTCACTCCATTTTCTTAAGACCCTTTCTTCCCGTGGCTTCTAGGAGGACAATCTATTCTCCAGACTCTTCTCCTTCCACATTAGCAGCAACTTCTCAGACTTCTTTAAATGACCTTGGACACAGTCCCTGAACCTCTTTTCTCTCTTTACATGTTCCCTTGATTATTTCATCTACTTTTGTAGCTTTAAATGTCATTATCTGCTGATGACTTTCAAATTACATTCTAGCCCTCATATGATATTACTTATATGTGGAATCTGAAAAAAATGATACAAACCAACTTATTTTCAAAACAGAAACAGATTCCCAGACAAAGAAAACAAACTTATGGTTATCAATGGGGAAAGCTATAGGGGGATAGGGGGAGGGATAAATTAGGAGTATGGGATTAACATATACACACTACTATATATAAAATAGGTAAACAGCAAAGACCTACTGTATAGCAGAGGGAACTACACTCAATATCTTGTAATAACTTATCATGGAAAATTATCTGAAAAAGAATACATGCATATATGTATGTATGTATAATTGTATCACTTTGCTGTACACTTGAAACAAACACAACATTGTAAATTAACTATACCTCAATTTAAAAAGTTATATTCTAGCCAAAATTCTGACATTGAAATGCATGTATGGGTAGCCTGCTTGAACACTTAATGCGGCTAATAATTTTTCAAATATGATATTCAAAATTGAGCTCCTGATCTTCCTCCTCCGAATCTGCTTGTTCCATAGTATTCCTCATCTCAATATGCAGAAACTCCATTCTTAAAATTACTCAAGCCCCTTTCTTTCTCTTAAACACTGCATCTCAAACCCTGCCAGTTCTACCTGTAACATGTGTCTGAAATTTGTTACCATGGCAACAATCCAGCCTAAATCACATTGCCTTTTACCCGGACTACTGCGAAATTTTCCTAATTTTCAACATGTCATCCATAATTCTCCCGTGAACATGTTGGTTCTATCAATTTATTCCCCTGCTCAAATCCCTGCAGTGTTTTCCAAACTCTCACAGGGTTAAGTCCTGAGCTAATTTAGGAGTCCCTCAATAATCTGAAGGACCGACCCTATGCTCACTCACTCTTTTCTTCTTCTACTACTGTCCCTGCACTCACTCTACTCCAGCCACCCTGGTTCCCTGTGATTCTTCAATCACACTAGGCCAATGCCTGCCTCAAAGCCTTCACAATTACTATTCCCTTCGCTCACATTTGTCTTTCTCTAGATGTCTGTGTTTTTCATTCCTCATCTCTTTGATGTCTTTGCCCAAATGTTACTGAAGTGAACATTCTGCTGCACCACTAAGAGCTCCTTTCACGACTGAGACACTTGTTCTTCCAGCTACCGGCAGTGTTGGCAGCTGAGTACCTCTCCAGGGAGGGGTCCTTGACCAAAAGGAGCTGACTTGCCCAAGGCTATAACTCTCACCTGAAAGCAACCCTCATCCAATGACTGGCAACTTGGGAGTATAAACGTTAATCTCCCTTCTCAAGTACAACTTTGAAGAATCATTCCAGTTACAGACTCCCCAAAGGATCAGTTGAAGCCCTTGTTACAACTGTATATAGTTCACCCTTTCCTACTGCCAAGCTCTGCCTCCCTCCTTCCATACAGGTGTATCTGCCAAAGGTGTTCTCCACCCCTCTTCTTCATGCAAATCTGCCTCAGATTCTGTTTCCAGGAAACGTAATCTGAGAGAGTTGGTACCAGGAGTGGTCCCTTAGAAGCAGACTGTAAATGGATATTGGAACTAGATTACCCACCACCCACTCTCAACCTTCAGCCAGCTGGGCAATTAGGGCCCCATTACTGGTGGTAGGTTTATGACTGATAGCCCCCGGCTTGCAACAGCAGTTAAGTTTTTAAAAAATTTCACTGGTAGTAATCTGAGATTGGAGATCAGTGAGAGACGATATATAAGTAAGAAAAATCTCAGTGTTTGAAAGAGTTAGGGCAAGTAGAAATTATAAGGATGGTAGCATCATGGCTGTTGCTGGGAGCTATTAATTCACTGAAAAATGACAATGGAAGGCCAAGGGTGATTAATCAGAAACTTAATGCAAAGTCCAAAAGTCAGAGGATCTCCTGTAGAGATGAAGGTGGAAAAAGTAATGATCAGGCATAGGACTTAATTATAAAGACAGGAGAGTCCAACAGAAGATTGAATTTTCAACCTTGGCGAGACTGTAACACCAAAGTCAAGGTCTTCATGGAAAGGAATGGGACCTAGATAATTAGAATAGCGATGCCTGAGTTGATGCATCAAAAAGTCTTGAATCCTTAGATTCTACTTGGACCTTCTGAGCTGGCGAAAGTGTCACACAATTCCCTTTTAAAAATAACACCCCCTCTCGCATGAAGACAATGCAGAGTCCTTTGTCTTATAAGGTAATATTCAATCTAATGAGGATCTATACCCACTGCTTCAGGAGACCAGGTTAATGACTATAATCTACTTATGACATAATCTGACCAGGGAAGTTCTGGACCTGCTACCAGAAGAAAGAGCCCACAAGCCAAAAGAGCTCCAGAAACTATCCAACATGTACTTGCAGGAGCTAGGTGAGTATATATTTATATACATACCTATATATATTTGGATGTTAAGGGTGCTAGATCAAAGGAAGGTGGAACATAAAGTTGGATAAAGGAGAAGTATCATACAGAAGCACTTTCCTATGATACAGGATGCCGACACCCTAGGAAACAGTACCAACATATTTTCTAAGATGGCTCTTAGAAGCCTAGATATAGTGTTGTCCCAGGGAAAATGGTAGAGGAAGGCAACAAAAGGCTCAGAGAAGTTGGCTTCCTAGATTGGAAAAATAATCAGACTTTAGGAAATGATCAAACAGATTTCCATGTATTAAAATAGTAAGGAATGCACTAGTGGGAGGAGGAATTTCAGCATTATTGAGATGGTTCTCTATAGGCAGGGACTGATGAAAGAAAATGCAATTACAGACCTAGGTTTCCTCAAAGCAATGGGCATTATAAGACCCCAAAATAATAGAAGCCAGGTACCAGCATTTAATTATGAGCACTAAAGCAGGTATAATATTATAAAGAGAGTAAAGGTCAGAGTGGCAGCCAGCAGAGCCTGATATGCAGAGACCTATGGAAATAGTTAATAGAACAGAGTGTTCTTAAGACCAAAATAAGTGAACGGGCCATATGAGTACTGCTGAATTTAAACAACCCCAAGAGTCAAGGATAATTATTAGAGGGATAATGTCAAAAAATGTCTTGCTCTCTTATTCTGTTTCCAGAACTGAGCTATTTCTCAGAGCTAGATCCCAGATACTGAAAGATCCTCATGAAGGAGAAATCTTCAACACCATGACAAATGTATAGAATGAATATTCACTAAACAAATCCTAGGAGGTCTGATTGGACTTTGATACGTGGGGACCAGCAGTAGCATTCCGGCCCTCATGTTAGAGTGGAGACATATGGGAACCAGGTAATAAGTGTATCCTGGACCACATAAATGTCACAGTGGGCCCAGTGGATTCACAGACCCAGCCAGTAATTATTTCTCAATTCCCTGAATGTATAATTGTAATGAGTGTATATCACAGTTGCAATGAACATACATGGCAGACTCCCCATTTTGCTTTCTCTGGCTTGTACAGTAAGAGTTAGCATAGTGAGGAACGTCAGATGGGAGCCTCTTTTACTGCCCCACCCAGTCCCCAGCTGTCATGGTCCTTAAATGGAGTGGAGTGCCCCAGTCTTTGTGCTCCATTTCAGTATAAATATGAAGGACCATCTCAGCTTTGAAGTTCCCCAGAGGGTTGGCTAAGTTCCCTGTTGCAACTCCACTGCACTCCAATTTCTCCTTTTGCCAATATTGCTTCCTTCACTCACTTACATGGAGTACTCCAAAGAACACTTTCCAGTCAACTTTCTGCATGCCTTTTTCATATAAAAGTCAGTTTTTATGGAACTTGACCTAAAACAATTACCTTTTCAGTTTGGTCTTTCTTGGATGTATTACATGAAATTCGAATCGCTCATCCTTACCACCACCCCCATACTCCTTATGTCCATTCTCTGTTTTCTTTTTTAAACAGTTGTCACCATCTATAATTCTATATCCTTGAAATATTTAGTGTGTTTATTGTCTGTGTGAACCCCCCTATGCACTCACACACTAGAATTTGAGCTCTGTGAGAGGAGGCATCTAATTTGTTTACTGCTGAATCTCCCATGCCTGGTACTTAACAATGTTAAATATATCAGTTGTTGAATAAATGAATCCCTGCCATTCTAGAGGTAATATTTCACATTTGCAATCATTTGGGAAGGAGAATCGTGCATTTCCAAGATGGAGCAAAGAGCTGTCAAACAGCATCTATCTACTGATCACTCACTATTTACTAATTATTTCAATAAACAAGATTTTCTTCTATGTACTCTCAGTTTGGAGCTTACAAACAGAAGAGAGGTACCAGAGGGCATGGTCACTGCAAAATACTCTGCCTAGTTAATGAGGATGGACAAACTGATCGGCAACAGATTCCTCTTAGGGATTTGAAAAGTAAACAATCACCTAATGGGGGACAGTAGATGTGAAGCATATTGGAGAATATACAGATTAGGTTCTCTCTTAAAGGATGATTATATGAGAAAAAGTCAGCCATGGAAGATCAAGATATTCCTAGTGAGAAAAAAAAAGCATGAGTGAAAGCTAAGTTGGGACACCTAATTAGGAAGCAGGTAAAAGCCCAGCTCTAACAGAGAATGTGTTATGAGAAGTCATGGGAAGTACATTTGGAGAGTTGGGTGGTGCTGACTATCTCATTGAGTGCATGGTGGTAGGATTAATATAGGAGACAGTGACAAATAAGAAGTTCTTTTTCAACACGAAAAGTAGTATGATGAAACTTGAGTTTGAGGTAATTTAACATGGCACAAGCAGACAGGTTAGACTGGGATAGGGTAGAGACTAGAATCAGGAAAGCTAAATAAGAGGTGGTTGCAAATCATCAGGACTGAAGTTACTGAGGAGTAAGATTAAGCGAGTATGTAGTGGAAATGTTGCATTAAAGAAATATAAAAGGTTTTTTTTTTTTTAAGAGACAGAATTTGGGACAGGAAGAGGTCCCACAGGAAATAATTATCTACTTTGTCCGTTAGGCTTGTAACATTTTTTATTTCCAATAATCATGGTACATAATTACATCCTAATCCATAAAGAGGAGTATGTAGCAAAATACAGGTAGAAATCAACTGCAATGAATAAAAATATGTATTTGCACTACCTCTTAAGATATAAGAGCTGCTTAAGGCTGGTACTGTAAACTTATTGCACCATCTGAATGTGCTAACTTGAAACACCAAGTTTTGCCCTATTCCCTCAAGATGGAAAGACTGCTCTCAGGAAGTCCCCAAAGACATGAGCTCTCTGGAGGAAATACCATGCACAGAGCTCCCGGAAGTGCACATCTGAGTACAATTAGCAAAGAAGGGATAGTTTGCCTCAAATGTCATGGGAATACACAAGGATAAAGGTCATCGCTAAGGGAGCCAGGACTCAAACCACCCAGGGACCCAATGCCTGAAGTCAACACCTCCTATTAGATATGGAAAATAAATAAATAATACAGATGGCAACCTGATTTGACAATTTTCAGAAGGAGCTGAGCTACTGAAGCCACTTATTGATGTCAGCCACATGTCACAATCTCAGGGGAAATCCAGCTTGATGACTATTTTAGATCCGGTAATACCGGCAAAAGAGACATCTCTAAAAACGTAGGTTGACATCTCAATACTAAAAGCAAATGGTAAATAATCACACGTTATCTCAAGCTAGATGTTGAAATATAAATGTAAAATGGTGATTATTCAAACTGTTTAAAGGCTAATGTCCCAGTCTGAAGATTCAGAGAACCTGATCCAAAACAGAGGAAAAATTATGACACCATATAAACTTGCAGTATTTCAGTGACCTTTAGCATTGAGGACTCACTCTTTGTATTTCACCTCCTCAATTTTCTTTCTAGCACAGCCTGTTGCCCAAAGAAGATGTTGACAATCAGGTTTGTGATTTTTTTTTTAAAGGCAACAATGTTCTTAGAAGTCATTTTTGAATGACTATTTTAAAAGACCATGATGCTCCAACAGTGTGTTTTGCTTTGTGTGTGTGTTTGGGTTGGGCATGCACATACGTGTGTATCTGTGTGTGTGTGTGTATAGTGTACACAAAGTAATCTGCCTTTTTTAGCTGGTCAATATATGAAACTCTAACATGCTATGGTCTTGAATAGCTTTATGTTTCTGTTTTAAAGAACAAAATTTATGGTCACATTTTTCCTTGAACAAAAACATCGAATTTAGTTACCTTTTCCTATTGACATTGTCTATCAACTTTCCCTCACTATGGAGCAAGGTTGAACAATAGAAAGGGAGTGTGCTGGTGTTATTTTTAAGGCTGAGAAAAAAAAAAAGGGGGTAAATATTGGGCTAACAGTTGTCATTGTATCAATAGATATTGACATAACTTCTGACTAAAACTGGGCTTTTTTGTTGATTTTTTGAGTCACTCTAAAATTTCTAGGCTGTTGAGATAGACCCACTATGACGTTGAACCTTGGAAAGAAATGCTAACCATACTGTCACCTCAGCAGAGCACATACCAAAAAGGCCCCAGGTCTCTATCAATTTTTTAAAAAGAAATAATTTTTGAACATTTCCTCTGGTTAGCACTGTGCCAAATACTGTGGAGGACATCCAAGCTAATAAGATGTTGTGCTCACTCTAGCAGAATTTACTGTTTTATTGTCATCATTTTCTTGGGTCCAGAAAGCCATAATCCCAAGTGAAGCATCATGGATTAATAGCTGTATTAACCTCAAGTCATTATTGAAGTTGTGTCCCAGGCACCCAGGAGAAAGGGATGGGAAAGAAGCCTTTCTCTTTTCTCTGGCTTTCTCCAGCCTCCCTCCCTTAAATATAGACACATCTTGAATTTTATGTCAAGATTATTTTAGTCACTGATGAAAAAAATCACATAATAATCTCATAAAGTTGATGACTAAACATTCTGGGTTACACAGAAAAGTGGAAATTCATAATTTTATACAGTGCAGAAAATGCACAACTCTACTCCTGAAAGAGCTGGTCTGTTTTCGTCAGTAACCCACTTAGGAAGTCCTACTAAAACACATACCCTTTCAAAGCCAGGGTATGTCCCCACCAAAAAGCTATGGGGTATATTTACCTGAATGCAATTATACGAAGTACCTTATCCGTTCATAATTGCTTTGGAACATACAAGAGTCTTTTATATTCAAGGTACTTTACATTCAATTTTTACGTAAAAACAAAAGGCAAAAAGATTTTAACGGGGGCTTCCCTGGTGGCGCAGTGGTTGAGAATCCGCCTGCCAATGCCAGGGACACGGGTTCAAGCCCTGGTCCAAGAAGACCCCACACGCCGCAGAGCAACTAAGCTCGTGCGCCACAACTACTGAGCCTGCACTCTAGAGCCCGCGAGCCACAACTACTGAGCCCGTGTGCTCCAACTACTGAAGCCCGTGTACCTAGAACCCGTGCTCCGCAACAAGAGAAGACACTGCAGTGAGAAGCCTGCGCACTGCAACTAGGAGTAGCCCCCGCCTGCCGCAACTAGAGAAAGCCTGCGCGCAGCAAGGAAGACCCAATGCAGCCAAAAATAAATAAATAAAATAAATTTATAAGAAAAATAAATAAAAGATTCTAACGTTTGTGATCTTGTGTTGCAGTTAGCATAGACTCTGTGTTCGTGGATGAGTATAAATAAAGCAGTCATTGCAAATCTTGTTCCCTTGGGGCAGGCCCTTTGCATTCTAAAAGCAACACCACATGATTTGCATGGACCCTCACATACCTACCTTTCCACATCCTTACACTATCATAAAATGGCTTTGGATGGATGAAATCCAGAAAGTTTTGACTACACTTATGTATTGACAGCCTAACATTGTATGTGAAAAAGTAAACAAAGCAGGACTATGTATTGAATTGGACAGCCTAGTTCCTTGTTCTATGAATATGCAAAAATCCACCTGTTCAGACTTTGCCCATGGTACCACAAGAACAGCACCAACATGCTGATGGACTGACTATATTCTAACATTTCCCAGTTAGGCGTGTTCACAAGTCCCAAAATGTGCACTGAGAGATTTGCCTGCTGCCACAGGTAGCCAACTCTGTTTATAAGGAAAACATCACTTGGCTACCTAAGCACTTTATGCTTCATATGAACAAAAAATTATACAACAGAATCTCTGTCCCCAAGCTTGCAGCTCATCAAGAAGGACATGGCATCTATTGGGGTAGTCAAAAGGCATGGAACATATTTAGGTGTATTTACTGTTCTTACTTTTCAGGAGAAACCAAATGACCTACGGTTACAAAGAATATTGCTTTTTATTCCCTCAGTACCAAATCAATCAAAGTCCTTCCAGCACAGCAGCTGTTGCTTAATGGCCCCAAAGAGTTAATGTATTGCTTGAATCAAACACATTTCAGTGTCTACACCAAGCGGATCCTCAATTAATGTTGATGGATTGACTTTCTCACAAGCAGTAAAAGCTCAATTTATAGAAATCGATCCTAAGAGACGAAAATAAGTAATTTAAGGGCACTGTGTGTTGAATTCTATGTTTGGCAACACAGCAATGTGTACAGATGTAAGAACTGCATGTATTTATTTCCGTTTTTTAAATAAAAAGCTGTTTTCTAGTTGGCTGACAGATACTAAGTCTCAGTCATTTTGAGTCATAATCTAAGCGTAGCAAGGCTATAAATTTGCGTGATTCAATATAAATATTCTGATAGTGATATTAGAGTGATTATGAAGAATTTCAAGACTCATATATCTAAAAACAAGACACAAGCTTGTTCATTAGTAATTATAACTTTAAATCATGTAATAAAGATTGCTTATTAGTGAGAAACATTCTATTTGAACTGTTCATTTCAGATTATCTTTAGTGTACAGATTT
Source organism: Orcinus orca (assembly GCF_937001465.1). Classification (NCBI taxonomy): domain Eukaryota; kingdom Metazoa; phylum Chordata; class Mammalia; order Artiodactyla; family Delphinidae; genus Orcinus; species Orcinus orca. Next base: position 82,553,309 of record NC_064567.1, read on the forward strand.
TGACAACTTTCTACATTATTGTATGCTATTCTGTAAGGAAGAAGAGTAGGTTTGAAGATGCGTCAGAAGTAATCATTTAATCTGAAAGCATAAAGAATTTTCTCTTTAGCTGCCATAGCGTTGTATGGTTTTTACCCTTTGATCAGGTGACAGCTAGAAAGCATCTCCTTAGTCAAAGCAGAGTCTTAGAAAATGAGGGAATGGGCTATTGGGTATTTCAGCAGAGCATTGCTTTTACATCCTATGTCCAAACCAGAGCTGTGCTCTACGTTTCAAAAACTTTGAGCAAATAAACTGACAAGTATCAAACACTACAAGATGGGAAGTGGAATTAGTTCAGAGAGCAAGGAGTCAGGCAAAAGATCAAAAGAACTGGAGAAAAAGCTTCAGGAAGATGCTGAGCGAGATGCAAGAACTGTAAAGTTGCTGTTATTAGGTAATAGCTTTTTTTTTCTTTTGCCTTTAAAACGCTGATTTTTTTTCAATTGTGATTTATTTACTTTTCTCAAACTTTAATTTCAAGGGTATTACCATACGGGAGATTTATTATCAAAATGTGTTTGGAACGTGACTCTGTGTGCTCTATAAATATTTACTTGTTTGTTTAGCATTTTATTACATGTCTTTTGTTAAGCACAGAGACAAATATTTACTAGATGTTTCAATTTCTCTATGTCAATAATCTTTTATTATTTTTTTAAAAATCTCATGCACATTTATTATTTTATTGTACCCTAGTCATTTCGTGAATACCAACTTTTTATATGGAAAACAACCCTTTAATTACAAGTTATAAAGATTTATGTCATTTTGTTTGAAAATATGTTGAGTTGTTTGATATCTACACTAATATGTTATTTAATTACTTGTACTGTTAAAACCAATTAGTCTCAAGTTATTTGGAGAGTAATGATAAAGTACTTTAAATTATACTAATAATATTATTTAGGCTTCTGAATACTGCCTGTAATATTGTCTGTATGATTGAAAAATACTCCATTTAAATCCTTTTGGGATATTTAAATATTCATTCAGGTCAGGAGTTACATCTCTTCTCTCTTTTATTCCCTCAAAATTCAGCACAATATTTTACCACAACTATAAACTTAATAAATGTTTAATGAATTGAAAGAACGAAAATAATCTAGATGCCACACATTTTTCTAAAAATTTTTAACATGTTATAGTCACTAGAAGATAAATATATTTTTGAAATAACATAAAGACCTATGAAAAGAACACAAAACAGCTTTAATCATAGCTGTATGTTTCTCCTACTCTTAGTTATACACAAAAGGACTTCATTTTATTTCAGAATTGTGAATCTTTCACACAACAAAATGCTCTCATTTGTGTGTATGTGTGTGTGTCTGTGTGTCCCTTTACTGTGTCTAATTTGCTCCCAGTAGCAAGAGTATCTCAGAAACGAACTATAGCATTCCCAGCACTTGCTCCTCCAAGGAAAGGAAACGTTTTCTCCCTTTATGCCCAAGTCCTGAAGCCTCACACTTGCCCACAGCACTTGCAAGTAACCACCAAGAAAGGTTGATAATTTGGAAAGATGTAGGGGTCAGCCCTTACGAAACCAGAAAACAGACCTCCCCTAACACTCCAGAGTATTCTCCGAGGCTTTGATCAAGAGTCAAAGTAATAAGGGGGCATAGAGAAAACAAAAGATGAGAGGGAAAACCAAGCATTCCTGCAAATGCATTCTGTGTCCTTCTTGTACTAAGAACAATGGCACAGGAATAATGATACACTACATTAAGAATCCCTATGTTTGAAGAAAATTTCAAAAGAATAGACATTTTCAATATACCAATTATTTTTAGATTAAAGTGGTGGGCTAGATAAAGAGGAAAGGGTAACATTTTATAAGAAATATAAGAGTAGCCCCCGGCTCACCGCAACTAGAGAGAGCCCGCGCGCAGCAATGAAGACCCAACACAGCCAAAAATAAATAAAAAATAAAAAAGATATCAAAGAATCTTAATGGTATTATTACACCTTTAACTTTCCTAAAACAATGACAATTGCACAAATTCGTTCCCAATGTTACCATACAATAAGCTTGGATTCATCTGGTTCCAACAATATGTCCCTGAACTTTTCTGTCACATCTTATTTACAGAAAATGAATCAAATTCTCTTTAGCTGTTCACATTTCGATGTCCAAACACTTGACTAAATTTTCCCTTCTGGACTCTATATGAGTTCTATATCTAATGATTAAGTTGTCCAAGTTCAAAACCATAAAGCTTTGTAACAACTCTGCTTCAATTCTCATGTTTTGAATTGAAAGCAAATTCTCTAACCTATAATCTTTATATTCAATTTGGCGTCATTAAGATATCATAAAAGCATTCAGTGGAACTAAACAAAACCTTCCTACCCTCAAATCCCCTCACTAATGAAATCTGTCTAACTTCTCCCATCATTGAGACAATGATTCTCACTCATCAGTCTGGTCTGAACAACTGTTTTTAAGTTTATCAGTGAGCGGACGTCATGTGGGACTAACCAGGTAAGCGTTGGTAGTAATCAGTCCCTGAGTCTAGCTCTATTTTTATAAAAATTAAAAATCTGAAAAACAGTTTCAACAGAATTCATTCTTTATGTTGATCCTCTTGTTAACCAACAGATTTCTAGGTGCTTTAACACAACTTTCCAAATTTAACATGTGCTGTAAAGTAGATGTACCATTTGGTATTACTGAATACAAGGTTTCACTTAATCTGAAGAGCTATCTACATCAAAGTGCACTTTACAACTAAAGGATCACTTTGCAGACAGATTCCCTTTTATTGTACCTTTCAGACATTCAGTAAAATTATAGAAGAGATGCAAAATCTGTTCCTAGAAGCAGGCTTCTAGGAAACACTGGAGATGACATACATTCCTGGCTCATTTGATAACTGCTATCAAGACAATAATGTCACATACTTAAAAAAAAAAAAAATTAGCCTGTAAAGGTGCCCCAGGAAGAGTGCATTTTAATAAGAAAAACAAATGTTAATGAATAAGCTGTTCTCTTTTGTAAGCTTCCTATGTTACTTTTTTTAAAATCTTAATTTACAAATGTTTGATTAAACTTGCATTCTATTCAAAAGAAATACATGGCATTTCATTGTGAAATCAATGTGGATCATGTTTCTGTTTTTCCTGTCCCCTTTCCTTATATTTATTATTTCAAATTTCAGTTCAGGGCTTCCCTGGTGGCGCAGTGGTTGAGAGTCCGCCTGCCAATGCAGGGGACACGGGTTCGTGCCCCGGTCTGGGAAGATCCCACATGCTGCGGAGCGGCTGGGCCCGTGAGCCATGGCTGCTGAGCCTGTGCTCCGCAACGGGAGAGGCCACAACAGTGAGAGGCCCGCGTACCGCAAAAAAAAAAAAAAGAAAAGAAAAAATTTCAGTTCAAATTTATTTATTTACATTACTTTTTTTTTTTACTTTTACAAATTTCTATCACATGAGCTAGTTAGATTCAAAGCTGTGAAGTATAGAGAAAAAATTAGTTTCGTTCTTTCTTCATATCTGAAACCTTGCCTCATTCACTCTACAATTTTTAGTTATGATATTGTAATGAGCTTTTAGCCAGTGATCCCCAACATTGTCATGGACTGTTCATCACTGCTGTTCTATTCCTTTAGTTCTAAAACCATTTATTTTTTATTTTTTATGTGCTATCTTGTAAGCATCACACTATCATTTTTTTAATGGTGCCAGCTGAGTTTTATCATTTAAAAATATTATTCTAGTCATCTGGCTCTTAGAAACATGAACCTGGACAGAGTCTAAAATTTCTCAATCTACTTTAAATATGTTTATATTTACTTACTAATCAACATCAAATTTTCCAAATTGGCCCACTTATTCAACAAGTGGATGTTTTAGAAGATGTTCCGTTGTTTTAGTATGACAGTAGGAGAATTATAATAATTCTGACACTATGTAAAAGCCTGTTAGAAAATAACTGATAAAATAAAACTTGCAAAGCAGAATTTGCTAAATAGGTTTATCCACCTGGCAGAGTGGAGAGAATACAATTTACAATTCTGATAGAGTAGAATATGTTTTTAAGCCATTTGAGGTAAAATTGATTTGTTAATATTTTCATCAAGTGTTATGCTTTTTTCACTTCTCTGAATGACCTCAGCTAGACACATAACTTAGAGAAATGATGGGTGTCAAAGCATTTGCTGAATTGTAAAAATCTAGACAAACGTGGTTTACTCTTACTGTATAACAGATTCCTAGATCTGAAATAAATTGAATGTCAGTAAATGTATACAGGTTTTCTTCCTCTTATGTACATCAGGAAGAAAGAGGACATAAGATTCATATCAAAGTTGTTATTTATATTGTATTTGTTTAAATAGGTCTTTATTTTTAAGAAGTATTTCTATATATGAGTGGGAGTGGATGCAGAAAACTGGAGGTGTTCCTGAGTCACTGGCTAGAGTATAAATTCAACAAGTGTAAGAAGCTCTGTTTTGAATTTCTATTACACCAGTAGAGTCAATGCCTGTCTGTGGATGTGATCATATACACAGACCCCCTGGAATAATTACGTTACACTTAAAACTTGCAAAGAAGAATTAGCAGAATTAGAAAGAAAAAAAAATTCTTTCTCATCACTAGTGATAAGAACCTTGTGAACAACATGTAGAACTTATTTCTGAATAAGGTTTCCATTTTTTTAAATTAAAGTCATTCTTTCCTTTCTGTAATATCAATACATTTTTGTTTTAAAATATTTTACAATATTTTATTTTGTTTCTAAAGATATCAATCTTGTAGGTGCACAAATATTTTTAATACAAATGTTTAAAATTGCTTTAGAGTAAATGGAGAGAAAACAGGAAGAAAAGGTCTACTTGGAGAATTTCAAATCGTCTCAAAGCAATGAACTATTTGCACCATAACAATTTGAAAGTTCCAGAGGAAAAGCCAAATAGTTGCAGTTGTATTTATTTATAAAGAAGGCAGCTGGCAGCATCAAATAGCTTTTTACAACGTCTCTTTTTTCTAATAGGAAAAAAGCACCTAGACGAATGTTTTGCATATATTTGGTTGTTTGTTTTAGATTAATTTATCTCAAATAATCAGGACACATTAACCATAGGCTCATAAGTCTCTCACATAAAAGATGCAAACCATTCATTAAGGCACTTCATATTTAGCCAAATGATGGTATTTGTTAATGAGATTAAACATCCTGTCTTGCTGAGAATAGCTCTCATTAACTATAATTTAACAGAACCTCTCTAGTTATATCACAGAACATTTTCATATTCGTTTTATTCAAACCTGAATTATTGACTCAAGAGCAATACTGTACCTATAAAAACATTCATATAAGCAACATGAGCAGTTAACGAAAATCGTTTACCCCTCCATTGTGTTAGAAAGGAAAGAGGGTAGTGAAACATTTGATGGTGTAAAGGCTCCATGATATATTTTACATAAAATAAAATATACTTACAGTTAAGATTTAGATTCAAATTCAGAATCCATCTCCTTATTTAAGTTTCCTCCAAATACATCAATGTAGAATTTGCACCTAAGGAAGCAGAATTCAAGGAGAAACTGAGCGTGAAATTAATCAAGATATGAAAATCTCCATTCTCTCTACTAGATTCTGATGCTAATAAGGTAGAACTCGAAGGTTTAATTCCTGCCTCAATATTTTATATTCAAATAGAACAAATTTGCTATTTAGAATTGCTCCTCTTTTAAGGTATCTGGAAATTTCACTCTCTGACCAGCATGGGATTCTTGACTATCTCATACTTGTTCACAGTTACTGAATTTGTTCTTTAATTTCATATATTTTCCTTCAAAGTCAGCCATTATACCTGTGCGCCTCCTAAAACTCTGAAATATTCTGTCCCCTTAATCTTCTACCTTAACTGGCATTCACAACCCCAAACCTGGATAATTCCTCAATGTTCTCCATTTATTATTGTTTTAATACACTGTTCCCAACCGATTTCCTCCAAAGTGATGTTATTTAACATCTTTTCAGCCCTCAGTGCTCATCCTGGTTCCAGTGTAAACTCCTAATTTCCTTCATTCCCAGATGTTTTAGAATAAAACGATTTATCATTGTCAGCTTCCTGGCTGACAACCTCCTGTTTTTAGCTTTAGCTGGGCTAATAATTGTTTTACTTATTCCTACTTTTCTACTAAAATATTCCAAAAGGCAGCTCTTTCTACATTTCCAACATCATTTTCTTCTAGAACTTCCTCTCTTCCCACCTCACCCTAGATGACCACCCGTGTGTAAGAATTTACATCACTCATCTCTCCAAACTCATCATCTCCAAACTCATTAACTTTCATTTATTCTCTTCTGCTTCAACTAATTTTAAGGAATTGGTGGTATTCCATTTTTAATTTAAAGCTAACTTCAGCCTTTATGCTAAAAATTCTATCCCCTTCTGTATTAAGAATTTTGCTTTATGAATTATTTTATCTCTTTGCCATTTTCAAAATTCTTCTCTGCTAGCTCCTTCCCCTTGGCATATAATATTTCTCTCCATTTGCCTAAAAAGCTTTTACTCTTTTCTTTGACTCCCTTTGAATTCACCTTATAGAGTTATCTTTTAAAATGTTATTATATTGAAATGCTTATAGAAATAGTCTATGGTCACTGCTTCTACTTCTATACTCTCTACATTCCCTTCAGTTAATTGCAAAGCAACTTGTATATCCTTTTCTCTACTAAAAAATGATCTCTCACAGATTCCTGATAACCTGCAAATTCACAAAACTGAGACCTCAATACCTGAATCTCTCTTCTTTTTTAACTCCTGTAACACTGAAATACCTTCTCATTTTTTATATCCCTTTACTCCCCACTTCACCGAAGCTTGCTTCCTTTCTCTCCATTTGTGAGTGGTTTCACTCACCAAAATTTGTCCTTGGGCCTTTGTGTTTTTCAATCTGTACTCTCTCAGGGACCTCATATCAGGACTTAACTATCACTTCTACAAGAAGGACTACAATTTGTCCAATTTCTTGATCCATATTTGCAAATTTCCATTATTTATCAATAACCTGATTGTATACTTTGGGAGACCTCAAAATTATTTTCCAAGTTTATCTTGTTTCCAATCATCTTCAAACTTTTATGTTTTAAATGAGATCCCTCATTATATTCTTTCCCATTAGATCAACATGATATTTCAATCTTCTTTAGCTCCTTTCTTTGTAATCATTCTCTATCCATTGTCCAAAGCCTGTTACAAAGTTTAGTTTTAGCTCTTCTCTGATAGAATGGGTCTCACATTTCTCTTTTCTCCACTACTTCTGTTATTGTTTTCAATCTATGAGGAACCCCTATGAAATAGTATTTTCATTATATAGAGAAGAAAATGAGAACTAATTAAGGTAATTCAATTTATAAGATGACAAATGAGTTTACAGGAGAACAGAACCTTTCCTTTCTTTTTATAAACATCTTTATTGGAGTATAATTGCTTTACAATGGTGTGTTAGTTTCCGCTTTATAACAAAGTAAATCAGCTATACATATACATTTATCCCCATTTCTCCTCCCTCTTGCATCTCCCTCCCACCCGCCCTATCCCACCCCTCTAGGTGAACACAAAGCACTGAGCTGATCTCCCTGTGCAATGCGGCTGCTTTCCATTAGCTACCTATTTTACATTTGGTAGTATATATATGTCCATGCCACTCTCTCACTTCGTCCCAGCTTACCCTTCCCCCTACCCGTGTCCTCAAGTCCATTCTCTACGTCTGTGTCTTTATTCCTGTCCTTCCCATAGGTTCTTAAGAACCTTTTTGTTTTTTTAGATTCCATATACATATGCATTAGCATACAGTATTTGTTTTTCTCTTTCTGACTTACTTCACTCTGTATGACAGTCCCTAGGTCCATTCACTTCACTGCAAATAACTCAATTTTGTTTCTTTTTATGGCTGAGTAATATCCCATTGTATATATGTGCCACATCTTCTTTATCCATTCATCCGATGATTGACACTTAGGTTGTTTCCATCTCCAGGCTATTGTAAATAGAGCTGCAATGAACATTTTGGTACATGACTCTTTTTGAATTATGGATTTCTCAGGGTATATGCCCAGTAGTGGGATTGCTGGGTCATATGGTAGTCCTATTTTTAGTTTTTAAAGGAAACTCCATACTGTTCTCCAGAGTGGCTGTATCAATTTACATTCCCAGCAACAGTGCAAGAGGGTTCCCTTTTCTCCACACTCTTTCCACCCTTTTCTTTTTATCTTTGTCAGTTTTAAATTACTCTCTGCATTCTAAGTTCTATGAAAACAGAGAGCATGTATGCTTTTGCTCTTCTTGAATTCCAACAGCTTAGCACGGGAAAGCATGCATGCATAATGCATGGAAGAATGACAGAGTCAGAACCTAAAATATCTCTGTATGTTGGTCATGGTGACTAAACCACAGACATACATTTGGTATTTGAAAATAGAGCTGAAAAAGAGCCATCTCATAAGGAGTTTGGGTTTTTTTTGAGTTGTCTTTTTTTTTAATTCATATATATGTTCACATATAACCAGAGCTAAGGATAATATTAGATCATTGAACATGGAAATCTACACTTTCCTTTCTTCTTTTTTCTTTGCGGTACACGGGTCTCTCACTGTTGTGGCCTCTCCCATTGCAGAGCACAGGCTTCAGACACACAGGCTCAGCAGCCATGGCTCACGGGCCCAGCCACTCCGCGGCATATGGGATCTTCCCAGACCGGGGCACGAACTCATGTCCCCTGCATCGGCAGGCTGACTCTCAACCACTGCACCACCACGGAAGTCCTCTTTTTTTTTAATATTTATTTTTCATTAATTTATTTTTTCTTATTAGTCATCCATTTTATACACATCAGTGTATACATGTCAATACCAAACTCCCAGTTCATCACACCACCACCTCTAACCCCGCCTCTTTCCTCCCTTGGTGTCCATACGTTTGTTTTCTACATCTGTGTCTCAATTCCTGCTCTGCAAACCAGTTCATATGTACCATTTTCTAGGTTCCACATATATGCATTAATATACGATATTTGCTTTTTGACTTACTCCACTCTGTATGACAGTCTCTAGGTGCATCCACGTCTCCACAAATGACTCAAGTTAGTTACTTTTTATGGCTGAGTAATATTCCATTGTATATATATACCACATCTTCTTTATTCATTCGTCGATGGGCATTTAGGTTGCTTCCATGATCTGCTACTGTAAATAGTGCTGCAATGAACATTGGGGTGCATGCGTATTTTTGAATTATGGTTTTCTCTGGGTATATGCCCAGTAGTGGGACTGCTGGATCATATGGTAATTCTATTTTTAGTTTTTTAAGGAACCTCCATACTGTTCTCCATAGTGGCTGTATCAGTTTACATTCCCAAGAACAGGGCAAGAGGGTTCCCTTTTCTCCACACCCTCTTCAGCATTTGTTGTTTGTAGATTTTCTGATGAAGCCCATTCTAACTGGTGTGAGGTGATACCTCATTGTAGTTTTGATTTGCATTTCTCTAATAATTAGTGATGTTGAGCAGCTTTTCATGGGCTTCTTGGCCATTTGTATGTCTTCTTTGGAGAAATATCTATTTAGGTCCTCTGCCCATTTTTGGATTGGGTTGTTTTTTTAATATTGAGCTGCCTGAGCTGTTTATATATTTTGGAGATTAATCCTTTGTTCGATGATTGATTTGCAAATATTTTCCCCCATTCTGAAGGTTGCCTTTTTCATCTTGTTTATGGTTTCCTTTGCTGTGCAAAAGCTTTTAAGTTTCATTAGCTCCCATTTGTTTATTTTTATTTTTATTTCCATTACTCTAGGAGGTGGATCAAAAAATACCTTGCTATCAAAGAGTGTTCTTCCTATGTTTTCCTCTAAGAGTTTTACAGTTCCTGGTCTTATATTTAGGTCTCTAATCCATTTTGAATTTACTTCTGTGTATGGTGTTAAGGGGTGTTTTAATTTAATTCTTTTACATATAGCTGTCCAGTTTTCCCAGCAACACTTATTGAAGAAGCTATCTTTCTCCACTGTATATCCTTGCCTCCTTTGTCATAGGTTAGTTGACCATAGGTGTGTGGGTTTATCTCTGGGATTTCTATCCTGTTCCATTGCTCTATATTTCTGTTTTTGTGCCAGTACCATATTATCTTGATTACTGTTGCTTTATAGTATAGTCTGTAGTCAGGGAGTCTGATTCCAACAGCTCCATTTTTTCCCTGCAAGACTGCTTTGGCTATTCAGGGTCTTTTGTGTCTTCATACAAATTTTAAGATTTTTTTGTCCTAGTTCTGTAAAAAATGCCATTGGTAATTTGATAGGGATTGCATTGAATCTGTAGATTGCTTTGGGTAGTATAGTCATTTTCACAATATTGATTCTTGCAATCCAAGAACATGGTATATCTCTCCATCTGTTGGTATCTTCTTTGATTTCTTCATCAGTATCTTATAGTTTTCTGCATACAGGCCTTTTGTCTCCCTGATAGGTTTATTCCTAGGCATTTTATTCTTTTTGTTGCAGTGGTAAATGGGAGCGTTTCCTTAATTTCTCTTTCAGATTTTTCATCATTAGTGTATAGGAATGCAAGAGATTTCTGTGCATTAATTTTGTATCCTGCAACTTTACCATATTCATTGATTAGCTCTTGTAGTTTTCTGGTGGCCACTTTAGGATTCTGTATGTATAGTATCATGTCATCTGCAAACAGTGACAGTTTTACTTCTTCTTTTCCAATTTGGCTTCCTTTTATTTCTTTTTCTTCTCTGATTGCCACAGCTAGGACTTCCAAAACTGCTGAATAATAGTGGTGAGAGTTGCCATTCTTGTCTTGTTCCTCATCTTAGAGCAAATGCTTTCAGTTTTCACCATGGAGAATGATGTTTGCTGTGGGTTTGTCACATCTGGCCTTTATTATTTTGAGGTAGGTTTCCTCTATGCCCACTTTCTAGAGACTTTTTATCATAAATGGGTGTTGAATTTTGTCAAAAGCTTTTTCTGCATCTGTTGAGATGATCATATGGTTTTTATTCTTCAATTTGTTAATATGGTGTATCACATTGATTGATTTGCATATATTGAAGAATCCTTGCATCCCTGGGATAAATCCCACTTGATCATGGTGGATGATCATTTTAATGTGTTGTTGCATTCTGTTTGCTAGTATCTTGTTGAGGATTTTTTGCATCTATATTCGTCAGTGATATTGGTCTGTAATTTTCTTATTTTGTAGTATCTTTCTCTGGTTTTGGTATCAGGGTAATGATGGCCTCATAGAATGAGGTTGGGAGTGTTCGTTCGCCTGCAATTTACTGGAAGAGTTTGAGAAGGATGGGTGTTAGCTCTTCTCTAAATGTTTGATAGTATTCACCTGTGAAGCCATCAGGTCCTGGACTTTTGTTTGTTGAAAGATTTTTAATCACAGTTTCAATTTCATTACTTGTGATTGTTCTGTTCATATTTTCTATTTCTTCCTGGTTCAGTCTTAGAAGGTTATATCTTTCTAAGAATTTGTCCATTTCTTCCAGGTTATCCATTTTATTGGCATAGAGATGCTTTTAGTAGTCTCTTAGGATACTTTGTATTTCTGTGGCGTCTGTTATAACTTCTCCTTTTTCATTTCTAATTTTATTGATTTGAGTCCTCTCCCTCTTTTTCTTGACGAGTCTGGCTAATGCTTTATCAATTTTGTTTATCTTCTCAAAGAACTAGCTTTTAGCTTTATTGATCTTTGCTATTGTTATCTTTGTTTCTATTTCATTTATTTCTGCTCTGATCTTTATGATTTCTTGCCTTCTGCTAACTTTGGGTTTTGTTTGTTCTTCTTTCTCTAGTTCCTTTATGTGTAATGTTACATTGTTTATTTGAAATTTTTCTTGCTCCTGAGGTAGGCTTGTATAGCTATAAACTTCCCTCTTAGAACTGCTTTTGCTGCATCCCATAGGTTTTGGATCGTCGTGTTTTCATTGTCATTTGTCTCTAGCTATTTTTTGGTTTCCTCTTTGATTTCTTCAGTGATCTCTTGGTTATTTAGTAATGTATTGTTTAGCCACCATGTGTTTGTGTTTTTTACGTTTTTTCCCCTGTAATTCATTTCTAATCTCATAGTGTTGTGGTCAGATAAGATGCTTGATATGATTTCAATTTTCTTAAATTTACTAAGGCTTGATTTGTGACCCAAAATGTGATCTTCATGGAGAATGTTCTGTGTACACTGGAGAAGAAAGTGTAATCTGCTGTTTTTGATGGAATGTCCTATAAATATCAGTTAAATCTATCTGATCTACTGTACCTTTTAAAGCTTGTGTTTCCTTGTTTGGATGATCTGTCTATTGGTGTTAGTGAGGTGCTAAAGTCTCCCACTATCATTGTGTTACTGTTGATTTCCTCTTTTATAGCTGTTATCAGTTGCCTTATGTATTGAGGTGCTCCTATGTTGGGTGCATATATATCTATAATTGTTATATCTTCTTCTTGGATTGATCCCTTGATCATTATGTAGTGTCCTTCCTTGTCTCTTGTAACATTTTTTATTTTAAAGTCTATTTTATCTGAGTATTGCTACTCCAGCTTTCTTTTGAATTCCATTTGCATGGAATATCTTTTTCTATCCCCTCACTTTCAGTCTGTATGTGTCCCTAGGTCTGAAGTGGGTCTCTTGTGGACAGCATATATATGGGTCTTGTTTTTGTATACATTTAGCAAGCCTCTGTCTTTTCATTGGAGCATTTAATCCATTCACATTTAAGGTAATTATTGATATGTATGTTCCTATTACCATTTTCTTAATTGTTTTCAGTTTGTTTTTGTAGGTCCTTTTCTTCTCTTGTGTTTCCCACTTAGAGAAGTTCCTTTAGTTTTTGTTGTAGAGCTGGTTTGGTGGTAGTGCTGAACTCTCTTAGCTTTTGCTTGTCTGTAAAGCTTCTGATTTCTCCATCAAATCTGAATTAGATCCTTGCTGGGTAGAGTAATCTTGGCTGTAGGTTCTTCCCTTTCATCATTTTAAGTTTATCATGCCACTCCTGGTTTGTAGAGTTACTGCTGAGAAATCTGCTGTTAACCTAATGGGAGTTCCCTTGAGTGTTATTTGTCGTTTTTCCCTTGCTGCTTTCAATAATTTTTCTTTGTCTTCAATTTTTGCCAATTTGATTACTATGTGTCTTGGCATGTTTCTCCTCGGGTTTATCCTGTAGGGGACTCGCTGTGCTTCCTGGACTTGGGTGGCTATTTCCTTTCCCATGTTAGGGAAGTTTTTCGACTACAGTCTCTTCAAATATTTTCTCAGGTCCTTTCTCTCTCTCTTCTCATTCTGGGGCCCCTATATTGCGAATGTTGTTGCATTTAATGTTGTCCCAGAGGTCTCTTAGGCTGTTTTCATTTCTTTTCATTCTTTTTTCTTTATTCTGTTCCACAGCAGTGAATTCCACCATTGTTTCTTCCAGGTCACTTATCTGTTCTTCTGCTTCAGTTATACCACTATTGATTCCTTCTAGTGTATTTTTCATTTCAGTTATTGTATTGTTCATCTATTTTTGTTCTTTAATTCTTCTAGATCTTTTTTAAACATTTCTTGCATCTTCTCAATCTTTGCCTCCATTCTTTTTCCAAGGTCCTGGATCATCTTCACTATCATTATTCTGAATTCTTTTTCTGGAACGTTGCCTATCTCCACTTCATTTAGTTGTTTTTCTAGGGTTTTATCTTGTTCCTTCATCTGGTATATAGCCCTCTGCCTTTTCATCTTGTCTATCTTTCTGTGAATGTGGTTTTTGTTACACAGGCTGCAGGACTGTAGTTCTTCTTGTTTCTGCTGTCTGTCCTCTGGTGGATGACAGGAGTTTGTTTTTTAAGTCAATCAAGATTTTGATAGGTTTTAATAATGTAAATGAGAATAATAATACTTGGATTTTTTGTCAAAGACTATCCTGGCTCTATTATAAAACAAAGATTTCATGAGGGTGGTTAAGGTAGGTGGACCATTTAGGAAATTGTCACTTCCTTGCAAACACTTGATGAGATTGTAAATTAAGGCAGAAATTATAAGTTTGAAAGTGAGATTTGAAGGACATTAAAAGACAAAAATCAATAGAACTTGGTGACTTGACTGCCTGTGATTGTTAAATAAGAGGAATGATTAAGAGCAGAATTGGGAATAGTGATTATTTTATTCATCGGTATGTGAAAGAGAGGACAAAGTTTAGGTTAGGGAAGAAATGAAAGGAGTACTAATTTGAGACATTCAAATTTGTGATGTTTCTAGAACAATCAAGTTGAGATATCTATTAAATAGATGAATATATGGGTCTGGAAAGCAGGAGGGATAAACTCAAGTGAGAGCTGTCAATTTGATATATTCAATCCTCTGTTCTCCCTTTCCCAGATATACAGTGTGTAAAGGCCAACCTTTACACACTGTATAATTAACCAAGGCCTTTTTTTTGAAGCATTAATTTATACAAAATGTGTGTGCATAAGCACTCCCACAATTAAGGAACACTTAGATAAATTCTATCTATCAATCCATCTTTCTATCTATCTATCATCTATGTTTCTATTTAAAGCAGGCCTGTGTGGGAAAAAAATCACAGAATTCTATATTTCAGGGTTTTCTCCCCCTTTTTTAGTCTAAAAAGTATATTAAAAAGATAAGAAAGATCACATATCTGTTAAAATACTTCAAAATCTAAGAAGGCTTATGTAAATAATGTTTTAAATATAATATTATCAGATATTTTTAGAGCAAGTATAAAATTGAAAGTATTTAAATAAAATTTCATTAGAAAGAAAAGATTACATAGCCACAACATTCTTTCTCACAAATGAAATATGCTTGTTTGGGTGATGACATATTTTACAGTTTCATAATGCTTATCATTACTGTATCACAGAAACAGGTACTTGGACATACTAATAGTAATAGAAATATATCTGACACCATATGACTACTGATGTGATTCACTGAAAAAAGACAATATTGCTTATATCATATTTATGCTAAAATATTTACACTAGATCTAACCATCAAATGTAGAATATTGAACATTTTATAATAAATTGTCCTAGGCTTTAGAAAAATGCCAATGTCATGAAAACAAAATAACAACAACAATATAACAAGGGAAATATTCTAAATTAAGAGTTTAGATATTACAGCATAATATCCAAAGGAAATGTGTAAGCCTTGATTGGATCTTGGGCCCAAGACATATGAAATGCGTGGAATATTTGGAACAGATAAATTTGAATATGGAGTATATATTAGATAACATTTTGGATTTATACATCTCAATCGTGAAAATAGTATTCTGGTTTTCTGGGAAAATGGCCTATTCTTATGAGACACATTCTGAAGTATTATGGGTGAAGTGTCTGACTGCTTTCAAGAGGTTCAGCAAATCAAAGCATAAATATGTGTATATATATAGCTATATACACACATACACATGTGTAAATTTTTATATATATATGAAACAAGACAAATGACAAAGTGTTTGGTAAGGTGAAGGGTATAAAAGGTATAAAATATGTTTCTAATATTTTCTCAAACTTCCATAGGTTTATAAGATTATTAAAATTAAAATTTGGGAAAAATAAGTGCATTTTTTTGGCAAAAGAAATATACAAATGTATCTGTAAATTCATGTACATTTCCTTACAAATGAATTCTATGAGATATCTCATGAGCATATCACTTTAAAATCACATAAACTTTTTTAGGAAATTCTTCTCAACGCATTATTTGATAACCTTGACAACAAAATTTGGCCAATCTCCTTGACAGAGATCCAAAAACCAAACCAAAATATTAGCAAACTGATTCCAACAATGTATAAGATGTACTAAAAAAAAAAAAAAAAAAGAGCCAGAGGTGGGAAGGATGTTATCTCAAGAATGCCTTGTTGAAATACTATTAGAAGATTAATATATTCATATTACCAAAGTAGAAAGATGACGATTATGACAGGAGATACACGCGCACACACACACACACACACACGCACACACACACTAAATAAACTTCTTTTTATCCATTCCAGATAAAAACTTTTATCACACTAGGAATAGAAGGCAATTCCTTAAACAGGATAAATAGTATGTACAAAAACCTGCAGTAACTGTCATATTTAATGGGGAACATTTAGCATCATTAACTACAGATAGTGAACAAGGACTTATGATGATGAATGGGTCTGACAGTTTCCTGCCCTTGACCTTCTCCTCTTCAATGCTCTTATCAGGGATTTGGGTAAAGATAGATAAGGCAACATTTCACACTTGAGTAAGATTCAGGATTTGGAAGGATATAGTGACAGGAAAGTCAATATTCCAAGTGATCTCAACTAGCAGAAATGCTTGGCCCAAATGAGCAAAATGGAATTTAACAGATATCTTCAACTGAGGCTCAAAATCAACTATACTCATGCAGTATACACATGTAGTATACATGTGGGAGAATCTGTTTACTAAGATGTGATGTGAAAAACGTAGCAACAAATTAACTGCTACAAGCTCAATATAGGTTAAAAAAAAAAAGTAATAAAGCTACAAAAAACCCCCAACAAACAAAAAAGAAAAGAAGAAGAAAAGAGGCAAACTAATCATGGTCTCTATTAAGAAAAGTGTTCTATTTAGAAATAAGTACCAGGATTGAGGCAGTCCTATGTTGCACCCCTATCTTTCTACATCAGAATATCAGTGCTCTCAATAAAATCACCTGATACTATGGCACCATTTTCAGTAGGACAGTGTTTCAAAAGGACATAGGCTCTTGCATGGAGTGTGGTTCAGAGGGTAAGGAATCTAAAACTCATGTTCCACCAGAAAGGGTTAAAGGAGTGGAACATATTATACTTGAAAAGTCTCTTGGAAAAAAGGTGCGGCATGCTTCAAATAATAGAGAATGTTGAGAGCTCACTGTAAGTTAGAGTATGCACCAGGTACTTTATATGATAATCTACCCAAACCCTAAGAGGTAGATATTAATAAGCCAATTTTATGAAAGAGGATACTCTCAGAAATTAATTTTGATCAAGACATGCAAAGTCAGCAATGAGTACACGCTCACTTTTATTTAATTCCAAAGCATGAGTTTGCTTATTACATTCTTCTACTCTCTGTCTAGCCTATTTGAAGGGTTGTAATGTGGAAGAGACAGGTAAGTTTGTTGTTGCTCAATGAGAAAGAGGAATAGTGAATGTAATAAAATCAAGTTGCTTCAAAAAGGGTTACGCTAAAAATCTTTTATGCCAACAGTCCACCAACAGATGACAAGCAGACACTGCAAACCCATATGTCTATGAAAGTTCACTTCTTCCATATTAATTTAAAGTAAGTGATTTTAAAATAACTTATGTCTTGATATCATTTTGATATTGACATTACCAGTGCATACCTAAAAAGAAAGCAACAGGGCTTTCCTGGTGGAGCAGTGGTTAAGAATCCACCTGCCAATGCAGGGGACAAGGGTTCGAGCCCTGGTCCAGGAAGATCCCACATGCTGTGGAGCAACTAAGCCCATGCACCACAACTACTGAGCCTGCATTCTAGAGCCCATGAGCCACAACTACTGAGCTCGTGTGTCACAATTACTGAAGCCCACATGCCTAGAGCCCATGGTCCGCAACAAGAGAAGCCACTGTAATGAGAAGCCCGCGCACCGCAACGAAGACTAGTCCCCGCTTGCCGCAACAAGAGAAAGCCCACGTGCAGCAGTGAAGACCCAACACAGCCAAAAATAAATAAATAAAATAATTTTTTTAAAAAAAGAAAGCAACATTATAGCATTAATATGCGAGTCAGGAGACTTAATCTCTTTGTTTTAAAGTAGGTCTAGGGATCACCGGGGAAGCTGGCGGAAGAGTAAGACACGGAGATCACCTTTCTCCCCACAGATACACCAGAAATACATCTACATGTGGAACAACTCCTACAGAACACCTACTGAACGCTGGCAGAAGACCTCAGACCTCCCAAAAGGTAAGAAAGTCCCCACATACCTGGGTAGGGCAAAAGAAAAAAGAATAAACAGAGACAAAAGAATAGGGACGGAACCTGCACCTCTAGGAGGGAGCTGTGAAGGAGGAAAAGTTTCCACACACTAGGAAGCCCCTTCGCGGGCGGAGACTGAGGGTGGCGGAGGGGGAAGCTTCGGAGCCGCGGCAGAGAGCACAGCAACAGGGGTGCGGAAGGCAAAGCAGAGAGATTCCCGCACAGAGGATCGGTGCCGACCGGCACTCACCAGGACGAGAGGCTTGTCTACTCACCCGCCGGGACGGGCGGGGGCTGGGAGCTGAGGCTCCGGCTTCGGTCGGAGCGCCGGGAGAGGACTGGGGTTGGCGGCGTGAACACAGCCTGAAGGGGTTAGTGCACCGCGGCTAGCCGGGAGGGAGTCTGGGGGAAAGTCTGGACCTGCGAAGAGGCAAGAGACTTTTTCTTACCTCTTTGTTTCCTGGTGCGCGAGGAGAAGGGATTAAGAGCGCTGCTTAAAGGAGCTCCAGAGACGGGCGCGAGCCGCGGCTAAAAGCGCGGGCCCCAGAGACGGGCATGAGACGCTAAGGTTGCGGCTGCCGCCACCAAGAAGCCTGTGTGCGAGCACAGGTCACTCTCCACACCCCGCTTCCGGGGAGCCTGTGCAGCCCACCACCGCCAGGGTCCCGGGATCCACGGACAACTTCCCCGGGAGAACGCTCGGCGCGCCTCAGCCTGGTGCAACGTCACGCTGGCCTCCGCCGCCGCAGACCTGCCCCGCACGCACTCTGTGCCCCTCCCTCCCCACGGCCTGAGTGAGCCAGAGGCCCCGAAGCAGCTGCTCCTTTAACCCCGTCCTGTCTGAGCGAACAGACACCCTCCAGCGACCTACACGCAGAGGCAGGGCCAAATCCAAAGCTGAGCCCCTGGAGCTGTGCAAAGAAGAGAAAGGGAAATCTCTCCCAGCAGCCTCAGGAACAGCGGATTAAATCTCCGCAATCAACTTGATGTACCCTGCATCTGTGGAATACATGAATAGACAACAAATCATCCCAAATTGAGGAGGTGGACTTTGAGAGCAAGATTTATGATTTTTTCCCCTTTTCCTCTTTTTGTGAGTGTGTATGTGTATGCTTGGGAGATTTTGTCTGTATAGCTTTGCTTCCACCATTTGTCCTAGGGTTGTATCCATCCACTTTTTGGGTTTTTTTCTTTAAAAAATTTTTTTCTTCTTAATTATTTTTTATTTTAATAACTTTATTTTATTTTATCTTACTTTATTTTACCTTCTTTCTTTCTTTCCTTCCTGCGTCCCTCCCTCCTTCCTTCCTTCTTTTCTTTCTTTCTTTCTCTTGCTTTCTTTCCTTTCTACTTTTTCTCTCCTTTATTCTGAGCCGTGTGGATGAAAGGCTCTTGGTGCTGCAGCCAGGAGTCAGTGCTGTGCCTCTGAGGTGGGAGAGCCAACTTTAGGTCACTGCTCCACAAGAGACCTCCCAGCTCCACATAATATCAAACAGCGAAAATCTCCCAGAGATCTCCATCGTAACACCAGCACCCAGCTTCACTCAACGACCAGCAAGCTACAGTGCTGGACACCCTATGCCAAACAACTAGCAAGACAGGAACACAATCCCACCCATTAGCAGAGAGGCTGCCTAAAATCATAAGGCCACAGACACTCCAAAACACACCACCAGACCTGGACCTGCCCACCAGAAAGACAAAATCCACCTTCATCCACCAGAACACAGGCACTAGTCCCCTCGACCAGGAAGCCTACACAACCCACTGAACCAACTTTACCCACTGGGGACAGACACCAAAAACAACGGGAACTACGAACCTGCAGCGTGCAAAAAGGAGACCCCAAACACAGTAAGATAAGCAAAATGAGAAGACAGAAAAGTACACAGCAGATGAAGAAGCAAGGTAAAAAGCCACCAGACCTAACAAAGGAAGAGGAAATAGGCAGTCTACCTGAAAAAGAATTCAGAATAATGCTAGTAAAGATGATCCAAAATCTTGGAAATAGAGAAAATGCAAGAAACATTTAAGAGGGACCTAGAAGAACTAAAGATGAAACAAACAATGATGAACAACACAATAAATGAAATGAAAAATACTCTAGATGGGATCAAAAGCAGAATAACTGAGGCAGAAAAACGGATAAGTGACCTGGAAGATAAAATAGTTGAAATAACTACTGCAGAGCACAATAAAGAAAAAAGAATGAAAAGAACTGAGGACAGTCTCAGAGACCTCTGGGACAACATTAAACACACCAACATTCGAATTATAGGAGTCCCAGAAGAGAAAAAGAAAGGGACTGAGAAAATATTTGAAGAGATTATAGTTGAAAACTTCCCTAATATGGGAAAGGAAATAGTTAATCAAGTCCAGGAAGCACAGAGAGCCCCATACAGGATAAATCCAAGGAGAAATACACCAAGACACATACTAATCAAACTGTCAAAAATTAAATACAAAGAAAACATATTAAAAGCAGCAAGGGAAAAACAACAAATAACACACAAGGGAATCCCCATAAGGTTAACATCTGATCTTTCAGCAGAAACTCTGCAAGCCAGAAGGGACTGGCAGGACATATTTAAAGTGATGAAGCAGAAAAAGCTGCAACCAAGATTACTCTACACAGCAAGGATCTCATTCAGATTTGATGGAGAAATTAAAACCTTTACAGACAAGCAAAAGCTGAGAGAGTTCAGCACCACCAAACCAGCTTTACAACAAATGCTAAAGGAAATTCTCTAGGCAAGAAACACAAGAGAAGGAAAAGACCTACAATAACGAACCCAAAACAATTAAGAAAATGGTAATAGGAACATACATATCGATAATTACCTTAAATGTAAATGGACTAAATGCTTCCGCCAAAAGACACAGCTTGGCTGATTGGATAAAAAAACAAGACCTATATATATGTTGTCTACAAGAGACCCACTTCAGACCTAGAGACACATACAGACTGAAAGTGAGGGGATGGAAAAAGTTA
The DNA here is from genome assembly GCF_937001465.1 of Orcinus orca. Classification (NCBI taxonomy): domain Eukaryota; kingdom Metazoa; phylum Chordata; class Mammalia; order Artiodactyla; family Delphinidae; genus Orcinus; species Orcinus orca. The sequence continues at coordinate 82,574,312 of NC_064567.1, forward strand.
TTCCATGCAAATGGAAATCAAAAGAAAGCTGGAGTAGCAATTATCATATCACACAAAAGAGACTTTAAAATAAAGACTATTAGAAGAGACAAAGAAGGACACTACATAATGATCAAGGGATCGATCCCAAAAGAAGATATAACAATTGTAAATATTTATGCACCCAACATAGGAGAACCTCAATACATAAGGCAAATACTAACAGCCATAAAAGGGGAAATTGACAGTAACGCATTCATAGTAGGGGACTTTAACACCCCACTTTCACCAATGGACAGATCATCCAAAATGGAAATAAATAAGGAAACACAAGCTTTAAATGATACATTAAACAAGATGGACTTAATTGATATTTATAGGACATTCCATCCAAAAACAACAGAATAAATATTTTTCTCAAGTGTTCAGGGAATATTCTCCAGGATAGATCATATCTTGGGTCACAAATCAAGCCTTGGTAAATTTAAGAAAATTTAAATTCTATCAACTATCTTTTCTGACCACAATACTATGAGACTAGATATCAATTACAGGAAAAGATCTGTACATAATACAAAAACATGGAGGCTAAACAAGACACTACTTAATAACGAAGTGATCACCGAAGAAATCAAAGAGGAAATCAAAAAATACCTAGAAACAAATGACAATGGAGACACGACAACCCAAAACCTATGGGATGCAGAAAAAGCACTTCTAAGAGGGAAGTTTATAGCAATACAATCCTACCTTAAGAAACAGGAAACATCTCGAATAAACAACCTAACCTTGCACCTAAAGCAATTAGAGAAAGAAGAACAAAAAACCCCCAAAGTTAGAAGGAAAGAAATCATAAAAATCAGATCAGAAATAAATGAAAAAGAAAAGAAGGAAACGATAGCAAAGATCAATAAAACTAAAAGCTGGTTCTTTGAGAAGATAAACAAAATTGATAAACCATTAGCCAGACTCATCAAGAAAAAAAGGGAGAAGACTCAAATCAATAGAATCAGAAATGAAAAAGAAGTAACAACTGACACTGCAGAAATACAAAAGATTATAAGAGATTACTACAAGGAAATCTATGCCAATAAAATGGACAACCTGGAAGAAATGGACAAATTCTTAGAAATGCACAACGTGCCAAGACTGAATCAGGAAGAAAAAGAAAATACGAACAGACCAATCACAAGTACTGAAATTGAAACTGTGATTAAAAACCTTCCAACAAACAAAAGCCCAGGACCAGATGGCTTCACAGGCGAATTCTATCAAACATTTAGAGAAGACCTAACACCTATCCTCAAACTCTTCGAAAATGTAGCAGAGGGAGGAACACTCCGAAACCCATTCTACGAGGCCAGCATCACCCTGATACCAAAAGCAGACAAAGATGTCACAAGAAAGTAAACTACAGGCCAATATCACTGATGAACATAGATGAAAAATCCTCAACAAAATACTAGCAAACAGAATCCAACAGCACATTAAAAGGATCATGCACCATCATCAAGTGGGATTTATTCCAGGAATGCAAGGATTCTTCAATATACTCAAATCAATCAACGTGATACACCATATTAACAAATTAAAGGAGAAAAACCATATGATCATCTCAATAGATGCAGAGAAAGCATCTGACAAAATTCAACACCCATTTATGATAAAAACCCTGCAGAAAGTAGGCATAGAGGGAACTTTCCTCAACATAACAAAGGCCATATATGACAAACCCACAGCCAACATCATCCTCAATGGTGAAAAACTGAAAGCATTTCCACTAAGATCAGGAACAAGATAAGGTTGCCCATTCTCACCACTCTTATTCAACATAGTTTTGGAAGTTTTAGCCACAGCAATCAGAGAAGAAAAGGAAATAAAAGGAATCCAAATCGGAAAAGAAGAAGTAAAGCTGTCACTGTATGCAGATGACATGACACTATACAGAGAGAATCCTAAGGATGCTACCAGAAAACTACTAGAGCTAATCAATGAATTTGGTAAAGTAGCAGGATAAAAAATTAATGCACAGAAATCTCTTGCATTCTTATACACTAATGATGAAAAATCTGAAAGTGAAATCAAGAAAACACTCCCATTTACCATTGCAACAGAAAGAATAAAATATCTAGGAATAAACCTACCTAAGGAGATGAAAGACCTGTATGCAGAAAATTATAAGACACTGATGAAAGAAATTAAAGATGATACAAATGGATGGAGAGATATACCATGTTCTTGGATTGGAAGAATCAACATTGTGACAATGACTCTACTACCCAAAGCAATCTACAGATTCAATGCAATTCCTATCAAACTACCAATGGCATTTTTCACAGAACTAGAACAAAAATGTTCACAATTTGTATGGAAACACAAAAGACCCCGAATAGCCAAAGCAATCTTGAGAATGAAAAACGGAGCTGGAGGAATCAGGCTCCCTGACCTCAGACTATACTACAAAGCTACAGTAATCAACACAGTATAGTACTGGCACAAAAACAGATAGATCAATGAAACAGGATAGAAAGCCCAGAGATAAACCCACACACCTATCGTCACCTTATCTTTGTTAAAGGAGGCAGGAATGTATAGTGCAGAAAGGACAGCCTCTTAAATAAGTGGTGCTAGGAAAACTGGACAGCTACATGTAAAAGTATGAGATTAGATCACTCCCTAACACCATACACAAAAATAAGCTCAAAATGGATTAAAGACCTAAGTGTAAGGCCAGAAAGTATCAAACTCTTAGAGGAAAACATAGGCAGAACACTCTATGACATAAATCACAGCAAGATCCTTTTTGACCCACCTCCTAGAGAAATGAAAATAAAAACAAAAATAAACAAATGGGACCTAATGAAACTCCAAAGCTTTTGCACAGCAAAGGAAACCATAAAGAAGACCAAAAGACAACCCTTAGAATGGGAGAAAATATTTGCAAATGAAGCAACTGACAAAGGATTAATCTCCAAAATTTATAAGCAGCTCATGCAGCTCAATAACAAAAAAACAAACAACCCAATCCAAAAACGGGCAGAAGACCTAAATAGACATTTCTCCAAAGAAGATATACAGACTGCCAACAAACACATGAAAGAATGCTCAACATCATTAATCATTAGAGAAATGCAAATCAAAACTACAATGAGATAATATCTCACACCAGTCAGAATGGCCATCATCAAAAAATCTAGAAACAATAAATGCTGGAGAGGGTGTGGAGAAAAGGGAACACTCTTGCACTGCTGGTGGGAATGTGAATTGGTACAGCCACTATGGAGAACAGTATGGAGGCTCCTTAAAAAACTACAAATAGAACTACCATATGACCCAGCAATCCTACTGGGCATATACCCTGAGAAAACCATAATTCAAAAAGAGTCATGTACCAAAATGTTCATTGCAGCTCTATTTACAATAGCCCGGAGATGGAAACAACCTAAGCGTCCATCATCGGATGAATGGATAAAGAAGATGTGGCACATATATACAATGGAATATTACTCAGCCATAAAATGAAATGAAATTGAGCTATTTGTAATGAGGTGGATGGACCTAGAGTCTGTCATACAGAGTGAAGTAAGTCAGAAAGAGAAAGACAAATACCGTATGCTAACACATATATATGGAATTTAAGAAAAAAAAATGTCATGAAGAACCTAGGGGTAAGACAGGAATAAAGACACAGACCTACTAGAGAATGGACTTGAGGATATGGGGAGGGGCAAGGGTAAGCTGTGACAAAGTAAGAGAGTGGCATGGACATATATACACTACCCAACGTAAAATAGATAGCTAGTGGGAAGCAGCAGCATAGCACAGGGAAATCAGCTCAGTGCTTTGTGACCACCCAGAGGGGTGGGATAGGGAGGGTCGGAAGGAGGGAGATGCAAGAGGGAAGAGATATGGGAACATATGTATATGTATAACTGATTCACTTTGTTATAAAGCAGAAACTAACACACCATTTTAAAGCAATTATACTCCAATAAAGATGTTTAAAACAAAAGCACAGTGAACACTAGCTCTCTTCTTCCACTTTCCATCTGTCCTGCAACCATTTCCATTGCTCTTGCCTCTGGCACGTCACAGAAATTGCCCTTATAAATGTCAGTTATGATTTCCTAATTGCCATTTTTCAGGAAGTGATGAGTCCTTATTTTAATTCCACTTGACTTCATTGAGGTTTTCCCTCCTAAAACTTTACCCTGGCTTCTAGGTTCACTCCCTTTCCCAGTTCACCTCCAAACTCTACTATCCTCCGCGATTCTTTGACTACATCTTCATTGTTGGTGTCTCTACTGTATCAGGCCCTCTTGTCTGCTTACTCTACGGCTTCATCACATGAAAATCGCTGAAGTCCACTGATTTTCACAATCATCTTCAAGGGGACTGTACCAGAATATTTCTTCCAAACTCAGACAACTTTGTCTGAACTAGGGAAGCAGATAATATCTACCTCTATATTCTGTGGATAGGTCTAAATCAGAATAAACAACATTAAACTTATCTGCCCATCTGGCCTGTAGTCCCCTACAATGAATCACAGCAACTAAAGAAATCACAGCCTCTAAAGAAATAAATCTAGGTGTAGTTATACTGACCCCTCACTCTCTTACCAAGTTATGCTACATCTGCATAAGGTATGTTTCCCAACATGTCACTTAACTCTACTGTCACTGCCTTAGTTCAAAACCTCAGCATTTCTGACCTGGATTAATAACGGCATCTTGCTGTGCTGCTTCTACTTCCCCCTCTCTTCCTTCCACTGCATTATCCACACTGCCACCAACCGATCCCTGAAAAAATGATTGTATCTCCTTCATAAATTCAATGCTTCGCCTATACTATCAAGATGAAGCTCCTAGATGTGGTAAATCAACAGTTCAGAATCCAGCTCTTGCCTATCTCTTCATCCTAACATCCCACAATTTCCCCCTTCCTACTTCCTGCTTCCGAAATGCTGGACTAAAACAGTCCTGTGCACTAGCATGCTATGGGTGGCAATACAGCTTAGTGGCTAAGATCACAGGCTCTAAAAGCAGACTGTGTTTGTTGAACAGCTGTCCTACACACTAACATTTTAAGTCAGGGATAGTGTCTTAATGTATCTATGCCTATGTTTCTTACCTGTAAAATGTAGGTGATAATTTTACCTACTTTAAATGAAGGCTTACTGTAAGAAATAAGACATAGAAAGCACTTAAAACAATGTTTGGCACATACTGAAAGCTTGACGATTGTCAGCATCTATTTGGTCACACAGATCCCTCTGCCTAAAATGTTCGTTTTCCTTTTGACTCTCTGGAAGTAACTATTTATCCTTGAAAAATCAGCTGATCATCACTGCTGCCAGGCAGTCTCCCTGATCGCTTACAACCACTCCCAACAGAGTTGATCACTTTTTCTAGTTCATCATACCACCTGCCAGTATTTTTGCTAAACATTATCACACTGTACAAAAATAGAATTTCATGCCCTATCTTCCTGTAATCTACTACTCTCCAGTAGAACTTTCTGCGGTGACAGGAATGTTACACCTGTGCTCTCCATATGTGGCTAGTGTGATTGAGGAACTAAACTTTTAATTTTACTTAATTTTAATTGACGTGTCTGGTGGCTACTGTATGGGACAATGGTGCACTAGTCTGTTTTTAGGGAGGAGGGACTTTTATAATTCATTCATTCTCTTCAGTGCATGAAATATGTTACTGAAAATGCCCAGTAAATACTTATTAATTTGAACAGATCTAGGAATGAACTTCCAGGTAGAGAGCTCTGTCTCACATCAATTGCAGCCCTTAAAAAGCAATATTGCTTAAGTCCCACTGCAACTGGATTTTGTTAACTGTGCTTTTGTCAATTTGCCTGGTGAAAGGTATTTCCTCATCCTATGAGAAAAGTATAGCGATCAGAATCTGTTCCAGGAAGAAAACCTAGATGCCAGGTTTATTTATAATTGCCATTTAAATTTACTAATTAAAGTAATATTCTAATTTCAATTTCTGACAGAGAACTGGGATTTCTTTAATGAACTTACTCCTGATCTATCCATAAAGACATTTTACTGTTTTTTTTCTACAGCCTTTAATTGACTATTTTATTCACTTATTTAAGTTATTTAATTGCTTGCTACAGCAGGACAAACATGGCCATTTTTGAAGTAGAAATACAGCCATTACTGGCAATCAAATATTAAAAACAATAAATAATAGGTATAGGTACTGCCTTTACTCCTTTCACTAAGAGTTCTTGTATTTGAAGGTTCTAATATCTTGGGAGGCATTTGTGTTGTTTTTTCCCCCTATGCTAAAGCCTCTATGTGTATGGATGCAACGCAAATCCTTAGTAATATGTCATTCAAATGATGCCTAATGAACACACAAGCACTTTTAAAAGCAATAAAAAAAAAAAACCAGAAAGCAACAAGAACATATTATGCAAAAAAGTGATTAGCATACACAAAGACCTTAACTTTCAATAGGTGTGTATTCCAAAACTAGTGGTAAAACTTTGAGCTCTGTTTGAATGAGTGGAAGGGAAAGAAGAGTTCAGCCAAATTAAACGTCTAGGCATTTCAACTTTGAGAACTCAGCGGCAGGTACACACCATGGAACAGCGACAATGGATTTAACAGAGGGTAATTACCGCCATTAAAGAGGATGCCTTCGTTACTGTTATAAATAGAAAGTAGGCACTCCTATTTTCCAGTGCGTCTTAAGTGATAGGACAAGATGTGAATGTTATGTTAAATTACTTCATTTCCTCTAGACGTCATGTTATAAACACCACAAAAAGTTTCAGAACTCTGTGTATATCTTTGTCCTCGGAATATTGAAATCTTTCTCTTGAAAAGAAATAACCTTGCTAAGTAAAAAGCTAATGACTGACCCTTAAGAGACAACCAAGTATAATCCCCTTATTTAAAGATGTAAACAAAAACGAAGGGCCAGAGAGGATTAGCAAGTTGACCTGCATTAAATAGGCAGAGTTTAGGGCAAAACCCGCTTCTCCTGGCTTCCACTATAGTGCTTTTCCCTATACAAGGATTTTTAACAATTAGGATTATTTCTTTTATTTTCTCCCTTCTAAGCAATAATAGTTCCTCAAACAGGTTTTCCTTCTGCAATCCTTTGAGGATGATTTAGCAATGTTTGAATTTGCATGTGTAATATTGCATTTATTTGCATCACTACCTTGCCCACTGCTACTTAAATATATTTTTTGTTTCATGCAGCCCAATGTTTGCCAATCAGTGATGCCAGTCATCACTAAATACCTGAAATGTGTTGGTTAAGAGTCTTAATGATCTGGCATGCAGGTGGAGTGAAAATAGACTCTGTACATGGCTGCCATTATGCTAACTACAAAATAGAATAAATGTCATTTATTCAAACCCTACATTAAATGGTGTAAACAGTAACTTAAGCAGCACTAAGCAATTGACATAACTCCTTAGGAGTACTTATGTCCTCAAGCATCACAGTTGTCAGGTACTATATAGCTCATATTTTGATTTCAATTAATGTAGATGATAGCAGTTTCAATCGCATTCTTCAGTATCTGATTTTAAGATTAACACACTCTCTACCTGGCTTAAACTGTTTATTCAACAGATAATTGCTAAGCACTTTGCTCATGTGTGGCTTTCAGAGATCTGGTGTCCTATGGCTTTCAATTTAGCTTTCAATTTACTTATACAGCTTATATATTTCAATTTATTTTATACAGTTTGTACATCATCACACAGATTGCCATTCAAAGACAGAAAGTATCCTAACCGAAAATATACATGAGCTTTATTAGTCACTGGTTCTGTAAGTCTGGACACGTTACTTAGGTTTCAGATTTTTCATCCACACAGTGTTAGTGCTTTCATCATTAAATTACAATGACTATTACAGGAGGAAGCAAAACCATAAGAAACCCACATAAACACAAAGTATTGAAGAACGTTAAGCTCCCAGTAAATATTAGGTATTTTTACTTTCCAATAATCGCATTGAATGGAGGCTCGTTAACACTTACGTATTGAAGTCTACACATCCAATACCATCTGAAAAAGTTTTTTTTCATTAAACTATTATTGATATGGCAGACATCTGACTAGGAATATACTGAGGAATCGGCAGTAAATGAGATGGAAATAGTATTTGCCCTCTACAGAAGAAAGTCTGGTGTTGAACAAGTAATTACAAAGCATGAGCTATTTCAAAAGAGCAGCACAGCTGGCTATGGAGCTAAATCCTCGTCATGTGCAGAGAGAATGACTGAGAAATGGAAGACTGTACTAATGAGGATGGGGCGGAACTAATACATTTCCCTTTGGAAATATTGAGTTTGTAATTCTGCGAGCTATCCACATGTATGAACAGTTGAAAATGTGCATTTGAAGTTCAAAGGGGATATTTGGTTAGAGACTTAAGTCTCAGTGTTACTGCCATACGCTTACACTAAGGCATATAATTTACATTAAGGAAGGGGATGGGATGGAAGAGATCAAGTGCTCAGATTGAGAAGAGAAGGGCACTAAGGAGAATGGAGACTTAGGTAACAATGTTGAAAAACTCCAACAGTTTCCGGTCATTTGAGAGGAATAGGGAACTTTGGAGAAAATGATGGAACAGTAAGAAGAAAACCAGGAGAATATGGAATCATGGAATCTGAGTGAAGTGCTCCAAAGGAAGGTGATCTAAATTGAAAGGTCTGAAGAGGTCAAGAAGGTAGTATATTTAGAAGAATCTAATGGGTTTGATAATGTAGAGATTATGGGAGAGGTTTCAGAAAAGTTGTGAATGCAGAATCCAATGAAGTGTGTTCAGAAATGAGTAGATATGAGAACAGAGTTTAAAGAACTATCGCTGAAGAGTATGAGAGAGAGAGAATCTGTAGTTGAAGGGGAATACAGCTAAAGGGGGGTCATTCTTGTTTCTTTTGGTTTAATGTTTGATAAACTAATTTCATGAGTATATAACTTTAAAGAGGGTAAAGTTGAAGAAACAAGAGGGGGAAATAATAAAGGCATTTACTCTCTCTGAATATTCCTATATTCTATTTTAGAGCATCTAAAGCAATCACTAGACCAACATAAAAGGATGCTGAAAATTAACACCACTTTAATTACACATTTTGGGTGTTGTGACCATCTTTGACATAGCACGCTATGAAGTGAATCCTATAATTTCAACTAAAGAACACTGATTCCTCAAGATGTTCTATAATAAAAGTTCTGTAATCAAATAAGTTTGGGATACATATGTACTATAACAACTTACTGGAAATTTACCAACAGTATTTGTAAGCAAAGGCTCTGAAAATCCTATAGTTAAAACTTGGTATTCTGAACCTGACAGTTCTGAAAATTATTAGGCTATGATATCCTTTCCTTCCATTGATATATCAATATTTTTTTCTGCAACATTTTGCAATATGATTCTAGGGTTCAGAATGAGTTCCACAAGGTTCTAGGATCATCTGAGGTCACTAATGTTGATGAAGAAAGTCTGAGTAACTTGTTGAGGAAACATGTATTTCACTTTCTATGCAACATAATTCTAGAACTATCCAACATTAAGAGAATGAGCTATTCTAGAACCACCATAATCCCCAAGCTTTTCCAAATACACGATAGGGAAAAAAAATTTCTTTAGGATGCCACTCATACCCACTGTGAATTATTTGAAACTTTTGGAAAATTATTAGATATCCCTTAAAATTTCTCTAGAACATAAGGTCTGAGCTAATTAGTGTATTCATTTTACTGATTCATCCATTCAACAATATTTCAGGGACATGTACTATGTGTTAGGTTCTGTTCTTGGTTTTAAGGATATAGAAATGAACAAAACAATAAAATCTCTGCCTTCACATGCTTATAGTATAATATAAAAGATATAAAGACCTGTGTACTATATAGGTAGCAATAAGTGCTATGAAGAAAAATCAAGGAGGTTAAGGGGCTAGAAAGTGATAAAAGAATGAAAGAAAGGGTGGTAGGGAAGGCATTCTTGAGGAGGTGGTATTTGGGAAGAGATGAAGATTTGGGAAGATTTCAATGAAGTAGGAAGTGAGCCACAGCAAACACACGAAGAGATCAGCCATTCTCAAAAGCTCTGAAATGGGGGCTTGGAGAGTTCAAGGAATAGTAAGGAGTCCAGTGTGTCTTGAGGAAAGAGGGACAGAAGTGCAGGGGTAAGGGGGAGGCAGGAAATAAAATTAGAAAGGAAGACGTGGCTAAAAATGTAGAGCCTTGTGAGCCACAGTAAGGAATTTGGAATTTTATTCTGAGTTTGACGGGAAATTACTGGAGTTTTTTTTTTTTTTTTTAAATCTGGAAGATAACAGGTAGGAGTTTGATGTTCAATCAACTTGGCTGTTATATAGAAGACTGTTCATAATAGCTGTTAATTTTGGTGTGATGTATTTCAAAAATTCAAATTTCATTGGTGGGCCCAATCCCTTAAACAATATCAATTTGGACTCTTTAATTATCATCAACCCTTTGATAACTGTAGGAGAACTTCAAGAATTGAATTGCAGTATGTCTAATACGATATTATTTATGGTTAAAAAAAAATACGTTGCCAGGTATTCTCAACTCAGGCTGCACATTTGAGACACCTGGGAGATTTTTAAAGCTACCTTTGCAGACCGTGACACCTGGAGATTCAGACTCATTTTGTTTGGGTTGGGGTCCTGGTATTGACATTTTTTTAAAAGTACCCCACATGTTTACAATGTGCAGCCTGGTTTGAAAATCACTGCCATCAACTTTACCTGTGCACGCAGTACACTAAAATATAAAAGGTCCTGAAAGACAAAACCAAACTGACAGGATGGCTTGCCCTTGGGGAAGCTAATAATAAATGATGATCAAAGAGGACTTCAGGACATTTAAATGCTCATGGTGAGACTATATTCTTGATACCTCGACGAATAAAGTATATGTAAATTAAAAATGGTGACTATTTAAAAGAATAAAAGAGTATATAATAGCTTCTTTTGTAAAGCTTACAAGGCATGTGATTTTTTTCCCTTTAGGGACAATACTGCTTGAGCAGCTGTTGCGCTGCATCATTTGTCCTAAATCACACTTTAGTGTGGAAGGAAGCAAATAGGATGATGCCAGCAAAGTGATCGGATCATATTTCACTAATTTGCACTTTCCTATCACATCAAACTAATCGGGAAGAAGGATTTTAAAGTTCACCTTTTGTTGATGCAATAAAATAGGATCAAAGCCCTTGATTTGGGCCAGTTAAAGTTTGTGGCCTACTGGTCATCTGATCAGTTTGGTTTGGCAATAAAATCCGATTGAAGAAAGATGAAGTAAGGTTTTTAGTCTCAACAGGGCCTCTCTTTAACAATGAGAGCTATACCCTTAGTTCTTCATGCAAAGAGCAGATTTTTAGTAAAATGGTGACAGAAGCCTGTCATAGATTTCAAATAATAATAAATTGAATTATATCAGAAAGTCATCAGGTTCTTATTGGACATACTTCACTGGTATCCACCTGATTTTGCAGAAAATACGTTTGGGTTTGACTCTTCAATGCTTATTGTCTTCATTGATTTGGCAAATTTACCTCCAAGTTTTAGATTCGTCATTTGTAAGACGGAGAAATATTGTGTCTATGTGACTACTGTTGTCAGGATTATTTAAAATACTACAAGTGCTAAATGTCATGTGAGTCGTTATAATAATATGCACTCAAAAGAGTTTGAGCAAGAAAGAGCATGAGCTTTGGAGTCTGACAACCAAGATTTGAGGCCAGATTTCTTCATTTGCTTGGTCTAGCATCATGGTCAATAACTGAATTAGTCTGAAATCCAGATTCTTAATCAAAAATTTTTGTCATAAACCAGTTTTTGATTATTAGTTTAAGTAAACTGTGGACTACATTATTTACTCAAACTTTTATTTCCTTCTGCCCTTGTCACTTCCAAATATCCCATCAGGAGTAACACAATGCTTGCTTTTTCTTTTCTCCTTTTCCTCTTTTTACTTTACTTCCATCCCATCTCTTTTCCTAATGAAGTCTCAACTCTGCCCTATCGATTTGCCCCAAAGGCACGCAAGTGACAACACCTACAAGGATGTTCAAAAACTGGGTGGATCAAAATGTTTACCATTGCTGGGCTTCCCTGGTGGCACAGTGGTTGAGAATCCGCCTGCTAATGCAGGTGCAGGGGACACAGCTTTGAGCCCTGGTCCGGGAAGATCCCACATGTCACAGAGCAACTAAGCCCACGCACCACAACTTCTGAGCCCGTGCGCTGCAGCTACTGAAGCCTGCTCGCCTAGAGGCTGCGCTCTGCAACAGAAGAAGCCACCGCAATGAGAAGCCCGCGCATCACAACGAAGAGTAGCCCCCACTCGCTGAAACTAGAGAAAGCCCGCTTGCAGCAACGAAGACTCAACGCAGCCAAAAATAAAGTTAATTTTTTAAAAAAGTTTACCATTGCTAATTTTTATGATTACAAAGAGGTACGTGATCACAAATAATACTATATATATCAATACAGTTTTTTAAACTATAATTTTAGAGTACTGAGTTTTAATTTCCTTTTTTACTCTAATTCTTACTTGGTATTTTTGTTTCCTGGAAAATATATGGCCATAATCAAAGGAAGACAATGTGTCTGACGAGATCAGGTTCATTACCCTTTGACACTAGCATTTGGTTGTCTAGAAGCTCAGTGGACTCACACCAAAATATTGTTATCCCTTTTTACATCACATTTAGAAGTCAGTGATATATACCAAAATATCCTGATTTCTCCATGTAATAGTTCACAGTTTTTGCAATGAAAAACTTTTCTGGACATGAGCCAATCCTTATACGGAACTTGAGTTCTAATGTATTAACCTGAAAATATAGTGACTAGATGCTCAGTAAAATTATTACTGAATGAAATAAGAATCAACAAATTGAAACGCTCTATTGGAAAAAAATGAATATGTGATCCCAAATAACAACGTATTTTTATCCTTCTCACAAAAACAATGCTATAGAAAGACCAAACACAACTTTATGCGATAACAAATACCCTGGAAGATGGCAGCATGATGCCTGAATTGGCTGAGGTAATAAAACGACTGTGGAGAGATCCAGGAATTCAGGCCTGCTTTGAAAGGGCATCTGAATATCAGGTCAATGACTCAGCAGCTTAGCAAGTGAATGCGGTTTGACAGGAACTGTAGCTGAAACATTTACATTTAAGAATTGTAACTCTGTATGCTCTACATTTGTAATCACAAATGATGAAAGTAAATGGCTTTACATTTTATCATACTAAAAAGCAAGTGAAGAGAAAGAAAAAAAGATCAAGATGATGTAAATAAGATGTAAAAAACATAACCACAGGAGCATTTTAAATAACTAATTTTGAACCTATATGTCTGAGAAGATATATATGTTGTAAATATTTTCTCCCAAATAAAAAGATTTAATCCTTACACACTAAGTTCAGCATGAACACAGACTGGTAACATGCACACTGAGGTCTTGGGCTATTCACTTCATCTCTATTCAAGTTACTAAAATCATCTTCTAAAATAACCTTATTAATGATACATGCTTTGGCTCCATTGGTTCGATGGGCATGATATAGCATTTTAGAAGAAAGTTATGTATTGATTTGAAAAACATTTGTATATTGTGGGATTCTTTTTGAGTCTCAAGCAAGATTATATAATTTTCACAACTTTTAGCCATAAGGAAATTAGGATGTTGTAACAATGTTTATAATTTCATTATCAAAATGATTTTAAATTTCCATTTTAGTAAGTGGTCCTTGACCTGTCCCCTGGTTACATGCTTATAAGCACGTGTGCACATGCATGTAAATATAATGTAAATACTTATTCTATATTTCTGTCCATGCATATGAATGTGTAAAAGGGTAAAAATAGCAGTTCTTCTGAGGCTCCCAACAGAACATGCTAGCAGTACTTTAAAAAGCAGTTAAGTAAAAGTTAAACAAATGAAAGATTATTTGAGGACAGAACAGTAAGACGTGCATGATGCTTCAGATTTTTAAGCATAACGAGTAGGAGGATTATGGAGAGAAAACAAACCATATAAATTCTAGGAAAACATAACAACAGTCTTCTGTGATTGCTCATTCGTTTTCATTTTAAATTCCAAAATCCAATGGACATATTGCCCTTGGAGGAAAGTCCTGCTCTTATCTCTCTGATGACCTAGAGAATGGATATCATCCTCTGATTACATCAACAATGTTTTAATACTAAGCTATAGTATAAAACATTGCTTTTTGATATGAATCATTGATAAAGGCAGTCACAATCAGAAACTGAATTATGGAATATTCTCATAAAATGTTGCTTAGCAATGTTCTGGGGAGAGAAGAAGAGAAGGATAGTTCAACACTTGTAATTCATACATTTAGTTTCAGATACACATTACTGGTTAAACATTTTCCCTTAAAATAATGTAACTTGTATTTGCAATTATATTATCATTATGTTTACCAAATTCTTTGCTCTTTGATAACAAAAAATTTTACACATTGTATACCCAAAATGGGCAAATAGAACGACATTTTATTGTTTTTCCTAGACTTTCTAATCTTTAATTTTAGCTTTTTTCTTTGTTTTGACACATAAAATATATTTTACACTGGGACTATCACATTTCAGATTCATATTAAAAGCATCTGTCTGTTCTTCAAGTTTAACAAATCTACGCAATATCTATTTGCATCCATTTTTGTGAACCTCGCCAGTAATGTAATGATTTTTTTTGTTTTGTTTTTTTTTGGGGTTTTTTTGGCTGTGTTGGGTCTTCGTTTCTGTGCGAGGGCTCTCTCTAGTTGGGGCGAGCGGGGGCCACTCTTCATTGCGGTGCGCAGGCCTCTCACTGTCGCGGCCTCTCTTGTTGCGGAGCACAGGCTCCAGATGCACAGGCTCAGTACTTGTGGCTCACGGGCCCAGTTGCTCCACGGCATGTGGGATCTTCCCAGACCAGGGCTCGAACCCGTGTCCCCTGCATTGGCAGGCAGACTCTCAACCACTGCGCCACCAGGGAAGCCCAATGTAATGATTTTTAACCACCCACATCGATTTGCAAAGAGCCGTAGAATAACGACAGGAAAAAGAAAGTTTTCATTTAAAATTTAAAAATTTAAATGTTAACTTTCTTTTCCCTTAGGGATTCTTAAAGGGAAGATTAAGTGAAAGCCTGCTAAGAAAAATAGTTAAATAGCCATTGCTTTCTTCCAAAAATTAACAGCCGATTTTTTTCTTTCAAATACTTACATTCACGTTTTAAAACTAAATATACTATCAGATTGATAACACATCCACTTTATTTCATATGCATTATATAGGGCAGGGGTCTTTCTTTTCCTTCTCCTCTCTTCCTTTCTACCTCCCCTCCTTCTTTTCCTTTCTTTCCTTCCTTCTGTCTATTTATTCATCCACCCGTCCATCCATCCATCCATTCTTTTGTGTGAAAGTGAGATATGTTATTCTCTCAAACCTAGCAACCCTTTAAGTTGAGGCCAGCAAAGAGGTGAGTCCTAATCAGAGAATGTTGTTTGTTGGCTACGTAACACCTCTCCCCTAATCAGTACTAGCAAACTGAAAGAAAAGGGTCATGAGAGTGGGAAACATTTTAATTAATACTTCATGGTTTGCTGACTGGGCTGTCCAGTGTGTGACTTAAACTCCACGTTTTAAGATTCAACATGGACTTTACTAGGAGAATAGTATTTTTATATGATTAGAAAAAGAATCATATTTTTTAAGTGATTTGAGCTGGATGTATTCAGGGCCTCTGGTTTGTTTTAGACCACAGGCTTGAGCACCCAAATTCTATATCTGTTTATTAAAATGAACATCTTAAATGCAAATTTGTCACTCTGCTACTGCTTCTGCTTTGCTTGAGATCATTTATGCATGCAAATAAAAGTACATTAAAATGTGTCTTTACCAAAGCATTCATTCAGCTATCATTAAAATGAATTTAATCTCTGTCATGGCAGGTATGTTTTTGTTTGGTTCGGTTTGGTTTGGTTTTTGTTCCTGCATGAGCTGACCAGTAGTATACTACCACATATGCAGCCCTGAGTTAACAGGAAATTCACCAAGGACCTGGCTTCAAAAATCGATAAACTAGAACATTTTTCCAATACCTTCTTCTGATATTTCTATCTTTGTCTTTTTTAATAAAATTAAACTTTATTAGAATAAAACATGGTGATAAATTTTCACATTATACATGTATGTGTTTCTGAAGTGTGACTGTCTATTGGTCCTTGGCCAAAATCCCTTTGAGGTACTTGGCAATTCTTAGTTTATTTCAGCTTAAAATCAGAAAGTTCCTCCAAGAATAAATTATCTATATTGCTGTTGAATTTATTAAAAAAATAAAATAAAGTAGCATTGGCTTTCAAGGCATTGTGCTAGGCGCTCACGCATAACAGCCCTTCAGCTTATTCCCTGAAAACGTCAACTGTTGAGTAATAACTAATATTCAGTTAGATTATACCTCTCAAATTCTGTCTAGATGGATACATGCCCATTATGATCTTCCTATTTAGGCTATATGTATAAACTTGGTTCAATATAATGGGCAATTTTGTCATAAAAACCTTACCAGGCTATTGCTATCTCTATTTAACAATTTTATAGAAATAGCCATATTGCTCAGCTCCTAAAGCCTTAGTATCAAAAGTGTATAATAAGTGATTTTCAACTGTTTTTAAAGCAGTGATACAGTTTGTTTTAGTCCAAAGACATGATCTGGTTTGAAGGATGAAGCTAAGAACAGTTTGTTTCCTCTAATCTAACAGACTCTTCTAGACCACACAGCTTAATCAGATTCACTCCTGCCTCTCACCACCTGTGAGAGATCCTGTGGGCAGGAGGAGGACAGTATTTCTCCTGGTAACAGTAGGGTTTTTAAATATGGCCTCCAGTGAAGAGTGAAGGACACACTGAGGCACTGATGGAAGCGAAGAAGAGGTTGGAGAGGATACAGTGTGGAAATTCAGCTTTCTATCCCCAGGAGTGTGATTTGGGAGTGGGTCAGCAATTTCATGAACTAGTTCCAGCATGAACCAGCAAGAAAGTCAAAAGTTTCTTCTGTTACTGAGCTAACCAGATATAGTCATGGCTCTTAATGAAAACCATTCCGATTCTTAAACGAAACAATCCAGGAGAACCAACACAACCACCATCAAATTATGATATTAAAACCAGTCTCTCTCTTAAAATTTGAAGTGTCTACATACAAACAATAGCCTTTTGAGACTAGTCTAGTGACTATCATTACAAGGTAGCATTTTGGGGGATGATCTAAGTCCTATAAGGAGAGCTTTCTTCTCAAATGTCTATTCAGACGCTAGTGAATCCATCACATCGTCCTTATAAAATACAAGCTAAGGCAACATTCATCCAGTTGCCTTTTAAAAAAAAAGGTCCCACAGGTCAGCTGTGTGTCACACCCAGTGCTCTGCAACACCCCAGCCACCATGTTCTTGTAATTCTGAGGAGCAGCGTTGGAAAAGTACCAGTCTGGAGTTTCATAATTTTAATGGGCTCTAAACTAAAAATTCATTTGTACTCAATACTGATATCTTCTAGTACAAAGTTAAAATTATATATGCTATTTTGTTTGTTTTTCTTATTAGCTACCTGAACGATTTGGACAGAAGAGCAGCTCCTGGCTACGTCCCAAATGAGCAAGATGTTCCACATTCTCAAGTGAAAACAACTAGAATCACTGGAACTCAATTCTCCTGTTAAAGACTTGCATTTCAGGTATGATCCAATGTCTCTTTGAACTCTCAACAGAAACATGCACCAGACACATTATTTCTTCATGGAGAAGAGCTCTAACCCATGGTCAAGTGCAGTGAGTCCTTGGGCGTGCTCACTAGGCCTCAGGTACTTTCAGTACCACTGTCTTTCATTGCCCTCCTGTAGCTCTACATGCCAACCCTCACCCTGAGCCTCATCCTTTCCCTCCAGTAAAAATGCCTGTCAGGCTTCCCTGGTGGCGCAGCAGTTGGGAGTCCGCCTGCCGATGCAGGGGACAGGGGTTCGCGCCCCGGTCCGGGAAGATCCCACATGCCGCAGAGCGGCTGGGCCCGTGAGCCATGGCCACTGGGCCTGCGTGTCCGCAGCCTGTGCTCCGCAACGGGAGAGGCCACAGCAGTCAGAGGCCCGTGTACCGCAAAAAAAAGACTCTGTCTTGAGTAGGTGGGAGCTAGATTTTATTTTCCTCATAGTTGAAACTGATATCCTACTTTGAAAAAAAAAAAAGGAAATATATTTAAAATAACATTTAACCAAGAGGTGCCAGGGATCCTATTTCCTGTGCCTTCCTACTCTCCCATTTGCTTGAAATATTCTTAATTTGTTTTCTTAGTTTAAAAAAAATGAAAATAATTGAGAATTATTTGAATGTGACGCTATTTATTGGAATAACAAAGCCTATTTTATAAGCATGGTTTGGGTATAAAGATGAGTCCATTATTTTCATTGCTGTTGCATTATCAAGACACTCCTAGAAATTCTATTGTAAAATGACTCATTTACTATACCGAGAAGTCGAAATCCATACCATAGTGTTAGAAAATGTCCCTTGACACTTAAGTACTTCTCCCTATGATTTCGGATGTGATGGAATATTCAACATTAAAACCATGTTTTAGATGTACCCCTTGGTAATGAAAAAAGTCAGTAAAAACATAGTCCAGTCATTCATGTATGAGATAATGGGAATATTTTTTTAAAGTATAAAAAATGAAGAAAATGTGACATGAATTATTTGTATCCATTTATGAGGGAAATTTGTTTCACTGGGATCAAAGTTTAATATTTTTTAAGTATTAAAACTACTGACACATAATATATCATTAGAATAGTTATTACATGGATGGCCAGGATATTTTCAAGTTAATATGGAAGAAAGCCCTTCAAAATTTACCCCTCATTTTCAGGCCCACAAATAGTTAATTTTCTGAAAGATGAACCAAAGATCAAACCAGGATAAAGGAACTGCAAAGACCGGGATGGACATCTCTCTTGGCAAATGTAAGCTGTTTGTCTTCGGGCTTGTCATCACTGTGGTACAGTTCCTCTTTAGCAACTACTTTCTCCAGACTCGTGATCTTTGGTCCAGTTTTCAGAGTTTTCCTTTGAGAACCCAAGTCCAATTCCTCCTCTCTGCCCCTCCTAAGCCTGTCCATGCATTTGTGGCACACTCACTTTTCTCTCTTACTCTCCTTTCTCCTCTCCAAATTTCTCACTGAAACACAGACTAGAAGCTGAGTGTAGGCCTTGGGGCTAATCCTACCAAGGTCCCAGTCCCAGGTTCTCCATTAATTAGCAGCAGTTTTTGAGGAATAAAGCTACTTTTTCTTTACTTGCCTCATGCGGTTGTTGTGAAGATTATTTGAAATGAAGTACCAGCACAGAGTTATAACTTGGTGTTCGCTTACCTTACATAAGTTAATGGAATTTTCTGGATCCTAGACTGTCTGGATCATAATAAGCCAATTTTAACACTTAATGCCGTACATTGAACACCTAGAATGACCCAGTCCTGGTCATTCTCTACAACATCAACCAACTTAGTATCTTGTCAGAAATAGTCACTAGCATGAATTATCTTTTTAATCCATCTATTCCTTGAACATTCCAAGCCTTAGAGTCTTCACACCTACTGCTCTCCTTGCCTAAAATGCTCTGACCCTGGATCTCTGCAAAGACTGGCCTCTTCTTACCATTAAGCTTCCAAATCAAAGGCTGTCTCCTCATGGAGCCTTGACCATCCTATCTACTAACCATCCCTTAATATCCCTGTCACTACTATACCCTGTGGAGTGTGGGTAAGCACATAAGAACAAGCTCTCAGGAGTGGGGGGAGGGAGGGCAGCCTGATTTTTGGCCCTTGATGAGTCCCCAGGTGCAAACACCCTGACAATAGCCAATTTCAACCTACCAACATTATGTCACTAAATGTAGAGTTGGGAAGAAATACGAACAAGCAGTACTTTCTAGCCTCGCCAATGTGAGCCAGTACCATTCATTACACAATTGATAATATCACACTATTTTTCTCTTTTTAAACATACCAATATATGAAATTGCCTTGTTTCTTTATCAGTTTGTTCTTTTTGATTCTGTTTCTGCGTCATGTGCTCTGAGCTCCAGAAGGCCAGGGGCCGTATTTGCTTACAACTCCTGTGATTATCACACTGACCAACCCAGAGCAGGCACACAGTCAATCCTGGCTGGAGGAATAAATGTACTATGCCAGGCACCTATGAACACTACCTTCACACCCTTACTGTAACACGATGAATGGGCATTGCTATCCTTACGTAGGATAAACGGTCAAGAAATGGAGGCTAAAACGAAGTAAAAGGTTTCCCCAAGATCATACACAGAAGTGCTAGAAATGTGATTAAAATGCATATCTTCCTAACTTCAAATATCACACTTCTTACACTGCTTATCACTGATGGGCTGTAAGGTAAATTGGGCTGGAAACCATTCCTTTTCTGTACAGTAAGTGCTTCCTCCAGTGTTGTTGGTCATTCACAATTCCTTTCAAAGAGAAGAGGGAAGGGGGAATAAAAGGACAGTCTATTGGGGAGGTATCTCTCAGTTGGCAGGGCTCTGTGGTACTTCACCACTCTGTGCTTCTAAAACGAGGCTAGATGCGACGATTGCCAATGAACACACAAAACCTCAGAAAATCATGTTCATTTCCTGAAACATCAAGTTCACTCAGTACCAATATCATATTCATACATTTTTTAAAACAATTTTTTGAATATTATACAGCATTTGCATTAGGATGCTAGACTTTCATTGGTGTATCATCATTTTCCTGTCCTTTTATAAGTCTTTGGTTAATTTTGTAAAGCATTTTAAGTTGTATAAGTGATCTATTCTACTTTCATGTATCACCGGCCCTTATGAAGGAATGAGAAAGGTCTTGCTAATTCTCTATTACAGTATTGATGCTAAAATGTAAGATGCTTGTGAATTGGATTGTGAAGCTCAGTTAAGACTTATTTTGACATAACATTTTCTATACTATGCAACTATTACCTCTTTCGCACCCACTAAAACAGGTTTTGAGCTCTTTTGTTTTCTTAATAGGTTTTGCTTTCTCTCTGGCTTAAGAGGGTGTGTTATTAAAGGCACTGTCTATGAGGAAGAGAATGTGGAGAATTTCTCTAAAAACAAATATTTAAACAATAAAATTTTGAAAATACTTAAATTTTACTATAAAACAAAAAACACAGCTATACGTACTTTTAAGGAACTATTTTAATCATTTAAATACATTTTTAAGTTCAGTCACAGCAATTGAGATATATTAATCCCTTAATAAATTCTCACAGCTAAATCACTTTTTTTCAAGTGTTAAATAGGTTTATCCTAAAGCACACAGGCTTTTGCAGTGTAACATTTCATAGTATTTCAAAATAGGAATTGTAAAAAAATAAGGTACCTTCCAACTTCGTTTCAGTAAGTGCCCAGGTACTCACATTAGCACTGATTTGTATTCACATAGCATAAATCATCCTAAGACTATTTAAAACTAAAGACTTAATTTACATATTAAATTCAAGAACTATAGAATTTCAAACAGGAACATCGAAATGAAAAAATGCTCTCTGTCCAAGTACTGTATCATCCTCATGTATCACCTAATTTAATGCAAATTTCCTTAGAGCTCTTATCAAACCAGAACTCCAACTGTCAAACTGGTAAAATTAATTCTCCTTACAGAAGTTACTAAGTAAACAGAAAATGCAAAGCAAACGTGAGCCCTTTTATTGCTATAAAATAATTCTGCAGGGCAAAGAACTTACATATTTACAAGGATTTATCAGTTATAAAGAAGTCCTTTCTTCCTAATTGCTTTATGATTAAAAAATAGAACTGAAAGGACATAAAACTATACGGAAGCTAGGGAAAAGAGGTCAGCAACCATTACAACATAGAGCTTTAGGTTTTGTACCTGTTATATAACTATTTGCAACAGTGTTTAGTGGATCCATGATATGAAATGAATCATAATTGTTTTGAATTTCAAGTTGAATCATGTGCACTATGTTCATTCCTGTGGGAGTATGAGACAGCTTAGCAGTGAGTCTGGTTGTCTACCCAGCAGCTATATCCCAACTTAGCTTTGTTGTTCTCTATTAGATCTCACAGAGCAGTAACTCATGTATAACTACACCTTTGTTTCAGGTATGTTCATGGTTAATGTTACCAAAATTATAAGCTATATAAGATGATGTCTAATTTATTCTCATGATAGAATTTACTTTGATGACTTTAAAAATTATATTATTCAATAATCAGAGAATTATCTAGTGGGTATTTTAAGTTACACACACACATTTAGTAGGAAATATATGATGGTATTAACAATTACGGGAGTCTAGAGACCCAGCTTCCCTTGTGGTTGTAAATCCTTTTGATTCTGTTTTTAATAAAAAGCAAGTAAGGGATTTAGAATGACCTCTGTGCATATACTTTTTATCTGCAAGCATCTGCCCTAATCTATTTTCAGAACTGGGTACCAGGGAAAGACTTGGTTAAGCCATTTTGCTGTGGCTGTGTAGTGGTGACACAGATCTACCCGTTGGCCCTGACATACGTAGCCATCTTAGGATTTTATACCTAGACTTATTGTGCTGATCAATTTATAATGCATATAAAAGTCGAATCACTGTGCTGTACACCTGAAATAATATAATTTTATATGTCAACTATACTTCAATAAAAAAATTAAAAAGTTATACCATCACTGATATAGTCAAATACGTTGAATAAATCCCATTCAACAGAATAGTTTAAAATAAATTTCTACTCAGATTAGATCCTATTTTTCTGTGCTCAAATATATAAATGATGTCAGAAATTGTTATTTTTCCAAGAGAGTCACATGCTTACAGGATGAGCAAAGACATCTCACAAATAAATTAGCTGCAGTAACATTATTAATTTTTAGGTATCCTAGACTATTCAATGAGTTTGCAAACACTATAAAGGGCATATTATTCCATAATAGTCTCTTCTGATATGAAATGTAAATAATCTTGTGTGGCCAAATATTTAGCCAACTGTTTAACATAAACTAATAAAACTCAGTAACTTTCCCAACTGTTTAAAATGGACTATAAATCTCAACTCTTTAATATAAATCCATAAAACTGATGGCTTGCAATATATAAATATCATGGGCAGTTTAACAAATAATTGATGTTCACTTGTCGCTTAAAAGCCTAGCCTGTGAATTTTTAGTTACATCATACATTTCAGGCATTTAAACCCGTTTTCTTTACTATTTAAGAATCCTTACTTAAATATCAGACTTAAGGAAACATGTATTACATACATACATACATAAGTAAATAAATAAATAAAACCTTTCCAAAATGAGAATTCCAAGTTCCATTTAAAGTCTCTAAAGCTCTAGTTATCTTAACTACTCAGGGAATTAAGGTTATTCAAGCTATATCACATATCCATTCACCTCATTAATTATCCCAGTAGATTTGACCAATCCAGATATTCAGTCAGCAAGTATACAGGCTTTCCTCTGATTTCTATTACTGTTTTTCTCAGAATAGTTATGGTGGAGTGTATATTTGCATTTCTTCCATGCTCCACTTTGGGAATCTCCAAATTTTTTCAGTCGTTACAATGCCTTACACCTCTAAAATAAGCCCCAACTTAAAATTTAGATGAAGAGCTAAACATGAAAAGAGAAGTATAAAAAACAAATTACTACAACAGCAGCAAGACAAAATGTAACCTTTCTTAGACCTAACGTAATATCCAGGAGAATCAATATAAAAGCAAAACTCCAGCCACTGGTCTGATTTGCTAATGAGCATTTCAGTTCAATAATAGCAGATGGCATTAGAGAAACCTGGTCAATGCTCCCTGGACCTATGTCCTAACGTCAATCTGCACAGAAAATAAAAAAAAAAAACAACTATTTATCAAGTGAGTCATAAAATGAGAGGATTATTAGCATGCAATCTAAGACAGACTTTCAGAAGCCGTTTTACCAACATGAATAAAACCCAAAGACTGAGTAAACTTTGTCCTCCCTTCCTTGGGAGAGAGCTAAGCATATTTAAACATGTTTATTAGAGGCTGTAAGATGTGTTGAGAGAACAGTAGGCTAAAGGTCATATTACATAACTTATACCCCTTACCAACTGTGTATATTTGACTGAAGAGGAGAATAGCTATCTCTTACACATAGGTGTTAATATCAACAGCAGGCTACAGAGAAGCTGAATTATCAAACTCAGGAGATAGCTAGATGGTCCACTTAAGGAATGCAACAATGATTCACTTTGTTATAAAGCAGAAACTAACGCACCATTGTAAAGCAATTATATCCCAATAAAGATGTTTAAAAAAATTAAAAAAATAAAAATAAAATAAAATAAATAAAAAGTTTAAAAACTCCAAAAAAATAAATAAAGAATGCAACAAAACCACTGGGAAGGGGAAAGTTCTCAACTTTTGCCCAGTCACCTGTTCGATAACACAAAGAGTTACTATCTGACCTGGGGAAAGAAGACTCCCCAACAAAGATAATTCCAATCTACTTGGTGAGGGTTTGAGAGCTAACAGTAGACACTATGTAGTACTAGTTAGACACCTCTAATCTAATTAAGTAGACTTAACGAGCTTCACAACAAAGCTTAACAACATTCACAGAGTCACTATCATACACAAAGAACCTATCACGGCACCTGGTACACAGCAGCCTCAAATATCAGTTGAATTAATAAACCTCGGGCAAGTTGCTTAAAGGGCTCATGAAAAAACAGGAATAATAATTGTACCTATCTTATAAGTTTAGGGTGAAGTTTAAATAATTGTTGGCTAAAAGTTTAAAAGTCTGAATGCATATTTATTATCCTTGCTTCCATAAGAATGCTTACTGAATTTTAAAAATTAAATTTGTTGGCTAATTTTTACATAATATAACCTAAAGTCAGTACCGTCCTCTTCCTCCACTTTTATCACAAGTCTGAAACTGCAGAGGATTTGGTAATTAGCAGCACTTAAAATAGGCTTTAGTGTCACTGAATTTAAATTTCCAAACCACACAACGATTGAATTCCTAAAGGTTGTTTTCAATATTGTGAGCAACTGCTCTTTCAATCTACTATTAAATGGAGTGATTTTGCATTGGTACACATATATATTTGAGGAATTTTAGTTCTATGTATCTGTTCTCCATTTGGTTATGTGAAAGGTAAAGTACTAACACTACAATGTGTTGTACTTTTCATTATCTTCAGTAAATCAGCTGGTTGACATTTAATATCCCAATATAGTTATTACCTTTGAAATCTCTGTACAGCTAGGATGTTCCCTGGTACTTAATATCTTAGGATTAAGCTATTATGAAAGCCCCATAATTTTTCCTTTGCCTCTGGTCTCTTCCTCATCAAATCTATCTTCTGAACTCAGATCAAAGTGACTTACCATAACAATAAGCAAACAAAAACAAACAAATGTTAATTCCCTACCCACAAATCTCCTATAGATCCTCATTGACTACAAAATAAAAACTAATCTTCTCATGTAATGTAAAAGACATAGTAAATCTATTTCTGGCCTAACACCTCAGGCTTACTCCTGCCTGCTCAAAACTTTTGCCCTTGCTGCCTCTATTCTTTTTACACAACTATCATCTTCTGCAGTTTCTGATCACTCCATTTCAAATTACAACCCACCCTCTACACTTCCTATCAGATACTGATATCCTAAGTGTATTCACACACCCACACGCAAACACACACACACATAAACACCACCATCATCCACTTACAAGGTTCTCAAGACTGAATCATCTCTGGTACCTGAAATATAATAAATGCTCAATAAACAAATATTTGCTGAATAAATGAATAAGTATCAGGCCATATACCTCAGTGTTTTTACCTTAATCTTCACATTTCCAAAAATATAATTATTTGCCCCAAGCATGCCATGTTCCTTGATGACTTGTACATGCACTTTATGTAAAACTCCTCCCTCCATTCCATTAACATGGATTCTATTCATTTATTTGCAAGTATTTATTGAATGTCTATTATGTGTCAGGCACGGTGCCTGGTACTGGGAATATAGGCATCACTAATATAGATAAGGTCCCTGCCCTCATGAGGCTACTATTCTATTAGGGCAATGATAGCTATTAAACATGTGAAAAAATAAACCACTTATTTATTGATTGTGGCAGTTACTATAAAAGAAATAAAGAGAGTGATAAAATAGAAAAGAAATGGGCAATAAAAAGAGTTAAGAATTTACATCGACATTCAAGGTGGTTACTTGTGAAGGAGATATTGACATTAAGACCTGAAAGTTGGGAAAGAAGCAGCCTTATGGAAGGAAGAAAGGAACTGTGTCACGTGGAAAGGAGATGGATTACGCAAAAGTCCTGAGATAGCAAAAAGGTAGATTTATATTAAAGGAACTGTTACATGGTCCCTCAGGCTGATGTAAATCTTCCTCTGGGCTCACGTTTTACCTTATATATTAGAATATTACATAATATTATAATAATGTATTTTTCTCTTTACAAGACAGCAAGCTCTTTGAAGATAGTGACCAGTCCTTTTTTTTCTTTAAGTGGGAAAGGCAATTTTAGTAACAATTCAAAATTCAGAAGCCATAAAGGAGAAAAGAACATTTATAAATAAAATTATAGAAAAATAAAAGTATATGGAAAAAAACCCACCATACACAATAGCAAGTGACAACACACAGGGAATACATAGATAAATTGTGAAAACATGGACAAAAAGTTAATTCCCTTATTTTATGTTAGGAAAAGTCCAAGAACCTTACAGACAGGAGTTCAAATGATGTTGTAAGCTTTTAACACTTGAGACAAATGCTGTATTTACTCAATCATTAAAGCAACCTCACAATATAGGTACTGCAATTATCATTTATTCATCAGGAACCTAAGGTACAGAGAGGTTAAGTAACTTGCCCAAGGTTACCCAGCTTATAGGGGACAGAGTGACCATGTCCTTTTATCCTTGTGTTGGTAGGCCTAGCACAGTGTCTAGTACATAGAACACAAATGATAACTGAATGAATGAATGGAGGTAAGAGGAGCTAAGAGAAGAGGGAAGAATCATAGTATCAGAAGTATGGTAGCTTCCAATCTTCTTGTGGGCTCTGGATATTTAAGAATATGCATAGACTTTGATCAAAATCCCTAAGACCAATAGATGTCTTACTAAAACTCTAAACTGCTGTAAATTTTCCAGTTGCTCAAAGTCAGTATGTGAATTATTTTGCTCCAGGCTGCATGAATACCAAAAACAGTAAATAAATGTTCTCTTTTTCTTTAGTCCTTGAGCTGCAAATTGGTCAAACAAGTCTTACTTTATGAACAGTCAAAACTGAAAGACTACCTTTTAAACAGATGGGAGCATTCAGTTATAAGTCCAAATGTTCATCTTAATGTAAATTTTGGAAGATATTTGTATGATTCTTTTTTCTGTTATTTTTGTTTTTTTAAAGAATGCTTAATGTAGGTGGACAGAGATCTGAGAGAAAGAAATGGATTCACTCCTTGAAGGAGTTATATGAATTATATTTTGTGCTGCACTCAGTGCCTATGATATGCTCTTGGTGGAAGATGAAGAAGTGGTAAGTCTAAAAGGAAAACACGGTCAAGGTAAAAAATAAGCAGTTGTGCTTTCCAATATGAATACCCCATTTCCCAACTCAGTTAAGACCTTCCAAAGACAGATGTTACTTCTACATCCTTGTTCATAATGCCCACCATTAATATCTTGCAAATAACAGTCCTACACATTTTCATCTTTTATACCTAACAGAACAGAATGCATGAAAGCCTTCACCTGTTCAACAGTATCTGTAATCCCAAGTACTTTGCAACCACCTCCATTGTCCTGTTTCTCAATAAAAAAGATCTCTTTCAAGAAAAAGTAACCAAAGGGCATCTTGGTATCTGCTTTCCAGAGTACACTGGTAAGATACTTTCCTTTTAATTCCATAGTAGTAAAATTGTGTATAGAGATACATTTTTTTCTATCTGGATTTTGATGTGTAATATTTAGGAGGTTGAGGCTTATGATACTTTTCTGAGTCATGTATATGATCCAACCTGGGAAGAATCTTACAAATAAAGAGGAAACCCTCTCTACACTGCCTGCATTAAAGCAAAGCTCTAATGAATAAAGGGGAGGTCGTTAGATAGACCAGGGTTGTTACTCTGTGTAATGTATAATGACATTGCAAACTATATTATCTTAAACATTATAATAGGAGTGTAAATTATATTCCAAATTGGCGTTTTTAAATATATTTCCTAATGAAACCTTGTAATGTTGTACTAGACCTCAGTGGCTCTTCAAAGTCAGAATTAAGTTTCCGGAGGAATAGCTTGAATGAATGAGAAGAGTGACATCTATTTTTCCAATTTTCCTAACTCCTAGAGTTTTAGTACTGAACCTCTTAGCCAATGAATATAAATGTCAGTTTCTCTAAAAGGGTTGTGTTTCTTTTGGAGACTTTTTTTTTTTTTTGGTAAATAGTTATATGCCCTGTTGTTAATGAAATTGTGTAAGATGGAAATATTTATGATTTAAACACAAATATCACAAACACAAATATCACAAACACAATTTCACCACTTAGATATGTGGCTAGCCCAGATGTGCCAGGGGTGTTGAATTGTGTCAAAGTAGCTGTTTGTGCTCATCTATAATGAGTACTTATATTTTTCTTATTTGTAAACATTATGTTTACATATTTATTATATGATTGAATATAATCATGCTTCTGTACTGAAAGTTACCGATTAAATATAGAATCATAATTCAGGGCTGTATGTTTTCTTTTAAGTAATCATCTTTATTTCTCAGAGCAATTTTTAGTTTATGAAAATAATAAACAGAAAAAAGTTTCTACATACTCCCTCTCTGGCCAGCTCCCACAATTTCCCCTATTATAAACATCTGGAAGGGGTGTGGTACATTTGCTACAACTGATGAACAGATATTGATACATTATTAACTGAAGTCTGTATTTCAGGTTAGGGTTAACTCTTTGTGTTCCACAATTCAATGGGTTATGCCAAAGTCATGTCAATGTACCCACCATTACAGCATTATACAAAATAGTTTCACTGCCCTAAAAAATGCCTGTGGTCCACGTCTTCGCTGCCCTCAACCCTTGAAACCATTATCTTTTTACTGTTTCTGTAGTTTTGCCCTTCCGAGAATGTCAAAGAGCTGAAATCATACAATAAGTGCCTCTCACTTTTTGGCTTTCATTCACACAGTTTTTCGTCTCTCCTAGCTATCCCTCAAGGTCCAGCTCAAATAACACCTCATTATGTAGTCCACGCATCTATAATTTCCATTCTTTTCTTCTTTTAGTTCATATTAATACCCATGCACCCAACCCATGCACACATTTACATGCATAATCTTTGACATACATATGGGCTTTTTTACTCACTCACTTTGTTATATAAATATATTAGTGTTTCTACTCTACTGTGAGCTTTCTGACGCAGAGGTTACATTTTAGCCACCTGAAGCCCCCAGGGAGGTAAGCATAGTTCCCAGCACACAGTTCCCAGGAACTTGTTGTGTAAACCTCTGATAATTAACCACTGCCATTTTGATTTTTCAATCCTGAGAACATCAAATAGCAAAGGAAAATCCTAAAACTTATTGATATTACTTATAATTTGATGCTTTTTAAATGCAGTTAAAGTTTACTTCTTTAATTTTTTTTTAACAAGGTCCAAATACCTTTGAAGAGGCAAGGAACTACATCAAGAACCAGTTTCTAGACCTGAATTTAAAAAAAGATAAGGAAATTTATTCCCACATGACCTGTGCTACAGATACTCAAAATGTCAAGTTCGTGTTTGACGCTGTTACAGATATAATAAAGAGAATCTGAAAGACTGTGTGCTCTTCTAATCAATCCTTTTTTCTTCCACTCTTGCTGATGTATACTCTTCAACATATAAAGGTGCTGTGTGTTTAGTTTTAATAGATATTAACTTGTATAACTAGTGTTGTAAGGCAACATTTTTCACACAAAAATTTTAATGTATTGTCACCTGCGTGTGGATGAGTTTTGATTTCTCTGAAATATTGAGGATTGGGGTGTCTTTAATGTCCTCAGTTCTGAAAACTGATACATTTTGGTAACACTATAACTGTACGTATCAGTGACACTGAATTTGCTTGGAAGTAAATTCTGCACTGTGGCCTATTTTTAATGACAGAGCAATGGAAAAAAAGCAAGGTGTTCCATATTACTTCCACTGGCCAGACATTGAGAGGCCTTCATTTTTGCTGATAATGTAACCATGCCTGTAACTGTAGAAACTATTCAAAGATGATACATGTGGTGTTTAACTGGTGTTTATTTTCTTGACTACTCCTATTCAGCCACCTGCAAATGCAATGTTCACTATACATGTACCTGTTGATGGAAATTTCATATGCATCCAATTTTTATTTGCTACTTTTCCTTAGAAAAAACTCATTAATGCTGAATTTACCTTTAGAATTGAGGATTCCAATGATATATTTTTGTACCAATCTGACTGAAAACGGGACCACGTGTGGTCAAGAACACAGGGTAAGGCTGCTCAGGCTGAACAAAGTCCTCAATGGAGTACTTGTTTCCTACATTTTGTTCCAGAGCAGCATGGAACATTATTGTAATTGATGGTTTGGGGACAATAAATCGAGACCTCAAGAGAAAAAAATAATTCAGTGTCTTAGCACTAGTGTGTTTTAGCTTTGTGAATAAGAAGTAGGAAGTAAGAGTGAGTCATTAGGAGACTTTTTTAAAAGAGAAACATTGAACCTCTTGTTAGTAGTGTATTGTGCTGTCTAAACGTTACACCAGATGCTAGTGCTCAAAGCCTACTCTTTAAAAGCTAATTTGGTGCTTTACAAACAAAATCATTATTTATAAACAGAAAAGATGACTTTTTCTTTTTTAAAGTGTGCACTATTTACAACATATACTTGTTAAGCATGTGTGATATCATTTACTCTCTCCACCTGCAGAAGGTGATATATAGATCAGAATAGGAGATCAGTGCTTAAGATCTGTAACTTCTTTGAAAAGAGAGCTAATTAGGTTAGTGTAACTAGATGAGAAGAAAGGAACATAAATTAAGCAATTTGCGAATCTGTAGCTCAGGCGGATTTAGGTAGCCCTGTCTCAGTGTCACTACTTCACTGTTCTGTAACACATTTCCATTCTAATCATGCAAGAATGATCATTATTCGATCAGTAACCTTGACTAGAGTGTTTCTGGCTTTATTTTCAAAAACACGAGGAGTTATTAACAAATACAGTCAAATAAAAACGTTACTATAGTAAGAACAATTAATTTGAAATTTCTTTGCAAAATATAAGTTATTAAGGAGCCTAAGATACCAAAGACAAAAAGTGTACGAGAAAATATTTAGTTCAGGTATTCAGTAAATTTTTCTGGCTAAGATCCATTATCTATAGGACAACAACCCAACATTTTGCTAGGAGCTAGTCAATGCTTTGAGACCTTAAATTAAAATTAGAAATTCTGTCCTTTCATCCATTGCTTTGTTTTTGTTCTCCTGCTTTACTTTAATCTGTTTTCTCTAACAGTGTGAAAAGAATGTTCCAGAAAAGAATATTTTTTGAAATACTACTATTATAACTTAGATTTTGACTCTGACTTACCTTTAGGGTTCCTCTTTTAGATAACATAGGTAGAAAGGGTGAGGTCAGAAATGGGCTTTTAAAAAAATATAACTCATTTCAATCTTTGCAAAAATTAACAGGCATCAGTATGTATTTATGAATATTGTTCTCTGAGAACTTTAGACAATGTTAAATTACCAAACTAAATTTAGAGATCAGTTTGGATTATTTATTTTAAAAAAACCTGTTCAATTCCTTCCAATCCTAAAATTGAACTTTAAAAAACTTTTCTTCACAATCAAAAATAGTTGCTATGCTAAACAACAACTTTAAGAGAAATTTTTAGTTGGCAAATATAAAATAAATGTTTCCATTATTTCTTTAATGGTTGCACTCCTTAAAAATTGAGTCTATTTCTGATTTTACTTTTTAAATGTTTTAATAAAAAAGGGGTTGGAGTGGATACACAGCATTTTGGGTTAATTAAAGAAAGCAGCAAAATGGGAAATATGGGAAGACACACTTCAGCTGGAAGAAACTCACCCTGAGACCAGAAACGTTAAATTTGGTTAGAATCAAAGCATCTGTTTCTGGGGGTGGAGTCAAGATGGCGTACTAGGAAGACGCAAAATGTGCGTCTCCTCACAACTAGGGCACCTAAGGGGATGGGAGGAACCCCCAGTGACCAGATAGGATGTGGGGCATGGGGAGTGAGGGGGAGGAGAAGTGGAGGTGGGACGGGACTGGCGCCCCTGAGGGGCAGCTGGGGGAGGGGGAGGGGAAGGGATCCCACCCCCAAAGGGGGATGGTGGGGGGACCATTGGGAGGGCAGAGGCTCAAACGGGAGCATGGCCAGGCTTCCCCTGCCCACTTGGACCCCCAGGAACTTGTTGAGATCCCAGGCCTGAGCCTCTGCCCACCTAGGCCCCCTCCAGCTGGCAGGTCCAGAGGGAGTGGGAGGGAGGGAAGGGGGAGCAAAAGTAAAGGCCGGACCTCTGGGACCAGCACCGCTGAGGGGTGGCTGGGGAAGGGAAGGAGTTTCTACACCCAGCGGGACCAATCCACGGTTAGGAGTCCAGTGGCAGCAGTGACAGGGGAGACCCTGGGG
Source organism: Orcinus orca (assembly GCF_937001465.1). Taxonomy (NCBI): domain Eukaryota; kingdom Metazoa; phylum Chordata; class Mammalia; order Artiodactyla; family Delphinidae; genus Orcinus; species Orcinus orca. The sequence goes on from NC_064567.1 coordinate 82,607,152, forward strand.
GAGATGCATGAAGGAATGGAAGGGAACGGGGCCAGCGCTTTCCCTGTCCACATAGGCATCAGGGAGCCTCTTGGGCTCCCAGGCCTAATCCTCTGCCCTGGAGCCTCCCTCCTGCTGCGCAGACCCCAAGCCCCGCCACTACACCCCCACCCAGAGCCCTACCTCTACACTCAGAGACCCCCTCTGAGACCCCCTCCAACAAGCGGGCCTAAACCCCGCCGACACACCCTCACTCAGGGCCCTACCTCCAAACTCTGGAACCCCACACTCCAGAGGCCCTCCTTTCCCCTTCTGCGCAGGTCCTAAGCAGAGGCCCCACCCCATGCTTGCACGTGGCCCCGCCTAGGCCCCGCACTATGCTCAAACATCACCCCCCCAACTCACCTAGGTCCCACACCACATCAAACCCCACTCCTGCCTAAGTTACACTGCCCCCCCCCACAGCCAAGGCTTTTTTTTTTCTTTTTTCCTCTTTTAGATTGGCAGTCTGTTTTACTTTGCTGATTCATTGTTGCTGATTCTTTTATATTTTTATTTTTCCTAACAAATATTTTTCTAATTTTATTTTATTCTTTATACTTTGTTAGTGATCTCTCCCTTTGGCTTGCTCTCTTCCCACCCTTTTTTTCTTTTCTTTTTTCTGTCGTAGTTGCAGACCTTGTTGCAGTTGTTTCAATTATAGTTTTATTTTTCCTAATATATTCTTTATCTTTCTAATTTTATTTTTTGTTTTTTATTCTTTGATACTGTACTGCTTTTCGTTTTTTTGTTTTGTTTTGTTTTTTACTGTGCCACAAAGTTTGAAGGATCTTGGTTCCCAGGCTGTAGGTCAGGCCCAAGCTCCTGTGGTGGGAACTCTGAGTCCAAACCACTGGACTAACAAAAACTCAGACCCCAGGGAATATCAATCAGAGTGAGGCCTCCCAGAGGTCCTCATTGCAGCACCAAGGACCCAGCTCTATCCAACTGCCTGCAAACTCCAGTGCTGCATATCTCAGGCCAAACAACCAGTAAGACAGAAATACAGCACCACACATCAAAATAAATAAATAAAACGAAAAAAAATTTGTTACAGATGAAGGAGCAAGGTAAAAACCTACAAGACCAAATAAATGAAGATGAAATAGGCAACCTACCTGAAAAAGAATTCAGAGTAATGACAGTAAAGATGATCCAAAATCTTAGAAAGAGAATGCAGAAAATACAAGAAACATTTAACAAGGATCTACAAGAACTAAAGAGCAAACAAACAGTGATGAACAACACAATTACTGAAATTAAAAATACTCTGGAAGGAATCAATAACAGAATAACTGAGGCAGAAGAACAGATAAGTGACCTGGAAGATAAAATGGTGGAAATAACTGCCAGGGAGCAGAATAAAGAAAAAAGAATGAAAAGAATTAAAGACAGTCTCAGAGACCTCTGGGACAACACTAAATGCACCAAGATATTCAAATTATAGGGGTCCAAGAAGAAGGAGAGAAAAAGAAAGGCTCTGAGAAAATATTTGAAGAGATTATAGTTGAACTTCCCTAACATGGGAAAGGAAATAGTCAATCAAGTCCAGGAAGGACAGAGAGTACCATACAGGATAAACCCAAAGAGAAACACGCCGAGCCACATATTAGTCAAACTGTCAAAAATTAAATACAAAGAAAAAATATTAAAAGCAGCAAGAGAAAAGCAACAAATAACATACAAGGGAATCCCCATAAGGTTAACAGCTGATTTTTCAGCAGAAACTCTGCAAGCTAGAAGGTAGTGGCAGGACATATTTAAAGTGATGAAAGGGAAAAACTTAAAACCAAGATTACTCTACCCAGCAAGGATCTTATTCAGATTCAACAGAGAAATTAAAACCTTTACAGACAAGCAAAAGCTAAGAGAATTCAGCACCACCAAACCAGCTTTACAACAAACGCTAAAGGAACTTCTCTAGGCAGGAAACACAAGGGAAGGAAATGACCTACAATAACAAAACCAAAACAATTAAGAAAATGGTAATAGGAACATACATATCAATAACTACCTTAAATGTAAATGGATTAAATGCTCCAACCAAAAGACACAGACTGGCTGAATGCCTACAAAAACAAGACCCATACATATGCTGTCTACAAGAGAACCACTTCAGACCTAGGGACACATACAGACTGAAAGCGAGGGGATGGAAAAAGATATTCCATGAAAATGGAAATCAAAAGAAAGCTGGAGTAGCAATTCTCATATCAGACAAAATAGACTTTAAAATAGAGACTATTACAAGAGACAAAGAAGGACACTATATAATGACGAAGGGATCAATCCAAGAAGAAGACAGGACAATTGTAAATATGCACCCAACAAAGGAGCACCTCAATACATAAGGCAAATGCTAACAGCGACAAAAGGGGGAATCGACAGTAACACAATCATAGTAGGGAACTTTAACACCCCACTTTCACCAATGGACAGATCATCCAAAATGAAAACAAATAAGAAAACACAAGCTTTAAATGACACATTAAACAAGATGGACTTAATTGATATTTATAGGACAGAATACACTTTCCTCTCAAGTGCTCATGGAACATTCTACAGGATTGACCATATCTTTGGTCACAAATCAAGCCTTGGTAAGTTTAACAAAATTTAAATCATATCAAGTATCTTCTCCGACCACAACACTGTGAGACTAGGTATCAATTACAGGAAAAAAACTGTACAAAATACAAACACATGGAGGCTAAACAATACATTACTTAATAACCAAGAGATCACTGAATAAATCAAAGAGGAAATCAAAAATAACCTAGAAACCAATGACAATGAAAACATGACGACCCAAAACCTATGGGATGCAGCAAGAGCAGTTCTAAAAGGGAAGTTTATAGCAATACAATCCTACCTCAAGAAACAAGAAACATCTCAAATAAACAAGCTAACCTTACACCTAAAGCAATTAGAGAAAGAACAAAATAACCCCAAAGTTTGCAGAAGGAAATAAACCATAAAGATCAGATAAGAAATAAATGAAAAAGAAATGAAAGAAACAGTAGCAAAGATCAATATAAAACTAAAAACTGGTTCTTTGAGAAGACAAACCAAATTGATAAACCATTAGTCAGACTCATCAAGAAAAAAAGGGAGAAGACTCAAAACAACAGAATTAGAAATGAAAAAGGAGAAGTAACTGACACTGCAGAAATACAAAGCATCATGAGAGATTATTACAAGCAACTATATGCCAATAAAATGGACAACCTGGAAGAAATGGACAAATTCTTAGAAAGATATAACCTTCCAAGATTGAACCAGGAAGAAATAGAAAATATGAACAGACCAATCACAAATAATGAAATTGAAAGTGTGATTAAAAATCTTTCCAAAAAACAAAAGTCCAGGACCAGATGGCTTCACAGGTGAATTCCGTCAAACATTTAGAGAAGAGCTAACACCCATCCCTCTCAAACTCTTCCAAGAAATTTCAGAGGAAAGAACACTCCCAAACTCATTCTACGAGGTCACCTTCACCCTGATACCAAAACCAAACAACTATACTACTAAAAAAGAAAATTAGAGACCAGTATCACTGATGAATACAGATGCAAAAATCCTCAACAAAATACTAGCAAACAGAATCCAACAGCACATTAAAAGGATCATACACTGTGATCAAGTGGGGTTTATCCCAGGAATGCAAGAATTCTTCAATATACGTAAATCAGTAAATGTGATAAACCATATTAACAAACTGAAGGAGAAAAACCATATGATAATCTCAATAGATGCAGAAAAAGCTTTTGACCAAATTCAACATGCATTTATGATAAAAACTCTCCATAAAATAGGCATAGAGGGAATCTACCTCAACGTAATAAAGTCCATATATGACAAAACCACAGCCAACATCGTTCTCAATGGTGAAAAACTGAAACCATTTCCTCTAAGATCAGGAAAAAGACATGGTTGCCCACTCTCACCCCTTTTATTCAACATAGTTTTGGAAGTTTTAGCCACAGCAATCACAAAAGAAAAAGAAATGAATCCAAATCAGAAAAGAATTAAAACTTTCACTGTTTGCAGATGACATAATACTATACATAGAGAATACTAAAGATGCCACTAGAAAACTACTAGATAAAACAAATTTGGTAGACAGCAGGATACAAAATGCACAGAAATCTCTTGCATTCCTATCCACTAATGATGAAAACCTGAAAGAGAAATTAAGGAAACACTCCCATTTACCACTGCAACTAAAATAATAAAATACCTAGGAATAATCCTACCCAAGGAGACAAAAGACCTGTATGCAGAAAATTATAAGACACTGATGAAAGAAATTAAACATGATACAAGCAGATGGAGAGATATACCATGTTCTTGGATTGGAAGAATCAACACTGTGAAAATGACTATAGCACACAAAGCAATCTACAGATTCAATGCAGTCCCTATCAAATTACTAATGACATTTTTCACAGAATTAGAACAAAAAATTTCACAATTTGTATGGAAAAACAAAAGACCCCAAATAGCCAAAGCAATCTTGGGAAAAAAAAATGGAGCTGGAGGAATCAGGCTCCTAGACTTCAGACTATACTACAAAACTACAGTAATCCAGACAGTATGGTACTGGCACAAAACCAGAAATATAGATCAATGGAACAGGATAGAAAGCCCAGAGATAAACCCACGCACCTATGGTCAATTTATCTTTGACAAAGGAGGCAAGAGTATACAATGGAGAAAAAACAGCCTCTTCAATAAGTGGTGCTGGGACAACTGGACAGCTACGTGTAAAAGAATGAAATTAAAACACTACCTAACACCATACACAAAAATGGATTAAAGACCTAAATGTTAGGCCAGACACTATAAAACTCTTAGAGGAAAACATAGGTAGAACACTCTGTGACATAAATCACAGCAAGATCCTTTTTGACCCACCTCCTAGAGAAATGGAAATAAAAACAAAAATAAACAAATGGGACCTAATGAAACTTAATAGCTTTTGCACAGCAAAGGAGACCATAAAAAAGATGAAAAGACAACGCTCAGAATGGGAGAAAATATTTGCCAACGAAGCAACTGACAAAGTATTAATCTCCAAAATATACAAGCAGCTCATCCAGCTCAATAACAAAAAAACAAACAACCCAATCCAAAAATGGGCAGAAGACCTAAATAGACATTTCTCCAAAGCAGATATACAGATTGCCAACAAACACAGGAAGGACACTCAACATCACTAATCATTAGAGAAATGCAAATCAAAACTACAATGAGGTAGCACCTCACATCGGTCAGAATGGCCATCATCAAAAAATCCAAAAACAATAAATGCTGGAGAGCGTGTGGAGAAAAGGGAACCCTCTTGCCCTGTTGGTGGGAATGTAAATTGATATAGCCACTATGCAGAACAGTATGGAGGTTCCTTAAGAAACTAAAAATAGAATTACCATATGACCCAGCAATCCCCGTACTGGTCATACACCCTGAGAAAACCATAATTCAAAAAGAATTACGTACCACAGTGTTCATTGCAGCACTATTTACAATAGCCAGATCATGGAACCAACCTACACGTCCATCCATAGATGAATGGATAAAGAAGATGTGGCATATATATACAATGGAATATACTTAGCCATAAAAAGAAACGAAATTGAGTTATTTGTAGTGAGGTGGAGGGATCTAGAGCCTGTCCTACAGAGTGAAGTAAGTCAGAAAGAGAGAAACAAATACCGTATGCTAACACATATATATGGAATCTAAAAAAAAACAAAAAAGGTTCTAATGAACCTCAGGGCAGGACAGGAATAAAGACACAGACGTAGTGAATGGACTTGAGGACACGGGGAGGGGGATGGGTAAGCTGGGATGAAGTGAGAGAATGGCATGGACATATCTACACTACCAAATGTAAAATACCTAGTGGGAAGCAGCCGCACAGCACAGGGAGATCAGCTCAGTGCTTTGCGACCACCTTGAGGAGTGGGATAGGGAGGGTGGGAGGGAGACGCAAGAGGGAGGGGATATGGGGATATATGTATATGTATAACTGATTCACTTCGTTATACACCAGAAAGTAACACAAAAGTGTAGTAAAGCAATTATACTCCAATAAAGATGTTAAAAAAAAAAATCTGTTTCAGGGCTTCCCTGGTGGTGCAGTGGTTGAGAGTCCGTCTGCTTATGCAGGGGACATGGGTTCGTGCCCCGGTCCGGGAAGATCCCACATGCCGCGGAGCGGCTGGGCCCGTGAGCCATGGCCGCTGAGCCTGCGCGTCCGGAGCCTGTGCTCTGCAACGGGAGAGGCCACAACAGTGAGAGGCCCGAGTACCGCAAAAAAAAAAAAAAATATATATATATATATATATATATATCTGTTTCAATTGAAAATTCAACCTTTTTACTATACAGTTAGTGGTGTTCTTTCATAGTATCTCAAGGAAATAGTCTGTCATTCAAAGGTCAAATGTGATGATACTGATATTTTCCTTTTCTCTTATTTGAAGCTTCTCTTCCTGACTGAGAATGTTTCACAATCCTGCTTGCCTTAGATTTTTAATCCTAACTCATTATTTTCTAAGATTTGCCCAATTGTAGACACACTGCACTACCTCAGAGATCTGGTGCAGACTTACATCTAATGGGGTCACTAACAACTAGTTCTTGCAGAGTTTTTCCAGAAGCATGAACTGATCAAGTTAAGTGTTTGCATCTTTGGACTAGTGGCTAGAGTTAAATGAAGAAGAGTATTAACTGGGCAATGTCTTTGTGTCAAAATACAAAAAGTTGGCAACTCTATGAAGATGCTCTATGGAAAGGGGGTTTCAAATTCTGAGGAATCTACAACATACCTTATAGATATCTAATATCCTACTGATTAACAACATTTATAAACAAATAGTTTTCATGTGTATCACACAAACGGGCAAACTACTTTTTCAGGCTATGAGCCTGTCCTAATACACATTTTCTTGCTTCATCCAATATCCTATTTTAAACACAAAACGTATTTTCAAGTACTTGCAGAGAATTAGTCAGGCTTAACATAATCAAACACCATGTATATGAGGAAAAAATAAATCTTTTGTGTTGATTTACGTGTTTTCACTGTTACATCAGAATCAGAGGTATAAGCGTTGGTTAACGTGTATCTGCTAAAAATAAATTCTTTGTAAAAACTATAGGAGAAATTGTAAATCCTCTAATTTGGAATAACTTTAAAAATAGGAGCGAGAACCCTCTGCCTGAGATAGAGCCAGGATTCACTGGAGAATATAACCAGCTAAGGCCCTTATTTGAAACATTTGGATCTTTTCTATATTTTTACAAACTAGTCTATAGCCATTGGGGGCACACTTACATCATGTGTTTTTTCCTACACAAATGTTGCAAACATAATGAATTTGGATGATCGATAACATTAATGAAACAGATAATAAAATCCTATTAAGAATCATAGCTCATTTTGTGCTTCCAGCTCAGTACAACATGATAATTATAATTGCACTATCTTAGTCAAATTTGTGAGAAACCACTACTAAAACAGCTCCAAATTTGTTTGATATTATACAGATATTTAGTCTCTGCGTGCTTTTATTTTCTGCCATTTTCAAACTGTTATTGAAATCTAAGTAACCATTAATTTTGTAAAGTGTGTGTTTTCCATTCATCTGCATTGTGTCTAAAATCTTGATTAGCTTACAGTGAAAGAATAATTTGATGCCTAACATTTATGTTCTGTGAATAGTTATCAATTAGATGCCTATTAATGTGTATCTTTTCAGTAAATCAGAGTAAAATTCCATTCTGCTATAATATTAGCCATTCCATTATTCTGTTTATTGCACCTTTTTCTGTAACCGCCACTCCACCACATCAAGAGGAACAGGAGTGCTCTGTGACATTTTGCTATTATCAGCACTGCCACTGCCAACACGTTTTTCGTTAGTAATAGTACAATTGTTTTTTGTTTGTTTTTTGGGGGGTTTTTTTGGGGTTTTTTTGTGGTACACGGGCCTCTCACTGTTGTGGCCTCTCTTCATTAAACTCAGAGATTCCAACAGCAACTTACTCGTCAGGTATTTCACTGTGAATCTGTGGCACGAGTCCCCCTGAACTACATTTTCCCCCAAGAAAGGTGACATGGTCACTGTAGGAAACCCTGGGCTGTGCTTGAGAACTTGCATTTAAATCTCAGTTCTATCACCAATTGTCCCTGTGTGCGACATCGAACACTTAATCTTTTCCAGGTGGCTACTTTTCTTATCTATAGATGAACAGAGTAAACAATTCCCACGAGCCAATCCGGCCTGAGCTTCCGAGTCAGCCACATCTTTGAATCCTGATACCAGAGTAAGCCTGTCTTAACTGAGAATTAAAAGAAAATGAAAACAGGAAGAGGAATGATGTGTAAAGGATTTTTAATTAACACTTAAAATGTGACTTAGTAAAACCTGTGACTTCTTTCTCTTTTCAGTGTTCAGTTGAGGGCCAGAAGTGTTATTTATTCCTGGGAAGAAGAATCTAGCACCTAGCACGGCCCCTAGTTAAGGATTCACAAGAACATTTCCTAGTGCAGTCAGGTAGATCATCCCTTGCCATCCAAGGGAGGAAAACTGCACTGATTAACGTAAAAAAATTATTAAAGACTAATGTAACAACTTATAAAGTTACCACACATTGAATTACATACTTGAAATGGACGAACATATAAATTATACCTCAAATCAAAACAATAATAATGATAATTTTTAAAAATAATATGGCACCCATCCTTCCCAATAGTATCTCACACATGTAATGAAATTAATAAGTATTTAATAAATTAATAAGCAATAAGGTCACATTCCCCACAATGACCTCTCTGCCTGAAACAGACAAGTTCTAAACTCCAATACTGCTGTCTAGCTAGGTCTGCCCTCCCTGCATGGTTGGTTGCCTAAGAGTAATAAATTCGTTTTACTTTTTTAAAATTCCTAAAAGCTTAGATCATTCTCATGCTAAAATATAGTTTCAGGATAAGTCCTAGTGCTCAGGGCACATGGCCCTGGTCCCTCACTCAGTACGTCCTTTGCTCTTGCTGTTTTATTGTCAGGACTGCCCCTCTCCCACTCCAGGCCCTACTGGCTCCTACGTATTCTTCAAATTTTTTTTTTTTTTTTTTTTTTTTTTTTTTTGTGGTACGCAGGCCTCTCACTGTTGTGGCCTCTCCTGTTGCGGAGCACAGGCTCCAGACGCGCAGGCTCAGTGGCCATGGCTCACGGGCGCAGCCACTCCGTGGCGTGTGGGATCTTCCCGGACCGAGGCACGAACCCATGTCCCCTGCGTCGGCAGGCGGACTCTCAACCACTGTGCCACCAGGGAAGCCCTATTCTTCAAATTTTAAGTCTGTGTTCACGTCTTGAGACAGGGGTTCCCAGACCTTACAGACACAAGATCACAGGCTACATCCTTTTATAGCTGTTTATAATAAATTTACTCTTTATAACTTACTGACATTTACAATGAAATATTTATGTGTGTGCTTGTTTAATGTGTATTTATTTCTGCACTTTACCGTTAGTTCCCTGAGGGTGGAGCCCATACGTGGGTTTTCCATAGTTGTGTTTGATGCCAAGTGGGAACTTAAAGAATATTTGTGAATTAAACCAATACACCAATGATTGTTCACCGGGTTCTCCTAGAAAGTTGCTTTTCTTTCAGCTTCCAGAATGCCATATTTCCCTGATCCTTCTCCTTTCTCTCTTGCTTCTTCTCAAACTCCTCTGATTTTCCTGTAAATGTTACTTTTACTGAAGATACTTATCTAGACCATCTTGTCTTCTCACTCCACATATCCTCTATTAGAAATCCAAAGTACTTACACATCTTTATTTTTCTTTAGGCAGCTTCAGTCTCCTGATCCCTGGATGTACATTTTAACTGCCTTTGGGGATATATACAGACTAATAAAATAACATTAAAAAATTAAACTCATGATTTAATAAGTTTAATTAATCTCAAAAAATCTATCCCTCCTCCTGTGATCTCTCAGTTGTTTAGTCCAGACCTCAGGTTTTACCCTTCTTTTCTTTCACCTGTTACCCATCTCAAATTATTCAACAAGGCCTATGGGGCTGCATCCTAAATATTTCTTTAACTATTTGCTTTTTTTCCATCATCACTACCCCTTGTCTACTTCAAGTCTCTCTCTTGCAGAGATTCCTGGCACAGCTCCTTAAACTGTCTGCCCACCATCCATTCTTGCCACTTCCCATCTGTTTTCCATCCAACTGACAGGATGACCTTTCTGAAATGCAGAACGATTACATTACATGACTTCAAAGGCTGCCATGGCTCTCCAGTGTCATGAAGTCCACCTGCCTGTTTACATGTTCTCCATGATCTGGTACCTTTTTACCTCTCTGGCCCATCTTTTGCCATTCTTCTATCTCAATCCACTTGCAAATGTGCTCCCTCTTAGAACATTCTTCCTTCTGATTCATTGACTGATTCAATCAACCTTTAGACTTTGATTATTTTCAGAAATTCTCTCCTCACCTGCCACGTCTTGGTTACCTGTCTGTCCTATTGACCACCCTGCACCTCCTTCTTTGTAAACCTTATCATGATAAGGAAGTCAAGTAAATTCATTTCAGCCCCTGGGAAGACTACAAAAAGCAGACAATCTACTTTAGGATAGGGATAGTTGTGTGTATGCTCTATTACTCTGTGTGTGTGTGTGTGTGTGTGTGTTTTAAAGTTTCCAACTCTAAATGTTCCTAGTAGGATAGAAAGAAATAATAAAAATGTCTAAAGAAAATGATGTAACATGAATAAAAGGACATCATTTGTTTCTACTCAATTCAGACTTGCAAAAAATCTTGAATGCATTTGGCAAAATTTCCAATTGGTAAATCTTATACACTAATATTATATTCCAAATAAGGCTACATAAGTATGTCAGCAATCTGTTTCCCCAAAGCCATTTACCACATCCTATTAGTATCAATAGGAATAAACAAGCTTCTCGAGAAGAACTCAAACCCACCACTATTCGAAGAAGTTATAGCTAGTCCAACCCTAAAGACGTCTGAAAGAAAGCAACACCAGTCTTGGCTTTGCTGCCAGCCTGATGCCTCTGTAAACAGAGACACATTTAAATGTCCCAGAGGTTTGAAATGAGATTTTTGATCCAGGGCAGACATACAAGTCATATGGATTTTTTTGAGGTTTTGGATAATGAACAGCAGCACATCACAAAGGCCTGTAGTAATTAGTCCATTTGTATAAAAAAAATAAGCCTTAAAATGTGAGCATTTCTTGTATCTAATTGTTTGTAAAGGTAGAATTACATCCTACAAAGCACTACCCTTAGAAGAGCAACACCCAACAATAAAAGGATTAAGGTTCAGAATCTTTAAACATTTTGCTTCATAACTTTTTATGATTTTTTTACAATAATTAGAAGGTTTAAATTTACTGCTGATATTTTGATATTCTTTTTTGTTGTTAAGTCTCTTCAAGTCTTTCAAAAGCAATTTTATCCCCTTAACAGGACAGACTCTGAACTTTCTCTGTACGCTACCACTTCACCAACAAATCATATTTTCATCAAAGTATCAGTACCTTTTAGAGCCAGTTCCCTCTGTACTGCAAATAACCCCTACCTGGAACACTCCAGAAGATTACAAAACATACTTGATCAAAGTTCTATTACAGCTCTTCAAAATGCTTACACTTCAAAACGTGCAATGTAACTTGGAGAATTAGTCAATAAATTAATGACCCTTTAATGTCTATAAATATAAGTAGATAATAGTGGAACTCTTATTTGTATGTTTTCCATAATCTGAATATATTGTTTTCTTTAAAATTTCTCACATTTTAAAATATGTTTATATAAAAAATACTACCTTCACTGAGATGTATAAGAATATTGGTGATAGATTTCAGTGGGAAGGCAATAAACACAATCTTGATGAGGTAATTGTGATCTTTGATACAGATTTAGGTATTAGGTAATTTCCATTAATCACATGGGTGTATATGTGTGTATGTATAACAGGGAAAATCATAAAGTTTTTAGATTTCTTCTAATAACCTTCCTTAAATTTATAAACCCAGCAAATCTAGCAAGTCTCAAATCTTTTTTTTTTTTGGCTGTAAATTATGGAGCCAAGTTGCTGAATACAATTGCCCTCAACACCTCATGCTTCATGAAGACCTAACATACATTTGCTAAATATAGTTTTTGTTTCTTTTTATAAATTTATTTATTTTTGGCTGCATTGGTCTTTGTTGCTGTGCGTGGGCTTTGTCTAGTTGCGGCGAGCGGGGGCTACTCTTCATTGCAGTGTGTGGGCTTCTCATTGTGGTGGCTTCTCTTGTTGTGGAGTGTGGGCTCTAGGCGCATGGGCTTAGTTGCTCCGCGGCATGTGGGATCTTCCCGGGCCAGGGCTTGAACCCGTGTCCCCTGCGTTGGCAGGCATATTCTTAACCACTGCTCTACCAGGGAAGCCCTAAATACAGGTTTTAAAGTGTTTTTTTAACTAATGAAACCTACCAGTCCTTCTTGAACTCAGAAATTTAAGTCCACCAGATGGGGACTGTACATTTTTCCTACACAATTCATGACACTTCGATGACAACATTGAAAAAGCTTAAAGATTCAACGAATTTCTACCGTCCATGGACTAGTCTGTGCTATCTCTCAGTTGTGTTTCAATTCTAAAAATATAGCTAGCGACAGTGTCAATTTTTAAAAAGATCTGAAGAGGCAAATTTTCCCTCATGCATAATGACCAGACGAAATTACAACCAGCTTGCAATCTATTAAACTCACACCATGTGAATGGTGAATACACACAATTTGACTTTCTGATGATCATGTAACAGTGTACAAAATGTGTTGTGATACGTACGTTCTGAAAATAATATTTTCACTTTGAAAGTCTTTTTTCTTTTCTAAATTAAACCACGTCTTACTCCATGGGACGCCTACCTTCAAACCCCATCTCAGCAGAGGCCCGTCAGATGTCTGTTTACATTACCTTTGTGAGCTCTGACAACAAAATGCCCAGCTGAGCCCACAGCATTTTACAAGTATTCTAAACCCAGGAGGTTGGCATATCAAGCATCCACATACTAATTGTGACATTAATCTCCAGCCATCAGCTAAGGATGTTAGAGCTGTATTAAAAACATGTTGCAGTTCTCAATCACTTCATCCAGTAACCCACGTGGTGTCATATCTTATTACTATACCAACAAGGAGTGGCAAGAAGAATAGTATAGCTGAGCATGAATTCTGAAGGAAAGTGTTCTGTTATCTAAGTTGTGTAAGCAGTATATGATAAAACTGCAGTCTAGAACTCAAAGGGCATTTATTTTTGATCATCTGTCTACATGGGAGCCTTCTTACTAAACAGGATGCTTTCCAACTAGTAAAGGATTTGCTCCTTTCAAACCCTGGTATTTTAAACCATAATGAATAGTTCAACTGTATTATAAACTATTTGTCTTCTGAGGTAGACTATATTCAACATATTTTACCCTTTCCTTAATGTCCCATAACCATTATGATGAACAGTAATTACTATATTGTAATGCAATGATACTCTGAATTACAATGTAGGTATGTGGGTTTCATGTTATTCATTATCGTAGGGACTCATATATGTGAGAAGATGATATGAGTCACCAGGATAAAGAGTGCTTGCCTTTAAAGAAAAACATGCAAGAGAAGCCTGCTCTCTAGTGTGGACAGAATATAAACAGAGAAGAACAACGCTGCCTAAGGATCCTTAGTCATCTGGGCTGATATCTTGGTTCTGCCACTGATTAGCTGCACAGCTGGAGTAAGGTCGTTAACTCCTCAGTATCCACATCCGTACAGTGAGGAAAATAACAACAGCTACAGGCCAGATCCCAGGAATAAACGAGATAATATGTGTGGAGTGCTCACAAGAGTGCCTGATAGATGTTAGAGATGACTGGTTATTAGCAGAGGGAGCAGGAAAGTTAACACGCAGTTGTGAAGTTGTATAGAGAAATATAAAGAGTATTCACGGGGGTTTCCCTGGTGGCACAGTGGTTGAGAGTCCACCTGCCGATGCGGAGGACACGGGTTTGTGCCCCGGTCCGGGAAGATCCCACACGCTGCGGAGCGGCTGGGCCCATGAGCCATGGCCGCTGAGCCTGCGCGTCCGGAGCCTGTGCTCTGCAACGGGAGAGGCCACAACAGTGAGAGGCCCGTGTACCGCAAAAAAAAAAACAACTATTTTTAATAATTGCATTCATTGTGTTAGGCCTAAGAATTATTTTTATTAATTTATTTACTTGTTCATCCTTCCATCTATATGTCCATCCCTACACTAACCTATTCATTTATTTATTCAATTTTTCAACAAACAGCTACCATGCATAGGAAATTTGAAAGTTACTGCAGAATCCTTAAAGTTCAATATGAGGCCTCTGTCACCAAGATACCTTCAAATTAACAGAACAGAATTTCCCACATTGGACAACTTCAGCAAAAGTGAGGGATTAGCTTTGTCAAACACATTTTTGACATACAAGGTATAAACAAAAAGCACGTAGAGTGTCACTCATCATCCAGCTACACAAGGGTTAAGCTGCAACCCACTGCAGACTTCAGGATGAAGAAAACAGGAGGAAGCACCGTGTGCTTTGGATAAACGGGCCCCCTAGATAGTTAAGATGCGTATCTCCAGAAGCATTTCAATGACCCTGGATTCTTCCATCTTCCCATACATCACAGAAAAGCACTAAAATTATTAAGCTGAGCTATCTGTTCTTTGTTATTGGCAGTCATTTATTTAACCAAGATGTATGCTTGACTGCATGTATTTCCTAGCCCAAAATTTAATCAGATATTGGCTCCTCTCTTATCTCTTCTGAGCAGTTCATCAGAGCTATCCGAGAGACTTGTTTCCCCAGCTATAGTCCTCAGTAAGCTCCCTGAATGAAACTGACACTCAAAACACAGCTCTGACATTGTGTGTTTTCCTTTCAGTCGACAAAAGTTAAATTAAGTTAACCATTTCTTTAACGCTGTGTATCTTTGAGATGGAGACACAGTATAAGAACTCCTTTTTGGAACCCTTATTTCTGCAGCTAGCGTTTTGGGAAATATTGGGTTATAAATTTACAGCGATAGCATTACTGCACAGACTTTGTGATAGGTTTTTGGGACAAAAGCCTTTTCTCCTTACTTCCTGGTTTTCAGTTCTGTTCAGCATACGGTGATGAGGGTACACATTCAGTTTCAATGAAACAAGGGTGCTATTTGTATGCCTTTAGATCATGCACATGGAAAACGGAATTCAGCACAGTAAAAGGCAGTTTTGATGACTGACAAAGTCCAGGTTGCAGGAGAGGGAGCAATGTCCTGTGCCTGGTGAGGTCATCTTGTGGATAATGGTTTTAGGCTAGGAGCCAGCACTGCTTTTTTCTGAATGGAGCTCAGGTACTATTTGGTGCAGCAATTTTCTTTAAAAAACAAAAAGCCCTGGATAAGGAGAAGCCCTGGGAGTTCTCCAGGGACTTGACTTTCATCCTGACTCTCCAAAGTGAATTGAGCACCGTCTTTTAAGTTATGAAATTGTAATGCTGAAACACAAATCCTACCCTGGCAGAAATCTTAATTGTTCCAAAATTGGAACCATTAGAATGTCATTAATCTTATTTGTTATCATTGTAAAATGATGAATCAAAGAGAAGATCCTCTCTCTCTTCCCTAGGAAACCACTTGTTCCTTTGCATAAAATCAATATGAGGTCATTCATCTGAATATAACTCTTCCTTGACACTAATTTTTCACTAAAACACCGTTGAAATAATCTTAACATGGCTTTCTCAACCTAGCTATTTTCCAGATGATTTAGCCCACACAGTTGAACCTAGAAAAATGTTAACAGTTAGGTTGAGACTTCCCAATACATAGTAAAATGTATGAGACATCATTGTAAATTAGGATAAATTACAATTAGGTACAACCACATGTTCAGCATCTAACTTTAACTAGCCTATCTCTGACGTCAAGACACAAGTAACAATTTCTTTATCACACAGGACAAAGATGTTCCTGCCCTTAGCAAAAAACCGGTCAGAAATCCAAAGTGTCCTTATGAGGCAGGAAAAGAAAAAAGGAAAGATTTTTAAGTCTCCTGTAAATAAACTTGACTCTGATTTTGGACTACATCAATATTAACATATAGATGGAAGAAAGAAAGGGAAGTAGGAAGAATATAGTTTTTCCTTAAGACATGTCTGCATGATGTCATTGGTTTTTCCTTAACACTTTGTCTATTATAAATATAATAAATTGATGTTTCACAAACTTTTCTTGCTAACACCAAACTTGATCCTTTAAAAATATAGATTCACGGATTCATATTCTGATTCTGTTGCTTTGAAAAACACCCAAGCATTTGTGATAGTTATGAATAGGCAGTAGGGGAAACATGGCTTAAAACATCAAAAACACAACACTGATTTGAATTTAGTTTTATTGTCACTTGTATTTTTTCAATTTAAATGGTAATGAAGCACTTACTATATTCCAACTTAGACATATGAGGGAAGTGTGAGTGGATAAGATTAGTGTCCACTTTCAAATAGACTATTCTAGTAAGGGAGATAAGTTATGTATCTCAAGAAGAATCAGATAACAAAGGTAGGATCTCCAATCTTGCATTTATTAACTCATTCAGTTACTCATAGTAAATATATATTATCCACCTATTAAAGAATAGGCAGTGTGTCAAATTAGGGAGCTACAATAGTGAGCAAAAACAAGCACGAGTCCTGCCTTCATGGAACTTCTAGTTTAGGAGGGAGAATGCCACTACACAAACTAATAACACTGTAAGTATAAAATGCAGCATATGTTATGAAAGCAGTGAATAAGACCTCATTGGCACATAGCACGCAAACAGTGATCTAGTCAGAGGGGCCGGGAAGTTTTTGCTTACTAAATAAACTTGACCTGAGGATAAGGAAGCAGTAATGAGACGAAGGGAGGAAGAAAACTCTTCCAGGCCACTGGAAAGGCCCTGGGGTAAGAGAAATCATGTGCATGTAAAAGACTGTGGTGGCTGGAGGTCTAAGAGGAAGGGGGGAAAAGGCTAAAAAGATCAGACTACACAGGATGATAAGATATGTCAAGGATTTTTGTCTTTATTTTAAATACAAGTGTTCAGAAATAGAACGGCATGATAAGATTTGCAATCTGAAAAGATCACCTTGGCTGTGCTCTGGAAAAATGACTAGAGGAAGGAAGACTAGATTTGTACAGATGAGTGGCCAGCTATTCAAAATGTTCCAGAAGGAGATAATAACAACCTAAACTCGGACAACAGAGATGGAGAATAAAAGGACAGACAGAGTTATCACGTATTCTGGAGGCCAAGCCAACAGACCTTGGTGATTAATTCATCACCGTCAGATATGGTAGGGGCTAGTGGGTAGGAAAGGGGAGGAAATTTCAGGGATGGTGGTGACTTACTGAGGTAGGGAACAGTAGAAGACCAGCAGGTTTGAGGAAGGAAGAGGGAATAGATGAAAATGATTTTGAACATGATGAATTTGAGGGGCCCTGAAGATATCCCTGTAGAGTAGGTAATTAGAAATTCTGATCCAGAGGATAGAGGAGAACTATGGACTAGAGATAGTCATTTGTGAATCATCAAGGAAAAGACAGTAATAGAAACTGTGAGTACGAATGAGATTAAGAATATGGAGTAGGCAGAAAAAAGAGCTTGGGATATAGCCTTCAAGAACTGCAGAAGCTTTTTGGCAAAGAGGAGGAGATTGTGAAGGACAATGAAAAGGAAAGGAAAATAAAAGAAGTAGGATTCAGACCAGGGAGTGTGCAGGAATAAGACAACGTGGGAGAATTTTTCAAAAATGGAAAAAAACAATCAATAGTTGTAAGTATCCATTGCACTTAGGGACGCTGGTGTGACTGATGACATTTTGGCAAAGTGACATTTGGCAAAGTCAGATAGTTATGGGTTAGGGAATGCACGGATAGATGGTGACAGTAAGTAATGAGTCTTTTTTTTTTTTTTTAGATGTTTGATCATAAAGAGGAAAGATAAGGCAATGCTGATTTCAAATACAATATTGCCCAATAAAAACATCATGTTTACTTTCTTACTCACTCTTTTAATTTCCTTTCACATTTCTTTTCTATTAAATAAACCATGCACCTCTCTATCACCAAAGCTAGTACTATTGTTCTAACACACACCCTCTACCAAGACTTCAGTGATCCCATCTCATCCTTCAGCAGGTTGAAACGGTCTCTAGTACTCTGAACCTCTTTCCCCTCTGCCCAGATGAGCATGTGACTTAATTTCAGGAGAAGATCCACCCTAGTTCTATTATTTAGCTAATCTAAACTTCAGTAAATAATATAACTTTTTAAAACTTAGTTTGCTCAACTGAAAGGGAAGACGCATCTTTATGTCAAGGTGTCAATGAAAGTGGAATGAGATAGTGAGTCCAAATTGCTTATTACATTTCCTGATCACTGTAGATCTCAATGATTATCAGCTGAATTTGACTCATGTTCATGATGTCTTTTATCCAGTGTTAAAAAGAAGACTATAGGCTCAAAACGGAGTCACTTATGTTAAGCCCCATTTCACCAAACTGGGACTTAACTTAGTTACAGTTTCAGCTTCCCCAGAAATGGAACCTTAAACTAGTCAATCAGAAATCACCTGGCCAGCACTAGTGAAGTCATCTGCCTGGTACACCCAACCATACCCTAAGGGAAAGTAACCTTGCAATAAGCAACCTGCTTTTTTGTCTACTATAACTTCCTTGTTCCTCCTACTTTCTGCCTGTGAAAGTCTTTCATTTTGTACAACTTTTTCTGTG
Organism: Orcinus orca; assembly: GCF_937001465.1. Classification (NCBI taxonomy): domain Eukaryota; kingdom Metazoa; phylum Chordata; class Mammalia; order Artiodactyla; family Delphinidae; genus Orcinus; species Orcinus orca. The sequence goes on from NC_064567.1 coordinate 82,626,043, forward strand.
CTAGATTGAATGCTGCCTGAGTCATGAATCACTGAATAAAGCCAATAAGATCTTTAAAATTTACTCAGTTGAATTTTGTTTTTAACACCAGTTTTCACTCAGAAACTACATGTAAAAATGAACAGGAATCTTACAAAATATTGTTGAGAAAATCAACATTTAAATGGCAATTCAGATTAGGTTGAATCATGAAGACATATTCCTCTAAACTTCATAATCATTATCATCACATTACTTTAAAATAGATACTTAATGTGCTACTTCATTCCAAGCATTTATAAAAACCTACAAACTGAAGGTAGGTTAGTTCAAGTAATGTACAACCACATGCCTATCATTATTTACTGAGAGAGTAAAAGGTTGGTTTTTAAATAATTTTTCTCATACTGTACCTTATAATCTTTTTAACTTAAGGAGTTAAGTTAAATAACTCCTTATAAATTTATACATGTGAAAAAACTATACATTTATAATTTACTTTCATGACTTCCCATTTTAATAGGAGGGATGGGCAAACACATTCCACAAGTGGGAGTGGAGATATAATTTCCACTCACACCCTTGAGTTTGTAAATCAAAAAGGAAAAATAAGCATACATATTTGGAGGAGGAGAAGAATGGCAAGGGAGAAAAACATCTTAGAGCCAATTTACCAAAGGATGATGGAAAATCATGGATTTAACATGCATGTATTTGCTTTCCTTTGTGTGAGTAATACATCTTTGAGATCTCAAACAAACCTAAACTAGAAGCAGGTGATCTAACAAAGTACGGAGGAGCAAAAGGAATGTCTCTACACACTCTCATTTATTTTCTGATATAAAATTAGAACGTTTCTAAGGTGGAAGCAATGATTCCAGAAGAAAAAAATTGACAGCAGCACTATAAAGGCACAGGATTTTAATATACTATTGATTAATAGAACATGACATAAATAAGAAAAGGAGAAAAACTTTAATGAGATTGTGCTTCCAGTGAATAAATCACAACTTTCTGCAGGAGAGGCACCTACATTCACTGGAACGCTGAGAGGGAACCATAGACACCTGCGGTCTGGGAGTGAGAGAAACCCTGTTACCTACTCCCTCCCTCACACTCCCAGACCGCAGCTTTTGAAGGCAACATGCCAAGTGACTGTAGCCAACTCAGCTTAGGACTGTAAGAGCTCAAGTTCAAATGAAAGACTCAGAATCTGAGTACAAACTCCAGTGCTGCTATTTGCTATGTGACTTCAACTCTGAGCTTCAGATTCTGTCCTTAAGGTGTTAGTCCTGTCATGCTTCTATAAAAGAATACCACAAATGGGGTGGCTTAGAAGGAACAGAATTTATTCTCATAGTCCTGGAGGCTGGGACATCCAGGATCAAGGTGCCAGCAAACCTGGTGTCCCATGAGAGCAAATTTCCTAGTTCCTAGAAGCTTGTCTTCTCACTGAGTCCTCACACGTCAGCAGGAAGCAGCGCTAATACCAGTCTTGAGTGCTCCAAGAGGAGGATCATGACCTAATCACCTACCAACCACCTCACCTCCTACTACCATCACATTGGGGGATCGGATTTCAACATGTGGATTTTCGGCAGACACAAGCATTTAGTCTATAAAGGTGGTGATGATAATGATTTCCTAATTCAATGAGTTGATGTAAGAAGTAAGTAATGTATATAAGGCACATAGCACAGTGCCCAGGGAATATTAAACAGATAAATGCTGGTTGTTACTATTCTGATTGTAGCCTTCTAAGAAACACAGAAGTGATGACTTTGTTAATCAAAAGAAAGTATCCAAGTTGTATCAGAAGCCACCAAGACCTATATCTACTTCAGTTAATTCACAAGGAAAAAGTAATATAAGATTTTTTCACTTATATCAATATAAAATCACAATGGGCATGACCTAGAGGATTCATACATAAAAACCACATTGAAGGGCTTCCCTGGTGGCACAGTGGTTGAGAGTCCGCCTGTCGATGCAGGGGACACGGGTTCGTGCCCCGGTCTGGGAAGATCCCACATGCTGCGGAGCGGCTGGGCCCGTGAGCCATGGCTGCTGAGCCTGTGCGTCCGGAGCCTGTGTTCCGCAACGGGAGAGGCCACAGCAATGAGAGCCCCGCGTATCGAAAAAAAACACACATTGAAAAGTCTCTGAAATGACACAAGGTAACAGGTGGAAGACAGAAGGGACTCCATATACATGCAGCATAATGAGAAGTGGCAGGAATTGATATGGATAATAGGCTGGAGTCAAAGGGATGCTATTAGAGAAAAAGTGAATGAATGTGCTGGCAGAGGACAGTGGCGGGGGAGCAATGGGGATAGTAGGTGAGGATGAACATCCTGAGCAAGTCACCCAGGCAAGTCAGGGAGGTCAGGAAGACAAGGCGGAGAGGCCTCGGGTTGACGTTAGGAGGAATTCTTTTTCTTTTCTCATTTTTCTAAAGTTTTTACAATGTTGCTATTGCTCTTACACTTTAAGTTGTACTTTAAAGTAATTATCTGGACAAGCATATCTAACATGAATATGGTTTTCAGTGAATGAAAATGGGTAGTTCTTTGGCAACTTTTATTCAACATTGTAAGACATTTCAAGTTTATGTGAAACATAAGGCAATTATCCTTAACATTCCTGTAACAGGTTGGAATGTTTCTTTGCTTATTTTTAATATAATTCTGTTTGTCTTCCACCTTACGTGAAACATTAATCTACTGACCTAGATATTGTGCCTAGTCAATACATTATTTTATGCCCCAAAGTTAGCTCAGTGTAGTAAGTGGAAATCTAAGATGGCCCCAAGATTCCTGCCCACTGGTGTACACATCTTGTAAAATCTCCTCCCTTCAAGTGTGAGAAAGACTGTGAATATGATGGGCTAGCACTCCTGTGATTAGATTTTGAGTTAATCAGAAAGGATAGTATACTGGGTGGGCCTGTCCTCATCAGGTGAGCTCTCCTGTGGGCCCCAAAGATGAAGTGAATTACAGCATTGTGAGGGGACCTATGGGTGGGTCAGGGATCTATGGTCTCTAGGAGCTGACAGCCAGCAAGAAATCAAGGACCTCAGTCACACAGCCATTAGGGACTGAATTCTGCCCAAAACTATCTGAGTTTGCAAGAGAACACCCCAAGCCTTAGATGAGATTGGAATCCTGGCCAGTACCTTGATTTCAACCTGGTGAGACACTGAGTAGAAAAGCCATCTCACCAATACTTGGACTCCTGATCCAGAGAAATTTTAAGATAATAAAATTGTACTGTTTCAAGTCACTAATTTTGTTGTTATCTTCAGGAATAAGGAGCTAATACAATGAGGAAAGTCAAAATTTTTTCAGTAATATTCAAAGGTGTGAAATGTAAAGCAACAAGGTATAATATATCAAGAATTAGTATCAGCTGTTAATTCAACAACCATTTAAAAATAACTACTAACACTAATACAAGTATGGTAAAATGTGCTAGTATAAAGACTAGAAGGCTATATCTAACAATTTAGGAGATCTGGTAAGGTGGTTCAATTTCTGCACCAGCTGAAATCTCACTAACGTCATTACAATATTACTTGTATAATAAATTAAATGTTAAGGAATCAGTATTTTTTGAACCACCTGACATTTGACTCACATTTTGAGAAAAAGCAGGAGAATGGCAGAGACTGAACCTGGTGGCCTTGAGTTTGCTGGCATTCGACTAACTGAATTTATGGAGTTCCTACAAACTAGCTTATATTGTAATCACTAGCAATTCTACCTTCTAGCATTTACATTTTAGGCAAATAACTATTAAACTCTATTATCTGCTAACACTAATACTGACATTTACATGAATGGCTAGGCATCACCCCTCCCCACATCTCTTGGCCTTCTCTCTTACTTCAGCCCGTGTTTCAACAGCGTTACTCCAGTGATTCCCTACAGTGCCTAGTCTGGGCCATGCAGCATGCTTTCCCCGACCAGGGCCTCCTCCGATCCTGTGGCGTGGGGACACCCTCAGGAGCCCAATGGGCATTCAGACAAGTGCAACCAGGAAGTCAGGGTACTTAACACACCCACAGGGCCAAGTACCATCAAAGGACATCAGCAGCTTATTGATAATGCTTTCTGCATTTGTCCTCTCTGGAGAGAGAGCTCCTCAAAAATCTGTTTGTAACAGGGAAAAGCAAACTGTCTAAATCTAATTGCAAAGAATTGATTAAACTATGGGACATCAATATGATGGAATACTACACGATACTTCATTACGTGAAAAAAGCAGGAATATGCAATAGCAAGTACACTACAATTCTATTTCTGTAATCCCTAAGTGTACAAATATATTTATAGAAAACAATAAAAAGACTGAGAATATATACACCAAAAAAAAAGAAGAGTTCTCACTTCTCCTATCTCTCATTCCTGCTCCCCAGGACCACTTCCCGAATTCATCACCTACAATGAATCCTTTCTTTGAGGGTCTGCTCTCTGAGAAACTCAGTTTAAGACAAACTGTATGTGAAACATATTTAAATTCTTTAATCTGAAGTACATTTGATTTGATTACAGATATTTAAAAACTTAATGATTATGTTTTGAACTCTAAATTACAATTTTTGTGGGAGGGTATGTTTGAACAGAAGTAAACAGTCTCAATCAGATTAAAAATGTTTACCATATTAAAAAGAATGCAGGATGTAATTATATTCCTAACAATTGGAAATTTTGTGAAGCTGTCTATCGTCCCTTTACTTTGAGTAAAAATTTCACAGTTACTAACATGCCTTTCAGTTTGTGACAGGTGCAGGCCGACCAAGGCTTTACGAATCATCCACCTTCTCTAACTTTGGATGAAGATTCTGATCCCGTTTTTATCTAGGAGACTTTCCCTATACACACTGGCATAGCTGATACTAGTAGAAGATTGCTTTCAATTAATATGACGGGGTCTTCCTGTGCAAGAGAGGATGAGAGCAATTACAAAACCGGAGAAAAGAAAAATGCAGAAACTGGACATGTAGGATGCATGCAAATGTGACAAATCAGTTTGAAGCAAAGTGACCCTGGCCAGGGTCATGTATAGAGACGTGGGATTCACTGAATATGCACCATTCTAACAGCTTGAGAAATAAGCATATGGTTTGTCTACTGGAACAAAGCAAAAGAAATTAAAGGGTAAAGAAAAAGCAAAGCTTTTTTAACAGCTCTAATTGAAAACCTAAGAGAGGAGTAGGGGATTACTCTTAAGAAGAACAAATAAATGTGCAGTACCCATGAGCCAATTGGAAGCCTCTAGACAAACAGACCATACCCAAATCCACAATGAAGAATTTTTCATAACATGGAAAGCAGCCATTTGATTCAATATGAATAATACAAAGAGAGCTTACGGCTGAATACATAGTAAGAGGTTATCAAATGAGAAGAGCTTTATGAACGGCTGACAAACTATAAAATAAATTAGGCTATGGGGAAGTAAGTCTTAAAAGGAAGAGAGTGATTATGCTACCCTCTTAAATAGCTCGTAGTATGTTTTAACTCACGATGTGCTTCTTCAAAGTAGAACAAATCTGAAGGAGTATTACTCAAATAAAATGCACCCTTGCTCTCAGGATTTTGCTAAGTCTATACCTGAGCCTTGGAAACTCAAGTAGATCTAAATGCTCCAGAGGCTTTCCTTATATGTCTGTCATTCCTCATATACCTGTGTTTTTTGGGGGAAAGGCTTTAAAATGACAGATATTTTCACACTGTTGATAATGAAGTTAACGCTTCCTGAGAAAATCTGAGGCTATGTAGTTTGACTAAGAACATGCCAAGAAAGTTCAATACTACTATTATGTTTGAAATTTCCCTGAAAAACAGGGGAGACAGGGAAAGGGGTCGCTAACATTTTAAATTCTCTTCCACTCGCCACCCTGAACCCCACACCTTCTCTGATACACTCCAAGGAAACTATCTCATGTGGATATTTAAGGGGAAAAAAAAAATCTTCAGATGATTAAATTAAGGCCAGATCTCCCTTTTCCCTTTCTCTTCTTTACTGAGAATCCCTCAAAGGCAAACAGTGCCTTCAAAAATGTAACCCCAGGGCTTCCCTGGTGGCGCAGTGGTTGAGAGTCCGCCTGCCGATGCAGGGGACACGGGTTCGTGCCCCGGTCCGGGAAGATCCCCCATGCCGCGGAGCAGCTAGCCCCGTGAGCCATGGCCGCTGAGCCTGCGCGTCCAGAGCCTGTGCTCCGCAATGGGAGAGGCCACAACAGTGAGAGGCCCACATACCGCAAAAAAAAAAAAAAGAAAAAAGAGGTTTTTCCTTCAGGGCAGTGCTCTTTCAGCATTTTTCTGGCTGATATTTACTATCTGTATATAGACCTCCTCGTACCCCATCCTCACTTGTAGATTTGGGGAATGTCTTCTGAAGTAAACTTATACAAGAGTAGAAAAGGACACTCTGGGAAGGCAATCTACTTTGTTATTGCTTCTTTCGAGCCATCTTGGTCTCAATTCTTTTTAGGATCCATAAACGCATGAGATATCAGTCTATACAGTGGATTCAAACACTTTTATTTGTGGGATCCTGGGAATGAGGTAGGTGGTGTTTGGAAAGATCATGAGATCTAGAGTTAGGCCTGTGTTTGAAGCCTAGCTTTACCAGCTATGTGACACTGGGTAAAGTACATAATCTATTAAAGCCTCTTTTTTTTCTTCAGCTGTAAAATAATATTAATTAAATGATATAATGTACACAAAGTTCCTGCTAGGTTGCTCAGAAAATTTTAGTTTATTTCCTACAGTTAGCTCTCTGAACACTCAAAAGCTAGAATTAATGTATTTTAAAATTCTGTGGACTTCCCTGGTAGCACAGTGGTTGGGAATCCACCTGCCTAAGCAGGGGACACAGGTTCGAGCCCTGGTCTGGGAAGATCCCACATTCCGCAGAGCAACTAAGCCCGTGCGCCACAACTACTGAGCCTGCGCTCTAGAGCCCGCGAGCCACAACTACTGAGCCCTCCTGCCACAACAACTGAAGCCTGCACGCCTAGAGCCCGTGCTCCACAACAAGAGAAGCCACCGCCATGAGAAGCCCGCACACTGCAACAAAGAGTAGCCCCTGCTCACCACAACTAGAGAAAGCCCGCAGGCAGCAACAAAGACCCAACACAGCCAAAAAAACAAATAAATAAAAATAAAATAATTGTGTGTTTATTAAGGTAAATATAAAAGATTGCCTTGAAACATAATATTTCTTTATCTTTGATGAAAAAGCTTACTCACTAGGTGGTTTGAATTTCTCTTCTGTTTCTAAAATTCCTGTCTGTGTCCTAAGCAAACAATCACGATCTTTCTTCTGTACATTTAATAATTATACCATCAAACTCAAAAAACAATTTTTTAAAACAAAGCATCTGATGAAATAGCAGATTTGAACCCAATTAATAAAATAGCAAACAAAGGATATGTCATACTTATAACAAAAACCCAACTATTCAGGTGGCCTTCTAAATACTAAAGTAAATGCCATCTTGTAGTAGTATCATGTTCTCTTTCTTACAGGCAGTAACTGATATTACTTTCTTACTCATAACCTAAAATTTTAGGTGCTGGAAAATCTTAAATGCATCAATTTCCAAGCATTTATTTTGTAAAATTTCTGTTATTATTCTGAGTTAAGAATTTATGTTTATGTTCGATATTAAAATTTTTTTGATCTTGAGATTATTTATAATCAGTTCTATTTCTAAGAAACTTCATGACTTTCAAACAGAATGGACAACACAACTCTTTTAACTAATGAATATATAATATAATAAGGAGCAAAACGCTAATCTATGTATGTCACAAACTGCCTTCTCAAGTAGGACCTTATTGTTATAGGTTCAGTTTTTCACTACCTTTGTACAGTGGGCTCTTCAAAGGTCTTTCTTTGTCTTACATGTAACGTTTGCTTGCCGGGACAGTGAATGTCTGTGTGTTGCTGTGTGCTGCCCCCTACCGGAGAAGGGCAAAGCTGTGTATTCAGGAATGGCATATTGCCTCAAGAAGCCTACATATCATTGTTTTCTCACCTCTGAAAAAGACAGTGAAAGCAGCTCTTTTGCTCCTTCCCTGTTTGCCCATTTCTGTTCCCCTCTAACTTTAAAAGAACCTAATTATAGGAATGAGGTCACTAAGCAATTGAAACTAACTCCTGACTTACACTCCCCTGAACGCACACCACGCTTTGCCTAACCTGTTGATTCTTTTCCTAGATAAAAAGAATAATGAAGAATTAAGCAGTTAAAAAATGACTAGCTCTCTACTCCCAACAGCTCCTTTAGTAATCTTGAAGGCAGATCATGTGGGCAATGTAACATCTGAATAAAGAGCCCGTGTGCACTCACTGGAGAATGATGCAGAACCCAACCTCCTGCCTTGATGATTCACTGAGATTCTCTGCCACCCCAACGCCCATTTTTCCCTTTAAAAACTGTCCTGGTTGAGCAGAATCTTTGGAGTTGGCCTCTGGACATGAGTCCACCTTCTCCCAGATTGCTAGCTTTCCTAACTAAAGCACCTTCTTCTTTTTCTACTGACACTTGCCTCTCCAATTACTGGCTTATGAGCAACAAACTGCCAAACCTGGGTTCGGTAACAATAGACATTTAGGAATCAGAACGCTTACTTAAGCTTTCATATTTCATGTCCACTCTAGATTTATATTCCTAGTCAGTAAAACAGGCCATGTATCTAGTCAAACACACATCACACTCAAAACGCCAGCAATTGATAGCGTCTTCCAATTTATGGAAAAGATTAAGGCCAACATAATAGATACACTGATATACTTGTGAGAAGCAGAGTTATACAAGCCTGGGTCTAAATCATACCTTCATTGTCTGTGATCTGATCCTACATGCTAAAACTCAGTTTTATCATCTGTAAATTGTGATTAATAATGTTACTCCATAACATAGCTGTGAGAATTAAATTCCACGCATAAAGCACCTAACAGAGTTTCTGAGAAAAAATACATGCTTAATAAATGCCAAAGAATGACAATCATTTACTGAGCTACGCATTTTCTGCAACTAAAAAGTTTCTCCAAAAGCAACTTCCCTCCCTACCTCAACATCTATCAATTAGAATAGTGTTTCCTGTGTCAAAGTTTCCACCCTACACTCGTATTCTTTGTCTTATGCTCTATCACCTCACTTGCTGCTTCTCTCCATTAACGATTCCCTCTCTTAGAGTTTCTTTTCTTTGTACTGAGTTTTCTTCTCCAATTATAAACATGCTTTCCTACTTTGACCTATAACCTTATCACAGGCTTCCCTTTCAAATAAAAATTACTAAATATTACTCTACATTGGCCACCTCCCTGTTACTCCTTAAACCTTCGTTGTACAGTACTACTTTTCACAACCTACCAAAACTCTTCTCTGCAAGGTCACCAATGTTTGATCTCCTTTTTGCCACATGGAGTATCCAAGTATCCATATCCCTATTCTTGCTCTGCATGAACTATTTGTAGCACTGACATGGTTTCTTCTTCAGTTTCAGGACACAGCTGTTTTACTCCCTTCTTTAATTTCGCCAACCCATTGACTGCTGAATTGTGGACATGCCCCTGAATCAGCGTTTTGCCTCTTTCCTTTTTGCTCTGTAATGGGAATGATCTTATCTTTATTTTCATATTCTCTTATCACTCATCATCCCTCCGTGAATGCGTCTCAAATCCATCATTCCCAGCAATATTTCATCACACATATCATATAACTCAACAATTCTACTCCTACTTGCATACCCAAGAGAAAACATGCATTCACACAAAAACTGGAACATATATGGTCACACCAGCATTATTCATAACAGCTGAAAAGTATAAACAACCCAAATATCCAACAACTGATGAATGGATAAATAAAATATGATACCATATAATGGTAATATGAAAATAAAATATGAAATCCATACAATGGAGTATTATTTCACAATAAAAAGAACTGAAGTACTGATACATGCAACAATATAGACACACATTGAAAACATTACGCTAAGTGAAAGACGTCAGTCACAAAAGGCCACACATCATTCCTTACGTATGACATATTTAGACTCAGCAAATCTATGGAGACAGAATGCACATTAACAGTTGATCAGGGTTGGGGAATGCGAGAGCTGATTAACTGCTAATGAGTCCATAGCTTCTTTTAGGAGAGAAGAAAATATACTAAAATTAGATCGTGGTAATGGCTGCACAATCATGTGAATATTCTAAAAATACCGTAGTGTATTCTTTACATAGGTGACTTGTGTGGTATGTGAATTATGTCTCAATAAAGCTACTGAAGTTAAATACACACACAAATAAATCACCAATAAGTATCCAAGTGACCTTTTAGAACCTTGTTTTTCCTTAGAAGAAAGCATTTTTATTTTGAAAGTGTTTCTGAATTAATCCCATTATCACATCTTCCTGTGTTTTATGTATCTATTTCTTATCTAGTTAATTAGGCAGTCTTTGAACCTAGAGAGAGAACTCTATCTTTATTTACTGTTTTCTAAAAAAGCACAGACTAAGGAAACTAATAGAATACCAGATTCATTCTACTTAACGTGGAAACACTGCATAATTTTTTTCAATCTGCAGTGACAACTCAAAGCCTGTAACCTTGAGTTTTCTTTATTGCTAAATTTTCAATCCTTCTAATTTGCAAATGGAAAATACGACTTTTTGGATGTCTATGACTACATACATATGGAGTATCCATATGTCTTCCAACAAGGTGATGTATCTAGTTGTTGAGAAAAAGATGATACCAAGGACAGATTATTTTTAGCTGCGGATGCCAGTTATTCTGCAAAGAATTTGTCCTCTGAGGAAGCAATGTCAGGGTTTTTTTTTTTTTAATGCCATGTATGACCTTTGTTTCACCAAGCTTTTTACTCCTGCAATAAAATAAAGGTAAGTGACAGGAAAACGGGGCCACTTTTTTCAGAGTGAATTATCTGTCAAGCACACAGTGAAGCTGGTCGACATCAAACTTAGCTTGTTTTTAGTATCTTACTATACCCACTGCTCAAGTCAATTCAGCATCACTCAACATAGAGAGAACAGGTCTGGGGGTTTCTGGATTTTTTAATGCACATATTACATTTCAGAGGAAAATCGAGAGTATTGTTTTCTGTTACTTGATCCTATTGAATTATTGAATGTGATGAGGATTCACAGATCTTGATTAATCTAATCAGATGAGAACTAAGAATGTTAACTCTGTTTCTTGAAATACACATTGAAAGACTGAAATGCACAGAGATTCAAAAGGAGAAAGTAAGACAAGCTTAGCAGACAGAGAATAACTTATCTTAAAAAAAAAAAAAAAAAAAGATTAACAATAAGATGGTGGGGTAGAAGGACGTGCTCTCACTCCCCCTTGTGAGAACACCAGAATCACAACTAGCTGCTGGACAGTCATCGACAGGAAGACACTGGAACTCACCAAAAAAGATACCCCACATCCAAAGACAAAGGAGAAGCCACAATGAGATGGTAGGAGGGGCGCAATCACAGTAAAATCAAATCCCGTAACTGCTGGGTGGGTGACTCACAGACTGGAGAACACTTCTACCACGGAAGTCCACCCACTGGCGGGAAGGTTCTGAGCCCCATGTCAGGCTTCCAAACCTGGGGGTCTGGCAACGGGAGGAGGAATTCTTAGAGAATCAGATGTTGAAGCCTAGTGGGTTCTGATTGCAGGACTTTGACTGGACTGGGGGAAACAGAGACTCCACTCTTGGAGGGTACAGAGAAAGTAGTGTGCGCATCTGGACTCAGGGGAAGGAGCAGTGAACCCAGGGGAGACTGAACCAGACGCACCTGCCGGTGTTGGGGGGTCTCCTGCGGAGGCGCTGGGTGGCTGTAGCTCACCATGGGGATGGGGACACTGGCAGCGGAGGTTCTGGGAGGTACTCCTTGGCATGAGCCCTCCCAGACCCTGCCGTTAGCCCCACCAAAGAGCCCAGGTAGGCTCCAGTGTTGGGTTGCCTCAGGCCAAACAACCACCAGGGAGGGAAACCAGCCCCATCCATCAGCAGAGAAGCAGATTAAAGTTTTACTGAGCTCTGCCCACCAGAGAAACAGTCACCTCTACCCACCACCAGTCCCTCCCATCAGGAAACTTCCACAAGCTTCTTAGATAGCTTCATCCACCAGAGGGCAGACAGCAGAAGCAAGAAGAACTACAATCCTGCAGCCTGTGGAGAAAAAAACCACATTCACAGAAAGATAGACAAGATGAAAAGGCAGAGGGCTATGTACCAGATGAAGGAACAGGATAAAACCTGTTAAATGAATTAAATCAAGCGAATTAATTAATGAAGTGGAGATAGGCAATTAATGAAGTGGAGATAGGCAACCTTCCAGAAAAAGAATTCAGAATAATGATAGTGAAGATGATCCAGGACCTCGGAAAAAGATGGAGGCAAAGATTGAGAAGATGCAAGAAAGACCTAGAAGAATTAAAGAACAAACAAACAGAGATGGACAATACAATAACTGAAATGAAAACTACACTAGAAGGAAACAATAGCAGAATAACTGAGGCAGAAGAACGGATAAGTGACCTGGAAGACAGAATGGTGGAATTCACTGCTGCAGAACAGAATGAAGAAAAAAGAATGAAAAGAAATGAAGACAGCCTAAGAGACCTCTGGGACAACATTAAACACAACAACATGTGCATTATCGGGGTCCCAGAAGGAGAAGAGACAGAGAAAGGACCAGAGAAAATACTTGAAGAGATTATAGTTGACAACTTCCCTAGCATGGGAAAGGAAATAGCCACCCAAGTCCAGGAAGTGCAGCAAGTCCCATACAGGATAAACACAAGGAGAAACATGCCAAGACACACAGTAATCAAATCGGCAAAAATTAAAGACACAGAAAAATTATTGAAAGCAGCAAGGGAAAAATGACAAATAATATACAAAGGAACACCCACAGGGTTAACAGCTGATTTCTCAGCAGAAACTCTACAAGCCAGAAGGGAGTGGCATGATACTTAAAGTGATGAAAGGGAAGAACCTACAAGCAAGATTACCCTACCTGGCAAGGATCTCATTCAGATTCGATGGAGAAATCAAAACCTTTACAGACAAGCAAAGGTAAGAGAATTCAGCACCACCAAACCAGCTCTACAAAAAATTGCTAAAGGAAATTCTCTAAGTGGGAAACACAAGAGAAGAAAAGGACCTACAAAAATAAACCCAAAACAATTAAGAAAATGCTCATAGGAACATACATACTGATAATTACCTTAAATGTGAATGGGTTAAATGCTCCAACCAAAAGACACAGGCTTGGTGAATGGATACAAAAACAAGACCCATATATATAGGCTGTCTACAAGAGACCCACTTTAGACCTAGGGACACATACAGACTGAAACTGAGGAGATGGAAAAAGATATTCCGTGCAAAATGGAAATCAAAAGAAAGCTGGAGTAGCAATACTCATATACCACTGCAATGAAAAGAATAAAATACCTAGGAATAAACCTACCTAGGGAGACAAAAGACCTGTATGCAGAAAACTGTATAACACTGATGAAAGAAATTAAAGATGATACCAACAGATGGAGAGATATACCATGTTCTTGGATTGGAAGAGTCAATATTGTGAAAATGACTATACTACCCAAGCAATCTACAGATTCAATGCAATCCTTTTCAAATTACCAATGGCATTTTTTATGGAACTAGAACAAAAAATCTTAAAATTTGTATGGAGACACAAAAGATCCCAAATAGCCAACGCGGTCTTGATGGAAAAAAAACGGAGCTGGAGGAATCAGGCTCCCTGACTTCAGACTATACTATAAAGCTACAGTAATCAAGACAATATGGTACTGGCACAAAAACAGAAACATGGATCAATGGAACAAGATAGAAAGCCCGGAGATAAACCCACGCACCTATGGTCAACTAATCTATGACAAAGGAGGCAAGGATATACAGTGGAGAAAAGACAGTCTCTTCAATAAGTGGTTCTGGGAAAACTGGACAGCTACATGTAAAAGAATGAGATTAGAACGCTCCCTAACACCATACACAAAAATAAACTCAAAATGGATTAGAGACCTAAATGTAAGACCGGACACTATAAAACTCTTAGAGGAAAACATAGGAAGAACACTCTGACATAAATCACAGCGAGATCTTTTTTATCCACCTCCTAGAATAATGGAAATAAAAACAAACAAATAAGACCTAATGAAACTTAAAAGCTTTTGCACAGCAAAGGAAACCATAAACAAGATGAAAAGACAACCTTCAGAATGGGAGGAAATATTCACAAATGAATCAATGGACTAAGGATTAATCTCCAAAACATATAAACAGCTCATGCAGCTCAATATTAAAGAAACAAACAACCTAATCCAAAATGGGCAGAAGACCTAAATAGACCTTTCTCCAAAGAAGACATACAGATGGCCAAGAAGCACATGAAAAGCTGCTCAACATCACTAATTATTAGAGAAATGCAGATCAGAACTACAATGAGGTATCACCTCACACCAGTTAGAATAGGCGTCATCAGAAAAATCTACAAACAACAAATGCTGGAGAGGGTGTGGAGAAAAGGGAACCCTCTTGCACTGTTGCTGGGAATGTAAATTGATACAGCCACTATGGAGAACAGTATGGAGGTTCCTTAAAAAACTAAAAATAGAATTACCATATGATCCAGCCATCCCACTACTGGGCATATACCCAGAAAAAACCATAATTCAAAAAGACACATGCACCCTAATGTTCACTGCAGCAGTATTTACAATAGCCAGGACATGGAAGCAACCTAAATGCACATCGACAGATGAATGGATAAAGAAGATGTGGTACATATATACAATGGAATATTACTCAGCCACGAAAAGGAATGAAACTGAGTCATTTGTTGAGAAGTGGATGGATCTAGAGACTGTCATACAGAGTGAAGTAAGTCAGAAAGAGAAAAACAAATATCATATATTAAAGCATGTATGTGGAACCTAGAAAAATGGTACAGATGAACCGGTTTGCAGGGCAGAAGTTGAGAGATGTAGAGAACAAACATATGGACACCAAGGGTGGGATGTGGCTGGGGGGTGGTTGTGGTGTGCTGAATTGGGCGATTGTGATTGACATGTATACACTGATATGTATAAAATGGATGACTAATAAGAACCTGCTGTAAAATAAAATAAAATTCCAAAATTAAAAAAAAAAGATAGGAACCGTATCACTGGAAATATGTGACATCTCAGAGTAACAGGAAAAGTG
Source organism: Orcinus orca (assembly GCF_937001465.1). NCBI lineage: Eukaryota > Metazoa > Chordata > Mammalia > Artiodactyla > Delphinidae > Orcinus > Orcinus orca. The sequence continues at coordinate 82,641,306 of NC_064567.1, forward strand.
CTCTTTTTTCCCATGTATGGTTGGTGACAATAACAGTTTAATTTTCACTCCCTTTCATATGATTAACTTTTTTTAAAAAGCATCTTTGTATATTGCTAATTCTTAAAGTTCTTATGTCTAAATATTTTTCTCTTTCCTTCTTATTCAGAAATATATTTTCTTAATGTATTTAATGACAAAGTTATTTATGATATACTGTGCATATGAAAAGTATTTTTATGGTTTCTCAAAGTTTTCCTATGCTTTATCTCCATTTTCCCCCAACAAAATTTCCAGATCTTGGGTAGGGCAAACGTTGCTATACATAGTTTACAAATGAAGGGATTGAGGTTTAGAAAGCTTGAGTAAGCAGAAAGCTTGCCTAAGGTTTGTGCTTAATAAGTAACATGATCAGGAATAATATCAGTCCTTTTGACGCTAAACTCAAGTGTTCCTCCTAAAATTTTAATTATTATTTACTTTTTAGATAAAAGAATCTTTGTTTTTCTTTTTTCAAATCACAAGTATAATACACACACATTAGAAAATGGTCAGATAACGTACAAATTTATACAGTGAAACCTGAGAAGCCCCGAATTTTAAATTCCAGTGCTTACTGCTGTTAAGTGTTTGCTGCCTCTTCTTTCATTTTCTTCCCTTATACACATATCAGGATTTTTAACAAAATAGGTTTATATAACTATCTTAGCTCAGGCTGCCATAACGAAACACCATGGACTAGGTGGCTTCAACAACAGAAATTTATTTTTCACACCTGGAGGATGGAAAGTCTAAGATCAAGATGCCTGCAAGTTAGGTTTTGTTCTGAGGCCTCTTCTCTTGGCTTATAGGCAGCCATCATCTCCCTATGGGATCCTCATGACCTCCTCTTCCGGCACCGATGGGGAGAGAGAGGGAGCAAGCTCTCTGACATCTCTTCTTAAAGGGCACGAATCCCCTCATGAGGACCCCACCCACCCTCATGACCTCATCTAAGCCTGATTACCTCCCAAAGACCCCATCTCCAAATTCCACCACATTGGGGGTTAAGGCTTCGACATATGAATTTTGGGGGGACACAAACATTCAGTCCATAATGACAACATATATTTTTCTGCAAACTATTTTTATAAATTATATTTGTAAAATACTCCTTGTTAGTAAAAGCATGCTATTTCATTAACTGAATGACCATATATTAATCTACCAAATGGATTCAGTAAATCATATTTATTGAATTATTACTAAAATGAATATTCTATTATGTATCATTTATGCTTGAGTTGGCAGTTCCTATTGATATAGAAAACTATACTGTCAAGTATGAACATTTATTAATTTAAATATTATTGCTATTAAAATTTGTTTTTTGAGAGAAATTCTACGAAGGAATGACAACCTTGGTCTTAAATAGGTTAATAGCATAAAGAAGTTTCACATCTACTATCTTTTTGATTCTTCCAGACACAATGTAAAATTAACAGAGTAGACATATTTAACCCTATTTTTACACATTAGGAAATCAAGCCATAGAGAGTTAAAAATTACTCATCCAAATTCACATTTGAATAAGGACCAGAATTAGAATTCAGGCCCAAGTCTGTCAGAGTCAGCGATTCATCTTCTTTATTTTCTCTGATATACTCGCAGAAACAAAGAACCACGTGGGAAATGCGCACTGTTCACTTTGAATCTACAGCTCTCTGCTGCTGGGACTCTCTTCAGACTGCTTCCATTATCTGTTTGCCCAGTCTCACTTTTTCTCTACAGGGCATTTTTTCCCAAATGTACTTCAAACTCAGAAAATGGCTACTTCCCAACTTTTTGGCACTTTCCTTGGACTTGACACTCTAGACTGTGCCTTTACAGACAGCAAAAGAAGAGAAACTTGGAGGACAAGAAATGCCAGCAAAAAACATACAAAGCTCCATAGCACAGTTCTGCTACCTACACACAGCTTCTTCATAATTTAATGGGAGACGTTCAAGGTCATGGAAAAGACAAGGAATAAATACGTGTATTAAATACCTGTACGTCATAACCTTTAGTCAATGGAAGATATATAAGCAGATCTCTTTCTGACTGTGCTGGTAGCTCTGTTAATTTTTGTTTTTTTATCTACAGAGGTCAGTTCGCCTCTGTTTATAGCTGTCCTTTCAACAAAATAGAACGTGTTCTACCAAAAACAAAAACTCACTAATGAACAGAAATTCAATTATCATGGCCTGGAAAGAAACTGGAGCATGACAAGGATTATGCTTATAATTTGTGTTGCCAAATAAACACCAGAAATTTCATCAAGTAAATAACCAAGACAAATCTTGTGCCTAAAACATTACATGAATTAATATATGCAAAAGTGGGCACAATCACAGGAAACGTGATCAGGCACTAATTAGCAAATACCAGTGTTTCAAGAATGGTTATGTACTTTATGTCCAAACCCCCAATTATATCGTAAGTCTTAGAGAAATCATTAAATATGCCCCCTCCCCCCCAAGGTTTCTCACTGTCCCCTTTATTTCCTTCCCTTTCTTCACTTTCTCATAGTGACTGAATTATCATCAACTGAATATTTATTGAGGTTAAAGTGTCTTATTTTAAAATTCAAATTTTTCTCGAAGGATTTAGAAGTGAGTGTGGGTTATCAGCTATACATACTTTGGGTATCAGATAGTATAATCTAATTGCTTTCTTTTCAGATCCAGCTGACGTCAGATTCAATATGAGATTGCCAATCTGAATGGAGCTAAAAGGTTTAGCACAGGATGCTTTAAAGGGAGCAGAGAAGGTGGTCATGTGTGGGTTCCTGGTGCCTCAGGGGTGTTGGACACTAAGAGAACACTGAGCCAGGAGCACAGGAGAGAGCGCACCCTCAGCTGACCTGAGCCAAGGGAAACAAGGATGATGCCGAAGCCAAACTCGGTCCTCACTGATGTCTCTCTAAGGGACTTGTCTTTGAGGGGACAAGTAAGGTGTAAGAAAAAGCATCTTAATTTACAACCTTTCTACTTTTATAGGACAATATTAAAGTTTCCCAATTACAGTTCTTAGATCTAGGCATCTCATCTTTCAGACATCTTCTCATCTTCTGCCCTTCCCAATATCCCTAAGCTGCTTCCCCTGTAACTCAACCTACTGTTCCCTTTGCTTTCTCTCTGGTTTCAACTCTCTTTTGTATGGAGAAACGAATGTAGGCATCACTAGCTCACGCAGCCTCATTACCCTACCGTCTCAGGGCTATTTGCCACATCATGCTCCACTAGTGAACTCCAAACCAAAGGAAGGCTAAATATGGAATTCAAAAATCACCAAGCAGGTCTATTTATTCTTTATCCAGAAAAGGGCATCACACCAGTATCAACACCAAACAGACTTTAAAAGGCCACCGCTTAGTAAAATTGCTGAACTATCTGATTCATAGAGTTCATTATTCTGTTTCTTAAAGGTTATTCTTGGATTCCAAAACAGATTCACAGAGAAATATGCCCAAACTAAGAGCTTATCTTGACTTGGATAATCATACATAAGTACTTCAGCTTATACTAAAATGGAAATGTTTTCCCTTCCACCTATTAGAAACAGTTCATAATGTTTTTCTATGTAGTCCAAAATGCTAACCTCTCAAATATAGACTGCTAAGCGTACTGAGACAGGTGTAGACTTGTTTCTCTCTTCATAGGCTGATTAATTTTTGCTGTAATTTTTTGACTGCCAAACTAAACTCATGCCATTGTGTTTGTTGATCCATATCAGAACACTGGCAAGGCTGCACACTTTGCTGGAATTTAGATTAATACCTTGATATGCCTTTAGTTATTGTCTTGATTTATGACATTTCATTTGGTTTTTGTACAACTTTTAAATTTCATTATCTAGTTGTCTAATCATCATTAACTTTTTTCTTGCAGTCTTTCTTGGCCATGTTTATTGTCCTAATTTACGTATTGTAACCTACACTCAATATTTTTAGGTCTTAATTTTTACTCTCATTCTACAATCCAAACTATTTGTATGTTTATAACATTCTGTGAGATGTTTTATTTTTATACATTATAAACTTTTTATCTTCCAGCATTCTTTATATTGTATTAATGTATTTCTATTTTTTACAAATAAATTTTAATTTTTTGATTCCAGTTCTTTCATTTTTAAATCACATATTACTTCTTTAAATACGCTTTTATTATTTGTACCTATTTCTCAGTTTTCATCCCTTTTTACTATCTGCTTTCCATTTGTTAATTTACTTCAACTTTCCATATTTATTTTTTCTCCCAATGTTTTAAATAAATTGTTTTATGATAGTCACAGTGATTATGGCCATGCGTTAGGCATATGGATAAAGTCCACACCACAAGTCAGGGAACTGGGAAGCCTCCTCAGACTCAGCTGTCCATGCAGCTACTGCTCTAAATCTGTAAACGGATATCCTATCCTTTCAAGGAATGGTTTCCACAAGTCCTTGTAATAACCAGCCCTTAACAATAACAGGCTTTTTCTCATAGAGAAAATTATTCCCTCGACGTAGATGTTTTATCATTGGATGCTATACATCTATTTCCTTATATAATGAGCTTTTGTTTTTATTTGTTTAATGTCTGTTCTATGACATACATAAATATTAGACTTGGAGAAATGTGTTAACAGCCTGTTTTGATTAAGACACTGATGTCTGGATACAGAGGGACCAGGTGGCACTGATCCTCCTAGTAGATGTTCATGGCAGGAAGCACAGGAAAGTGCTACCATTTCAACATTTGCTACCTGCTAATGTATTTATTAGCAAGTTGGTCCTCCTTTTTCTTGGGTCCATGGGAAAATTTTCTTGGTGCGTGACTCATCTCCCTCCCTTCATTTTGATGGTCTAGGGGAACCTGGATAGACAGGAGGTTATCCTGATAAGCATTTCTATAGGTCATTTGTGTACCTATTCAGTGGCTTCCATAACTTTTCAGAAACTTTCTGTGGGCCTAGACCAATGGAGAAAGATAGAATCTAAGAAAAGGGGAAATATTTGATTCATTCTGTATATTGCCTGAAATAGGGAGACACAGATGGACCTCTCCCTGTTTTTTTTTAATTATTATTATTTTTGCTTTTTCTCTATAGGTAAAGAATAAGGTACTTTCGAAACTGAAAATATGGTTACTCTGAGAATAAATTAGAAAGATTCAACATGTAAAAAGTAGGTTTAGCCTTTTCAAGAGATGACATAAGAATTCAATAAAACTAATCCTGAGTATAAGCTCAAGGATGCAAGACTGAAAAGTGATTGTAAATGAAGAAGCTCTTATCGTGGTCAATTTTTTTCTCTGTCTGAATTAAGAAATGTGCTCATGAAAGGAAATTTTTCTAAAAAGCATCTACAAAAAAGAGAAAAGAGAAAACCGGCATGATATTGCCAGCATCTTTTCAGGGGTGCCTTGTCCCATAGACATTCTACATGGCATATATATATATATATATATATGGTGAAAGTGTACCATTGGGTATCATGGTTTAATGAAGCATTAACAGCATCCAAGTTTAATGAAACATTAACAGCATCCAGTGAAACCCCGGTATTCTCATTATTTACAGGCCTGTGGTCAATTTCATCATCTGTGAAATGGGAAAAATAACAGTATCTAATGTATACTGTGAGGTTTAAATAATGTAATGTAAGTATGTCTCCTACAACATAATAAGTGCTCAATAAATAGAAGGTATCTTTAGTATTATATACTATCAAACTTAGGATTTGTAACTGCTGTTACAAGTATTACAAGATTCTTGTAGACATACATAAAGTAAGTGTAGTATTTTAGAGCCTTTGTTAAATAAGCAGTGACATTATAAAATATTTTTTTGTCTTATAATTCTAAGAAAATGTGTTGATTTTTGCCTGAGGCTATTGTCCAATTAAATACAATTCATAAGTAATCAGTTTGTTTTAAAATCTGGGGTGCAGCTTGTTCAATATGCCAGGAGCCCTTCTATCAAAGCACATTAATTACAAACTGCTGTGTTAGTCAGCTTGGGCTACCTAAAGAAAATGTAGACTGAGTACCTTAAACAGACATTTATTTTCTCAGAGTTAAAGACACTGGAAAGTCCAAAATCAAGGTCTGACAGTGTTCAGCTTCTGGTGACAACTGTCTTTCTGGCTTGCAGACAGCTGCCTTCTAAGGCCACAGTCCTATCAGATCAATACCTCACTCTTATGACCTCGTTTAACCTTAATTATGTCCTAAAGACCCTATCTTTAATACAGTCACATTACGTGTTAGGGCTTTAACATATAAATTTTGCAGGGACAGTTCATAGCAACTGTCTAGTCCAATTTAAAAGAATTGTCATCATACTTTGAAGAATATGCAGCATGCTTTCAGAGTACTCAAGTGAGCAGAAGTCCAGGAATAATACATAAGGCAAATTTTTTTCCTTAATGAAAATAGTTAGATCCTTATATTAACATGAGAACACATTCAGTTCCATAGACCAAGATCTTTGTTTTCCAACTATGAAAAGAAACAGATTAGTGGAGAAGGGCTATCTGCTATGTTGGGATGTTTACTATTAGGTATCTACTTAAGACATTTATTAGGAAAGTTTCTTCATTTTTAAATAATAGTTGTAGTAAGCCCAATTTGCTTACATATATTATCCCCCAAGGCAGGCAACCAGGAAGATGAGTTAAATATATTTCATCATAGAAGGATGATGATAATCCTTTATTAAGTAATCTTATCTCCATTTTAGTTGGGATCTTTATGCCTAAAATGAGATGTGTGCATTGAAGTTAGGTTTTCATTTGGTCACTGAATATGCAAAACTGCATGTTAAATTCCTTGGTTTTTTGCTGATCAATGTTAGTCACCACAGGTAACCTCTTATGTGGTAATCCTTACGTATCTACAGAGAAGCCAATATAAATTTTTGCCTCACCTATAATGTAGTCATTTCACGTTCATGGAGCAATCTATCAAGTCATAAAATCAAATATACAGTCAATATGAGATACTCTGTAAGAAAATGTACATAACATATATAAAACATGTATGAAATCTGTGGACAAAAAGTAAGAAGAAATCCTTGTAAGAAATCCAGGCCTTTCTAGTATTACTGTCTATGTAAGAGAAGGTTTTGTATTAATAGAAAAGAGGAAGGGTTTAATAATAAAACAGAATTTCCATAGAATTAGAGAACAATCATGCTCATGTTACCTGTAAATTCTGAGGTTTCTAAGAAAAAAACATTAATGTTCCAAATAGTTAGGATCAGTATTTTCATAGGATGAGAGATGAGCTGTTACCACAAGTAAGGAATGACACTTCAGATCAGCTAAATACATTATCAAAGTGAAGCACTAATCACACAGGAAATACCTTTTCCTTCAGGTCTGAGCAGCAGTGCTGGGTTTTGACCTTCTATCTGACGGTCCCTAGATTGTTATAAAGATTAGCTCAAAGGCTAACTGATATTTTTAGTTTCACATACACAGACACTTAAAAATAAAACTTGTAAAAGAACAATCATTTTTTCTGGGACCGTCGTTCATTGTTATCACATGGTTTATGTTTTTCCTTTATATATTCTTACTTCAATCATACTGTATTTATAATACTTTGCTCTTATTTTTTTAAACATTTGGAAAAGAGTGCATAATAATAATTTTTCTTAAATAATGACCAAGGTTATGATCATTTGTGGAATTTTATAGATCGGTCCACATCTTATTTACACTCTATGCATCAAGGGATGGCTGACCATGAGAGTAAAATAACGTAATTTTGCACTGGGTGTTATTTTTGGTTACAGTTACACAGCCATTTTTTAAAAATATTAAAAACTTAACTCTTTTAGAACACAATACTAACTTACTTTTTTTAATAAGTGGAAAATAAGCAAAACTGACACACTATTTAGATCTCGATTTAGAAGCAGTTTTGGTGACTTGAAAAGTAATTTGCCAAGCTACAGATGTCTAGTACAATTGGATCTTTATATATTAAAAAGCATATAAAGCTATATACCCCACCAGTTTTTCTGGAAGTCAGTAGAATATCCCAGAGTCAAGCATATAGCACAGCTTGAACTAATAATGGACACTTAGGATTATCAGACTAAGCAACTCATTTGGGACTGAAACAAGCAGTTCCTAACTCTAGTCTCCTGGGCCGTCATTCAAATATATTATTTTTTAAATAACTAATGAGACAGGAAGAACTCGAACCATAATTGACTTGCATCCTCTTGGTAAGTCAGCTCTGAGAGTAGATCTAAATAAATTCCCCAAGTGTACTGTAGACAGAAAATATTGTAATTAATTGGCTAGTCATGCCCAAAGCACTGTGGCTGAAACAACTGCCCGATTCCTCCTTTATCAACTGCTAGATTCCAACCTCTCTAGGAAACATTAAAACCTACCTCCGCATATTCTGAAATAAAGATGTGATTTAAAACATGAAATGTGATTTAGAGAAATATGTACATTATATTTTTCCAAAGAATATGGTGCAAAGAAAATAAAAGCACCTATAGATGGTACAGTACAGTTCTAGATGTCACAGAAGTTCCATTATATTAAATATATCATATTTATATTACTATAAACAATCATTATTACTACTATATAATGTGCTCTGTGTTCTAAAATCTAATTTTTTAATTTTTTTAATTGTAAAATTTTAAACATGGCTAAAACTATTTATTGCCAAATGCTAGTAAAATAAGAATAAAAATATTTTTCATATATATATATAACACAACTATCAGACAGAGGGAAGAAAAGGAAACAATAGAGATGAGAAATTTCAACACATCTTGGAAGATTGAAAGCATGCAGATAAGTGGGAAACTGACATTTTAGAGCAGAGATAGCTAAAACCTGGGCCCCTTTAGAGGAACGTCCTGGCGAAAAGGGTGTAATTTTTTCATAGATCCTAGGAGTGCATATTGAAAAAGGTAATGTGAGATATGGAGTAGATACAAGGAGATTTATTGAAATTCTACATTAATGTAGTCTCCAGATCTGGTCCTCAAATGACTACATTCCTCCAATGACCCCCAAAGACCCGAAGGTTCCATTGTACAGAATAACTGAATCAGAGTTTCTCGACTAGTGTAGGAGAAATAGGAGAGTAACAAGAGGTAAGAGGTAAGAGGCTAAAATTAGGGGAACTAATTCAATGGTGAAACCATTAAGGGCCCCATTCCTAGACCATTTCTAGTATGAGCTCCAGCAAAGTGGACACTACCTGAAACTGTTCTATAGGCAGGAGGTCATAGATTCTTCTCTAGGAAAATGGAATGGCCCCAGAAAATGTGATATATGAATATAGGGATTAGGTGGTACCCAAATGAAAACATTATCTAACTGGAAGCCCAGAAGTCAGCAAACACTACTATGCGCATGTAGCTTCAAATTCACTCAAATATAAACAGACAGCCAAGGGTCAGCAGGACAATGAAGTATGCTTCCAACCTGGGAAAAAAAAAAAAAAAAAAAAGGACCAAACTAAACAAGCAGAAGAAAAGGAATTGAGGAAGCCAGATAGAATATAAAAATTCCAAAATTAATATCCTCAGAAAAGGAACATAGAATAATATACGAAGGCAAAAAAATGAAGACATAGTAAAAAGGCAGAAAAGAACAGGAAAAAGCTGTTGCAAATTAGTAAGATAGCAGATATTTTAAAAATTCAACAAAAAGTTCTGACAAATATAGGGAAAATCTCCCTATACACAAGCACACAGATGGAAAACCACCACCACCACCAAAAAAAAAAAAAGACAAAGCAACATATCATTGGAGAAAAACTGGTAAGAAAATTAGAGGATCATTCCAGGTGGGCCAACATCCAACTAAAAAGAGTTTCAGAAAGAGAGAAGAAAGGGAAGAAATTATTATTCTCCAGAATTGAAAGATTTATGTTCTGGATACTATTGCCAACAAAATACCCTAGCATTTAGCTGCTTTAAATAACCGTTTAATCATGCTCATAGCTTCAGGGATTATGAGTTTCGACAGGAACAGGGAGAATGGCCTGTCTCTTTTCCACAGTTCCTGGACCCTCTCCTGGGGAACACCTGATGGCTTGGGGTGACTGAACGGTGGTGTGCTGGAATCATTTGGAGCCACTTTCATGCATATATCTGGCGACTGGTGCTGGCTTAACACCTGTGACCTCAGCTGAGTCCATATGAACTACATCTGGCCTCTCCAGGTGGAGAGGCCTCACACACAATGGAAGTAACAAGGTAATGAGATTTCTTACCTGGTGGCTCAAGCCACCAGTCTGAGTGCTTCAGCATGAAATACAGAAGATCCATCACCTTTTGTGGCATAACCTTGGAAGGTCACACATCATTTCCAATGCAGCTATTGGTTATAAACAAGTGACTAAACCTAGCCCATATTCACGCAGATGAGACACAGAGCCCTACCTCTCTCCTGGAGGTGTGTCAAAGATTTGCAGATAAAACTGCCCCATGCTTGAATGTCAGAATAAAGGCCTTGCATAAGGAATATAAAATTTCCTACACCAAAGCACTGATAGTAAAATTTCAAAACATTTAATATTTATATATATTTCAGAAGTTTCTGCAAGGGGAAAAATAACCAAATATAAAATATAAAAGTGGCGTGGGAATTCTCAAGGTTTATACTAGAATCTACAATAATATATCAATGCCTCCAAATTTCTAAAGACTCAATTTTTGACAAAGAAGAGAAGAAAATTAAATGAGGAAAAATAATCTTTTCAACAAAAGGCGGCAGGACAATGAAATACCCACAACCAAAAGAATAAAGGGGTCTCTCTCCTTCACATCATATGTAAAAAATTAACTTAAAAAGGGTCAAATGTCCAAATATAAGAATGCTTCTTGCATCTTCAAAACTCTTAGAAGAAAACATAGGTATAAAGCTTTGTGAATTTGGACTCCCTCTTGTGAGAGCACTGGAATCACAACTAACTGCTGAACAATAATCAACAGCAAGACACTGAAACTCAGCAAAAAAGATACCCCACATTCAAAAACAAAGCAAACACCACAGTGAGATGGTAGGAGGAGTGCAATAACAATAAAATCAAATCCCGTAACTACTGGGTGGGTGACTCACAAACTGGAGAACACTTATACCACAGAAGTCCACCCACTGGAGTAAAGGTTCTGAGCTCCACGTCAGGTTTCCCAACCTGGAGGTCAGGCAACAGGAGGAGGAATTCCTAGAGAATCAAACTTTAAAGGCTAGCAGTATTCGATTCCAGGACTTGGAGAGGACTGGGGTAAACAGAGACTCCACTCTTGGAGGACACACACAAAGTGGTGTGCACACTGGGACCCAGGGGAAGGAACAGTGACCCAATAGGAGACTGAACCAGACCTACATGCTAGTGTTGGAGGATCTCCTGCAAAGACAGAGGGTGGCTGTGGCTCACCATGAGGACAAGGACACTGGCAGCAGAAGTTCTGGAAAGTAGTCCTTGGCCTGAGCCCTCTCAGAGTCTGCCATTAGCCCCAGCAAAGAGCCGGGTAGGCTCCAGTGTTGTGTCGCCTTAAGCCAAACAACCAACAGGGAGGGAACCCAGCCCCAACCATAAGCAGACAAGCAGAATAAGTTTTATTGAGCTCTGCCCACCAGAGCAACACCCAGATCTACCTACCACCAGTCCCTCCCATCAGGAAACTAGCACAAGCCTCTTAGATAGCCTCTTCAACCAGAGGGCAGACAGCAGAAGCAAGAAGAACTACAATCTTGCAGCCTGTGGACAAAAACCACATTCCCAGAAAGATAGACAAGATGAAGAGGCAGAGGGCTATGTACCAGAGGAAGGAACAAGATAGAAGCCCAGAAAAACAACTAGATGAAGTGGAGATAGGCAAGCTTCAGAAAAAAAAATTCAGAATAATGATAGTGAAGATGATCCAGGACCTTGGAAAAAGAATGGAGGCAAATATTGAGAAGATGCAAGAAATGTTTAACAAAGTCCTAGAAGAATTAAAAAACACCTAGAAGAATTAAAGAACAAACAAACAGATGAACAATACAACACCTGAAATGAAAAAGACACTAGAAGGAATCAACAGCAGAATAACTGAGGTAGAAGAAAGGGTAAGTGACCTGGAAGACAGAAAGGTGGAATTCACTGCCATGGAACAGCATGAAGAAAAAAGAATGACAAGAAATGAAGACAGCCTAAGAGATCTCTGGGACAACATTAAACACAAGAACATTCACATTACAGGGGTCCTAGAAGGAGAAGAGAGAGAGAAAGGACCCAAGAAAATATTTCCCTTGTTAGTGAAGTCAAAAACTTCCCTAACATGGGAAAGGAAACAGCCACCCAAGTCCAGGAAGCAAAGAGAGTCCCAGGCAGGATAAACCCAAGGAGACACATGCTGACACACATAGCAATCAAACTAACAAAAATTAAAGACAAAGAAAAATTATTGAAAGCAGCAAGGGAAAAACATCAAATAACACAGAAGGGACTCCCATAAAGTTAACAGCTGATTTCTCAGCTGAAACTGCACGCCAGAAGGGAGTGGCATGATATATTTATGATGAAAGGGAAGATGAAAGGGAAGAACCTACAACCAAGATTACTCTACCTGGCAAGGATCTCATTCAGATGTGATGGAGAAATCAAAAGCTTTACAGACAAGCAAAAGCTAAGACAAATCAGCACCACCAAACCACCTCTACAACAAATGCTAAAGGAAGCTCTCTACACAGGAAACACAAGAGAAGAAAAGAACCTACAAAAACAAACCCAAAACAATTAAGAAAATGGTCATAGGAACATACATATCGATAATTACCTTAAACGTGAATGGATTAAATGTTCCAACCAAAAGACACAGACTCGCTGAATAGTTACAAAAACAAGACCCATATATATGCTGTCTACAAGAGACCCACTTCAGACCTAAGGACACATACAGACTGAAAGTGAGGTAATGGAAAAAGATATTCCATGCAAATGGACATAGAAAGAAAGCTGGAGTACCAATACTCATATCAGATAAAATAGACTTTAAAATAAAGAATGTTACAAGAGACAAGGAAGGATAATGATACATAATGATCAAGGGATCAATCTAAGTAGAAGATATAACAATTATAAATATATATGCACCCAACAAAGGAGCACCTCAATACATAAGGCAACTGCTAACAGCGGTTATAAGAGAGGAAATCGAGAGTAACACAGTAATAGTGGAGGACTCTAACACCTCACTTACACCAATGGACAGATCATCCAAAGAGAAAATTAATAGGGAAACACAAGCTTTAAATGACACAATAGACCAGATAGACAACTGATATTTATAGGACATTCCATCCAAAAATAGCAGATTACACTTTCTTCGCAAGTGCACATGGAACATTCTCCAGGATAGATCACATCTTGGGTCACAAATCAAGCCTCAGTAAATTTAAGAAAATTGAAATCATATCAAGTATCTTTTCTGACCACAACGCTATGAGATTAGAAATCAATTACAGGGAGAAAAACGTAAAAACAAACACATGGTGGCTAAACAATACGTTACTGAATAACCAAGAGATAACTTAAGAAATCAAAGAGGAAATCAAAAACCACCTAGGGACAAATTACAATGAAAACACAACGATCCAAAACCTATGGGATGCAGCAAAAGCAGTTCTAAGAGGGAAGTTTATAGCAATACAAGCCTACCTCAAGAAACAAGAAACATCTCAAACAATCTAACCTTACACCTAAAGAACTAGAGAAAGAAGAACAAACAAAACCCAAAGTTAGCAGAAGGAAAAAAATCATAAAGATCAGAGCAGAAATAAATGAAATAGAAACAAAGAAAACAACAGCAAAGATCAATAAAAGTAAAAGCTAGTTCTTTGAGAAGATAAACAAAATTGATAAACTTTTAGCCAGACTCACCAAGGAAAAGAGGCAGAGGACTCAAATCAGTAAAATTAGAAATGAAAAAGAGAAGGTACAACAGACACGGCAGAAATACAAAGCGTCCTAAGAGACTACTACAAGCAACCCTATGCCAATAAAATGGACAACCTGGAAGAAATGGACAAATCCTTAGAAAGGTATAATCTTCCAAGACTGAACCAGGAAGAAATAGAAAATATGAACAGACCACTCACAAGTAATGAAATTGAAACTGTGATTAAAAAATCTTCCAACAAACAGAAGTCCGGGACCAGAGGCTTCACAGGTGAATTCCATCAAACATTTAGAGAAGAGCTAATACCCATCCTTTTCAAACTCTTCCAAAAATTGCAGAGGAAGGAACACTCCCAAACTCATTCTATGAGGCCACCATCACCCTGATTCCAAAACCAGACAAAGATAGTACAAAAAAATGAAAATTACAAACCAATATCACTGATGACTATAGATGTAAAAAATCCTCAACAAAATACTAGCAAAGGCAGAAACAAACAACACATTAAAAGGATCATACGCCATGATCAACTGGGATTTATCCCAGGGATGCAAGCATTGTTCAATATATTCAAATCAATCAACATGATACACCATATTAACAAACTGAAGAATAAAAACCACATGACCATCTCAATAGTTGCAGAAAAAGCTTTTGACACAATTCAACACCCATTTATGATAAAAACTCTCCAGAAACTGGGCATAGAGGGAAGCTACCTCAACATAATAAAGGCCATATATGACAAACCCACAGCAAACATCACTCTCAATGGTGAAAAACTGAAAGCATTTCCTCTAAGATCAAGAAAAAGACAAGGATGTCCAGTCTCACCACTATTATTCAACATAATTTTGGAAGTCTTAGCCATGGCAATCAGAGAAGAAAAAGAAATAAAAGGAATACAAATTGGAGAAGAAATAAAACTGTCACTGTTTGCAGATGACATGATACTATACATAGAGAATCCTAAAGATCCCAGAAAAGTACTATAGGTAATCAATGAATTTGGTAAAGTTGCAGGATACAAAATTAATAAACAGAAATCTCTTGCATTTCTATATACTAATGATGAAAAATCTGAAAGAAATTAAGGAAACACTCGCATTTACCACTGCAACACAAAGAATAAAATACCTAGGAATAAACCTACCTAGGGAGACAAAAGACCTGTATGAAGAAAACTATAAGACACTGATCAAAGAAATTAATGATGATACAAACAGATGGTGAGATATACCATGTTCTTGGATTCAAAGAATCAACACTGTGAAAATAACTATACTACACAAAGCAATCTACATTCAATGCAATCCCTATCAAATTACCAGTGGCTTTTTTTTTTTTTTTTTTTTTTTTTTTACAGAACTAGAAGTAAGAATCTTAAAATTTGTATGGAGACACAAAAGACTCCGAATAGCCAAAGAAGTCATGAAGGAAAAAAACAGAGCTCAAGGAATCAGACTCCCTGACTTCAGACTATACTACAAAGCTACAGTAATCAAGACAATATGGTACTGGCAGAAAAGCAGTAACATAGGTCAATGGAAAAGGATAGAAAGCCCAAAGGTAAACCCACACACCTATGGTCAACTAATCTATGACAAAGGAGGCAAGGATATCCAGTGGAGAAAAGACAGTCTCTTCAATAAGTGGTGCTGGGAAAATTGGACAGCTACCTGTAAAAGAATGATATTAAAACATTCCCTAACACCATACACAAAAATAAACTCAAAATGGATTCGAGACCTAAATGTAAGACTGGACACTTTAAAACTCTTAGAGGAAAACACAGGAAGAACACTCTTTGACATAAATCACAGCAAGATCTTTTTTGATCCACCTCCTAGAGTAATGGGAATAAAAACAAAAATAAACAAATGGGACCTAATGAAACTTAAAAGCTTTTGCAAAGCAAACTACAAACAATACAAAAAGACAACCCTCAGAATGGGAGAAAATATTTGCAAACGAATCAACAGCCAAAGGATTAATCTCCAAAATATATAAACAGCTCATGCAGCTCAATATTAAAACAAAAAACCCAATCCAAAAATGGCAGAAGACCTAAATAGACGTTTCTCCAAAGAAGACATACAGATGGCCAAGAAGCATATGAAAAGCTGCTCACCATCGCTAATTATTAGAGAAATGCAAATCAAAACTACAATGAGGTATCACCTCACACCAGTTAGAATGGGCATCATCAGAAAATCTACAAACAACAAATGCTGGAGAGGGTGTGGAGAAAAGGAAACCCTCTTGCACTGTTGCTGGGAATGTAAATTGATACAGCCACTATGGAGAACAGTATGGAGGTTCCTTAAAAAACTAAAAATAGAATTACCATATGACCCAGCAATCCCACTAATGGGCATACACCCAGAGAAAACCGTAATTCAAAAAGACACATGCACCCCAATGTTCACTGAAGCCCTATTTACAATAGCCAGGGCATGGAAGCAACCTAAATGACCATTGACTGACGAATGGATAAAGAAGATGTGGTACATATATACAATGGAATATTACTCAGCCATAAAAAGGAACGAATTTGGGTCATTTGTAGAGATGTGGATGGATCTAGAGACTGTCATACAGAGTGAAAGTAAGTCAGAAAGAGAAAAACAAATATCATATATTAACACATATATGTGGAAGGAACCTAGAAAAATGGTACAGATGAACCGGTTTGCAAGGCAGAAATAGTGACACAGATGTAGAGAGCAAGCGTATGGGCACCAAGGTGGGAAAGTGGCAGGGGTGTGTGTGTGTGTGATGAATTGGGAGACTGGGATTGACATATATATACTAATATGTATAAAATGGTTAACTAACAAGAACCTGCTGTATAAAAAAATAAATAAAATTTCAAAAAACATCTTTGTGCACTTGGATTAGGCAGTGCTTTCTTAAAATGGCACCTACAGCACAAGCAACAAAATACGAAGTAAAATGTACTTCATCAAAATTGAACACTTTTGTGCATCAAAAGAAACTATCAAGAAAGTCAAAAGACAAATCAGAAAATGAAAGAAAATATCTGTACATCACATATATGACATGGGTCTCGTATCAAGTATATATAAAGTTCTTATAACCCAACAAGACAAATAATTTAATTTTTAAATAAGCAAAGGAATTGAATAGCTATCTATTTGAAGAAGATCTAGAAATAGTCAATACACACACACACAAAGTTATCATTGTCATTATAGAAACACAAATCAAAATTACATTAAGATTCCACTTTTCATACAATAGTATGGATATAATCAAAACAACAGATAATAACATGCATTAGCAATGATGTGGAGAAACAGGAACCCTTATACACTGTTGATAGGAATGTAATATAGTGCAGTCATTGTGAAAAACAGCTTTGTGATTCCTTAAAAAGTTCAACATAGATTTCCATATGACCCAGCAGTGCCATTCCCAAGAGAACTGAAAATATATTCTCACGCAGAAACTTCAACATGAATGTTCATAGCACCATTTTTTCATAATAGCCATAAAGTATACAGAAACAACTCAGATTTCATCAACTGTTGAACAGGTAAACAATGTGTGGTATATTCATACAGTGGAATGATACTTAGCTCTAAAAAGGAATGAAGTATTGATACAGGTGACAACGTGGATGAACCTCTAAAACATGCTAAGCTAAAGAAGCCAGACTCAAAACGTTACATATTGCATGATTCCATTTTTATGTAATATCTAGAATAGGGAAATCCACAGAGACAGAAAGTGGATGAGCGGTTGCCAGGGGCTGGGGATTGCAGGGGTTAACTGCTTAATGAGTATGGGATGGGGGGGTGGGTGGGTAATGCAAATGTCCTGAAATTAGATAATGGTGATGGTTTCATCTTGTGATAGATTGTGAATAGACTAGAACCCCCAGATTGTACACTTTAAATTGGTGAATTTTGTGGTATGTGAATTATATCTTAATATGTACATGTGTTTTAAGATTAAACTTTTTATTTTATCTCCACCTGTATCATCTCATTAGTTGCCTCAAGAAAATGATACTTGATGGTGAGGACCAGGGCAGGGCTATTGTTCATTATAAGCTTTTGAGTGTTATGAATTTTAAAATTATATACATACTTGTTATTTTAACTTTCATGAAATTTTTCACTATAATTGTTTTTCATTATAATCATTATGATTTTAAAACTAAATGGTTGTTTGATTTTTTTACATAATCATTTGATATATAGTCCAAAATATTACTAATTTTGCAAAGTACATCATTTTATTTAATACGAGCAATTAGAGAGTTCTCTAGTCTGTGTAAACAACATTTCAATGAGTCTGAGATTTAGCTATGAAGTATTTTCTATACAAGTTTTATTATTTTGTAGTTCCAATGATATATCTAAGTATATACTGATTTACCATGTAGAGGACGAAACCATTAGTTGTGGGCACTCAGAATGCCTGAATGTACCATCTACTGTCCATTTAAACCAGTAATGAACAGATTTTTTTTTTCCTGAGGCCATGCAAGAGCTCTACCCTAATCCAAGAATTTCTTATAGACACTAAGAAGTAGATCCTTTCAAATGTTCAACAACCCTAGCTCTGATTACTGTGCTTCGTTCCATCTGATATAATAGAATTATCAAGGAAAACATCTGTACTTTATATATCCAAAGAATTGTTGGTACAGCAAGGAAGCAAGTAAACTGGATAATCACAGAAACCCAACTGTGAAACCCAAAGTAAGTGCTTTCCAGGGGACAGAGATTATATTGACTATAGAATCTTACAGATCATTTGTTGGCATGCCTCACTTGTATTTAGTTGTTCAACAGTCATATTACTTTGTTAACTAACATCAGTAATTTTATATTTGCTTTCAGCCCATTTACTACCTGTTTGGTTTTGTCATCATGACTGGTGTTTTTTTCAGGACAAAACTTGGCTTCAGACTAAGATAACATGCATCTGGCTTTTTTCTTATTTCAGCTTTAGTGAACTCTCTCACAAAGAATCTCACAGAATCCATCTGTTCATCTATAGAGGCTAGACACTGACCCTAGTGCCTAACTTGAGACCAAGTGCACGTGTTCACATCCAGGACTTTTAGACAATACACGGTATGATAGAAAAGGAATAAAAATGGTATACATACACAGCAATATGAACAATAGGAAAGGGGGATTCAGCAGATGAGAGTTTACAACAAAGATACAGAGGAAAAGGTGTTAGCCTGATGAAGCAGAGGAGGAAACCTCCACCTAAAACGCTCTAAGTGGAATCTGCAATTGGAGAGAGGCTGTAAAGTGGAGCTCCAGAGAAACTCAGAACCCAAAGCGTAAGTTGAAGAAGGGCCAGAGTGAGGGCTAGGGCATTAAAAATTGAACTAACTGGAATCTCTAAGGAAGCCCCTTTCCTCCAATAATATTCAATACATTACCTACAGTCACATGTTTTAGGTCTAAATAAAAATCATCAGGAATCTCTCTTTAAAAAAAGAAGTGTCTGGGAAGAACCAAGGAAACTTAAGTGGAGGTTAGCACTGTAGGGTGAAACTCCTGATGGTGCATTTAGCGACACACCATCAGAACTTCTGGCTCTGTGCCATTCACTCCAAAGTGAAGTTGTTAGTAATCCCCAAGTACTTTCCAGAGCCCCCAGCCACACTTCATTGTCAGATATGGCTAACAACCAAAGGTTATATGACATTTGAAAAAAAGCTTTGATATGAAAGAGTAGACAAACAGGAAAAGCAGGAAAAATGATTTTTGAGGAACCATATAATTTAAAAATAAAAGGATTAAATATTCTGATAACATCCTCGTATGTGTGTGAATATATTACATTCATCAGCTACAAATAAAAATCTATGACAAATAGAATAATAGTGAGGTTTTGTAACTTAAATATATATTTGTAGAAAATTTTTTTAAAGACAGGACAAACAATGAAGAGAATCTTTCAGAACACAGAATGAAAAAGTAGAGAGAAAAAACGAAATACAAGAAGGAGCAGAAAACAAATCCAACAAGACTAGGAACAAATTAGTGAAAATTCAAACAACTGGGAATGGCAGATATGGAAGGAAAGAAATTACCAAAGAAATAATTCAATAAAAATTTCTAGTACTGAAGAGAGCCATGGGTCTTCAGTAAGAAAGGGTCCATGAGTGCTGAATGAATAATGACCCACATCTACATATATAAGTTTGAAATTTTATAACAGAAGGAACCAAGTCTTTATCCCATGTCTCTTCCTAATTTTTTGATAGTACTCCAACTTTGCACATTTTCTTAAAAACTGCTTCTGTACCATGAATCAGTTTATGAGCTTATATGGCAGACTCTGAGCTCTTTCATGTCAGGACTTTGGTCTACGATCTGTCCCTGGACTCCCCTGAGGTCATGTTCCAAGTGTGTCACATGTCAGGTCGCTCCAGTCACTCCAGCCTCCATCCCACCTAACCGAACACTGGTATGTGCATACTGCCCATTAGTGAATTTTCCTCCTTGCTCCACTTACGATTCCCTATCTCTTCTTATGACTTTTTCCAAGATAGCCTTAGATTACCTATTGAGTGGAAAGAGAAAATATTTTTGTGTTTCTAGAGAGTTGGGGCCTTTTGCATGTATTTTGCTAAAACTTGGGATCCTGAGCTAAGAGTAAGACTTGGGAAGTTAGTTGACAACTGTAGAGATGCTGAGAGAACTCCAGAGATACTGATCTAACTCTAAGGGTACATATTTGCATTTCAAGGGAAAATGAGGCCTAGAACCTTGGAGACATCTTTAGTCATAAAATCCAGAGTCACTGGATCTTATCTGGCCTTCAGAGAGATGTATTTACATTCCAAAAGATTAGAGTGAGAACACAGAATCCTTTTCATCCATCTCCAAGAAGCAAAAAAAATTTTTTCTCCTTTTGGGAGGGTATGAGGAGGCAGTTGCCTCTTTCTCCTGTATATAAAGAGAGAAAATTCATTTTTCTCTGTTTCTCTCCTATGATACAAATTTTTAAATTTCACTTATAGGACATAATACCTAACTTTTATCTCGTTGCCTATGGATAAAAATTAGAGTGTGGAGAACTACACATTCATTATTTTTAAGTGAACAATGATAACTTATCTTTGATCCAGAAGATATCATGTGCACATTTAGAATTAATAAAGATGAATATTTAAAAACCCAACGTTTATCCTGCCCTTACTCACGCCTCACCATCAGTCCTCACAACAGTCCCCGAGGTCAAAAATCAAAACTCTCAAATGTTAGCTTTTGAAGGAGCGAAATGGATACCATTTTTCTATTTATGATTAGAGCACAAAACATTTAATAATAACGTGAAATAATTAATGAATTTTTCCCTCACTTAACAAAAGGTAGATAATATTAACCTATTTAGAGTAATTTATTTATAAATAGCATTGAATTAAACATAAAGGAATGGCTACAACTAGATAATAACATTTCCAGCTGGATTTAGGCTACATTGAAGACTGAAATAAGCTGAATATTTTAAAGGATATTTTCTATCACACTTATCTGCCTCTCTAAGAATTATCTACCATGGAGAAATAAAATATAAATATCATTTTCTATCTTGAACCAAGACTTACTTTAGCTTTTGTATTGGGGCTGGGTGATTAGGATTTAGACTCTGTACTTTTTAATAAAGTTTCATTTTAATTTCATTAAGCTTTATATCCCTATTGTGAACATGTATATGATGGAATTCTTCCTACATTATTACTCTACATCAACCATATATATACACCAGCAAAAGTTTTGAATGATTGATGTCATTTTGAGCTTGATATTTTTCCATTCCCTTTGGTCTGTGTTTATAGAAAACAAATATTTACAGTTGAAGTCTCTGAGATCAAATCAGTACTGATGTTAAGTTTTTCACAGGGGTAAACCTATACCAGAAAATTTCCTGAATCAATCTTTAGTTTGGCGTCCCAATACTTGTAGATTCATTCAAATTGTTCCAAGGACCTCACTTCTCCAGTTCAACAATAATTCCTTGGTCTCTTTGTCTTTCCACCACAACTATCCTGATAATCCCATCTCTGGAGGAATCTAACCATCTCCTCCTCCACTCCAAATATCAGGCTGCCAGGGAGAATCAGATGCAACAAAGCATCATTACAAATAAATATCTTTTTTTTGAATCAGTCCATAAACTGTCCAGAATTCTATTTTTTGACTCTAAGTCACCCCAAATCCCTTTTTCTGAAAGCAGTTATTCACCATTTTGAGTACTATCTGCAAGTCTTTTTTCCTTACTCCAAAAACCTTCATCTAATAGTTGATTTTACAAGATAATCTTTCAAAAAAACTTTCCCCCTTCTCTCATACTTTTTATATTCAGCCATCCCTATTTTTCCACCTTCAAATTTTAATGGGAGAGGTGCCTCCTATTTTCCAAGGTTAGCTCTTTCATTTGTGATCTTGATTCACCTCTTCCACCTCCTCAGGATTTGCTCCAAGTATCTTCTTTGCCTTTTGCAACTACATACAACTCTCCTTTTAAGACAAAAAATATTTGCTGCTCTTGTATCCTAAATCTACCCTAGGTCCCTATCAAATAATTTCTATCTTTCTCTTGAACTTCTTTGAAGACTAGCAACTTTCCCATGTAGTGTTAAATGCACAGCAATCTGTCTTTGTCGGCCAAAGGCAAGGTCAATAGTAACATCCCAATTGCCTAAATAATAGCTAAACGTCTGTTTAATCCTCTTTGACATTTTACGTTTTAGGTCAATCCATTCTTCACTCATGACTACCAAGGAACTATTTCCTTCCGGTGCTCATGCTGCCCATATGGCTTCTGGTTTCTTCTAAGTACCCTTCACCTATTACATTTCTGGTCCTTCCCATGTTTTCCTTGAATAATTGCATCAAACTCAGCTCTAATAGCACCTGCGAATCAATATTCCTCAACTCCTTATCTCCATCTCTCTCCTTGGCTCACGTTTTAGTAGAGATGGAGTAACTTCTCTGTAGAAACTCACCCTTCTTAGAGATTTAACTTCCACAAGAAATCAATTCTACAATATATAACTGTTTGCTGCAACCTATGACTGCTCTTAGCTAGCAACTATAAAAGTAGCAGTACCCTAAGTACTAACCAGGGAGAAAAAAATATATACCACTTTAATATTTTTTCAATATTAAATATTTGCTCAGTTGAGCAAAACAATATTTATAGGGTATTTCCCAAAGGATGTGTGGTATTCCTACAGATGCTCAAAACTGTAACTTCGGATTATGTCAGACCATTAAGGATTCTGATAGATTCCTGAATTGTTTGTTATTGACCCTCTTCCCAAAGTTACATTTAGGGAGCCATCTTTGGCATAATCGGTTGGTCTGTATTGAGAGATAGTGTAAGAAACAGTTCCAAGATTCTTATCGCAGTATTTACTAAAAAAAATGTTGAGAAAGAGAAATATATGGTTTTAAGAATTGGGACAGAGTGATGTCAGCATCATGGTGGTGTGAGTTGTTCCTTTTTGCTCACTCCTTTGATTTATTGTGCAATTAGTTGGGCATCCGTAACCAGAAACAAAAAAAAGTACCTCTGCGCAACATACACCAGGACACCTGAGCAATACATCCATCTGTGCACTTGAAACTGGTGGATTGGACCTCAGAGGTCACTGTGAAATGAGGGAAGTGGTGGTAGGTCCAACAGTGGGCCGCCACAACCCTCTGGCAGAATTGAAGGGTGAAACAGGTGAGTGGGTGTTGACCAGCTCCTAGTGCTACAGCTGGAAAGGCCCACTGTTTTTGTTTTGTGGAGAGAGTGGCAGTGACTGGGGGAGGGAAAGGAAAGGGAAGAAGGCAGACAAAGATCTGAAGGAAAGCATTTCCTGATGTCTGCCCTGGGATTCTGGCAAAAGAACCACCCACAAACCTCTGAGACCCCCCAACTCAAGGATTCCACTACCAGGCCATGATACACCCCAAACCCCAAGTGCTAAGCACACACCTCCCCCACTCTGCTGCCACTCTTTTCCTCTATTTTTTCTTTTTTCCCTCTGCCAGTTTCTTTGTTTTGTTTTGTTTTAAATGCACAAGTTCCCAAGCTTAGTAACCAGTCAGCTCCAGTAAGAGAAACCAAAGACTTGGTGCTATAGTGCCACCTTCTGGGAAGAAAGGAAGGCTCCTAATTATCAATCTGTTGAATTGTTAGAATCAAAGCCTTACCTAAACAAGGTATTTGCTACTTCAAATGTGGCAACAGAGGTGCTTTCCATCAAACACTACGAAAAAACATTGTAATACAGTATCACAAAAAGGAAATGACAATTTTTCAGCAACTGAACCCAAAGACATGGAATATTGCTATCTACCTGATAAGGAATTCAAAATAGCTGTTATGAAGAAATTTAATGAGTTACAAGAAAACCCAGAAAGGCAATATCATAATTTCGGGAATAAAATTAACAAACAGAAAGAGTGCTTTACCAAAGAGATTGAAATCTAAAACAGAACCAGACAAATTCTGGAGCTGAAGAACTCAAATGACATGAAGAATGCATTCAAAAACACTGCAGAGTGAGCAGATCCGATGGAAGAGAGAATAAGTGAGCTCGATACAAATACAGAATACAAATACAGAAATGACTCAAGTGGAAGAGGAGAGAGAACTAAGATTTTTAAAAAGTGAAGAAACCCTACAAGAACCATCAGACTGCATTAGGAAAGCCAAGATTAATGGATATAACAGAAGGAGAAGAGAGCAGAAAGTGTATTTAAAGAAATACTAGCTGAGAACTTCCCAAACCTGGGATAAGAACTAGATACACAAGTCCATGAAGCTAATAGAGCACCTTATTATCTCAACAGAAAAACAACTTCTCCAAGACACATTATATTAAAAGTGTCAGAAGTCAAAGATAAATGTAAAGGCAACCAGAGAAAAAAGACAATATGCTACAAAGGAACCTCAATTAGGCTAGATTTTTCAGCAGAAACTCTATAGGTCAAGAGAGAATAGAATGACATATTCAAAATATTGAAAGATAAAAACTTCCAGCCAAGAAGACCATCCAGCAAAGTTATCCTTCAGATATAAAGAAGAAATAAAGGCTTTTCTAGAGAAACAAAAGCTGAGAGAGTTCACCACCACTAAACCTGCTCACAAGAAACGTTGAGAGGAGCTCTTCAAGTTGAAAGGAAAAGACAAAAGTACACAAAACTCTAATTAAGGTGATAAATAGACAGAATTAGAAAACTGACCCTTTTTTGAATAGTATATTAAACCCTTCATTATAGCATAAATATTAGAGAAAAAGAGCACTAAAAATAACTAGAGCTACTACAACTTGGTAATGAAATCACAGCATAAAAAGATAATTGGTGACATCAAAAATATAAAAGGGGAAGAGTAAAAGGATAAAACCTTTATAGGTGAGTGACGATGAATTGCTATCATCATGAAAAGGACTATTTACCTGTGAAATGTTTTATGTAAGCCTCATGGTAACCATAAAGCAAACAATGTAGAATAGAGACATGAAACATAAAAAATGGGAGGTCGTGCAAATCACCATAGAAAATCACCAACTTATACAAAGATAGAGGGAAGGAGAAAAAAACAATGGAGAGAAAATTAACCTCAAGGCAGAAGATAAAATGGCAGTAGTAAATCCTTACATATCAGTAATCACCCTAAATGTAAATGGGTTGAACTCATTAATTGAAAGTTACAGAGAGGCTGGAGGAATAAAAAAAGAAGACTCAACTATATGCTGTCTACAGAAGACTCATTTCATCTCTAAAGACACACACAGGCTCCAAGTGAAAGGATGGAAGATGATATTCTAAGCAAATAGAAAACAGAAGAAGGTAGGTACGGTCATTTTTATAACAGACAAAATATATTTCATGCCAATAAGAGTAACAAGAGACAGAGAAGATCATTATATAATGATAAAAGGGTCCATACATTAAGAAGATATAACAATTTTAAATACATATGCTCCCAACACCCAAGCACCAAAATATATTAAGCAAATCCTAAATAATCTTAAAGAAATAACAATAATAGTAGAGAATTTCAATACCCTACTATCAGCAGTAAATAGATCATCTAGACAGAAAATCAATAAGGAAAAATTGGAATTGAACCACACTTTAGAACAAATGAACTTAGATATATACAGAACATTCCACCCAACAGCAGCAGAATACACATTCTTCTCAAGTGCACATGGAACTTTCTCCAGGACAGATTATATATTAGGCCACAAAACAAGTCTTATATTTAAGAAGACTGAAAACATATCAAGCATCTTTTTTCTGACCACAATGGTGTGAAACTAGAAATCAATTAAAAGAAGAAAACTAGAAAAATCACAAATATGTGGATATTCAACAACATGCTACTGAACACCAAACAGATCAACAAAGAAATTAAAAGAGAAATTTAAAAATACCCTGTGACAAATGAAAATGGAAATACAACATACAGAAATCAGTTACATTCCTTTACACTAAGGGTGAAACATCTGAAAAAGAATTAAAGAAAACTATCCCATTCACAATAGCATCAAAAACAATAAAATACTTAGGAATAAATTTAACCAAGGAAGTGAAAGATCTTACAATGTAAAATACAAGACTTTGCTGAATGAAACCAAAAAACACACAAACAAATGGAAAGGCTTTCTGTGTTCATGGATCAAGAAATTAATATTCTTAAAATGGTTTTGATTTTTTAAAAATGGCTTTGGGTAGTATGGCCATCTACAGATTCAACACAATCCCCGTCAAAATATTAAAGGCTTCCATCACAGAAATAGAAGAAACAATCCTAATATTAGTGAGGAACCACAGAAGACCCCAAAGAGTCAAAGCAATCCTGAGGAGAAAAACAAAAGCCAGAGATATCACACTTATGGATTTCAAACTATGCTATAAAGCCATAGTAATAAAAACAGTACAGTACTGGCACTAAAATAAACACACTGATTAATAACAGACTTAGATCCCAGAATTAAATTCTGGCATACATAGTCAACTAATATTTGAAAAAGGGAACCAAGAACACCCAATGAGGAAAAAGACAGTCTCTTCAACAAATGGTGCTGGGAAAACTGGAGAAACATGTGGAACAATGAAATTGGACCCCCATCTCACACCATTCACAAAAATTAATTCAAAATGGATCCAAGACTTAAACATAAGACCTGATACCATTAAACTTTTTGAATAAAAATAGGGAAGAAGCTCTTTGATATTGTCTTGGCAAAGATTATTTTTTTTTTCCAAACATCTTTATTGGAGTATAATTGCTTTACAATGGTGTGCTAGTTTCTGCTTTATAACAAAGTGAGTCAGCTATACGTATACATATATCCCCCTATCTCCTCCCTCTTGCCTCTCCCTCCCACCCTCCCTATCCCACCCCTCTAGATGGACACAAAGCACCAAGCTGATCTCCCTGTGCTATGCGGCTGCTTCCCACTAGCTATCTATTTTACATTTGGTAGTGTGTATATGTCCATTTGGCAGTGATTTTTTGGACATAGCACCAGAAGCACAAACAACAAAAACAAAATTCAACCAATGGGACTACATCAAACTCAAATGTTTCTGCACAGCAAAGGAAACCATCAACAAAATGAAAATACAACCTACAGAATGGGAGAAAATCTTTGCAAACCATATATTGGAAAAGGAGTTTATATCCACAATACAGAAAGGACTTAGTCAACTTAACAACCACCACCACCGAAAAACAATCTGATTAAACAATGGGCAGAAAAACTAAAAAGACACTTTTCCAAAGAGGACATCAAAATGGCCAACAGGCACATGAAAAGATGTTGAACATCAATAATTATCAGGTAAAAGCAAATAAGAACCACAAGAAGATATCACCTCACACCTGTTAGGTCGGCTATCACCAAGAAGAGAAGAGATAACAGTTGTTGGCAAGGATGTGATGAAAGGGAACCTGTATATATTGTTGGTAGGAATATAAATTGGCCCAACTGCTATGGAAAATTAGATGAGGGTTCTTCAAAAAATTAAAAACAGATCTACTATACAATCCAGCAATTCGACTTCTAGGTATGTACCCAAAGGAAGAGAAAACAGGATTTTGACAAGATATATGTGCTTCCACGTTTATTGCAGCATTATTCTAAACAGTCAAGATATGAAAACAACCCAAACACACATCAATGGATGAATGCGTAAAAAAGATGTGGTACATATACACAAGGGAATATTATTCAGCCATGAGGAAAGATATCCTGCCCTTTGCAACAAGAGTAGGTGGACCTTAAGCAAAATGCTTAGCAAAGTAAGTCAGACAAAGACAAGTACTACATGCTATCACTTATATGTGCAAGCTAAAAAAGTTAAACCTGTGGAAAAAAGAGTAAAATGGTGATTACCAGGGGAGGGGAGGTGGAGTAAGACTGATGGTGTTTAAGGGTACAAAGTCATAGTAAGTAGTAAATAAACCATAGAGATCTAATGCACAGTATAATGTATAAAGGCAAAATTGTACTATAATTATGTAATGCAATAAATATAGCTACATCATATTTTACAATATATAAATGTATTAAGTTAACACATAGTACACCTTAATCTTTTACATTTTATATCAAATTTATTCAATAAAAAAGGAAAAATGTAAAATACCTCATTAATAATTTTATATTGATTACATGTTGATTTTTGATTGAATAAAATAAACATTTCAAAAAGAATGGGGAAAAATTATATCATCACAGATTACACAAACTACTAAGAAAAATTTATGATTTTTTTCATAAACCTCAGAAGTCTAGTCTATATAATATAGTTACCAAGTTTACATTTTTCATTTAAATTTCCCATTAAACATATTCTCCACTCAGTGTCTCTGGTTAATGTACAAAATTAATATCTAAAGAATTATGAATATAGTTTTAAACATTCTATCATATGAGCTTATTAAATCACTTATGTTTCTATCACAGAGGAAATCTGTAAATTCACTCAGCATATCAGTGAAGAGTAGAGACTGTTAAAACATTATACTCCATCAAAATGATCCAAAGCAGAGCAGGTTTCATCAGGATTCCTTTTTCATTTAATGAATACATTTGCATTCAGATTTGTAATGTCTTCATTAGAAGACTGAAAATAAATTACTAATAAAATATTTTCAAGCAAATATGAAAAATGCAGAATGACTGGAGGCAATGTTACAGAGTAGAAAGCACACTGCCATGGAAGTTACTAAATATGAATGGAATCTAGTCTTAATTTTGCTACTGATTAGCTGGAAAAGTTGTTTCACCCAAGTTTTAGAGTTTTAATTTATCTGTAAAAAAGACTTTAAAGGCAAAAAGATTATCTCTAAGGTGCAACTAACATTTCATAATTTGGCCTAGTTTTATCATTCTCAATCATTGCCTATCTTTGCAGCCAAATCCAAATATAACTGCTTTGGTTATTAAGCCCACTTTATTAGAAAATGATGCCACTCTTGAAAGTACTACCAAGAGCAATGGGCATGTCTTCTTTACAAAACATACATCGAAAGTACAACCTTATGATTCACTAGACAACTAGGGGAAATACAATGGTTACATTTTTGAGCTATCAGAATGAGTGAGTGAATGAATGAGATGTCTCTTTTCTGACTTTCTCTGACTTTTAATGCTCATTAATAACTCCTATTAATGTTCATTCCATGAATAACTGATGTAAGACAGAAACTTTCAATTATCCCAGTTGGTAAATTTAGTACCAACTTCATGTCATTTTTACCAAAAAATTATGGTATTATGATAATATTAGTTAGTACATGTTAATTATAAAAGTTTCAGCCAATATATGAAAAAAGAAGAAAAGTTAAGACCATAACTGCCTATCAAGAGATTACAACCACTAATATTTTAGTGACTTGCCAGAAAGGTAGTTTTGGGTAGTGGTTAACAGCACCTCCTTAGAGCCAAGTTGTTTGCTGAATCCCAACTCTAAAAAAATGCTATTTCAGCCTCTTTCTTTTGTGATTTAGTGTCTGCAATATATAATATTTATATATTTATACATGTATTTTTACAAATTTCAGAATGACATCATTATTACACTTCATATTTAATGCTGAGACTTTCCCCCGAAACTATTAAAATCAGTCATTTAATCACAGTTTTTTAAAAAATATACATATATTATGAAACATTCTCCATTCAATGTCTTCAGTTAAAGGGTTTAAATACTGTATAGTATTTGTAACTTATGTATTAACAATTCCACTATTGAGTATTTAGGTTGGCTTTAGTATTTTACAATCAGAAGTAATTCTTTTATTAATAGAATAGACTTGCTTCAGTCCTTTATGAAGTAAGATTTATAACTATTTGATACTCAGTATAATCTGGAAAATATTTGTTGATCATATTCTCCATATTTATCTATATAAAAAATTCTAAAAAATACTCAAAATTTTGAAACACTAAAACATTCACAAGTTCCCATGCAAGACATATCAAATTTTATAATGACATAGTTTGAGGAGAGAAGATTCATAGATTCTCAAATGTCTCCTTAGCATTTAATCACATTCTTGCATATGCATTACCATTTATAATTCACTGATGCTTTAAAAAATTGGATCCCAACTAGATAGGTAAAATGTTTAATGCTTCCTTTTTTACACTAGTTAATCCTGATCATAGTTATTACTTCAGCGAAGGAAGAAAGAAACCTATGTGGGTCATTAGACCTATCATGTCATGTTAGTCAATTTTTTATTCTTTTGTAATCTTTTATTTAAATCTTAGTTTATGTTATATACAGTTCTTACATATGTCAACCCCTTTATCCAGAATACCATTTCTCATCCACATCTCTACCCACCATATTTAATTAGTAAAATGTCTATTGCCTTCATTCAAGATTCAGCTCTTTTTTTTGTCCTATTCTGTACAGCCTTTCTTCATCCTTATTCTCAAGAATTTGTCATTCTTTCTGATTGCACCTTGCCTTTCAAATATCTGTCATATTGTTCTTTTCATGCTGCATAAACTCTCTCACACTCTTCTGTAATATCTGAGCTCCTATAAAGGCAGGATTCATTTTGAATCATTACCTGTATTGTCCAAAGACTTAGCACCTTATCATCTTTGTATACTTAGCACTAAGCCAGAAGTTGTGCTGGGTGCTAACCATGAAAGAACAAATCAACAGATATTCTGAAGGCATTTAATTAAGGAGCATATTTAAAATGTCTTGTGTCCTTTTAATTTCAAGTTCTAAAGGAAAAAGTTACTACACAGAATATTATTTAAGATGTAGTTGTTTCCTTTTCTATTTTACAGGCATAGTTCTCAAAAATACATTAAGAAAGGAACATAAAATGATGATTGGTAAACTTGCAAGAATGGTATTTTTATAAATTCATCCTTGGCACAGAGAAAATTGTGATCACAACCTGTCACCATCCTAAACATCATCTTTACGGTTGTGAACAAAATATATTTGGTGCGGAATAATTTTAGAAAGAAAAAACCACCCTGATTTCTTAAAAGGGAATGGAAAATTCCCTGTGCTATCACCAACATATCAAGGTTATCCATAGAAATGTTCTAAGATGTATTGTACGTGCTAGAGCTATTTTTATTTGTAAGTTACCACAGTAATAACTACACACAGTATAAATTCAAAAAGACCTTCTAAACACAAATTCAAACTTAGAAGAAGCCTAAAAAATACCATAGGAGGGCTTCCCTGGTGGCGCAGTGGTTGAGAGTCTGCCTGCCGATGCGGGGGACACGGGTTCGTGCCCTGGTCCGGGAGGATCCCACATGCCGCGTAGCGGCTGGGCCCGTGAGCCATGGCTGCTGAGCCTGCGCGTCCGGAGCGTGTGCTTCGCAATGGGAGAGGCCACAGCAGTGATAGGCCCGCGTACCGCAAAAAAAAATAATAATAATACTAAAGGAAAACAAACTTGATTAACTTGAATATTTATATCCCTGGTGAATACTTCTTTTAATTATACTTTAGTGATGCCACGTACTTAAAAAGAAACAAAAACTGGTCATGCAAAAGTCCATAGGAAGGTAAAGGTAAATGTGGAGGAGATGGTGTCCCTTCTCATTCTACCCACATACATTGCTTGGCCTCTGCCCAGCAGATTTCTCCTCCGTTCCTGTCAAGACTCTTTTGATAATTAATAATGCTGGACCCCTGTATAATGTCTTCTCTTTGGTAGGGACTTTTGGAAGAGGTGTCATCAAGATCTAAAAGAACTGCATCTTTTTTTTTTTTTTCTGGTACGCGGGTCTCTCACTGTTGTGGCCTCTCCCGTTGCGGAGCACAGGCTCCGGACACGCAGGCTCAGCGGCCATGGCTCACGGGCCCAGCCGCTCTGCGGCATGTGGGATCTTCCCGGACGGGGGCACGAACCCGTGTATCCTGCATCGGCAGGCAGACTCTCAACCACTGCGCCACCAGGGAAGCCCAGAACTGCAGCTTTAATGGCAAAATTTCAATGTGAGTTTGGCAGTAGTAGGTGGTGAGAGCTATCAGAGAGGGCCTCATTCTTACCTTCAGTCACATTCTGCGCCTCCCTATACACTTAGACTACATCATAAATTGGCTCTTTGTGGAAAAATTGCTCTCTCTCCAACAATATTCTCTTTCTGCTGAATACTATTTCCTTCTTTTTGAGCTGGCTGGAACCAGGGACAGAAAGAAGCAAGTAGCATGGGAGAAATGTAACAATATTATAGTTTTGTACTGGTATATTTTTATGAATTCTTTAATTAACAATATATTTATTGATCAACAAAATAACTTCTAGTGCAAGCGGAGTATGTGTTGTTATCATCCCAATTTTCAAGTAAATCTACTGATTCACTAAAATCATTCAGTGAAATCAATTAACAGAACTAGGCCTGGAATCCCAATAGTTTGTTTTGTAATTCTACATCCTTATTCTAACAAAAGAGAAAAAAACTCAGAGCCTTCAAAAAGAACAGCAAATAAAACTTCAGTTAATACTGAAAATGTTCTTATCTATGATGAAACAGCCCTCTTACACACACAGCTGCAAAGGCTTAAAAAATAAGCCACATAGGATGAACCCCAGTCTAAGAGGAAGAACTTCCCACAGTGTTAAAGTCCTCTTTGATAGGCACGAGACAGTAGTGGTTCCTGATAACCAGTCATGTTTTAATGATAGTCCTGAACCCAGAGTCAAGGTCTTAAAAGAGGTTAACAAGTAGGTTTGACCCTGAACCTAGGGAGAAGCGACCTTTTGTTTAACTACATAGCCTGGGGATTATCTTACATTATTGCCACTGTAACACTATAACAATGTCAATGTATGTTCTTTCCCATCCCCCTTTCCCCTGCTACACTCAATTCCTGCTACATTACATTCTTTGCATGATTAGGAAGGCATACTATAAATTGGACTTCGGTTTGTGAGCATTTGGCCCTTCACTTCTGTAATCTAACAGTTATTTGTCTTCAACTGCACTGATAACTACACCTTGCTTTTACAATTTGCATTCAGTTTTACTTGTCCGTTCTTAAACACATTAACCAAAATTAATGTATTCTAAAGCCACCTAGAAATCCCTTCACATTCTAAAAATGTACTAAGTTGAACAGAGGTGAAAAATAACTTAGAGCCTGTTGAAAAAAAAGCTTCATTCCAAAACAATACCATTTATAGGATTCAACACAATAAGACATTTGTGTGTAAATAATTTAATGTCATAAATTTTGACTGAAGAATTCATTAAAGGAGAATATATACCATTTTTTTCCACGTGTAATGCCCTGAAATGCATGCCAGTTTCAGTAACGGCAAATTGCTCCGTGAGAGGCAATGTATATTCATATGTGTGCATGAAGAATTAATACAGCTTCATAGACAGCAAGAACGTCAGCATTTTCAACCACCAGATGGCAGAAACAAAGCTACAGAACTTCAGAATCTGAAGATTCAGATTATAAGCAGAAAAATATAACAGCTGTCCCCATCTTGATTTTTTCAGTTGAATAGAGACACATTGGTGCAAAATTCTGCTGCGTGTTAGGTGGAGAAATTTTGATTAACAACTTTCCATTTGAATGGGCTGCCAACTCGTTACATTTTTCCATCAGTTAGATTATGGAGGCTTTTAAAAGAATCATTTTTAAAGACAAGCTACAACCAGATCTGGACTATAAAAGAATTATCCATTCCATCAGCATCTCCCTCTGGGAGCCATTCTAAATCAATCCCACCTGTTTCCAACCATGCACTCTCCTTGTTCCACTTTCTCAACCACTTGTCCTTCTCATTTTTCCAAAATTGATCAGTTGTCTGTGTATCTGCACTGCTCTGGATGGTTGGGTTTGCTTACGTCATTCGACTACACATGCCAGTATGTTTTCTTGTGATTTCCAATACTGACAATATGGGTTTTAAATTTGATTTGTTGCAGTAATTTTTATGTATTAGGTAGGTGTAATAACCACAAAAATAATAATAAAGAGGAAATGTCGCTCTAACGTATATAAACAAACATTCTAAGAATCTGGAATTCTCACTCCAGTGGTATAAATCATGATATTTCAATATTTCCATTACCTTCTACAAGAGATACTATGAAAGAGATACCTAGTTGATCAAGTTAAATGGCTTCTATAAGTTCCAATAATTTGTTCTTCCTTAGATTAGCTAGAATTTTAAATATCTTCAATGTAACATTTTATTAACATAAATTAACAGTAGCAATATGTTTAGTGTTTACTGGGTATTAGAGAAAGTGTTCCAAGCATCATTTTAGGACACTAAGCCATATATAAGATACATAACTTTCTTCCAATTCCCTAAGTAATGTGTAGCTGAGTCTCGATTTATACCCAAGTAGTCAGATTCTCCAATTTCTGCCCTTAACCATTGTTCGATTCACCTGAACTACACTATTAAAAATTCAGTGTTTATCTGTACCTTTATTCAAATACTTATTGAATGACAATTTGGTACTAAGGAATGAATGTTCATAGAAAAATTTTAAAATGGACCCCATCATGAAAGATGTACAGTCTGGTGGAGAATTTAGACATATGATTAGTAAGGACAATAAGGCTTTATGGGTGTCATGACAGTTGTATATAAGAACAAAAAAAGAATGGATACATTTCCCATAAGGTACTTTGTCCACGTGTCTTCTGACAGGTGACGAGAAGGAAGTGTTTTAAGACCAGGGAGAAAAAGCATACACAAGTGCAGAAGTACCAAAGAGTCACACGTGTAAGTAGTTCATTATTCTAGGAACTTAAGTTTAAAAACTGTGTACAGTTTTTAGAGGGTCAGGAAGAGGCCTTAGCAGTCGGTTCTGCAGGACAGCCTAAGGAGAACGCATTTTACCACATTTTTTTTTTAATGTCTATAGTCTCATTTATTTTCTTCATTTTTTTAACATCTTTATTGGAGTATAATTGCTTCACAATAGTGTGTTAGTTTCTGCTGTATAACAAAGTGAATCAGCTATACATATACATATATCCCCACATCACCTCCCTCCTGTGTCTCCCTCCCACCCTCCCTATCCCATCCCTCTAGGTGGTCACAAAGCACAGAGCTGATCTTCCTGTGCTATGCAGCTGCTTCCCACGAGCTATCTATTTTACATTTGGTAGTGTATATATGTCCATGGCACTCTCTCACTTCGTCCCAGCTTACGCTTCCCCTTCCCCGTGTCCTCAAGTCCAATCTCTACATCTGCGTCTTTATTCCTGTCCTGCCCCTAGGTTCTTCATCACTTTTTTTTTTAGATTCCATATATATGTGTTAGCATACGGTATTTGTTTTTCTCTTTCTGACTTACTTCACTCTGTAGGACAGACTCTAGGTCCACCCGCCTCACT
Source organism: Orcinus orca (assembly GCF_937001465.1). NCBI lineage: Eukaryota > Metazoa > Chordata > Mammalia > Artiodactyla > Delphinidae > Orcinus > Orcinus orca. The sequence continues at coordinate 82,677,101 of NC_064567.1, forward strand.
ACAAATAACTGTTTCGTTTCGTTTTATGGCTGAGTAATATTTGATACAGCCACTACGGAGAACAGTATGGAGGTTCCTTAAAAAACTAAAAATAGAACTACCATATGACCCAGCAATCCCACTACTGGGCATATAACCTGAGAAAACCATAATTCAAAAAGAGTCATGTACCACAATGTTCACTGCAGCTCTATTTACAATAGCCAGGACATGGAAGCAACCTAAGTATCCATCGACAGATGAATGGATAAAGAAGATGTGGCACATATATACAATGGAATATTACTCAGCCATAAAAAGAAAGGAAATTGAGTTATTTGTAGTGAGGTGCATGGACCTAGTGTCTGTCATACAGGCTTCCAAAGGATTTTAAGGAAGGGAGTCAGAAGACCAAAAAGTGCTCTAGGAAATCATCCTGGTGGCAGAGTGAGGATAGATTCAAGTGACATAAGGCAGGAGATAATCAGACCACAGAGGAGACTACTGCAATAGTGAATCACAGAATGATGAGGACAGTTGCAAATGAAATAAAGAGTGAAAAACTGAGCTTGAAGCTGTGTGGATATGCCATTTACTAATGGGCCGAAGGGATACAGTCTGGAGCAGAGGAGGTAGGAATCTAGTGCACCAGATATAAACAAGCTTGTCTACCTGGACTAGAGGGAACATGGTGAGGATGGTAACAGGTTATATTTGTTCCTTAGCTGATCACCTCGATTTTCTGTACAGTGATGTGGGAAGTCACAGGTCATGTCTAAAGAAAGAAGATTATAACCATGCAGGGAGACAAGTTGAGGCAACAGTGAGATTTTTTAACAACTGCTATGGAGAATAAAAACGTGAACGGACCAGAGACATGTAAAATGATGTCCACTTCTGACAGGGAGTTTAGGGATGAAGTAGAGAAAGGCACAGAGGAAACTAAGGGTGAAGAACCAGGGTGAAGAACTATTATAGAAGAAATACAAGTGTAGTGTATCACATTACTCAGCTGTGAATCATCATCAGCCATAACAGATACTAAATCTTGATCTAAAGATTAACTTATTAAGTAACTATACCTATATTCACAGGAGGGTAAGGAGATAGACTGTAAGTGGGGAGATGGGGATAAGTGAATTATAAAGATAAGTCTTCCTCTGTAAGAAGTTAATAGCAAGTACCTAAAACTGAAGAGTCAAGAAAAAATATATATGTATATCTATACATGTTATTTATAAATTTGGGGGCAAATTCTAAAAGAAATAGCTGAGAACTACAAGTGTTGCCTCCAGGGCATGTGATGGGGCTTGGTGTTTTTGGAGACTAGATTTTTCTAATAAGCTTTGCAGAAAAATTTACATTTTTAAAGTTTATCCATGTATCACTTCAATAAAAGCATGAATTAAATTTAAAATATTTCTTTGAAAAGAAATCAAGTAGTAGTTTGGAAGCCATCTTACGGATTTAGGAGATGCCACCTCTGTTTTGAGACCCTGTGGCACACGGAATATGGGTAGTGTTCTCCACAAGCTGCGCATCTAAGGAGCTGGTGCGATCAAGAGAAAAGAGTTTTGCTTAACATGAGGAGGTATTAAGTGCTTGAGGATGTAGCAAAGAAGTCTGTTCAAAAAAATGTTAGGTTTCCAGAGTGTAAAATGAGAGAAAAATCTGTAAGACTCACACAATATATATAAAATATGATATATATAATCCTCCTAATGAGGATTAAGAACAGTTATAAGAAATAGTAGATTAATAAAAATTAACAGACCAATGGGATTTTTAGGCAAATGAATGATTGATGGGGGAAAAAAAAAATCAACATCTTGGCACAGTTGAGAGACTATATTTGATGTTGACCTTTGAAACATTAACTTCTAAGCCTAGTGACTTCCCTACCCATGATTTGAAAGTTAGATGCTGACTAAAGACAAAAGAAGAAAAAATTAATACACACACACACACACACACACAAACTGGATTTCTTACCTTAGAAGGTGATGGTGTTAACAGAACAGCCCAGAAGGCTGCTGAACAATTTAGAACAGTTCCTGAACCCTTCTGTCCTAAGGCATACATACAAGTTGACAATTTCACTAATAAAAATCATGCCTTGAAGCCAGAAAAATACATGCAAACATTTCTAGGATCACACTTATCCAGCAAAACAAACAGACAAAACACCTCATAGTAAGCAAGGCAGAGCATAGCGCTGAGGGTCAGGAGTGATGTGGAATTGCTTTGCCTCTAGGCGATCATTAATTTGCTGGGTTAAGTCAAGCAGAGCGCTCCAATGAAACATACACATTCGTTTGTTGGTAGTGTTTTTTTTTTCTTCTTCTGACCTTCACATAATTCATTCAATAAAGAATACCTCAAAAACAGGTCAGCTCCAATCCACACAGGTGGGAAGACATAAATATTTAACATTTACTAATGTTTGACTAGGAGATAGAAATAGTAGATAGCATTTTGAAGAATTTACACCTGTTGTAACTGTTGGACTTTAGACTTCACCTTTTCCTTGATCTCACTTTATTTAGGGATTTAAGAATCCTAAGACTGGGCTTCCCCGGTGGCACAGTGGTTGAGAGTCTGCCTGCCGATGCAGGGTACATGGGTTCGTGCCCCGGTCTGGGAAGATCCCACATGTCGTGGAGCAGCTGGGCCCATGAGCCATGGCCGCTGAGCCTGCGCGTCCTGAGCCTGTGCTCCGCAACAGGAGAGGCCACAACAGTGAGAGGCCCACGTAATCTACTGAACCATTAGCTGCTGGAAACTTCATGAGAAACAAAATCTGACTTGATAGCTTTAAAAACTTTATGCTGCGGTTTGGAAACTTACAGAAATATTTTCAACTGAGTAAATTCCTTCTCTCTCCTCCGTTCTGTGCATTCTAAAGAACTTCTAGTTCCCTAAGTGTGACATGGTGACAAGTCCCATCCTCACCTTGTTCTCCTGGATGAAATCTCCTAATTTTTCCAGACTAAGCTTATCTACTTTGAATTTCCTCTCAGATTAATGATAAATTACCAACTCAAAAGTAGTGGCTATCTCAAATTTTCCTCAGCCATGGAAGATAAAATCATTCCCTGCTTCCTCACATAATTGTAGCCTGAGGTTTTTCATTGATTCATACTTCAGCTACATTGGTTCTGTGAAAGCAGCAGGCTTAAGGATTACCTGGAGGACTGGCTAACACACACAGATCTCTGAGCCCCATGCACAGGGTTCCTGATTCAGTAGATCTGGAGTGGGACCCAAGATTTGGCATTTCTAACATGTTACAGTTAGGGACCACATTGTACATCTCTCATGTTTTAGATCTCTTTCTATTACAGGTCTTCATCCACATGTCTGATGCACCTTCTAAGTGCAATCATATTTAATGCCCATTTTGCACTTGACAGAGGCTGAGAGATTAAGTAATAAACCCAAGGTCACAGACACATGGGAGGCGTAATCCAAATTCAAACTAAATTCAGAAGTTATCCTAGGTAAATAATCTGCTTTTGACAGGCATATCATTAAATAGCAAAACATTTCTACTTAAAAAAAAAAAAAAAGGCTGATACAGGAGAAGAGAAAACATTAATGTTTGCTTCTCCACTCCTCTCATCTGTGCTCCTCAGTCCAAGCTACAGATAACTAGCATTGCCTTCTCAGATTAATAAAATTTTATCAGCTCAGAAGTAGCTAAGAAATAATTGTTCAGAAACTTCCAGGAATGTGAAAATACTATGTTTTTTGATCTAAAATTCCTCTTGCAAGGCAGCAAACTGCTTGAAGAAAAAGTGAAAGCAGACAGGAGTTAGTATTTAATTCCAGCTAACAGCAGTTTCTACTTCTCTGTGTAATTAAGCCAAAGAGAACTTGAAGTCAAGGTTCTTTACAATGAGTATAATTCACCTGTTGATAGTCAGGAATTAAACATTTCAATTACTGTTTTATAGGCAAGCACACAAGAAAAAGCAGACTTCCCCAGGAGAGTACAATAGGTCAGGAGCAGGTTAAAAAAACAGTTCTCTGATTTCCCTTACTTGAGCTAGTGAATTAAACATTGTGAGCAGATTGGAGCATTACTGAAGAAAACCTAAAATGCTAATAGTCTACTCTGCCTATTTCTGGAAAAAAAATTCTTGTGTCAGGTAGAAATTCATTCTAAATTCCATTTTACTGTCAAGTCATACTGACTGAACTTAATGAACACCTTTCTGGGAAGTTAAGTAGGGCAATGATGACACACACAGAAAAAAAAAATAAACACCATCATTTTGAAGAGGGCTTTGAATGTCAAGGTCAGAACTTGAAGGCACCTAGTTGAAGATGTTTTAGCAAGATCAAAATGTTACCAGGCTGTATTGGTAAAAGGCTGATTTTCCAGTATGTAGCTTACATTTGGGATGTCTGTGTAAGGAACAGAAATAAGATTCAAATATGCCTTTTATGTTAATAGAGATATTAGGGATTGAAAAGGAGAAATAGACAGGAAGGCATTGTGTATCTTTCGACTTCTTATCTGAAGGTGATGAGGTGGTCGCTTGTCCGGGAGCTGTCCATTAATGCAGAGCATATGTCTTTTTCATCATTGTATCTTCAGTGTCTAGACGAGTATCTTTATCTACACACTCCTGAACTACGGGTTGTACATGGTGATTTCCCTCCAAAAGTACAGAATGGAAAGGGGGCAAAATAAGGTAACTTTACTGTGGTGGAGTATCTGGATAAATACTACTTCAGCCAAGTTATCAAGGTCAATATCAACAGTCATAAATCATGTAGCTAGTAACTACCCTTTATATGATGTGATAAAACTGATGCTTTACCTCTATTGTCTTCCTTCCTAAAATCCATAATCTCAGTCTAATCATGGGAAAGAACAGACAAATCTCAATTGAGGAATGTTCTACAAAATACTTGTACAGTAAGTAATCCTCCTAACAGTCAAGGTTATCAAAAACAAGAAAGTCTGGAAGACATACAGATGGCCAAAAAAGCAAATGAAAAGGTGCTCAACATCACTAATTATTAGAGAAATTCAAATCAAAACTACAATGAGGTATCACCTCACAACAGTCAGAATGGCCATCATCAAAAAATCTACCAACAGTAAAGGCTGGAGAGGGTGTGGAGAAAAGGGAACACTCCTACAATGTTGGTGGGAATGTAAATTGGTACAACCACCATGGAGAACAGTAGTGAGGTTGCTTAAAAAACTAGACAGAACTACCATATGACCCAGCAATCTCATTCTTGGGCATATACCCAAAGAAAACCATAATTCAAGAAGAGTCATGTACCACAATGTTCACTGCAGCACTATTTACAATAGTCAGGACATGGAAGCAACCTAAGTGTCCATCAACAGAGGAATGGATAAAGAAGATGTAGTATATACACACAATGGAATATTACTCAGCCATAAAAAAGAATGAAATAATGCCTTTTGCAGCAACATGGATGGACCTAGAGATTGTCATACTAAGTAAAGTCAGACAGAGAAAGAGAAATGTCATATAATACTACTTACATGTGGAATCTAAAAAGCAATGATACAAATGAACTTATTTAGAAAACAGAAATAGAGTCATGGAGAAAATACTTATGGTTACCAGGTGATAAGGTGGGAGGGGAGGGGTAAATTGGGAGATTGGGACTGACATATACACACTTCTTTATATAAAATAGATAACTAATAAGAACCTGCTGTATAGCACAGGGAACTCTACTCAGTACTCTTTAATGGCCTATGTGGGAAAAGAATCTAAAATAAAAAGAAAAAGAGCAGCTAGATGTATATGTACACCTGAAATAAACACAATATTGTAAATCAACTATACTCTAATTAAAAAAATTTTAAAAAGAAAGTTTGAGAAATTATCACAGCAAAAAAGGAGCCTGAAGACATAAGATGACTAAATGTAATGTGGTATCCTGCATGGGATCCTGGAACAGAAAAGGACATTAGGTAAAAACTAATGAAATCTGAATTATGGACTTGAGTTAATATTACTGTATCAGTATCAGTTCACTAATTGTAAACATGTACAATACCAAAATAACATGTTAATAATAAAGGAAATTGTGCAGTTAGGGTAGGGTATATGCAAAGTCTCTGTACTACCTACTGCCTGCTTGATTACTTTTAGAATAGCTTCAGACTTTGAAAACAAAGTCTATTAATTTAAAAATGTAATTTTTCAAAGATGTTACTTACAATATCATTGAAAACGTAAAGTTCATAGTAAAAATTTAACAAAGATTATCAGATCTTTATAGATACATAATCTACTGGAAGACCTAAATATAGAAAATATACTATGAACAATGAATCAAGAGTCTCAGTATTGTATGGATATCAATTCTTCACAGACTGATCAGTAGTTTGATCAATGTCAGTTAACATTCCAAACTATTATTTTTCTGGAATTTGTAAAGCTAAATGAAAAACATATATGGAAATACCGAGATCCAAGAATACATAAGACACTCTTGAGGAAGACAAAAATGTGGGAAGAATTACCTTACCAAATGTCAAGAAGTATTAGAAAGTTACAGTAATTAAAACAATGTGGTATTCGTTACAGGATAAACCAGTTGGACAGCACTCTCATCCCCTTTGCCTAACCCCAACCAAAAGCCCATACATACCTGGAAATTTAATTTATGATAGAATTAGATTTATTACATGTCAGTGGAGAAGGAAAGACTTTAATAAAGGGTACTGGGACTATTGCTTAACGTTATGAAATTATGGCATTGAAATCTCCCTCACATCATATACGAAAAAGTTAGTTGTGTAAAATTTAAAGGTCAAATATAATCTATAAAACTTTTAACAGATAATATAGAAGTTACCTTCATGTCGTCAGGTAGGGAAGCATATCTTAGGACAGAAAGTTACATCCGCAAAAGGAAATGATTAATGAAGTTGTATGGTATCAAAGATACCATAGAGAAAATAAAACACAACCCAGAAACTGGGAGAAGATGGGATAGTAACCAAAATATATAAAGAAATCCTGCAAGTCTATTAAAAACAGACACAACTCAATAGAAAAAGTGGTAAAAAAGGAATGTAAAGGCATGTCACAGAAGATTCATCAGAAACAGCAAATAAACACAAAACTATGCTCAACCTCAAAATTAAGTCAGGGAAATAAAAATTAAAATCATGAAATAAATTTTCATACCCACAAAAATGGGCAAATATAAAAGCCTGACCAGGTCAAATGTAAGATATGAAACAAATGAAGCATTTATAAAATGATGACATTGGTGCCAAGTGCTTCAAGCATTTTGGGAAAAAAATTGACATTCTCTAACAGAGCTAAACATGTAATCCAATAATTCAACAAGTGAGTATTTCCCTTAAAGAACTGTAGCAAATGTACACTTGGACAAAAGTACTCATAATAAGACTGAATATCTATGGGAACAATCTAAATGTACATTAGCAAAGGCAATCAATAAATTGTGACATGTTCATGTTATATTGAGACAACAGTAAGCATGACTGTATTACATCCTTAAACAACACTAAGAATGAATTTCTGGAACATAATATCTAATACAATTTAGAGACAAATCATAAAGACAGTTTTGTGCAGTGTAATTCCTATTTCGACCTATGAAAACATTAAACATTTTGTTTTGGCATACAAAGATATACAGTAAAAGTCCAAAGAAAAGCAAAGTTAACCACAAAATGTACTATTTAACTTCATCTAAGCAGAGAGAAAAGGGAATGGAATTCAGGACGATTACAAAGCAGATTCCAAAGGGAATGATTACCATTTTTCTTAAACCAAGAGTCGACAGGGTGTGCATTTGGATCATCATTCCTTATACCTTTTACATATTGTATATATATTTTTAGTTTACTTCATAATTACAAACATTATCTTAAAGCATAAAGCAATATGTCACAACCCGCCAACACTTGAAACAGTCATTTCTACATAATAACTATGAAACATCTCAGAGTAACCTTAAAAAATTGGATTATTTCTCTACGTTTGCCCATTTTTCTAGGAACATGATAGGAACACAAGAAGAAAAATACTAAAACTCAACTGTTGAAAATCTGAATGATTTCTGCTGTATTTCTGAGCCCTAGGATGGTAAGCAAGACCAAAGAACTTGGGAGGGAATGAGAGGAGTGTAGAACAAGGATGAATTTTAGCAGGCATTTCTGACAAGGTGTGTTGTCACAGACAGTACTCATACACATCGCTTGATCAACTAAAATGCTCAGCAAATTGCTGTTCTGATTGTTTTCCTTACTAGCTAATTGAGATTAAACCTTTATTAATTAGAAAGTCCTCTTTGCTTTTAAAAGAAGTCTAAAGATAGCAGAAGTTGTTGAAACTAGAAATTTAAGATGATCAACAAGGGCCAGTACAGATGTGGCCCAACCTCTCATGTAGAAACTAATACAGATCTTGGGAGCTCAAATCTCCTTAGTGTTGTTCTATTTTTCTACCTCTCATTTTGCTGTGGTTACACTGAATCTGAATCTGCTCTTCAGGAACAGAGATGGTACTGTCAAAAGCTGCTGCTCACTTGACATGTAAGACCATGACTGGGCCTTATGGTAAAGCTTCAAAGCATATTGTGATGACTGACCAAAGACAGATATGTCTGCCTTTCGGAGGAAAGTGCACTGACTGGTATATCTTGGAAGATATTTTAACAATGGCAAAAATAAAAGGATTGCCTGTTGTATAAAAGGTTAATGGGGGACTTCCCTGGTGGCGCAGTGGTTAAGAATCTGCCTGCCAGTGCAGGGGGCATGGGTTCCAGCCCTGGTCCACGAAGATCCCACATGCTGCGGAGCAACTAAGCCCTTGTGCCACAACTACTGAGTCCATGTGCCACAACTACTGAGTCCATGCGCCACAACTACTAAAGCCCACGCGCCTAGAGCCCATGCTCCACAACAAGAGAAGCCACCGCAATGAGAAGCCCACGCACCGCAACACAGAGTAGCCCCCGCCCGCTGCAACTAGAGAAAGCCCGCACTCAGCAACAAAGACGCAACGCAGCCAAAAATAAATTTACAAAAAAGGTTAATGGTACTTGCTAGGACCAGTAAATAATGGAAGAGCTACGGTTTCCCAAAAAGAAAGCTGCAATTTCAATTCGGCATGAGAGTAAATAATTACTATTGTAAACACATCATTCTTTAAGAGTCTCTCATGCTGTTCTACCGAGAGCACTTAGAGCTGAATTCTGAACTGTATAAATGTTCCAGAGACCTTACTGTCATCAGTGAGGTACAGGGTAAAAGCTGAGGTATATCAACAGGCAGAAACTAGTAAAGATCATTATAGATTTTAGCTTTAGCTTTTATTCTAATGCATGGTTCTTTGGATTTCAAAACAAATTTAAGGTATTTTATGGGTCCTTTGTCATGATTTATGATTCATGTAATGGTTGCTCTAGTTGAACCTACTGACTTGGCAGGAATTTAGCATTATTATGAGTTTGCAGCAGCCTAAGAAGTGATTGCTCATGTCTTACAAGTGGTGTATTATGGAACAAGTGAGTGTATTTTTAGAACAAAATGCTGCATTTCAATGTCATTTGAAAATCCAGCTTATAAAACCAAAAAGCTGAAAGTTGAAGGAAAATATCATGTTGAATTTCTTAGAGGAATATGGAAAATAAATTATAAAATTCATATTATTGACAGTAATATGCCTTGTTCTTGTCACAAGTAATACACTTACTAGCATCACCTTAATTTATGACAGCGATCTCAAGCAAGCATAATTTACTCAGAATCTGGTCTAACATCTAAGATAGAAGCATAAAAGTTTATTCCTAGTCAACACCCATCACACTGCAATCACCGGAACTCATACAGTTCCCATTCTTTTAAAATAACCCCTGGAGTTCTTTATATAGGAAATTCTCTACTTTTGTTCACAGATATTACTGAGTTGGGAGTTAAGAGTCTCAAAATCTTGTTTCAAATCTGCACCATTTGGGGAAGTCACTGTGCCTCCCTTGGTCTGCTTCAGTTTTCTGATCTGTAAACTGGAAAGAATGAATTTATTCTTCCCAAACTGCCTCACATCAGCACCAGCAGTAACTCAAGAATTTCTTAAACACCCTGATCCTCAGGCTTCAATCAGTGTGCGCTAAGTCCTAGAGATCTGCATTCTTTTTAATTATCTCCCCAGGTGAGATAAACAAGCCTGTAAATTAATAAGCTACATGATTTCAAAGGTTCTTTTTGAGTCTGATTCAAAAGATACAGACTTGTTGGTAGAGGTTTCAATTCAGAGTTCACTCATATTAGAATTGTAAAAGATTTTGACTGCAATTAAATTAACCTTAACTCTGAAGCTATGCGGAAGACAATGCTTTGAATATCCAGAAATATCCAGTTCTATGAGATGATTCAAGGTTATTAGTATTATGTACTGTAGACATACACATAGGGCCAATTAATAGATTGCTTTTTAAAAGATTTAATCCACATGTGAACGAAAAAGAAAACCACGTTTTACATAATTCTTATGTAAATAAGAATCAGTCTCATTTTGTAAAGACAAAATTTTATTGAGATATGGGTTTCTACAATGTTTTTTTAAAACGTCAGGTTCTCAATGACCATCTAGTTTTTAATCCAAGTGGCTTTCCCATGCCCCAGCCCACCACAACACCTACAAACTAGCTGCAAAACTTATCTTCAGAGTTTTAAACTGACCAATTTTCTGTATGGAGTTATTTGGCATAAATATACCAATAGAATATCAGAAACTGTCTAAGAAAGCAATTTGAGAGTAACCAGTAAGCCCTTCTTACTGATGAAACTGATGATAATTAGGCCATTGAGCCAACTGTCTATTGAGATGGGTCCTAGTTGCATTATTAAGAGCAACTTTCGAATTCACAATGGCCAGGGCATAGTCACTGAATTCTTCTAAAAGCAGCATTCCATTATTCCCATACAGGCTTACATCAGAGAGATTTCAGGTTTTGTTCCAGACCACTGCAACAAAGTTAATATTCCAAGAAAGCAAATATTGCAAGGAAGTGGATATTGCAAGAAAGTGAGTTAGACGAGTATTTTGGTTTCCCAACGTGTATAAAAGTTCTGTTTACACTATACTATAGAGTATTAAGTGTACAATAGTATTGTGTTAAAAAACAATGTACCTTCCTTAAATACTCTATTGCTAAATAATGCTAACCATCAACTGACCCTTCAACACATCGTAGTAGTAATAAAGATCACTGGTATCACAGATCACTAACAAATACAGTAATGAAAAAGTGTGAAATATTCCGAGAGTTACCAAAATGTGACATTTAGACACAAAATGAGCAAATGCTGTTGGAAAAATGGCTCCAGTAGACTTGCTCCACATGAGGTTGCCAGAAACCTTCAATTTGTAAAACAAAAACAAACAGAAAACAACAAAACAGTATCTGCAAAGGGCAATACAGTGAAACACAGTAAAATGAGGTATACCTGTACACTTTATAGGAACGTTTGAACATAACTTTCACATCATCAAGATTAGTCTGCCAGGATAGTGTCCGCAAACCCTAGCTCCTACTGGACTTTTAGACGTGGATCACCCATCCGTAATGATGGGAGTCCACATCAAAGTACTGCCAGAGGCTGGCATCAGCATCTGCACAGGCAGAGGCCAATGGAAACAGCAGAGCTGCATCATTCCTGACTTATTTGTTCACAGGGCAGCAGAGCAGGGGTAATGCTGTATGCAAAGCCTACTTTTTCTTCACGTAAAATGTTGTCCTAAGGATCCAGATTTAAAGCTTGTTTAAAAACAAAGAAGCCAGCAAGATTTGAAGTAACAGTAAATCTTTACCTTTGTTATTTACCTTGATTTTTTGTTCTCCATAAAACTTTAATAAATACGCTTTGTAACTTTATTTAGACTTAAACACTCCTTGTATATTGTATAAAAGAGAATGGATCTTATCTGGGACCACAACCTAATTGAGAAGTGGTATCTCCAGGACATAACATGTTGGTGGCAGTAGTGACTCTGAGACACCCTGAAGGGAGGGTGAAACTGTAGGAGAAGCATCAGACTGGATGCCTTTCTGGAGATCCTCAGTATGGTACTAAGACCTTGGAAATTCTGTGTGTTGCTTTAACAAGAAACATAATTATTTAAGAAATAGTTATTTTAAGAAGTGAGAGAAACTACACAAGAGCTTTAGCAGAAAAGTTAAAAACAAAGGAAATACAAAAGGAAACAGAATGATATAGTGGATTTGAATTTTAGGAAGATGACCCTGGAGGCAGTGTGAAGAATGAACTGGAGAAAGGTGAAAATTGAAGGCTGGAGACTGTGATGAAATTTACTCTTTCACTAAACCAGTGATGGTAGGGGTGGAAGGAATAAACTGGCGGGATTTTAAAGGACTTCACAGTCATTGCTAAACCAAATATATCTGGGACACAGAAGAGTCTTTTCTAAGCTTCTAGTTTCGGGAAATGAATACACGGTGGTGCAACTGACTAGTAGAAAAATGCTGAAGGAACAGAAAGGGATTTTGGTGAGATTATCAGTTTGTATTAAAGCAAAGTTTGAATTGCCTACAGCACATCCCGATGGAAACATTTAACCGTCAGTTACATATGTGGTCAGTTTTACATGTGGTATATCTTTACCAGAGAGATCTGGGGTGGAAACAGATTTGGGAGTGATAAGCATATGTTGACCACTAAATTTACCTATTTAACTAAGAAAAACATGGACTGTAAAGAGTTTGCTAGAATTGACAACGGTAATTATTGACGATGATGACCAGAGACCTTGGTAAAAGATATACCCACTTAACAGTTGGGGGAATATTGAGTCTTAGGCTGGAGAGTAAATTTTAAGTGAGGAATCAAACAGAGGGCATCCTTTTAGAAAACTGGATTGAAAAAGTGACAGAAAGACAGGATCAAACGGGGTTGATATAAGGATCATATATATATTAATAGGCTGAAGCGAAAGAGTAGAGAAAGCATGTTTTAAGACAGAAAAGGAGTGAAATATGAAGCAATATCTAAGATGAGTTAGGAAGGAAGGGCATTCAAACTCTGAAGAATACATTAGTCTTGGACAGGAGGAGAGAGATCTTTTTCAGTGAAAAGACAAGAATAGAAACAGATGCCAGCAAATTCATTTGAAGATGGGGAGACAAAAGGTTTGAAATAGTACATGATTCTTTTAAAATAAAATTATAATTTGGATTATCAAAATAATACATATCATTGTGAGATACTAAACATTTGAAAAGAAAATATTAAGAATTCTTATGCACATAAAAATCAACCCTTCTCCTTCTCTCCTCCTGCAAGTAGGTCCACGTTGCTACCTTCTATCATAATTCATGCACTGAGAAAGTTCACAAATATTAATTACGCTTTAGGTCTCAGCTCAGTCCTTTCTTCCTTTAATCCTGAACCCTTTACTCTAACTCTCCCATGTTTTTCAGATAGTCATCATCTTCACTGATTTTTTACATTTTCCCAAACACGGTCAAAAATATCTCTTTCTTTCACCACACTTAAGTTACATGAAACAAAAGGCACATTCCACTCATCTTCAGAATTCCGCAACACAAATACAGAGCTTTAAACATTGTAAATCAGCACGGCCCAACAGAACATTCTGTCATGATGGAAATATTTATTTCTCTGCACTATCTAATATAGTAACCACTTGCTACTGTGGCTATGAAGTACTTGAAATGGGAAACTATAGAACTGGATTCTTAATTTTAATTGAATATGGATAGGGGCTACTTACTTAATAGCACACTGTAGGCAATTATTATAGTGGTTAAATGATTTTTTTTTTTAGCTGTCTTATTGTGTGGTTGATTTTTATTCTTTTTCTTTCTTGAAAAAAAAAAAAAAAAGATTCCCCAAGGCTGAAAGTAGATTAGAGGGAACAAATTGGAGGAGAGATGACTAGGAATGAGAACAAGTTTAATCACAAAAAAGAACTGAAGAAAGCCTCAGCTTTAAAGAGTATGTGGTCAAATAATCCTCATCTCTCAACTGATGTTCACTATAACGATCCCGAATCATCCTAGCAATGAATGTGCCAGGATCCTTGTATAAGCTCGATCACACTTAATGTTCAGAATTTCAGGAGATATAACATTATCCTTATATCTCAATTTTAAAAGTTTCAAAAACTCAAGCAACTTAAAAAAAAGCTACTAAGTGATAAAGCTAGAATTCTAACTCCAGTCAACTTCAAAGCTCATGAGCTTTAATATGATGTCTATTGCCTAAATTGTCTTCATCACACTCTCTAGTCTTAGGAACTCACACACACACAAAGTATGTTAGAAAAAAATTCTCACTAAAGATATTTTAAAACCTAAAGCAAATCACTGTAGTGTATAAAAGGATAAATCTTCAGCTAATTAAAAAATATTTGTTTTCCAAATGACTCATGGTCTAGTGAGTCTGGATAGATACCATATTCACTTTAGTAAGTCAGTACTGATGTGGTAAACTATGCAAACCCTGAATATATGTCATACAAAAAAATTTTTTGAATATATCTTTTCTCAAATAAATTTACTACCTTTCAGTCTTAAGAAAAAAAATCAATGGATTACAGAGATAAGAAATTCTTTTCCATTACCTCCAAAGAATAAAATTATAAAACTTACTCTTACCTTTTTGTTTGTTGTAAATGTGTGGTATACTCCTATTCTCCTTCACGACAAACTTCTCTAAAATTCCTTCAGTTGTTTAGGTCCCAAGTGATATTATATATATTTTATATGTATATTTTCACAGCATTCTTAATCTTTAAAGAAATGCATTGAAACTGTATTTTCAATGTCTCCTAAAACTCAAAGAAACATGACGTCTTTAAGACGTGGTGCCTATGGTCAAAAGGATACACTTACTGCATCCCAGTGTCTATAAATAAACTATGGTTTCTTAAAAGGTCCACAAAATAAGAACTAATAACCAATGACGTTTTATTTCTTAATTAAAGGTTATATTTGTTAGGAATGGAAGCTAACTATTTACTGATTTAAGTAATTTTCAAATATATTACCTTATAATTTATTTTATACTAGAATTCTTAGTTGCCTTTCTTATTCTTCTTTCATTCCATATTTCCTTCTAAATTATAACCATGTATTCTATTCTGGATGAAATACTCTCATTTTCGTCTAAAATGCAGCTGGTAAACAAAAGCATGTAAGACTACACCTAAGAGGGAAGCCACATCTCTTTCATCTGTGACTTTTCTTTTCAAGTTATCCTTGGCTTACTAAACTGTGGGCTGTTGTGGCTGTTACTGTCTCAGCTAAACATAGACCCTAATTTAGGTAATCATAGGATAAAACCCAAACTGATGTACGGTTTCAAATAAAATACTGATACCCCTTCATATAGACCAGGGTGGCAGAGACACACTGTATTTAACATTCAACCAGGCGTCTTCAGTGGTGGACTCTGTTATTTCAGATGTCAGTGTAATCATAGCCAGAGAGAAGCAAAACAGGAGGAGAACAACAAAAACTTCTGCTTTTGCATTCCCTTCAGCAAAAATGCCTTATTAGGGGGAACAAAGAGAAAAAAACCCTTTTACTAAATGCGTCAATATGATCAAGAATGTGTGACAATTATTTCATCTAAGAGAATGTTGCAGAATTTAGCATTCTTTATCTCAACCCAACAGGTTTGATTCAATTCAGTTACTGAATCTTTTCTTCAGATAAAAGGTTTGTGTAAATGACTATCATAAAGTACGTTGTATATAGGCCTCATTCTTGCCTCAGTGACAGAGAAGCAAAGAAAATGGCAAAAGAATCTCACACACCATGAGCTTGAAGCAATTGTTTTCAGATGGAAAAATCCCTAGATGATTGCCCACATTTCCTGATAACTCCACACTGCCAAACCACACGATAATTAGGAGTAAATGGTCAGATAAAAATAGAGTTTACACAGGCTTTATCGTTGCAATTATAAATGCAGTATTTTCATAGTAAGTTTACACTAAAGGACTGAACATTAAGGCATTGGGTGTAATTCCAAATAAGTCACTAACCAATCAGTCAAAAACTAACATTTATCTCTACAAAATAGGCTCTTCTGGCTCACTAGCTCTTGAGCCTCCAGGTAATCTTACACTGAATCATTAGCAATCACTACGTGCTCATAATGGCCCTGAGGAATACATAAATGTGAAATCAAGGAAACTCAGCACAGCATTAGGAACCGTAGGTGCTCTAAAACACAAATGCACGAGGATGGTGGAGGGGTCCCGTCCAGAACCCCTTTGCCTGCTGGTGCACCAATCTCTCAGCTGCTCTGAGAATTGGCTGTCAACGCCTCACAGCTGCCACTTCCTTGGAAAACAGCCCTCCATCAAAGACGGACTGGCACAGGGTACAAAAACCCGCCCCCTTGCTTCAAGGATGAACTCACTATGGTGCAGCTTGTGCTCTTGAGAGTCTCCCTGCAATCACAGTGCAGTAAGACTCCAGGGGCGAGCCCATCCTTGCTCAGCCTTTTTCCTTTGCTCTTCCTTGCTTTTCTCACTCCTGGGGACTTGAGATTACTTTCCAAATAAATCACATTAACTAAATCCCCATCTCATGCTTTGCTTCCAAGAAACGCTCACTTAGGATACACAGGTATCATTAAAACTTTAAATTAGCCATGCTTTTTAAAAGAGCAGCAAATAGAAGAGATGGAATAAAGAATGGAAAAAGAATTCTATTACCAAGATTTCTCAATGAAGCTACAACACTGAGCAGAAACCGCAATTTCAACTCAGCACTTATTTTCTATGTGTTTGACAATCCATTTCTTTATCTTTAAAATGGAAATTATATCTCACTATCCAACATATAGCTGCAGTGTTGTATTTAGATAGTGGAAGAGTTGGAAAAAAATATTATTTCCCCTTTCCTGAGTTTTCTAACAGAAAAAACAAACCATACAAACAAAAAGACCTTTCTAAGCAGGTCTACCAATTTGTTGAAATTTCTTTTCCTTTTCTTTTTCCTTCTTCTCAGCATTGAAATATAAAAAATTCATTTTTTAAAAATATAAATGAATCTCAAAAATATAACTGCCAGTGTTTTAAACCAATAGTATACTCAAAACACTTTTATTGGGCCATTCCATGATTGTCTGTGTTTAAATTGAACATTCAAAGTCAGGGACCTTTGTTTCCTAGTGTCCTTCTCAGTGACTGGCACATGGTCAGCATAAAATAAGTATCTGCTGGTTCAATGGAGAGTTTACTTAAAGCATCAGAACCATATAGGAGAGGCAATATTCATAACAGTTAAGGCTCTAGTCCCTGAAGTGTGACAGAAGCTTAAATCTTACATCTCTTAATAGCTATGTAAACCTGTTGCCTAATTTCTTGAAATCTCATTTAACTAATCTTTAAAAATCAATGTAATATTATTCATCCCATAGGCTCTACAGGAATCCAATGAGAGTAGGTATTTAGCAAGGTAAATGCTAATATATATTAGCTAGTTAGTAGAAAGTGGTATTATAGTATGAAATTTAGACCCTGTTTATAAATCTATGGGCAAGTGTTATTAATAATAAAGTCATGGTCAATTAACACATTTTAAATAGCATACGTATTATTGTTACTGTTTCTATTATTATAATAGTTATGGGTTGAGACAGAAAATTTTCCTAAGAATTTCCCCAGAACAGTCCATGGTAAATTGTTAGTCAATAAAAGGATAGCCGAGAGCCAGTATTAATAAAATCTCGTCTGATTATCAAAGAAACATAAAGAAGATCCAGTATTAAGAAAAAAACCAGTTCCTAAGTGAAGAACTTGACCAAAGGACAGATCATACATTTGACCAATATAGGAAGAAATATCTGTCGGTTTTAAATATTGTGCTCTGTGCAGGTATTTAACCATACTACCATGTTCTTCTCAATGGAAAATTTACCTCATGTCTTTCATTCAAATGAAAAATTGTTATTATTACAAAGCAACCTTTTTTAAATGACAATTTCTTAAATATCTCTAAAGAGAACTGACACGGGAAAGACAAGTTTCACACTTGGATATAAAAAAACTGATCATTCATGTTTTAAAGTATAAGGTGTATGGTTGAGGCTGAAATACAGCACTGGCAAATAATAATGATAAAAATTGTAGTGAACTAATGAAATGAAGTAAGCAGGACAAAGAACCAAACCAGCCCCTGCCAACTCCCCACCCCCTCCTCCACACACAAAACACCAGTACCTGGAAAGGTAGGCCGGACCACTGAAAATAGAAGCAGCTATTACCATTGCAAGATCATCAGGTATAATTTTAGGCATTCTTCATAAAATTTCTTGGCCATTTTAAAATGGATGTTACATGTCTACCCCTTTGGATTTCCTATTTCCGTCTTGTACATACTTATTTAACCCAAAAGCTACAATTATACTCACCTTAACTACCTATATAAAGATCTTCATTTAGACCTATTTTAATGTCATAATTTATTAGAGTGGAAATCTTAAGAAATGAACAAATGTTCTGTATCTTATGTAAAAAATCATTGTTAAATTTCTCAATGAAATTCAATTTTCTTCATAAAATAATTTCCTTTTAGATATTATTAGCCACAAACTATCTTATTCTCCTGATGAATTAAATGTTCCCTTTTATCAAAGAACACACTACATAACCCATCACACCAAAAAAAGTACTATGATAAAAGGAAAAAAGTTTTGGCTTTATAATGAGATAGCTTCATATTCTGATACATATAGCAATGTGACCTCTCTGAATCTCAGTTTCCTAAAAGTTCAAGTGGGCAAACTCTATAAGGTTTCAAGGTCTATGAATAATCCTCTGTAGCCCATGGACATTCTGGGCCTGAGGTTCTGAAAAGAACTGAAAGAAGATGAATACAAAAATCAATGTAGGCTGTTGGACTCCCAAGATTCTACAGGCAGAAAACAGGCTGATAAAAGTAGTCAGCAGCAAACATGTTTGAAAGAATAAACTATATTTGAGGCTGCAACATAGCAATGACAAAAAAAAATAGATACTACAGTGGACAATTACTCAGCTAAATGAAAGAATGAAATACCTATACAACATCAGTGAATCTCTAGCACATTGTCAGACAGGCTGCTTTAAAACCCCCAAACCCACAGCTTCCCCTGGATACAGCCCTGCCCACTCAATAGCCCAAGACCAGGCCCTACACACAAGTGTACAGGCACTAGATCTGGGACACCCAGGGCCCTGCAGCCAGAGACCATGGGACCCAGCTCCATCCATAAGTGAGTAGGGACCATCCCCAGAATACCTGGCCCCACCTACCACTGAGCGATTTGTAGCCTCAGGACCAGCCTCACCCACAAGTGGGCAGTTAGCAGCCCCAGAGAAACCATAGCCTTGCAGCCTGCAGACCCAGCCCGTCCACCAGCAGGCTAGCACTAGCCTTGGTATCAGCTGGGCCCCAGCCATGCCCACTACCATGGCTGGCACTCGCCTCAGGACTTGGTTTCATCCAACAATAGGCAGACACTAGCCCCGGGATATCCTGGACCCCAAGTCTACTTGCCAATGACCAAAAACTAGCCCTGGGTGGCCTCCTGGGGTTCTGCTGCCAGGCATCACATAGCCTGGCCACACCAAGAAGAGGCCAGCAGCCTCTGCACAAGGCAGGGCCAGGCAGACCAGTGTACAGGCACTAGATCTGGGACCAGCCAAGCCTACCAGACCACCCACAGTAGTCAGCCTACCACAACGAAAGGACCCAAGCAGTCCACATAGGGAGCACTCCTAAAATGCATAGTTCTAGTGACCAAAGAGAAATGGATGCACAGGACATCTCCTGCATAAGGCCATTTCTCCAAGGTCAAAAAATGTAGACTATGTACCAGATACATAGAAGTAAAAAGAGCAATTAGGCAAAATGAGGAGACAGAGAAACATGTTCCAGATGAAAGAACAAGATAAAACTCCAGAAGAATTAAGTGAAGTGGAGATAGCCAATCAAGTTCAAGGTAATGACTGTACGATGATCAAAGTGTTCAGAATAGACGAACAGAGCAAGAAGTTAGAAATTTTTCACAAAGAGACAGAAAACAAAGAAAAACGCAACATGAGGAATACAAGAGCTGAAATGAAAAAAATACTCTAGAAGGAATCAACAGTAGACTAGATGATACAGAGGAACACATCAGTGAGCTGGAAGACAGAGTAGTAGAAATCACTGAAGGTGAACATAAGAAAAAAGAAAAGAAAGGAATGAAGACAATTTAAGGGACCTCCGGGACAATGTCAAATGTACAAACATTCACATTATAGGGGTCCCAGAAGGAAGAAAAAGAAAGAAAAAGGGGCAGAGAATATATATGAAGATGTAATAGCTGAAAACTTCCATAACCTGTGAAAGGAAACAGACATCCAAGTCCAAGAAGCATAGAGTCCCAAACATGATCAACCCAAAGAGGACCACACAGAGACATATTGTAATTGAAATGACAAGCATTAAAGATAAAGAGAGACTATTATAAACAGCAAGGAAAAAGCAACAAGTTTCATACAAGGCAATACCCATAAGGCTAATCAGGTGACTTTACAGCAAAAATTCTGCAGTCATCTATGATGACTATGAAAATTCTGAATCACTATGTTGTACACTTGAAACTAATAATATTATAAATCAATGATACCTCAATTTATAAAACTGTAATAGGAAGGTCAACTCCTATAACAAACACACATTCCCAATCCCAGCTGTTTAACTGTGTCCACGTCACAATTTTTTTTTCTGGGGCGTGTAAGGAGCATGATGAAATGCAGCAGTAATTCAAGGATCAGGGCCTCTTCCAGCTTAAAGTTCCATTTTCCTTTAGGACACTCAGAAGATGCACAGAAGCAAATCATGGAAAATTTCCTACCTTCTTTAATAATCTTGCCCAGGAAATGGCACATATACACATGTACCTTCTATTGCATTTATTGGATGAGGTGGTCAGAGTAGCCTCATCTAGAAGCAAGGGAGCTGGGAGATTTAGTCTAGTTCTCGGCCAGATAACGGTGAACATTAAAATTTCCTAACTATAGAAACCTAAAGTGTAGCAGATATATCCAGTAAGGAGAAGACTTGAAAAATTATAGGAGAGACAGAGACAAACAGATGAAAAGACAGAGCGAGAGAGAAAGAGAGACATCATTTATAGAGCATTACATAGAGGACATGGGTTGAAGTGAGATCAAGTGTAAAATGGGGAAGCTCCAGTTAGATAAGTCTACCCGAAGTAATAATATAATTTTTAAGAATATTCTTTACATCACTCCTGGGTAGATGGTTGATGAGGGGAAAAGGTTTTGTTTATCTTTCTGGTTTGTTTTTTGTGGAATGTTGGAAAATTTAATCATCCTGCCTCATGATTTGAGATGAAAATAAACTGCTTGTAAGGCAGGGGCCAGTGGAAACCGCAGACCCATATCCCTGTAGCCTTTTGACATTTTTCCCTCAACAACATGTTCTCTTCTATCAAGTTATAAGATTTATAAGAACAAGGACAAGACAGTTGTGCTTAAAATACAGAAGAAAAAATTCATATTCAAACTGATGCTGTCCTGTCCCACCAGAAGTTATTTATACCAATTATTTATACTAACTGATATGAACAACAGAGTAAACAAGCTATTAGAAAGAGCAATCTCTGCAGATTTCCTTTAGCATCTCAGAAACATGAGAATTTACTGGGTCCTTCTGGACCACATCAAATTGTTGTTTTTTTAGGTAAAAAGGTCAAGTATCATTCCTTTCATATGATGCAAAAGAAGAACTACATAGAGTAAGTTGCTTATGCACACGAAACGCTAATAAAACAGAATGGACCCTGGAAAAGTGTGGCTGGCATGTACATCTCCCTAAGACTTTTCTGTGCTAGTTTATCCTATGATCAAAGCTAAACCAAGGTTGAATGGACAGCTGCACATCAATCTAACAAGAACAAGCACGTAATGGATGGTCTCTTTATATCCCTGAAGACTTTCGGGTGAGCTAGAGTAGGATTTTACCCTCATCTAGTCCCTTGGAAAGTATTTTTGTACAAATATTAAGTTCATCATAATTCAAATTTGCTTCTTTTAAAAGTATACCCTTAGTCAATCTAAACTAACTTTAACACTATAACTGTAGTGAGGAAATTGGTTTAATATTTATAAAAATGTTTATTTATTTCATCAGAATCCCTTTTCATGATTATTTACGTGCCTTCCTATGCAGTCAAGTCTACTATTTACCCTTGGCCTATATCCTGCAAAGTCATTCTTTCCTAAGTCATATGGCCAAATGACGTATTTTAAGATATTTATAATAGTTATATTAAATTTTAAAATGCTCTTTTGAGTCAGAGTGCCACAAGAAACCAATATTACTAGCATCTGGTGAAATTTAACACATTGCTCTCACTTGGTCTTGTATTATTCTGTTTCTGCTCCCTTCACTTGGCTTAAAAACATTCAAATACATTTTAGAATAACAGGACCTACATTTCAGGGCAAAATGACATATAATTAACTCTTATGTTCTGTTCCCTTTCCCAGAGCACGTAACAGTGATCTGAACTGGGGAATCAGAATAAAAGGAAGGACTTGAGAGTGGGGTTCTAATAGAAAGCTTTCAGAAAAAAATTCAAGCCATTAAATGGAATTTTTTTTAAATGGCTTCTTTCTTGCCATCACAGGGTGGCTTTACAGTTCTCCCAAGCCTCAAAGCCTACCAAGATTTACTCTATTCCAATTCAAGTAGCACTCATTCTTTATCAAAAAAAAGCGAAGAGAAGCACAAAAATGCTTAGCAAACTTGCATGCGATCTGTTTGCTGCTCTGAAAGGAAAGTAAATATTTGTAGCATTATAAAGCATGCTACAGAATCCTGTAACCAAAACAAGAGTCTGAATGGCATCTTTTTTCCAACTACATAAACAGCTGGCTCTTAGATGGAAGTTTGGCTGAAATACTTTACCTTCCTAGACACCATGTTTACTTTGACTGATGCAAGGAATTTTTACAGTATGCAATAACATCTGCTACCAAGCTATGTGGAATGCATCTACTCCAATCGCTCTTCCAATAAGGGAACAGGGTACTTTTTAAAAAACAGTAGAAAAACACAATTTTGAAAAATTATACAATTTTTGGACATAATGGTATCCTTCATAAGAAGAGCAGAATAGGCTAGTGAACTAATTATTGACATATAGTTGTTGGTTAGAAAGCTAAGAGTTAGTGACTTAGTTAAAAGAGGTTCTGGATATCAAGAACAAAGATGGAAATACTTTAAGTCAAAATTGGTTCATAATTTTTGTCTTATTAACATTTATTAATGTCAATGCTATAAAATGTTTGCTTTAGTGAGCCTGAACGAAGCAAGGCTTCGTTCTTTATGCTTCTTCAGTCCCACATGGATAAAGAGATTTGACCTCAAATTGCAACTACTTCATGAAGAGTTTGTCTTCTTTTCCCAGTAGCCTTCTCTCTTTTTTTGGCCATGTGTTTAATGCTTTTATGTTCTGTAGGTGCTCCCTGCACCTACAGCTGCAGTACTGGGGGTTCCATTCCTGCCCATCATATCCCAATAATTTCTGAACTCATTCTGATTTCTCAAACATGGTTCTTAGCCTTCCATTCAACAACTGTATCTGACCAATAAATTTATATGCTTTAACCAAGTCCAGGATTGGAAGTTGAGAGAGAAAGTAACTAGAAAACATGGCTGGAGATAGAGAATTTGAGGGCTTATAATCGTACTAGCAGTGAGAAAGGAGGAGGAGGAAAAGGTAAGATGAAGGAGATTATGGAGAAATTGGACAGGATCTGGTTATGGACAAAATTATCTGTATCAAAGAAAACTGAATGAAATTATTATTTCCTTTACACAAATAATTCCCAAAGGACTAGGAAACTAATTTCCTAAAAGAAAAAGTTAAGCAAGTCTTTGTCAGTTTGTTTGTACACAGATCCAAATTTGAACATTTTTCTAATTACAAAAATTATTAAATAAAATCTGTGCCCTTACAAGGAAATTTGAGCTCAAAGATATGACTTTAGGTCATATTCCCGTATACTTTCTCTTCAGTTGGGTCAAATATACTGTTAAACCCATGCATTGATTTCTTAGTCTCATCCTCACATTCTTTAGTTCTTGAATTTTCATTTGGTTCTTTAATAGAATCAAATAAATACGGCAACTTAGTTTTATTACATTTGTAACTATTTCACAGCATTTACACAGGTCCAACTTTTACTGTGACTTTCATGCCTTCATAGGGTTCACTAAAAGCTCTGGAACTCGGGGAATGTAGGGTCAGTAGAAACCCAGAGGAGACTCCCTCAGGGGTGAAAAGTACTGGGCAGTTGTAGTTTGGGAATCAAAGAGGCCGCAAGTTTGATACTGAAGAGAGTAATCAAAAAGTCCAAGTATCATTGTAGACCACCTGCCACTAGGAAAAATTGGGGCGCGTTTGTAGGCAGAGGGTAAAGAGGCTGAAAAGTCGACATTGGTGCCCCTTAAAAGACGCTCAGGTTGAAGATAGATGAATCTACCATGGAAATCCAGACGTTATGAAAGGATGTGAAAGAAAGCAATCCAAAATTGATAATTGAGTGGAATGATGCCAGAACCACCGGATCTTCATGTTGTGCTTCCTTTTCTGAACACCCTGAGAGAGTTCTCTTACATGTCCCCAAAGCAGGTGATCTGAGATCTCCAAGACATCTCATTAATGAGGACCAGACCATCATATGTTAATCACTGGATAAAAACATAGAATTGAGCACTGGTTTTCACCCTCTGGTTTCTGGTAAATTCCATACAAGTCACGTACCCACTTTATGTTCAAGTGTTATCTCTTACAAGGACACAAGGATAATAAAGGCAAAGCACTTTGAAAAAAAGAAGTCAACATTGGCAAAGCCAGCTAAAAATTTCAAGTCCAAATATCTTCATAAATTGCCCCACGGAGTTAAGTCCAGTGAGTATGAAACAGAATCAAGGATTCCAAAGTACTATCCCTATCGTAAGCATATTACCATTTTGGTCACTTATCACATGCTAATTGAGACACCAGTATTTTTCTCCGTGACTTCAGCATGTTACAGTTTATCGTCCATAAAGAAAAAGATCCTTTTAGAAGTAAATAATATCATGTGGCATCTTGGCTCAAAAGCATTCAGTAACTTCCCATCACAAGTATAATGAAATCTGAACACTTCATTAGAGCCTACAGTGATCCTCCGTAGCATCGCCCTTGCCTGCTTCCACAATGTGGCATCTCATTCAATCTGCTCTCTCCCTCCATGAGCATCTATTTCTGTCTTAGAACCTGGGTCCTGTTGGTCTTTCAGCCTCAAAAGCTTTTCCCCAGATGGAGATGTGGTTTGATCCTTCAGGAGAGGCCTTCTCTGACCACCTCATTTAAAATAACTTCCATCCCTACCCTTGCTCCCACAGTCACTCTCTAAACCTTTACCCTGATTTTATTTTTCTTCATAGTACTTATCTCCACCAGAACTTGTGTTTTATCTGTGGATTTCTTTCTTCCCTACTAAGATCTGTATGAGCAGGAAAGTTGTTGCATCTACTGCCTTCTCCTAGAGGCATAAAAGACTGATTAAAAAATGAAAGTATTCTATATTCTCTATATATGTATGTAAATATTTGGTGAATTAGTAAATAAATGAGAAAATGAGATACATGAACTTGATCCAGTTCAAGGAAGGAGAGCTGGAGGACCCTGGCCAGATACTACCGACTCTATACGAGCTAAATTCAGTGCACTGAAGGGAAGCAAGAGTGAAAGCAAGCCCCACAGTTGTCACCGAGCCATAGAATCATGACTTCATTCCAATTCCTAGAGAGGTGTTGGAGCCAAGGTTACAGACACACTTGCTTTGTGAGTCAAGGTTCTTAAGGCCCAGGGGCAGGCTTGGGCCTCCAGGCCATCAGGGTGAGCTGGGCGTTAGGGTAGTGGGAAATATTAATAAATTTAGCTGTGAGGAAATGCTGACAGTGGAAGCAGATGCGCAAGGAGAAGCCTTTGTTAAAGAAGCAGATTCTTGCTGATTTTCCCAGCATTATCCTTTCCCTTCTCATCAGTATTCTAGAGGTTTTCAGAATTTCCTTAATGAGAAAGAAGCCCTTCCAATAGTTCTGTCATTCCTGGAGAGCAGCACACATCCGAAGGAGAATAGACTATTGTGTTCCGGAAATAGCTGTGCTACACAAGAAACTGGTGAAACCACAGGCTGGGGCTGCATAGTGAATCCAATCAGTTGAAGGGAAGCATAGTCTCTTTATTCACATTAACAGGGGAAATGGTTGAAAAATCCTATTATTCAAAACATACACATAATTAATGTTTCAGCCTACATTTATCTCCAGTTTTTATTTTATTTTTTTTCTAGTCTCAAGAGGTGAGAATGGTTATGTATCATACAAGGGTACAATTTCTGTCTTTAAGAAATCACATTAGTTGTACAACTGTTGGAAATGATCCACAGTAAGAAGACACTATCATATGCAAAGCCAGCTTTACAAAAAAAGTTAGATACCTGCTTACAAATCATATCCAACTCCAAGCTGTGTCGTAAAACTAGTCGAGCCTAACTCACTAAAGTGCACACCCATTAATGAACGCAGTGAACTTTAAGATGCTTTTTCTTCACCCTTTGTCAAAATCATGATTTATAATCTGATTCTGTCCAAAATGTTGACAAAAAAGCGTTTTACTCCTTGCTCTAGATGTTATTTTTATACAGCAAAGAACACAAGAAGTACGTCTCACGGTAACAAGAAAAATTGCCCACCATAAATAACAAAATTAAAACACAAATACAGGCAGCTTTTTAAAAAGAGGTGAGGGAGGGTTAAAGGGAACAAGGGAGACCAAACAGGTGTAATATTATGGGCTAAGCAAATGCTATAAGCTCTGCCATCTTTCTTTTCTAAGAACATTTTCAGAAACGTAAAATGCCTGGGAATTTCTCATAGCTTAGAAACACAGGTTCAGAAAATAGATGTGAGGAAATGGTAGGAAAAGTAGAACTAGGAAACAGTGGATTGGCTGAGCACTAGGTGGAATGTACAGATCTAGTTTCACTTTTCCCCAACTTCCCCTACATTACTTCATAAAGCTTTTCAAAGATTAGTTTTGTTTCACTTCTCTATTTTGGGTTACTCTCTGTTTTCTATTTTTGTTATATGATTTATTATTTTTATTATTTCCTTCTAACTTCTAAACTCTGGTGAACTTTTTCCAGCTTCTTGTATTGAATTCTTGGTTTACTTGTTTACAGAAAACCATGCTTAAAACTAAAAAGTTCCCTCTAAGCACTACTTTAGCTTTGTCTCTCAAATTTTGACAAGCAGTGGCTTACCTGTTAAGTTAAATAATTTTGTGGTAACTCAAGCTTTTAATTGGAAAGATTCCCAGCATCTCCACTTAAAATTTTGTCTATTTTATCTATCCCTTTCTGAGAAGTATATGTTGATAGCTTCAACCTTGTTAGTTTATACTTATCTCTTGGCAATTCTGTCAGTTGCTTTACATAATTTGTTGAATGCATGTATGTTCAGTGTTTATATATCCTGGTTCATTTTTTTTCTCTTTAGCATTGTATAACACCTTTTTGGAGGAGAGGTGTGGAATAAGAACAGTATACAAATAAAACCATGACCTTTAAAGCCAGACACCGGAGTTAAATCCTGGTTTTGTAACCATCTTTTAATCAACATATTTTTATGAGAGTAATTGGTTTTTTCTGCCCACAGTTAATCTGAATAATTTTTCATTTATCAAGTTGCTTTGTGAACTTGGCAACTTGTTTAACGTCTGGATTTCTATGTTCTTTACCTATAACATGGAACGTGAATGTTGCAAAAAAATACATGAGGTATCAAAGATACAAGCTTTTACTATGGTGGTTATTCAGTAACACTATTTCTATTCACCTTATCTATTCACCTGAAACACCTTAACCCATTATATGACTTACAGCTCATTTTCCAAACTCATCTGGAGGGAAACTTCTCTCCTCCAGGATAACTGGCCACTCTTTCCTTTGAAATATATAACTTGAACATGGTTTAGTAATAATTCTGTGACTGTATTTATGTGCCTGCTGTCCTTAAGAGACTGAAAGATCTACAAGGAAAATCCCATTTCTTCCTCATATAAATTTTTATCTCTAAAGCCTAGCAAAATATTTGCAGAAAATTCTCTAGGAAGGGGGCATACAATTTTTAATAATTAATGAATAAATAGTATGATTAATCTAGAACAGCATTACCCAAAAACTTTCTGCAATAGTGGAAATACTGTATTCTGTGCTGCCCAAAATCATAGTCGATAGCCTCCTCTGCCTAAAGACAGATTCTCCAAAACAAGCTCAGCTGTCAGAGATCCCCTCCCTGAGAGTTTCATCAACAATGAAGATTGACTGTTATCACAGGAGAGGAGGCTAGAAGCGAACACCAAACACAAACTTCGTCCCAAACCATCATACCTCCCCTCTGTTCTTCTAAGGCCCGTTCATCTTTCTGAAAAATCATTTACTCTCCCCCAAAAGGCCTACATCCCTCCTCCCCTTTCCTTATGAAGATGATATTTAAACCTGAATTATAAGCCACCTCAGGGAGTTACTCATTTTCTCCTGGGTATTGACCATGTAATACATGAGGTATACATATTAATAAACGTCTGTTTTTCTCTTGCTAATCTGTCTTTTATTACAGGGGTCTCAACAAAGAAATCAGAAAGGTAGACGGAAAATTATTTTTTCTCCTCTATATTACACACACACATATATATATATATGTGTATCGCCAAAAGATGTGGCTTTTTTTCAGGTTACTCTTCAGTACCTACATCTCTAGGTATACCTGGTGGGCTCCTTTTCAATATCTATTCCCTCTTAGAAGTTACTGTGGCTTTAAATTACATACACCTGTGCTCAGTGAACTCTTTAAAAAAATCACTTCTGATCCACTGGGTCCGTGAGTCATTGACAAGGAACAATCCCTAGCTGCACATTTCCCCAGGCTGCTTGCAAAGTAAGCAGTCACGTATTAATTTCTACCTATGCTACATCAAATTACCACAAATGTAGTGGCTCAACCAATGCAAATTTATTACTCGTTCTGGAGGCCAGAAGTCCAACTCTCTTTGGTGTAAGACACCTTAAGATACCTTAGACCAAAGTGTCTGCAGGACTAGGTTCCTTTCTTGAGATTCTAGGGGAGAAGCCATCTCCTCACCTTTTCCAGCTTCTAGAGGCCCACGTACCTTGGCTCATGACTGTCTTTTTCCAACTGCAAAGCCAGCAACGATGGTCCGAGTCCTCCGCCTGCCGCCAAGTCTCTACTTCTCTCTACCCCGCCTCCCTCTTCCATTTTTAAGGGCTCTGGTGATTAGATTGGGCTCACCTGATAATCCTCAAGGTCAGCTGATTAGCAACCTTATTTTCTTCTGTAATTCCCCTTTTCTTCTTAAATCCCTTTTGCCATGTAGTCTAAATACTGACCGGCTCTGGACGGTAGGACATGGACATTTTGGGGGGTGGCTATTTTGCCTACCACAGAACAGGCCAAACTTAGAGTCCTAATAGAAATGCCAACATCCTTATTTCCAGTGTATATTTCTTCTAAAGCTGGATTTGATTGCTTGTAATTCTAAGACTATCTAAGGGCTGCTGGTTATGGAAAGGGGAGGGAGGAGGAGAAGAAGAAGTGTCCAAAGAGGAATAAGCAGGAAAATGCAAAAGTAGAGAAACCAACAGGAGAGAGAATGAGATAAGCAGAGAAAACAAAGATAGATAAGGGGGAATACTGTTCACCTGGAGGAGGAAGAGAACAAAAGAGACCTGAGAAATCTCTATTGAAAAAGCTCAACCGAAACAGAAGGGGAATTCACGCTCTCTGTTCTCAATTTTTCCTTTAAAGCAAGTTCAATTAGTGACCCAGGACCGCATTTACTGAATTCAAATAAATTCTTAGCAAAGAAAAATAATTTCAACTTCTTTTTTCTTTCTTTCATGTTCTTTCTTTGCTCCTTCCCTCAGAAATGGTTCTATTTGAACATTTTGTAATTATATATAGGAAGAAAACCTGCGCTAGGCTGAGTTGTTCAGGGAGATCTCCTACTTCCATGACTGAATTGCTTACTATATGTCACCCCAGGGGCTGCTTTCCTGAGGGCAGACACTGAATTTTATCAACCATTATAAACCAGCAGCTGACATGGTTCCTGTCATTGTAAACACCTCAAAATATTAATTAATAAAATCAATAAAGTAATCAGTTGCCTCCCTCAAATTTTCCAGCCTCTTATCTAAACTTCCAAACATCAGTCAAACTAAACAACAGCACAACTCCATTCAGAATGTGGAAAAAAAGGAGAGGGGCATGGATGAGGATGATATAAGGCATGATACCTCCCGTTTCCCATGGGGTTTAAGATGCTTTTTTTATTTTAGTACACAATTTGCTACAGGAAAAGCAGAAATTTTCTTTTTTCTTTCTGAATATTTCAGCTTGGAAATGTGATCTTTTTAAGCTGTATATTTACTTAACAAAATCACACTGCAGTAAAATGGCTTGGGCACTCTACAGTTTATAATGAGGGGATTTTACATGCCAATGGTGAACAGCCAGGTTGCTCAGAACATCGTTCCCTTCTGTTTCTACATAACATTTGAAGGAACTGTCCTTTTGCCAGCTCTAACGCTCTTTGCTCTTGGGATCCGACATCCCTCTTGATAAGGTCTTCTTGGCAAGATTAGCCTAAAGCAAGACTGTGACATAGAGAGACTAAGGCCTCCTCCACTTCAACCCTGGGCTTTCTCATCCCCTTGGGGCCCCTGGGGCCCCGTGCTATCCCAGAAGGCACCCCTGGGTGCTAAGGCCACTCCTAATACAGCATTCCCCTTCTTGCCTTCCCACATGAATACACATGCACACAAACATACACACACATGCACAGGCACAGGTGTGAGATTCTGAGGGTATCTTTTTTTTTTTTTTTTTTTTTTGTGGTACACGGGCTTCTCACTGTTGTGGCCTCTCCCGTTGCAGAGCACAGGCTCAGGACGCGCAGGCCCAGCGGCCATGGCCCACGGGCCCAGCCGCTCCACGGCATGTGGGATCCTCCTGGACCGGGGCACGAACCCGTGTCCCCTGCATCGGCAGGTGGACTCCCAACCACTGCGCCACCAGGGAAGCCCCTGAGGGTAATCTTAATGGCTAAATCTTTTCCAGAGTTAATTTACACCTTTTTTTAACCAAAGTATACATGCAGATGGTTAAAAGTCAAGTAATTTAGAGGAATTTATAATGAAAATCATCAGTTTCCTATTTGAATTCCTCTTTTCTAAAAAAAAAGTTCCTCTTTTTAGAAGCCGACTTTTAAATTTTTCTGGCTTTTGGCTGCTTATACTGTGATTTCTTTTCCGTTTTTAAATTATTTCTACACATTATCAATTTATTTTATGTTTCAGTCTCTAAAAATTTATCTTATACTACTTCTTACCACTCTCCTTCCTCTCCCCAATAAAGTTCTATCACATCTCTAGCTCGTCTATAATTTAAATTACATCATACATTATAAAAGTAGAAGGCTCAAAGTATTCTATAGCTATGATGATGATGTAGTCATGAAAAGTCATGTTCTGAAGACGAATTAATGGCATGGGGAAAGAGTCACCACTTAGGGACTTCCCTAGTGGTCCAGTGGTTAAGAATCTGCCTTCCACTACAGGGGACATGGGGTCGATCCCTAGTCGGGGAATTAAGATCCCACATGCCATGGCACAACTAAGCCTGCACGCTGCAACTACTGAGGCTGTGCACTCTGGAACCCACGCACCACAACTAGAGGGAAGCCCACGGGCCACAAGGGAAGAACCCACATACCGCAATAAGGGAAGAACCCGCATACCACAACTACTGAGCCTGTGCACTCTGGAACCCACGCACCACAACTAGAGGGAAGCCCACGGGCCACAAGGGAAGAACCCGCATACCGCAACAAAGATCTCACGTGCTGCAACTAAGACCCAATTCAGTGGAAATAAATAAAATTAAATTAAATTTTTAAAAAAATTTTAAAAAAGAGTCACCACTTAAAATTAAATGAAAAATAAAAACTAGATATTTATTAATATGCTTTGATTCAACTTCTGTAGATATAGACTATATAATAAAATTATAGAAACAAAATATACAATAGAATTAATAATGTTTATCTCAAAGCAAAAGGATTATGGAACATTTTTATTTTCTTTTTTCTATTTTTCTAAAATCTCTATAATAAATACATATACTTTTATAGTAAAAAATATTCAGAGGAAAAAATATTCCCTTTTAAGTAAAAGGAATGAGTACAAAATAGTAGAATCTTAGGCCAGTGGAACAACTAATTTTAGGCCTTGCCCTTCAATTATATGAACTTTGGAATGCTTATCCCACCCAAATCCTCCTTTCTCACTTAAAATATGCAAACTGGTGGCCTTTCAGAGATCTAAATCATTATAAAAATGCAGGGCATCATCAGAACTTTTAAAAATAAAAATCCAACAGTTTTAATTAAGTGCATAATACATATGTATGAGTGTATTGTCTTTTGTAATAGAAGACAGCTGCTTGCTATGAGTTTGAAAATCCTGTTTAAAATTTTTTAATCCTATGCTAATTATCTAAAGAGAAAAGGAAGTGGCAGACAATAACATTTTACTTTAAGTGTTCTCAATGCTAGCAGAGTCCTCAGTATTTCAGTATTAATTAAAAACATCTTCTCTTACAGTAGCATATTCGCTTGTGGCAGTGACTCCCATCTCTAAAACTCCCATCTCCCATCTCCAAATTACTTTTAATGAGGAACTCTTTGTACATCTCTGAATTTAAAAAATTCTGTCTTCCTCAATACTCAAGATTATATAATCCAATGAAAACAGTTGGGAATATTTTGCACAAAGTAGAGAGAGAGTGGGACTGGCTGAGTTATGTTCACTCCAGCCCCCAGGAAATTACAGCTGACCCCACCACACGCTGTTCTGCCCACAAGTGCCTCGTCCTCCACCTGGGCACAGACAGCTTAAACAGGATTTCTCAGATCTCCTTCCACCAGCCTAAATCCTTCTATTTACCTTCTGGCAGTCTAGCTAACTGCCCCAGGGTCAGCCTGGTTCTTTCCTGCTCACAGAAAGCAGACTGATGGGGCTTCCCTGGTGGCGCAGTGGTTGAGAGTACGCCTGCCGATGCAGGGGACACGGGTTCGTGCCCCGGTCCAGGAAGATCCCCCATGCCGCGGAGCGGCTGGGCCCGTGAGCCATGGCCGCTGAGCCTGTGCGTCCGGAGCCTGTGCTCCGCAACGGGAGAAGCCACGACAGTGAGAAGCCCGCGTACCGCAAAAAAAAAGGAAAGCAGACTGATGGTAAAGTTCTCTGCCAGTATCTGCTTGAGACCCCTAAGTCTCCCTAAGAGTTGACATCTGCTTCTCAGAATGAGGAAGTTGCGACTTCCTCCTTATTTTGCCTGTCACCATGTGCTCCCCCTGCTTCTCTGCTCACCAGCCAGAGAAGACAGGAGGGGCTCTCTGTCTCTCTTTTTCTTTCACTACCTGATCAGCTTTAGGTCACAGAGAAAGCTCTCCTTCCCAGGCCCTCATTAGCGGCTCCTACTCTCCAGGTTTCTGCTAACGCTATCCCCTCATCCCTCCACTAAAGTCAGAGGCAATATGCAAATATCGACTAATCCACTATTACAATCTATATTAGCAGCTCTACTGCCTGGGTTCAAATCATTTTAGCTTTATGGCCTTAATCAAGGAACTTAACAGTTCTGTGCCTCAGTTTCCTTATCTATAAAGCAAATAATAATTGTACCTAAACCATGGTTACAGTAAGGATTAAATCAGACCATATATATAAAGGGCTAAAAGCAGCGCCTTGTACACAGTAAGCTCACTATAAATGTAGCTATTGTTATTGCTACAGAAGGCACACACAAATTTCTCTCTCTCACACACACACCAACGCACACCACACATACAAAATATACTTTCAAAATCCTGGTCCAATTCAGACAGGAGACAGGAAGACTTATTTAATAGGAAAGCAAGCCTTAGCAAGGGGGAACTGCTCCTTAGGTAACTGTCCTCAAGCCCCCGCAGACCTCAGAGACAAGCAACGTGTTGCTAAATAACAGCAACTATATGAAGATGCATCTCCCAACTCATTCTGAGTCAAAAGGAACTTGAGATCAGTAACTGCTAGACTGGCTTAGCACTAGAAACACTTAGCTGCAAAATCAAATCGGCACCTAAGGAGAAGAGTTAGAGACTCTTTAGGACCTGTCTGCATGTGTGAGGATGCCCAGGACCACAGAGATGCCAACAAAATTCCCGGACTGACTCAGAACAAAAACTGCATTGGGTGATTTGCTCCTTTGGCAGAAAACCTTTATCCCTCGGGCTTCAGGTCAGCCCACAGGCAAGGGTCTGGCTCAAACAAGGTGCATTTGGAAAGTAATAGCTAGATTAAGTGTCTTAGATGAACACTTGATGATTCATTAGACTTCATCCATTCCTCTGACTCAATTCTGAATAAGTGTACTAGCAGGTGGTGATACAGCTACTGGAAATGGCGAGGGTCTTGGTTATATTCCAAGAGCAGTACTATAATTTCAGGCCTACAGCAAACCTTTCTCCAAATTACACCCACACTATAATCAGCTGCAGAGGCCTTTTGTGACTATTTATAAAGGGCACCCTTTAATTCACCCTTATAATTTAGCTGGTAGCATTTGTTGGGAATTTTAACAGCTATGCAGTGCCAATCCACTTCTACAAAGTGCACGGTCTCCTTTCTAAGTGTAGAGCACGCTATGTAGCCATGAAATGGTCATTAATACAGTTGCCACCAAATTCTGGTGTGAAATTATAACATGCTTCACTTTGGGCAATTACAGACTTTTAGAAGTGCCACAGAAGGAGCCTGGAAATGTTGGTCCGTGTCTACCCCAAAACAAACAGCACAGAAAAATTTGCAACCCGAAAGCTGTACTCAGGGATTCCCCATTGACGAGTCCAACTTCTCATTGAAGATGTACATGAGGTTCATCAAAGGTGCTCTAGAGCAACTTTCACATGTGTGCTAGTGACCTGGAGATCTGTTAAAGTGCAGATTTGCGGTCAGTAGGACTGGAATAGGCCTGAGATTCTGCCTTCTACCAAGCTCCTAAGTCATGTCAGTGCAGATCACACTGTGAGTAGTAACAGTGTTGGTGGCCAGGTTGGGAAGATTGGGGGAGAACTGTGGGTCCAATTGACACATGTGCAAAGATCGTGTCACTGAATCTTTTTGGTGGTTATTAAATCATTTATTGAAATCAGTAAAGCTGGTTCTCATATCGTCAGTCTTTATAGTCTCCTCATTATTTTTACCATCATCATCATTGTCATTCTAAATAGAGTAATAATAACCATAAATAGAGTCCTAAAGTAGATCCATGAGTAAGCAGAGGGTTTGAAGTTGCACAGATGACATCAATGTCTGTATTTTTGGAGCTCATGACTATATTAAGAACCAAACGGCTACTCTTCACTCAGATTTGAAAAAAGGAGATCAACTTTTGGTCTTTGGGAAAATCAAAGTTTTATTCCCCAAGTTGCTCATTAATAAAGGAAAAGAATTTAATTAATTGATCCATAGTTTCTTTCTAGTTCTAAAATATTAAGACTCAATAAATGATTTTTTTAATTCATATGTGATACCTGTCACATTTAAAACTGAATAATACATGTCATACTACATGCAAGATAGTACCTTTTGCCAACCAAAAAAAAAACAAAACTTGAAGCAAATAATGATAAATATCTTCTTATCACTCAGTTATAGTAACAACGTCATAAAGTGAGCAATCTCAAATATTTAAATAGGAAAAATGCCTGGAATCAAAGACAATTCTTTTGTCTACTAATGGAGCTATTGGTTTATTTTGTGTTATTATTTTCAAAATTTCATATGGAAGCTCTATTTTCAAAATACATTTATTGCATATTAATGATAACATATAAATGAAATAATCTTTGACTTTTTGAAAAATTCAAGATCATTTTCATGAACATTTCACCAATTGTTTCAGCAGAAGTATTTCACTATATTTATGGTAAAACATCAATTTCACGAGCATAACCTCCCAAAATTCAGAGCACCTACCAAACATGTCTTTTTCAGACTGCCTGTGTATAAGATTCTTTTCTAATAGTTTTCTTTGATATGCTAAGACACTCTCTGGCTTAGGGAATGCTATTTGAGAAACAGAAGATAAATTAGAATGAAAGATTCTATGTAGTCAACTTTCAATTATTTAACTCTATCTAACTTATGTATTTTCAAGGATTCTATCTTCACTCATTTTGCCTAACTACCTATTTGTTTCCAAAGTGGGAAAAGGCAGGAAGAAAAGGCAGAAACTGCACCTGAATGTTAACAACTCTTGTCTTTATACAGTCTGAGAGCATGCTAGGAATATTAAACGTAAGAACTAAGGATTATTATATTTACTTGCACAAATTTTGCTTATTCTGAGTTTTTTCCTAGTCATATTTTCACTGTGGGAAAGGAGAATCTTTTTATAATAGTAATTAGTTATGGAGAAAGATCATAACGAGCAATTATAGGCCTTTTTTTTTTTTTTTTTTGCGGTACACGGGCCTCTCACTGTTGTGGCCTCTCCCGTTGCGGAGCACAGGCTCCGGACGCGCAGGCTCAGCGGCCATGGCTCACGGGGGCCCAGCCGCTCCGCGGCAGGGGGGATCTTCCCGGACCGGGGCACGAACCCGTGTCCACTGTATCGGCAGGCGAACTCTCAACCACTGCACCACCAGGGAAGCCCTATAGGCCTTTTTAATTCTCTAAACTATCATTACTTTACAGAACAAAAAAAAAAATCTCAAAGTGGTTTAGTAACTTGCCCATGACCACACAGCTAATGTGACAAACCTGAGTTACAAAATCTGATCTTCCTGACTCTAAAACCCATAGTTTTTCAATGTTTCATATGCATCCCTCAAACTTTCTGCCCAGATGGTTGGATGGCTTCTCAGAGCATGTACTGATTATACAATGTAAAAGCCCCCAGTTAGTAGAAACG
Organism: Orcinus orca; assembly: GCF_937001465.1. NCBI lineage: Eukaryota > Metazoa > Chordata > Mammalia > Artiodactyla > Delphinidae > Orcinus > Orcinus orca. The sequence goes on from NC_064567.1 coordinate 82,714,271, forward strand.
AGGAGGTGGAGAACGCTTAAACCTTAAGTCTATTCTGTGAGGGAAAAGTACAAAACAAGAGCAAAAAAATAAAATTACCTTTCCCACTTATTTAGTTATTCCTTTATTTGTTTTTACTTTTTAAAAAAGAAAAGTATATACTTTAGAAGGGAAGAGAAAGGGACAATGTGAAACTCAATAGGTTGAAAAAAACAAACAAACAAAAACGGCCTGATGTTTCCAAGATATCACTCTCGAGGAGATTAAGTTCAGGGACCTTTGAGAAAACAGAGTGAAGCAAGCCCATCTGCTCCCCACGCACACACACTGCTGAATTCCAGGACCTGTTAAGGTGCCTAGAATATAAAAAGGGCTCAAGAAAAATGTATCGTTGATGACAAAAATGCCCATGCTGTGCACACACCAAAATAAGGCTGCTCTCATCTCCATAACGAGGAAATCTCCTGAGTCATCAAATACGATGTGTTTGTGTCAACTCTTTCATCATCAGTGCAATTCAGGAATGTCCACCTCACCAACCCTTTAGGATCCAAAAAGGATGCCTGCAGCTCCTGCTTTTCTCTTCCTTTTTGGTCTGGAAGCTCCAATTGCTGTACCGTCCTTTCCTCTTCACCATATTTGTGCTTCATGGCATTTACTGACACCCAAAGGGCTAGTCAGACATAGTCTTAAACATTCAAGCACCCACTACACTTGCTATAGTTTTGGCAGAGATATTCCTTTCACTGTAAGAACTTCATTCTGAGCTTTTCTCATACTACACATGTGCTACATGTGATTTGGTTAACCAAGCTCTACTAGCAACAAGCTGGCAGTCTACATTGGCCACTTTATGTTATGTTACTCTGTTCTCTCAACATTTATTCCATAGCTCACTTCCGTAGTGTCTTAGTGTTGCAATACAAGTCATAGCTCAAACTACTTAAAATTTTATATAGACGAAGACTTCATAGTTAACCCACATGGTACTTTGTTGAAGGCAGAAACAGAAAATCCACAGGTCAAATTGTCAGAATCTGAAGCAACAATAAATACACTGAGTTTGTATAATATAACCTCATGATGTTTACACTACTCACAAATTGTATTTATTTAAATTTCCCACCAAAAGCAGTGTTCATTGATCAACACCGTGGTGTGCAGAAGCAACTACTTCGTTCATATTTTAACAATTTGCCTTAGGAACTAGTTTCTAGGAACACAGTGGATTTCAGGAGAGGGAACTCTTGTGTGTTCTCCACATTAAAATAGCTCTAGTTGTTTAATACATTTTTACCATCTAAGAATCCTCTTTGTAGTTTTGATGGAAAATTTTTTAGCAAATTACACACACACACATGCACAGACACATACACACACATACACAATGGAACTACAGTAATACACCTTTCCGAAAAAAGTAAGAGCATCCCCCGATAAACTCACCTAAGAGTCAATAGTTTGGGCTCTTACCTACCATGATATGTTCAAGGGAAACCACTGAATGGCCATATTTTTGGCATCAGAAGTGATAAATAATATAACTGAAAGGACACAATACTGGGAAAATGAGTTTAATATGTTTTCCTACAAATGCCAAATTTCATACTCATCCAGTTGAATTGAAATCAAATGTAAAAGGATATATGAAAATATGGATAATCTGGAGACGATTATATCCACATAGGCTATAACCTACATTTTATATAGATTACATATTTATATACAAATTACCCTCATTGCTATAAATACCTGTGGTAATGAATGGTGCTGCCCTGCTGAGCCAATGATTCAGTGAGGCATGAGGTATCCACACCACCTTCGCTACATACTGAACAAGGAGAATGAAATGTACTGTTTTCATTTTCTAATCATAAATGTATATCACTTTTTTCTTTCAGAATGCTCATAAAAAATATACTAATGGAGCTGAATTGCAGTTAAAAACTATGACTACACCCATCTCTGTGATTCATTTCTCACTCTCATGATATATTTGGAAATTGTTCCTTTAGGATTCCCAGAATCTTGTCAACCACTCTGCTCTTAAACTTGCCATTTCTACAAAGTAGTTCTTAGTGGAGTTCTGAAGTGTTGTGTTTTCTCACCACTGTGCTCCTTAAAGAGAGCTGAAACTTACATTTTGAAAGCAAAATGAAACACATACATTAACTGTATTTTAAAATTTGGCAAAGCACATCAAATTATTTTTATTCGAGTAATTAATTGAGTTAGATTTTAAACGCATAGTCATTTGTGTACCTGCAATAATCTTTTTGGCAAGTGAAAATTCTCCACTCATTTCGAAATGATGCATAAGAGTCATTTGTGACAATGGTAGCTCAAACATTGTCTTTCTAACCAACAGAGTTTAAATACCAAGAGAGCAGTTCAGCTGTAATCACCAGTGTTCTCTGATTTTTGCTAAAGGTGCTTTGAGATGAAAAATCTCCCAGATTTTCCTCACAGGAAGTGCTAATTAGTAAGAGAAGTTTGATATTCTGAACAGAACGCTTGTCAGTCTTAACTCCTTCCATTTTTTCACACTCGTACGCCTTAGTCACCAAGTCTTTCAAAATATCTATGAATCCATTTACTTCTCTACATTTTTGCTACCACCATATTAGTCCAGGCCACCAACACGTCTGAAATACTTCCACAAACGGCCTCCTTGCATGACATCAGCTCTACTTCCAAACCATTCTCCAAACCACAGCACTGTGGTCCCTTTAAAATACGTATCAGATAAAATTCCAGCGACTCCGTATCGGCCTCAGTATAAAATCCAAGCACCCCAACATAAAGCTTAGCTTCAAAGTCTCATTGTCAGCTACTGACTACCATATACTTACTTTCAAAAAATGACATACCTGGGCTTCCCTGGTGGTGCAGTGGTTGAGAGCCCGCCTGCCGAGGCAAGGGACACGGGTTCGTGCTCCGGTCCGCGAAGATCCCACATGCCGCGGAGCGGCTGGGCCCGTGAGCCATGGCCACTGAGCCTGCGCGTCCGGAGCCTGTGCTCCACAATGGGAGAGGCCACAACAGTGAGAGGCCCAAGTACCGTGAAAAAAAAAAATGGGGCTTCCCTGGTTGCTCAGTGGTTGAGAGTCCGCCTGCCGATGCAGGGCACACGGGTTCGTGCCCCGGTCCGGGAAGTTCCCACATGCCGCTGAGTTGCTGGGCCCGCGAGCCCTGGCCGCTGAGCCTGCGCGTCCGGAGCCTGTACTCCTCAGCGGGAGGGGCCACAACAGTGAGAGGCCCGCGTACCGCGAAAAAAAAAAATGGGGCTTCCCTGGTTGCTCAGTGGTTGAGAGTCCGCCTGCCGATGCAGGGCACACGGGTTCGTGCCTCGGTCCGGGAAGATCCCACATGCCGCGGAGCGGCTGGGCCCGTGAGCCATGGCCGCTGAGCCTGCGCGTCCGGAGCCTGTGCTCCGCAGTGGGAGGGGCCACAACAGTGAGAGGCCTGCGACCGCCAAAAAAAATAAATAACATTCTTCTTGTGGGGCCTGCATGCATCACGGTATCTAGTGTCCTTGTCTTTTCTTACGTTATCGTTCACGTCTAGAAGGCATTGTGTGTGCGCACGCGCACACACATACTTCTTTAGGACTAAAGGTAGATGTCACCAATACCAGGATCTAGCTTTAATTTCTTGAATCACTAGGAATTTTTTTTAAAAGATCTCACTGCCAAGGCCACATTCTACATCAATGAAGTCTGGGTAGGATCCATGCATCCGTATTTTTTAAAGCTACCCAGGCAATTCCACCATGCAGCCAAGACTGAAAGTCACTGCAATAGGGTTTCAGCTCTTTTTCCTAAGAAGAATCCATCTTCTGAATTCATCCCTCATACTCCACTGCCACATTAATCAGAACTTCTGTTTGTTCTCACCCAAACCGTATTACTAAGGGCATTGTCAAGTGCTTTGTTGAAATCCAAGGCCTCAATTATTTGGTCATTATCTTATTAATCTGCTAGATTCTTTCAAAATAACACATGCTAATCCTAAATTATAAGAGATTTTTCTACATTCAGCAAAACATCCATAGAAATTAAATATTTTTTCTTTCAATGCAAACTATGTGGATATCTACTAAATGTTAATTGTAGACATAATATAGTCCATCCCAGCCATTAAATGAGTTCTGGAATGAAACCTTAAAGTCAAGTTGTTTTATGTGTAAAGTACGTTCTTTCATACATATGTGAATGTGGGCTAATACATTTTCTACTCCTTTTCATAGAATCCAAATACCCCAGAAGATGACAGTTAACATGAAAGACCCCAAAACAATATCCACATCACATTTTAAATTATTCAGTTCACTTACAAACTCAGTATTTCCCAAACAGGCAGATTTATTTCTCAAACTGATTTTTCTTTTTGGATAATAATGAACGTATCACACAATAGCAAAACATTTTTCCAAATCTTCCCGTGCGTATGGAGCCTGCTATACAAGGAGTCAGGACCCCTAAGCGTCAGCCCTGCTTCAACACAGCCTGTGACCTTGGGCAACGCTTTGAGTTTCCCAGGCCTCAGTTTCTTAAACACTATATAAAATGAGGACACGGCTACGGGCTAGAACTCCTCAGAATGTTGTAAAACATCAATGGGAAAGGCATGTGTGCTTCCTGCAGGAGACAGAGCACAATCGAGAAGAAACTGAGGAGAATTTCATAAAGGTCTATATACAAAGGTGTGTGCAGCAGAAAGAAACCAACAAGGGATGATAAAGCACCCAAGGGCTAACTAAAATAGGAAGGAGTTACTCCCCCTAGCCCTAGGGGAACGATGGTGGGCGGAATAGGAGAGCTGTCTCTAGAACCAGGTGAGAGCTCTGTCTGGGGAAGAAAGGCTCCAGGTGCAGCCGTGGGTGGAGGAACACAGCCATTGACACACCATAACTTAACAGGGAGGAAGCAGGGAATAAACACCCCGATCTCTCTCTCCTCTCCTCCTCTGATCATCTATCTGCTGGCAACTTCCCCTGACCAAACCCAACCCAAATTCAGAAGGGAGTCCCAGGGATGCCCAGGGTAGAGGTGTAGAGCAGGATGAAGTGAAGGAGTGATATGAAGAAGCAATTGGAGAATAATGGCCACAAAGTAAAAGCTCTTTCAACCTAACAGGTGTTCAGTAAATTGTTTTTAAAATATTAAATAAAAACACAATATCACAGTGAAGCTATCAATCTATATGACATGTATATGGATACATGTCATTATACATTTGACAAATTCAATGTATAACAATACCAGTGAACCCTAATGTAAACTATCAACTTTCCTTAATAATAATGTATCAGTATTGACTCACCAGTTGTAACAAATGTACCACACTAATGTAAGATGTTAAAAACAGGGGTAACTGGTGGGCAGAAAGGGGCATAGGGGAATTCTCTGTATTTTTTCTCAATAATTTGTAAACCTAGGATGCTCCAAAAAGATTGTCTATTAATTTTTTTAAAAGTGTCCTTTTCTTTACCTACATCCATTGAAAATGTACCATGGTCTCCACAAATTCCACCATGCCACTGCACCCATGAAAATGAGGTGGAAAAGATATAATCTCCCTATGACATTGAGTTATGAGAGGTTAATTCCCAAGATTGGAGACGCAGAAATACATCTGGGCAACCCCCAACTGCAAAGAGTTAATGGTGCCTTCCTTTTCTAAAATCTCCATTTGCCTACTCCTTGTTCTGCTAATTCAGAAAGACAAAGTTCTCCTTTGCTTCTCAGTGAAAGCTCTTAATAATGTATTCCATATGATCATTGTTGTTGTAATGATTAATTTTTCACTTAAAGCTAAGGCTTTGTTTTTATAATAATTTAAATATGAAAGTTCTTTGCCCTTTGAAGAGATTGAAGATACAGTTTGGAAATGTTTTCATAGTGTGATAATTACCATAGATATCTCCTGCTGATAATTCTTCACTAAGGTGAAAGAGAAAATAAAATATGTTTTGGGTCAAAAAAAAAAAAAAACCCTGACACACTGGAATACATTCAATTTGGAACCTGACATCAGATTTTTTTTAATCTAGTTTATTTCAGTATGATCTACCATAGTCTTATAGTAGGTCCTCTGAAATGCATGTAACATACCATAATAATGAAATTCTACACATTATACAATGAATATAAAGGTTCTGGTGTTTTATATTTTTTGATGTATGACAAACAGGACCATAGGTATTTGTGAAATCCTGTTAGCGCTCTCTTAATAAAAGAGAGTTTATAATTTAAGCACAAAATTATAGTTGTTATTTAACAGTAGATCAGAAAAAAATCAAGTAGCAAAAAACTATGTTTAAAAAAACAAAACAAAACACTAGCCTCAATGTTCCAAAGTAGATACTAGATAATTGACAACAGAATTTAGAGAACATTCCTGATGCCGCTGGCTATAGGAACAGGTGTGGTCGAAAAGAATACGTAGCCAGCTGTCTCTTCTCCAGAGCACAGAGTAGAACTGTCCTTCCCCTCTTCACAATAGTTCCCCGATTAAACCCAAACACCCTGCATCCCTGCCTCAGAGGAGGGCTCAAACCAACAGGGTCTTCCAGTAGTCCTGGCTGTTGTTCTCCAGGGTTATAGGCACTAGAGAGCACAGAATCCCCATTCTTCAAGATGCTGTGGTCTAGCAATGACAACTGAGCTGCTGGGGGGCCTCAGAGATGAGCCTAAAAATCAGGGCAGTTCATACAGCTTACAACTTTGATGATACGACTAACTTATTAGTCACAGAGCAGCATTTCAAACATCTTTCCCTGCCTCCTTTTTGTTCACTCGTGCATAAATGCAAACTTTGTTAGGATATAAATGCCCATCTTTCTGCTCTTATCTGCACTGTTTGTATGCACACTCCAGCCCTGGGAAGGCTGAGGAACAGACTATCACATCGAAATACAGAGTGCTTTCTGGTTTGCAGACGCAGCTGTTGTTTGCACTGTCTGATGCCTTTCACAAGCTTTTTTCTCATCCATATCTGTGCAGAGACTTTTCTTGAAAAACCTTACCCCAAACACTGAGCTGGTGTGTCTAGCCCTGTGACTTCCCAGAAATCCATAGGATATTAAATCTTCTACAGGATTTTAAAACAGAAAAGCTGCGACTTCAACTATTGAAAAAAAGGAGAGGGGGGCTTTCTTTTCTTGATATAATTAATAATATTTTAAAGAATATTTCAAAAGCTCAATCCAGGATTCACCCCTTTGGCCAAAGGGAGGCTGTAATTATGGTTGAGCCCTCTAAGAATTACTTACAGAGTCCCTTATCATCTAAGGAAGTACAATTTTTTGGCCAGGGATGAATATGTTGTCAAATTAAGATGAACAACATCTTAGTAGGTAATGGGTTCAGCAACTACTTCACAATTTGTTCTTGGCAAGATCACCAAGGGTTCTGAGGCTCTGTAACACCCTGGAAAAACATTTAGGGAAAGAATGCAGGATACAGCAGGAAAACAGATTACAGCTCCCTCAAGTGAAGAGAAGAATGTTTCTTCCCATGTAGCCAATGTTTGTATTTGTTCCTGTAGATCTTGAGAAATAATGAAACGAGTTCCAGTGGCAGTTTTAAAATATATCTATAACTTTATTTTCCCTGGTGAAGGAAGAGAAAAGGAAGGAGGAAAAATTAATCTGTACATAAAACTGTGTACATAAGAAAGTAAGGAAAAAATACATATATCTGCTGCATAATTCCTCTTTGATGTCTTATAACTAAATTATAAGGATAACAACCTGCAAAAACACACACTACTATTTAAAATAGTAGAATAGGCTAAGAGGGAAAACATAATTGGCTTAATATATACAAATACATGGGCATGTGTGTGCACATACACACACACACAGGTTACCCTCAAAATCTTGGTGAAGTTTTGAGTTTTAGTAACTTGAGAAGTACAAGTGCTACAAACTTAGAAAACAATACCATTTCAAGACAATTTTTTTAACGTTTTATTTTGTATTGGAGTATAGCCAATTAACAATGTTGTGTTAGTTTCAGGTGCACAGCAAAGCGACTCAGCCATCCGTACACATGTATCCATTCTCCCCCAAACTCCCCTCCCATCCAGGCTGCCACATAACACTGAGCAGAGTTCCCTGTGCTCTACAGTAGGACCCTGTTGGTCATCTATTTTAAATATGGCAGTGTGTACAAGTCAATTCCAAACTCCCTAACCATCCCTTCCCTGCACCCATCCCTCCGGTAACCATAAGTTCATTCTCTTAGTGTGTTTCTGTTTGGTAAATAAGTTCATTTGTATCATTTATTTTTAGATTCAGCATATAAGTGATATCATACAATATTTCTCTTTCTCTGTCAGGACAATTTTTTTTAACATCTTTATTGGAGTATTACTGTTTTACAATGTTGTGTTAGTTTCTGCTGTATAACAAAGTGAATCAACTATACATATACATCTATCCCCATATCCCCTCCCTCTTGCGTCTCCCTCCCACCCTCCCTATCCCATCCCTCTAGGTGGTCACAAAGCACTGAACTGGTCTCCCTGCGCTATGCGACTGCTTCCCACTAGCTATCTATTTGACATTTGGTAGTGTATATATGTCCATGCCACTCTCTCACTTCGTCCCAGCTTACCCTTCCCCCTCCCTGTGTCCTAAAGGCCATTCTCTACATCTGTGTCTTTAATCCTAGGTTCATCAGAACCATTATTTTTTTTCAGATTCCATATATATATGTTAGCATATGATATTTGTTTTTCTCTTTCTGACTTATTTCGCTCTGCAGGACAGACTCTAGGTCCATCCACCTCACTACAAATAACTCAGTTTCGTTTCTTTTTATGGCTGAGTAATATTCCATTGTATATATGTGCCACATCTTCTTTATCCATTCATCTGTTGATGGACACTTAGGTTGCTTCCATGTCCTGGCTATTGTAAATAGAGCTGCAATGAACATTGTGGTACATGACTCTTTTTGAATTATGGTTTTCTCAGGGTATATGTCCAGTAGTGGGATTGCTGGGTCATATTGCAGTTCTATTTCTAGGTTTTTAAAGAACTTCCATACTGCTCTCCATACTGGCTGTATCAGTTTACATTCCCACTAACAGTGCAAGAGGGTTTCCTTTTCTCCACACCCTCTCCAGCATTTATTGTTTGTAGATATTTTGATGATGCCCATTCTGACTGGTATGAGGTGATACCTCATTGTAGTTTTGATTTGCATTTCTCTAATGATTAGTGATGTTGAGCATTCTTTCATGTGTTTGTTGGCAATCTGTATATCTTCTTTGTAGAAATGTCTATTTAGGTCTTCTGTCCATTTTTGGATTGGGTTGTTTTTTTCTTATGGAGCTGCATGAGCTGCTTGTATATTTTGGAGATTAATCCTTTGTCAGTTGCTTCATTTGCAAATATTTTCTCCCATTCTGTGGGTTGTCTTTTCATCTTGTTTGTAGTTTCCTTTGCTTTGCAAAAGCTTTGAAGTTTCATTAGATCCCATTTGTTTATTTTTGGTTTTATTTCCATTTCTTTATGAGGTGAGTCAAAAAGGATCTTGCTGTGATTTATGTCATAGTGTGTTCTGCCTATGTTTTCCTCTAAGAGTTTTATAGTGTCCAGCCTTACATTTAGATCTTTAATCCATTTTGAGTTTATTTTTGTGTATGGTGTTTGAGAGTGTTCTAATTTCATCCTTTTACATGAAGCTGTCCAGTTTTCCCAGCACCACTTATTGAAGAGGCTGTCTTTTCTCCATTGTATATTCTTGCCTCCTTTATCAAAGGTAAGGTGAACATACATGCATGGGTTTATAAGACAATTTTTAAGTTTCTTTTATACTAATGTATCTCTGTGAATGCTGAATAATATATTTTTAATTTTAACTTTTTGTTTCAGTCAGCATGTACCATCATCTGTATATGTAAACAGAGCAAAGATGAGAATACACACAGCAACAAGTCATGAGGCTACAGTCAAGTTTTACAACTTCTTTCTTCTGGTATCCAGTTCTTGTTCCTTGTCTCTCAGCCAACATTTCTGGGCTGGTTTTCTTCTTTACCTGGTTGGGTGACCTAAATATGACTTCTGAATTGTTAGTAGTAGTAAAGCAGCAGTAGCAATAACAGCGGTAATAAAGGGAAGGCCCCAGCATATGCAACAGCAAACTCATTTCCCTTTGATAATCAAGACCAATCATCTAGACATTAAACTTCTGCTTTGCCCTTTAGGTCAGGGTTGCGAGGAGTTCAAATTGGTTCAGGGGAATTCTCAGCTTCCACTTGGATAGAACCATTTTTGTGAGAACTAAACTGATAGATCCAGCCAAGATCAAAGTTATAGGAATCGGAAACAAAATTCTTAGTGAATGAATCATTGAGGTAACATGGGAAGAGGCTACCCACACTCCCGCATCCTTAAGCCCATGTCCTGGCTATTGTAGAAACAGAATTATGTATTAGTTGCTGTTGCTGTCGGTTGCTACCAGAATATATACTGCATCTTGTCAGATGACACCTCAGAGTTGCAAGTCCTTATTCACATACTTGCACTTTTTCGTCAATGCATCAGTGTACCATTCCATCAGAACAGTAGCTTCTGGATGATGTAGTACACGGTAAGACCAGTAAGTCTCACGGATATGAGTCACTGCTTTTGCTGTAAGATGAGCTCTTTGGTCAGAAGCCATGTTACGTGGGATACCAATATAGGGAATAAGGTATTCAATAAATACACAGGTGGTGATGCTGGCAGAGGCTTTGTGAGGGAGGAAATACAATTCGTAGCCAAAGTCAGTATATTTTTTAAAGAAAAACATTTCTTTCCTTCCAGGCTGGCAGGGGTCCAATATAATCCTTCTGCCACTGAGTGGCTCACTATTCCCACTAGGAAATGATGCTATATTGGGGTATGAGATTTGGTTTGCGCTGTTTGGTGAACCATTCAGCTGTGGCCTTTGTCATATGAGTTTTGTGGGAAAAAAATCTTGTGTTGTTCAGATTCCATCCTAATTCTGGTGATTTTATTCCTGAGTCCAATAACCAAGCGCTGGAATGACTAAGAAAAGAGAGAAACTGATCTCCACAGTGTGGGTTGTATCCAAATATTACTGAGGGCCTTCTCCGGCATGCTCTTAACAGCATTCACATACTCTTTGCCTAGATCTCCATACCACCAAGCCTCCCATCTTATTCCCTTCAAGTCTGTGATCATCCAGCTTTTCCATTAGTCTTTGCTCGTGTACTGGTATCCATCTGTACCCCTGACCATTATCCCTTGACAGTAAAGTTCAAAACACAGTGCACGTCTTAAAGTTCTGTCTACCGAGAGGGCTTTTTTCCTCACTGTCTTTCTATGACACTCTTAAACAGTGCTGAAAGAGAGTTGCAGTTCATTTCAAACTGGTGGCAGCCTATCATCGAGAACTGTCTCTAAACCAAACCTGAAATTTTTGGACAACTGGTCATAGGGAAATACTGACCATGAGTCCACATGTTACAGTCAAAGGAAATGTGACGATGAAGCAAGGGAACACACTTGTTCTGGGAGCCTGAGTCACCAGCTTACACGTCCTACTTGTGTTCCCATGGCTTGCTGGAATATGATATCTTATATATCACTTCCACTTGATGACAGAGTGACACTGAGCGTGCTCTTCTTTATGGTTGAGATAAGATAACATCCAGTTTGTGATGGGAAACTTAGGTAGCATGATCAGTTTATATCCTATAGTGAGTCATTCTATCACTGTCAGGGTTGAAAAGCAAGCCAGTGACTATTTCTTAAAAAGAGAACAGTTAACTATGAAGGATAGTACTTTTTACAAAATCCTAGGGATATATGCTATCACATACCTTTCAGGGCTTGCCAGTGGTGCTACATAGTAAACCTGTCTTCCACAGACATCATGGGCGCTCATGGAATTTGCTGGGTCATAAACTCCAAATAGCAAAGCAGCATGTGCTTCAGTCCTAAACAACAAGAGCACTTTCTCTTCTTTTGGCCGCTATTAAAAATTAGCAGCTTTAGGTGTTACTTGTTAAGTGGATTAGAACAACCTGAAAGGTGATACATGTTACCTCCAGAACCAAAGGTTCCACCCAGAACTATGACTCTTCTTATGGTGGTAGTAGAAGGCACAGTAACAATTTTAAATTCTGGATGGGATACCTTGACATGCCCATTGGACCCCTAGAAAATCAACCAAGTTCCCTGAATTTCCATGAGGATTTTGTGCACCCTCTGGTACATATGTGTCTTAATAAGGCAATTGGTATGATGTCACTAATGTAGTGGACAAACGTAATATCCTGTGTGATATTACACAGGATAATATCACACAGGATATGTGTAATATCCTCTCTATAATGACAGAGAGCAAAGCAATTGATATAGCCCTGAGGTAGGATAATGAAGACGTAACTTTTAAATAGCTGTATACTAGATACTAGGGGCTGGATTGATTTACTCTAATAAAGGTAGTACAGCCGGAACAGCAATTGAAATTAGAGTCACCACCTGATTAATTTTATGAAAATTAACTGGTATTCTGCAAGATCCATATATCTTCTGCATACAACAGATAGAGTGTGATTTTATACATTTATCTTGTATCTTTCAAGTAGTCGGTGGTGGCAATAAGTTCTGCAATTACCCATGATTTGGCATGAATTTTCACTTTCTGTTTTGGTAAGAGGAGCATTTCCTCAGCTTCTAAGTTTCCCATCCTACTATAGTGGTCGTCTTCTACAGGTCAGAAAGCCAATGTGGGGACTCTGTCAGTTGCTATGTCTATTCCAACTAATAATATTCTGGAATAGTAAGCACAGGGTGGCAGAGGACATTGGCTAAAACTCTGTTTATTGCCTGATCGCAGTAAGACCAAACTCTGACTGAGGCATTTTGAAGCCTCGTGCATTAGTGGCTGTTTGGGACCAAGGTCCAAAGAGATTGTAGAACTCTGGGCCATCCCCGTTACTCAGTGTACGGTTGCTCCGGCACATGGCCTCAGGTCACTCCATGGAAGACTGAAAGGAATGTTTACAGTATACACTTGTGGCAATTTTGTTGGGACCTTCCTCAAGGGAAACTGCCTCCTCTTTATTCAAAAGCTTCTGGGTCTGTGAAGTGGATCAAATTGGGGATTCGAGTGAGTTATGACTCTTCATTGTAGTGACTCATTTCAGATCTCTGATTACTAAACCTTGAGTTTTTAATCAAACATGCAGATCAAGTAGACATTATAAGAATCAAGTAAAATTTTACTAGGCTGCTCATCTATCAAAACCTAGACTCTCACGGTCAAGTTACACTGCACCACCCTCTACACTTTGCAGTAATGGCGCCTCTGTGTCTCTGGCTTCTGCCATTCACTCTTTAAACCTGGGGAGTACATTTCAGTGGTACCATCTCACACAGTCTTCCCCAGCCTGCAATGAACAGCTACCACCATGCTTTCTGCTGGTGCTACTTTCATCAGCATTGCTCCAAGCTTTGGTGCAGGGAGTATTCTTTAAACTCTCCTCAGGGATACAGTAAGGGCATAGATGTGAGAGTTTCCCATGATTAACATTCTCTGACATTCTTATTTCCTTAAGTTTTTAGATACATTAGTCAACTTTATACTAAGGAAGTCCTGGCACCTCATACTTATCTAATTTAGATCATTGCTATGTTCAGGTTTAAGTCAACAGACTGAGTAAACGGTTGAAGTCACTCCCAGCTGTTTGTGGTAACACAGTTACTCCAGAATGTCTTATAAGGGCAACCATTCAGTAAACTAGCTTTATGTATTTTTTTAAATTGTTATTGCTTTGTTTTGCCCTGCTATAATTCCTTTAGAATCATTTTTACCAACATTCTTCCCAGTTTTCTGTGAATATAAATTTGGAAATTATTGCTTCTGTTTGTGTGTGTGTGTGTGTGTGCATCTCCTCCTGGATTAGAATTCGTAATCATCCCCAACATCCTGTGCGCAGCCTCTGATTACACGTCTGGAAGCAATGAGAGGTGTGGGGATAGGTTCTGAACAGAACTCGCATTGCCTTACCAGGGGACGCTTCACCGAGGTAATTTAGAATCAACAGGCAAAGCGAGGCTAACGTCCCCTCATAGGGGAAGATAAGCTGCTTCTGATGGAAAGCAAGGAGCAGTGGAAGTAAGCAGTTTAAACTCCTCAAATTCACTGCAATCCATTGGAAAATTCTTATTCCAGTTCTTAGAGTTCTACTCCTTCCTAATCAATACTCCAACTTTTACATAAGAGGCAAAGCATTGATAAAAATTCCATTTGCTTGTAAATCTGTAACTCACAAGACCAAATCTTATTTCTGGTTCTGAATTTATAGCTCTGTATCTATTAACTTGCTGAAAAATATATTTTTAAGAGTACTCATAAAAGGATTTTGCCCCTCTGATTGTGCCATGAGCTTGTCTTTAATAGACACTATTTCCTACTTGCCTTTTCTTTGGACTACCTATTTTTATTTTCCACTGATGTTGAAGTCATAGGGCCTTCCAATGACTAATCCCAGATTCCCATATGTGAGAGTCTGTTTTCTGGATCCATGTTTTTATATATTGTATCAGACAGAGTTTGGTCAGGAAAACAGAAAACACACTAAGTATTACAAACAGGAAGAGCTTTCATATAGGGAATTAGAAACTTAGAAAACATTTGAATATCTGGGTTGGGGAAGATAGCAAAGATCTGTTAGATTCAAGAAATCATGAAGTGAGGAATTGCAAGAAACAACTGTTTATTTCCTCAGCTGCCTTCAGCATTAAAGTGGGTGATCAAACAGAAAACGCTCAGAAAACACTGGAAAAAAATCTCCATCTGTTTTCTTATAAAACTACAAACCTATTTGCTGCTGCTCATTCAGTAATGGTGCTTCCTTCCCCTCTTTCTGTTAGGAGATGATTCTCCGTGGGTTTCTAGCGTCTCTGCACATCTGGCAAGTAAAGGCACTGACTGACTTCATTCCAGACTATCTTTTCAGAGAGGTTTATGTAGCAAGTAGCCTTAGAAGACTGAGATAGCGTCTCCCTCCAGGGCGAAGGCCAGATAGGGTTACTGGTCTAAGCTCGCAGTTCCTCTCCTGGAACCCACTCCATTGTGTGTGCAGGTATCACCCAGCCCTCTTTTTCTTTGCTCTGTGGGATTTCTGTCTGGCAGAACCAATGCAAGTGCTGATCCTCTGACTTCTGTAGCTCTGAATAATAAAGTCCTTCATCTCTGACCCAGGAGTTTGATGTCCTCTACCAGCTTCTATAAAACAAAGGCAGACTAATTTAACTTGCAAATAGTATAAAATTTCAAACCTCCCAGCTCTTGACACCAAATTTCATATCTCAGAGGAGGACCTTTGTTTTCTACAAAGCAGAAAAAAAGCACAAAAACAGGCAAAGATAGACAAATGTTGCCCAACACCTCAAAAAAAATCATCCAACAGCTTTTAAAAAAATACAAATATAAAAAATATTTCAGTTTTTGGGTTTTGGTTCATTTTTTACATACCTCATTCATTTTATCTTTTGTCTTTATGAAATCCTTACTTATATATTCTCATTCACGGTGTCTCATTTATATAGTCATGGAACGATTGAACTCTTACTGTCTGCTAGGCTTTGAGTTTAAAATTATGAGCAAAGGGCTTCCCTCGTGGCGCAGTGGTTGAGAGTCCGCCTGCCGATGCAGGGGACACGGGTTCATGCCCCGGTCTGGGAAGATCTCACATGCCGCGGAGCGGCTGGGCCCGTGAGCCATGGCCGCTGAGCCTGCGCGTCCAGAGCCTGTGCTCCGCAACAGGAGAGGCCCGCGTACCGCAAAAAAAAAAAAAAAAAAAAAAAAAATTATGAGCAAAAATATACATTGTCTCTATTCCATTGGCATTTTTCTATATTGTTTATTCCTAACTCCTTAAGTTGAATGTTTCACAAATTTTAAAACTATGGCTTTAGTTACATTTCATATTTATTTGAAGTATTCTTATTTTCATGAATTTCTTAGTTTTGTGTCTTCTATAATTTGATTTCTTCTTCTAAGCAACAGTTTTTAGAAAAGTGTTTTTGTGATTCTCCTTTTAAATCTTAAGTGTGAAAGGTATTTGCACAAAGTGCTTGTCATGCTAAATGTAAAAGAGTAGAGAGCAGATTCTCTAAAAATAACTGAAAATTTTTTTGAGTTTGAGTAAAAAAGCATTGGTTCAAAGCATAGTACACATCAAAATATACAACGCTTCAAGAATGGATATTTGGGGCTTCCCTGGTGGCGCAGTGGTTGAGAGTCCGCCTGCCGATGCAGGGGACACGGGTGCGTGCCCGCGTCCGGGAAGATCCCACATGCCGCGGAGCAGCTGGGCCCATGAGTCATGGGATTTTAAATTCATACAAACTTTCTAATGGGCCATTTAGCAGCATAAACAAAAGGTTGAACATTTTCATATTATTTAATTAAGAAATTCTACTTCTAATACTATACTCTAAAGAAATAATTTTGCAGTTGGCAAAGATATATTCAGCAGAATGGCCACTGTAGAGTTATTAGTGAAAAATTAAGAACAACACTAAAAATGCCCATTAACAGGTACTTGAGTAAAAGCTGATAAATCTACCTATTGAAATTCTATGTATCATTGAGAATGAAGACAAACATGTATTAACAGGGAATGGTATAGTATTCATGGTAGAGGACTGAGTTATGTGAAAGCAGATTTAGTTCCAATATCCAATTAAAAATATATGCATATATTATAAAGTATACATTCGAAGTATGAAGGCTTTACACCAAAATGATATTAATTATTTTTCTGAGTGTTTTGATTATAGGTAATTTTTCCTCTTTTAGTTTATTTTCTATTTTTTTTAAAGGATATATATTATTTGTGCAATATAAGCAATATTAACAACAAAATTCCTGTTTTTTGCTGTGTTTTCAATGTATATAGGAAGTTTCCAGCTGTTACAGATGCAGAGGTAGTTGAAAGAGATAGAGTGTATGGATTAGAAATGCTGATAAAAACCTGTAGATGCTTCACTAGATGAAGAATTTATTTTAAAAACAACAACAACAACACTTGGTCCAAGCAACCCACAAGATCACAGGCAAGATTTTTCATGACCTACTGTCTGTGTTAAGTAATCTGAAATTCCTTGAGGGTGCTAAAGCAATCGTATTAAAGAACACTTTACGTTTAACTTAGTTACTGCTAGATTTTAATGACAGGGGTGGAGGGAGTTGGGTCACGGCATTTCTCAGTACCGAGCTTGGGGAGGAGAGTTGCACAATTTCGGAAATAGAATCTGAGTCTTCTCTGCTTTCTTTTATATGAGTTGATTAAGAAAATAATCTGAAAAGGGTTCCATTGCTAAGTGAATGCTGCTAAACTAGGATATACAGTGTAAAAATGGCATGGACGTTGCTCTTCCTGAAGGGTAGATTTCCTGTTTTCAGAAAACTTAGGAATGAGTCCAAAGTCTCCTTTGTAAATGAGAATGCCTAATTGTCTGGGCTTTTACCTTTGTACTTTCATCTTCCTAAAGCATCATTTCCTTGAATCTTGGTCTTGATTCCTGCTGGGTCAAATTCCCCTGGCATCAGTCCATATATCAGAGACATTATAAACTTTCACATGAATTCAACATTCTCTACATACTTCCTTAATTGGATCATTGTCATTTTCTCTGTATACTTTGGATACTGGCAAACTGCCTTTGATCTTCTTTGTAATTACATGTCCCTCTGCCACCCATTCATATACTAGTTTGTGTTGTAGTTAAATTAATCACAGAACTCTATCACCAAGACTTCTCCCTCAATATCATTACCATCACACAATCTTTTATTGGCTTAGACACTATTCTTGGCTGCTGTTAAAAAAGAAAAAAAAACCTTAATCTCTTTACATTCTGTTTCTCCTTTATGGAGAGAGTAATTGAATTAATTTTACAACATAATTTCAGAAATAAAAAGTTACATGGTACATCTCTTTTGCAGCTGAAACCAGTAATCAACCAAATACAAGACAACAGAGTATGTAATAGCAATTATATATCTTAAAGTCAGAAACTTCTTTTTTCTGAAACAGAAACTAGAGCCTTCCCACAGTCCCTCCTACTTAACTTTTCAACAATAAAATGATTTCTTCTAAGAAGTCCTGTGGAATCTCTTTAGCTTTTCTATACAGATGGTTACCTTTGTCAAAGAAAAAAGTCTGATAGTAAAGTAATTAAAAAAAAAAGATTTTACTCAGGAACTACTGCAGTAGGAGAAAAGAGACCTCATTATAGAACTGGGCTCAATTCTGAATACAAAAAGGAAATGTGGGAATTTATAGCCCAAGAACAGATGGAAGGGTAGGGATGGAAACTTATTAAGAGGAAACAGGAGGGGTAAGGGGATTCTGGTTAAACTCACCTAACAGGATTCTTGCTGAAATCAGCAGGCTAGGGTAATCGAGGGTGATCAGGTACCAAGCGTGGGGGATTTTGGTTAAAATTGGGCCACTGGGCAACATGCCCAAGAATGGGGCTAGTCTGGCTCAGAAGAACCGGACTAAAGTTTGGTAAAGGAGAGAATCCTTGTCAGTCTCTCCTCCCGTTCAAGGAAAGAAGCATGTCTCTTCTAATGTAAGTCCATTTCTCATTTGGTAGCATTTTGTTCATTAAGGACCAACTGAAGCCTCTGTTGGAACTTGGTAGTAGAGGATATTTGCTGGATGGTGCTAGCAGTCAGGCATTTAATGAAAGCAGTTTCTATGAAAAACAAAGATGAATAGTTGGAAACCCGGTTTCTGAGTCCAGAGTAGAGTCAGCCGAGATTTCTAGATGCTGGACTCGAAGACAGCAGTGGCCATCCAATAGATCTCCTGGTTTACAGTTTGAACATCTTTGGTGATGGCGTTGGGTGTTCGGGTGAACTTTCTGAGTTGCCCCCATAGCAGCAGGCGTGAAGGTTGCTCATATATGATCTGTTGTGATTTATTTGAAGTTTATATCAAGCCCTCCAGTTTCAGCTTCCAGATTTCAGGAAAGAAGGCAGGAAAAGGGCAATATTTGTTCTTGGTGCTGACAAGTAATTACAGTGGATGAAGAATGAGAAACGTTAGTTTGGAGAGTTATCGCCAGATTATCGGAGGAAACTAGGAGAATCAAGAACCCACAGGCAAAGGAAGAAGCTGGTCTAAAAGCTTGAGTGGAAACACTGAGCATGTGTGTGGGGTTTTTGAACTTTAAAGTATGACGGTGTAGATGAACCACAAGTGTTAGTGTCTTTAGTTCTTTCCTTTTGAGCTGGTCAGATTCCCCAGAATGTTCTCTTCCATCTCCTGCTTGGTGGGTAAAGGTCTGGCTCTAAGAATTCTGGGACTTCAGTAGAAAAAGAAGACTGGGGGTTTCAACCCAGCCTACGACATGCATCTGGTCACTGCATCCCCTACTTTCTGTGTGATACCAACATTTTCATTCATGCCACTTGATCCCCATTCCAAAGACCCTCAATCTTACCTTTTCCACAACATGCATCCTTTGTCTTCTGTCCAGTGAGATAGCAGGGAAGAGGAACTAGAATTCCAACTACTTTGCAGTTTCCCCCAAGTTTCCTCATTTTAGCTTCTCTCCCTTCACTCCTATTTCCAGAGGCACATGGTGTGACCTATTCCTGACTCTTTGGTTGATTCTCTGCTTTAAATCAGGGGGCTTCTCAGGTCTCAGATCACTGCTGCCTTAGGATTCCTCTTTTTCAGGTCTGCTCAGCCAGTTACCACAGGTCCATCTGTTTTCCAGCTTGCAAAATGCATTGCTGTTAGCTTTGCAAATGTCATGAATTGCTAGGACTGTTAAGTCTTAGCTCCTTTTTCCCAGTTAAACTGCTGAAGATCTGCATATTCCCCTGAGATCCTCTTTCGGTCACTTGAGAACATACTCCTAGGAGTATATCCCTGAGCTACCCAATTTGTATGCAGCACACCATGGGCTGCCACAAAAGAGTTGTGGGTGTGTCACGAAATCCTTTCGGATCACTAAAGCCCTGCTGCATGTTGTATGTCCGAGGTGCGCAAAAGAGCATGGTACGCAGACCAAAGTCAGGGCTAGGATCTAAAACTGTCTTTACATACATTCTGTTCCTCTTGCAATCCAGGCGCATTTTTAGAGGCATCTAAGCTAGCGGCTGTGTCACAGCCCTAGCAACGTATGTATATTCTGCAAATGAAAGATTCACCATTATTTTGAAATTATTGATTTGAAAGAATTTGAATGGATTTGAAATCTATTACAGTTATTATAAGACATTTTATTATTAAATTATTAATGAAGGAAAGAATATCTTTACTGGCTTTACACATAATTTCAATAGTTTCGAATGTTTAGTTTTAAAATATGTTTAAATGATATTTCATATATCTGTATGAACAAAGGTTTTCCTTGATGGTGACTATCAAGAATTTGAAATGATCATCATTAACAGGTCTTGATCAGGAGCAGTGTATAGCCCTTTCAAGCGTAAAGTGAAATTTTTTAAAGTATTTTTTAAACAGACATGAGCTCAAGTTTCTCGTTTAAAGTTCTCAGTGAACGTTATTTGCATGTTTCATATACCTTCAGTATCTAAATTTACCCCCAAATTTTGTACTTCATTTCCTTTCATATAAAAACTGTACTTAATAACTATAAACGGAAAGTAACCTTTAAAAATTGTACAAAATTTAAAAATTGTTTAATTAAAAATAAATAAATAAATGTTCTTTAAAAGAGAGTGAAAAGACCACCCACATAATGAGAGAAAATATCTGCAAATCATATACCTCATGAGGGGCTTTTATCCAAAATATATAAAGAAATCTTACAACTCGATAATAAAAAAATATAGAGAACCCAATTTTAAAATGGGTAAAGAGGGCTTCCCTGGTGGCGCAGTGGTTGAGAGTCTGCCTGCCGATGCAGGGGACATGGGTTCATGACCCGGTACGGGAAGTTCCCACATGCCGCGGAGCGGCTGGGCCCGTGAGCCATGGCCGCTGAGCCTGCGCATCTGGAGCCTGCGCGTTCAGAGCCTGTGCTCCGCAACGGGAGAGGCCACGGTGGTGAGAGGCCCGCGTACCGTAAAAATAAATAAATAAATAAAATGGGCAAAAGGTCTGAACAGACATTTCTCCAAAGAAGATATACAAATAGACAATTATCACACGAAGAAAAAAAAAACCTGTACTTAATTTTCACCAAGCTACATGGGGAATCACTTAACTCCCTTCAATTTATCTTAGACTGGATCCCTGGAAATATATTTTGAGACAGAGAATTTGAGGCAGAAGATTTACTGGGAAAGGCCTTCCGGAGACACACCTGTAAGGAATTAAGGGCTGAGGCAACACAGGACAGAGGCAGAAGCTGACCGACCTCACAGTTTACAGCTGAGGCCTCAGCTGATCCCACTTGGATATCTGGTATTGTGATGGCCTTTCAGAGTTGTCTCAAATTGATGCAAGGGGCTGGGCCTATATATTCTCACATCAGCCATTCATTACACCTGCTCAGAGGGCATATAACGTTGAGTCAGATACACTGTGAGAAGCTGGAATTTCGTTTCCTATCAGCTTGGAGATGGGTAAGTCAGCCCTGGGCAGGGCACTACAGAATTTGCTGCACTGAGTGCTCAGGAAGCACTGCTGAGTTATTGCTGAGTTATCACAGAAACTGACTTTATTTCTTTAACTTCCCTGGGCTTTTACTGAGCAACATTCATTTGGATTATTTACATCGGGCCTACTTTTTCTGAATACTCTGTACCTCCTGAGATTTCATCAGCGTTGCGGATGATAGTAGTAAGTGCTATAAAAGGGGAAGGGGAAGGGGAAGCTGGGACGAAGTGAGAGAGTGGCATGGACTTATATACACTACCAAATGTCAAATAGATAGCTAGTGGGAAGCAGCCACATAGCCCAGGGAGATGAGCTCGGTGCTCTGTGACCACCTAGAGAGGTGGGATAGGGAGGGTGGGAGGGAGACGCAAGAGGGAGGAGAAATGGGGATAAATGTATATGTATAACTGATTCACTTCGTTATATAGCAGAAGCTAACACACCTTTGTAAAGTAATTATACTCCAATAAAGGTGTTAAAAATATATATATAGTACTATCTAATATTATAAAGTAATTTACATGTTGTCACATCTTTGTTGCTACCATAAAACTTGAGGAGATGTTGACAGTTTCATTCATTATTGTATCACCAGCACCTATAACACTGACTGGAATATAAGCAGGCACTCAGTAAATATTTACTAAATGAGTGATAAAATAAATGAATGCGTGAAAGGCCTCCTGGACCCAGTTCCAACATGTGTTTTTGGAGGCTTCCATACACCAACAAGCAATTCTCAGATGCCAGCAGGGTGTCGGAGAACTCAAATTCATTCTGACACTGTCTACCCGGAGATGGAGTCAGATTCTACAGGTAAAGGGCTCAGTCCCACAAGACAGCTCTTCACTTCAGATGCCAGTCGCAAGCCCAGGTTTTCACCTGTGCATCTCAGCTACCGGCTTTTGGTTAGGGGTTTCCACAATCCTCTCCTCAGGTTCAATTAATTTGCTAGAATGGCTCACTCAGGAACTTAGGGAAACCTGTTTACTCACTAGATTACCAATTTACTATAAAAAGATATTAAAGGATACAAATCAACAACCAGATAAGGAGATATATAGGGTGAGGTCCCGAACAAAGGACCTTCTGTCCTTGTGGAACTTGGGGCTCGGCACCATGGCACATGGAAGTGTTCTGGTTCCCCAGTGTGGAAGGTCTCTGAAAAGGGCCAAAAGGCTGTCCTTCTGGGTTTTATGGAGGCTAATTATACATTAGTTATGATTGACTAAATCATTGGCTAATGGTGACTGATTTAACCTCAAGCCTCTCTCCTGTCCTGGGAAATCAGGGGGTGGGACTGAAAGTTCCAACCCTCTACTCGCATGGTTGGTTCTCCTGGCAACCAGCCGCCACCCTGGGGTGGGATCCAAAAGTCACCTTCATTAACATAAACCCAATTGTGATGGCAGAAAATCCAAGGGTTGGGAGCTGTGAGGCAAGAACTATGAATGAAGACCAAATATATCTGAGAAATATATTTTGGTCATCTGAATGAGTACCACAATTAGTGAATGCACTAACTTCTCTTTCCTCTTCTTGTCCTTCTTCTTGACCCCTTCTCCTTCTCCTTTTCCTCCTCCTCCTCCTTATTCTTCTTTTACTTATGTTCTGCTTCTCAATATCTTATTCTGCTATAAAATGTATTTGAATGGCAAAGTCACAAAGTCAATCCCGGTAACTCCCTTGGACATCAAAGTGTTCACACATTCTTGAAAGATCACCTGATGAGATGTCCTGTCCAAGAATTCACTGTCTACATTTTAAGGAACATCATTTTCTTAATTTCAATCTATAATTACCTTAATTTTTAAGTGCTTTTTTGTATTATAATTGATATGTAAGAGCAGAATTGTCAGTTCTATAGAAAATGAAGTTCCATGTCCAAACATTTCTCAACAAGTTGCCACCGTCTTTGAGTAGATTTAGAACTGAGGAACATACACTCAATACTATTTTCCATCTCTTATCTCTTTCAGGATGTCTTACTCTGATAATTCTCTCTCTTAGAAGAGTTACAAATTTTCCTTCTGGGTGTTGATAACTTATCTGAAAAAGGTACAGTGCATTTTATACCTTCTGTGTGGGCTTTTTGCTATTAATCTGTTCAGAAATTATTTCATATACTTCTGTTATCACTAGAAATAAATGGTCACAGCAGTGTTTTGTTTTTGTTTTCTGGTTTTTAATCAGGCCATCAGAGCTAGCTCCTTCAGTTTTAAAATACATTTCAATTTTTTCATTTTTCCATTTCTCTCCCATAATCATTTGATTGGTTATTAAGTTGGGACCTCTTTTTCTTACAGTCCATAGTGCATGTGCCATCGCAAATGTTATGGAACTTGTGACACATTTGGGGGACAACTTTAATAATACAACTCTTACACATTCCCAATACAGAAAAACTTTTCTTCAGATTGACTGAAGATATTTCTGTTGGCAAATGAATTGCCTTGTTTTCTGAATTTTTCTTTAGGTCTTAATGTTCTTGGTTGTATGTCCAAAATTATCACTTCCCTGCACTATTCCTTGTCTCCCTTACAGACAGTTGATGATCTTTCATATAGACACCTTTTTGTTGCTGTTATTTTTAGGGCCTTTGTTTCAAACAAATGTAATCAGTCTCTTTTCCAGTTTCAAACAGTTTAATTCAAACCAAGTTCCAGGTAGTCAAGCACCATTTACAAGAGGTACTACCTTTTATAGGACTCAAAATTTCAATGTTTATCTTTCTATGAATATATCAATAAAGTCCTTAGAGAGGATCAGCTAGATTTGTCTCTGTCCTCATTCTATTTAGATCTTCCTTTTCCTGTCTATGAGCTTTTTTGTATATTTTTATATTCCATGGCAGTGATTTGTTTACTTCCTAGTATTATGGGGAGTTTCTACTCGCTAAAAATTGCTTGTTAATTGCAATATATAATAATTATTAACATTTATTAGTACTATGTTTCAAGTGCTCCTAGTTTGTAAATCATTTCATCATTTCCTTTAATCTTTTTTACATTCCTCACAGAATATTATTTTGACCTATTTTATGAATGAGGAAACTAAAATCAGATTGGTTCAGGAATTGTCCATCATCAAACCACCAGTGCATAGGGGAATCACGTTTCAAATCTTAGCTTATCTGTGATATTTCACTGCCTTGTATGTATGATCTTCTTTAAAATATTGATTTCTTTCCTCCGTTAAAGCCCCCAAATCATAATTCCATTGGTCTTGTAATTCCTATGACTCTGTCTAAATTTATGAATAAGAGCATGCAATGCAGTAATTGCTGGAGATATGTCTTTCTTGTAACATTGTTGGGTGCAAATCTTCTATGTGATGTGAGTGTGATTACAAGCAAACTTCCCAGGGTAAAGAAATTTGTTACTCTTGTGGCTGAGAATACTCAAATTGAGTAATATAACTGAACTTACCAGTTAAACATCTCATGTTTTCCCTATATAAGATATTAATTTTCTAGTGCTCCACCTCTACTGCTACCATCCCTGCTTTAAAAAATCCTATATTCAATGTCCATTTTTCAGGTTGCATGCATTCAGAGCAACTTTTGCAATGTCTTTTTGAACTCCTTCCAAATATTAACTCTTATTCATCCAAGGTGCTCTGTACAAATAAAATTCTACAAACTGAGCTCAATATGAAATATTTCTGGCAAAATAAGGACTCCTTACAAGTTTGAGATAAATGTTAAAAATAAGACAGAACAAATAAAATGAAAAGAAATGAAACAGAAAAGAAAGAGCATTGGAAATTTTGATTGGGGGTGAGGACTTTATTAGTCTTATCTGGAAAAATTAAATGAGAATTGTGAATCATGTTAAGGAGTGAATCATGCTATCAGATTACAAATTTCATTTTAAAGATATAATATTTAATATAGTGTGGTAGTGGCTTAAGAACTGAGGGACAGATAATGGAGTAGCTCTAGAACAAATGTTAGAATCTCAATATAGGATTTAAAATATCACAAATTCGTAACAAAAAGAGCTATTTGTAACATTGTGTTGGAAAAATTAACTATTTTGAAAAAAAAGGCCAATTCTCAGTTGGCATTACATCTAAAATATATTGAAGCAATGAACAGTTTAAAGGTAACAACTAAAACTATAAAATATCAATACATATGGATAGTTAAGATATGGAAGATGAGAACTTTCTAAGAATGAAATCATAATATGTATGAAGATAAAATACATTTGCCTATTACATAAAAATTTAAACCTTTAATATATCAAACATTAACATTTTCCATTCTGTTAAAATGTTTACTTCTTTTATACCTAAATAATATAAATCAGTTAGCAAAACAGCCAAATTTATGAATAATTATTTTACAGAAGTCATATAATTAATAGGTACATAAAAATCCAACTCATTATGAATCAGAGAAATGCAAATAAAAGTATGTGTCCTATAATAGCCTATAAATTGACACCAAGAAAAGTATAGTACTGACTGTTATCACTTCAACCAAAGTTGGCATCACAAGGTGGCAAGGAAGATGGTAAAAAATGAGGTTAAATGCGTTTGCCAAAGAGCAGTGAATGTAAGAGAAAGTAAATACTTCTGGTCCATATAATTTGTGGATCTACCTCTCCACTATTTCTTGGGGTAAAAAAACAGGCAGTTTCAAGAAAATTGAGTCCAACTTAAGACAGAGAGGCCCTGCGTTCAAAACACAGATAACAAGCTTTGGAGTGCAGGTGGTGTCTTAGTCTGTTCAGGCTGCTATAACAGTACCATAGACTGAGTGGCTTATAAACACTAGAAATTTATTTCTCACAGTTCTGGAGGTTGGGAAGTTCAAGATCAAGGTGCCAGCAGATTTTATGTCTGGTGAGGTCCTGCTTCCTCGTTCACAGGCTACAGTCTTTTCTCTGTGTCCTCACATGGTGGAAGAAACAAGGGATCTTTCTGGGGTCTCTTCTTAAAAGGGCACTAATCCCATTTTCGAAGGCTCCACCTTCATAACCTTATCACCTCCCAAAGGCCCCACCTTCAAATACCACCACATTGGGGATTAGATTAATATATGAATTCTGGGGAACACAAATATTCAGTCTATAGCAGGTGGTAACTGTTTACAGATATTATGTATATTATATGCATATATGTAATATATATTTACATTTAATAGTCTGTATAGATCTAAAAGCAATGATCTTTTAAGATTCATTGATGCCTATAGGTGCTCATATTTCATAAATGTATGCAAAGTTTAAAAATTCATAGCTTTGGTCAGAACTCAGACATACTAAATATCTTTATATATTATTTAAAATGAAAAAATTATGCTTAAACTCATGCATGGTTTTCCCTTTCAATTATAATATAAACATGATGCCAGCTGATTAATTTAATTTTTCTTCCATAGCTCCTTTTCACATTTCAGTTGAGCCACAGAAATACTAAATGAATAGTATGTATATATTTTTAAATGGAATATTTTTTCCAGGTTGTATTTCTACCAGAATCTTTTGTTCCAAGTCATTGAATGCATTTCATAAGAATGAGTCACTTCAAAATGAGGTTTCTTGGATTATAAGCATAATGTCCATGTGTTTAGAAAAAGAAAAGAGAGAAATATTAAAAAAAAAAAAAAAAAGATGAGTAAGTTAGCATAGCCAAAGGGCAGCAACATCTGATGTGGTGACAGTCTTTGCATGCTTCATGTATTAATGCAGTTTCCATAGCAGCCAACATATCACATGATAGTTCAAAATAATTTATAATTGCCAAGAATTCTTAAAGGGAAACATACCCAACTCTGATATAATTTTTAAAATCAACTAAGTGTTTCTGAATCTAGATCCTTGACTCAGGCCCCAAAATGAAATTTTATGGGAACCACAACCTCCAAATCTCTACCTCCCTATCCATAAAATAATGATAAAAATATACGCCATGCCTGCCTCATAGGATAAGTGATTAATAGTTATGAATATGCTTTGAAGAGTGAAATCTGATGGACAAATATGGGACAGGTAATTTGCAGAATCATAGACTATTATAACTGGTAGAAAGGTTAGAGGTCACCCGGTCCCAGCCCCTCACTTCACAAATGTAGTAAAGGCACTAAACTTGTCCACAGGGTCACCTTAGGTGAGAAAGAAGGTCGCTCATTTGTTTCCACATCCAGCGCACTTGGCCTTTACACCTCTCTGTCCCTGTGGTCGGTTACCGCTCTACGAGATCCACCACCCCCTGCCTGCCTGAGTCTCCACACTGGTTAGTATGGTCCAGTCTTCAGAGGACACAGTCTGCACAGATCTAGTCATATGGAACTTCAACATTTATATTTTTTTCACAGCTGAGAACCTTCCTATTAATCCCACACTTAGCCCTTAGAATACTCTTCTTCTAAGCTCTTTCAATTGTTTTGGTGTTTGAGAATGATCTTTGATACAACAGAGATTTGTAATAGAACTTTCAAGATTCTAACTAAATTTCAAGTACCTAGGCATTATGTAAATCCAACAGGGAAGAGACTGTCTCCTGAAAGAGCTATTGTCTGAGTAGTCAACTGAAATGATCCATGGCCCATTTTCACTGTGTATGGTATATTTTAGTTTGGGGGCAATTTCATGTACAGATCTAGTTTAAATCCTTTTAAAAATATTTATTTACTTGTTTATTTATTTGGCTGCACCCGGTGTTAGTCGTGGCACATGGGATCTTCACTGAGGCATGTGGGATCAGGGTCTAGTTCCCTGACCAGGGATCGAACCCGGGCCGCTTGCATTGAGAGCACAGAGTCTTAATCACTGGACCACCACGGTCCCTAGTTTAATCCTTAAATAAACTCTATTTGAGGAAGGTTAACCCAATTTTGCTGTTGGAAAAACCTGATTTTCAGAGATATTAATTAACCTTTCTATTGTGACAGTAATATTGGAGTGAGGATTTGAACTTAGATTTTTTTGTTTTGCTTTGTTTTTAATCAGATGCTTTTTCTATGACTTAAAAATCAATAAGTGCTTTTGATCAGTCTTGCCCACTGGCTTGGTGTCATCTGCCTGTGTGCCCTAGATTGAATGAAGCTTGGCACAGCGACCAAATTCTTAAACAGGTTCCGAGATTTCCTAAGCCATTCGAACATGCCTTCTTGGTCCGTTTCTTCTGACTTAGCTGCTAATCTTGCCTGTTCAACTTGAACCATTGTTCTCAACTCTTGGCTGTAACACTGATTACTGATTATGACCATCTTGATTTGATCCTACTGCCCCATGAACAGACTTCACATACCCTGTCCAGGCCTGGTAGATAAAAACTGCTAAGGGTGAATTTGTTAACTGTGATTGGCTAGTGCTTGATCAAAAATAAACTGCTAGGGCTTCCCTGGTGGCACAGTGGTTGAGAGTCCGCCTGCCGATGCAGGGGACATGGGTTCGTGCCCCGGTCCGGGAAGATCCCACATGCCATGGAGCGGCTGGGCCTGTGAGCCATGGCCACTGGGCCTGCGCGTCCAGAGCCTGTGCTCCGCAACGGGAGAGGCCACAACACTGAGAGGCCTGCGTACCGCAAAAGATAAATAAATAAAATAAAATAACCTGCTAGTGGCAGGGACTTAGCAGCTTGACATCCCTAAACTATAATATATTCTAATGACTTTGTTTACTTTATAAATCACTTTTTCATTATATGTCTGTATCCACAAACTATCACCATTACCCTTCTCAATCTCCCCATACCCCATTCCCTGCACAATATACCTCTTATTTATAAAGCACTTAAATATTAGAAATAGAAGACACTTCTAGAGATCATTAACCCTTACCCCACCATTTTACATATTATGATTCTGGATCACAGAAAATGTAAGGTCATCCGGGTTATTGGTGGCAAAGTCCCTGACAATCAGCTATCAATCTGTCTTCTTTCTAGAATATCAGTTTTTAATTTATTCATTCTCGTGGTTAGCTTCTCCTCTTTCTACAAAGAATACATCAAGGATACCATGTTGAACAAAGTTTACAGGTAAATTTTACCTTATTTAGTTATCCTGATGCCATCTTCCTGCCCAGAGTGTAGTCATTGAGAGAAATCATAACAACTCTACCAATTTACAAGACAGGAATACTTATTCATATAAGTTTGGCATGTCTTGGAAGATTACCCAAACATTAATAATAAGTCCAAGAATGCTTTGGCAAAGAGTGCAGGATTTAAGTCTGCAGCCAGTCAGAATACATTAGCAAAGAACCAATCATCTGATAGTCAAATTCCACAGACTTCAAATGGTCCTAATTAATGGTGCTTCCTGGACTTCATTTTTCATGCTAACAGACAAGCAATATATCCCAAGGGGAAGGTAATAATATATCCCAAGGGGGAGGTACCCTTCAACACTCTAAACTTCATGAGTGTTCAATAAATGTGAATGATTGACTAATCCATTGAACATGCAAAGGAGTGGTAAACGGTGTGAGCCCTGGAGTCTAACTACCTGAATTTTATGTCCCTTTTACTTTTTGTAGCTTAGACAAGTTACTTGTTCTCTGATCCTCAGTTTCCTTGTCTTTAAAATGGAGCTAATAATACCTCAAAGGATTATTGCAAGCAATAATGAGATATTTCAGGAAAAGTGCTTAGAAATTCTCTGACACAGAGGGAGCCCTTGATAAATGTCAACTATTATGTTTAAAACATTGAAAATTTTCTTTTCCGTAGACATGAAACAAATGACAGATTCTGTTCTCTTTCAGAAAAAGGAATCCATTCATTTTCAGAAAAAAATGATAGTTTTTACAAGCACAGCCTATGTCTGAGTTCCAGCCTCCACCCAATTGTGTGATCTTAGCCAAGTAAGTTAACCTTCCTGCTTCTGTTTCCTCCTATTTAATGTATCATAGTACTTGCTACCTTGTGACATGTTATGAGGTTTAGATGAGTTACTACACATGAAATACTAAGTTACTAAGTTGGCCTATAGTTAGCACATTGAAAACATTTGCTATTATTCTCCATCTTATGCATAAAGAAGGATACCATCAGAACTACTCCAATCAGCAGACTTACTTGAATGTGAAATAAAAAGTTTTGCCAGCCATTTTCATTATTCTTTGAAACAAAATATTTTATATTCTTATTATGCCGAATAACTATTACTCTATTTGACAGGAAATGGTGTGAGATGAAAACGCCTGTAAATCACAATTTTTTTTTTTTTTTAAGAGTCTGCTGTTGAATTACTGTTTTGGCCTTTCAGGGTTGAGTCAGATTAGTTGAATAACATGCCACCTTCCACCACCACCCAATTCCCACCCAGGTTCTCTGTGGAGTTGTGAGTTTGTAAGTAAAAGAGGTTGCTTAAATTACAGAAGAGCACAAACGTCGAGAGTGTTGCTGTGCCAACAACATTTCTGCTAGGTGGGATGCATCAGGCCTCCTGGTTCAGGACCCCTTAGCACAAAGATTACAATACTCTGGGCCATGAAAAGGGACAGGAAGCTGTTGCTGTACTGCAGGCTGAATGAGAATGAGAAAGCAACACAACATCACTCACGAGTCTAGTTTTCCCCTCCCCTTAACCTTTCCTGCCAGGACACCTTGACTTTTTTTTTTCCTAATATTTATTTATTTGGCTGCATTGGGTCTTAGTTGCGGCATGCAGGATTTTTAGTTGCGGCATGCGGACTCTTAGTTGCAGAACGTGGTATCTAGGTCCCTGACCAGGGATCGAACCCAGGCCCCCTGCATTGGGAGTGCGGAGTCTTAGCCCACTGGATCACCAGGGAAGTCCTGACACCTTGACCTTTGATTTTTAGGCTCTATCAGATACCGTGTGCATATGAATGTGTGTGTGTGTGTGTGTGTGTGTGTGTACAAAGAACAAATAATTATACCTATATCTTAAAGAAAAGTTTAAGAGAAAAAAATATATAGCTCCACCATGCAAGATATTTTTCAATTTGTCTTCCTGTTTGCTTCTGTATACTTTGTTACAGAAGTAAAATTAATATATATATGTGTGTATGACTTTATATCATGATTTTTACTCTAAAAATATCATATTTTTACATGATATAATTTGACAAATACCAGGAATGCTGTCCCCTGCCTTTGTGTAAAGCATGGCCCTTTCTAGTTATTTTATTAATTTTCTGTCATAACTATTCCTGAGAAGAAGAGCGAGCTATTCTTTTAAATATATTGAGTTCCTAACACCTTGGAGACTATTCAAACCCTTTCATCTAAGAGTGACAGGAAATCTGGGGCCTCATGTTCTGACTGTTTACAGGTAGGCAAGGAAGGAAAAGAAAATTAAAAGGAAGAAAATAAGACTAACAAGCAGGGAATGGGAATTATGAGTATTTCCTACTTCCATTGGTGCCCAAGCTGTGTTCTACCCAACGTATTTCCCTACAAGTCCAAAGAAATATGAACTTTATTTTCTTTCCTGAGTGGAGACAAAATACTTCCATAGTTTGGAGTAACTAACCATAAATTACACATAGTCTATACTTACCCTACTCCACTGGCTATGCATTCGCCTGTCACGTGGTGACATAAACACATCGTGCTTTTTCATAACATCTCTTTTTTTTTAATCCAGAACAGCATAGCAAAAGAATCATTACTTCTATGACCAATCAAGAAACCATCTCTCTATATAGTATTTCCACAGGCTACTCTTCCAAAAAGAGAGCATCTGCTACAAAGTAGTCATGTATTGGCTCTGTTTGGGAACACTGTGTTGCCTATGCACAGGGCTGAATTAGTGCTAATGGGAATGAGGTCATGAGTTTAATTCTCGCGAGGCTTCTCTTTGTTCCACAGTTGGCCTAACCTTGCCTGGTTTGCTGGCTTGCAAAAATAAAAGGAAACTCACAGGCTCCTCTGTGCCTCCATGTTGGGTGGAGAGCTGCTAGACCTAGACTTTTGAGAGTGTCAGGATGGATGGGACTTAGGGCG
Organism: Orcinus orca; assembly: GCF_937001465.1. Classification (NCBI taxonomy): domain Eukaryota; kingdom Metazoa; phylum Chordata; class Mammalia; order Artiodactyla; family Delphinidae; genus Orcinus; species Orcinus orca. Next base: position 82,746,806 of record NC_064567.1, read on the forward strand.
TCTCCTTGGGATCCCTAATGACACACACATGCCTTGACAAAGGGTTCCCTGTGACTTTAAGAGGTCAGAGCTGCCCAGCCGAGGGACCAGGCAAATTTTCCCAAAGGAAACTACATCTCAGCCACCATCCAAAAGGGACCCTCTAGGTCAGCTTTTCTTTGGAGCTGGAGTTTCACCTTTAGGAGCCCATAAGTCTGCTGCTTCCTCTTCTCTACAGGGAGCGTTTGTGCGGCTCTGTGGAGACATCAGCTTCTGCTTGTTTCTCGGAGTCAAAGGGGCCTTCTTCAAAGATCTAAGGGTCTTTTCAAGATCCCTTTTCACTTTCTATTTCTTGACCTCAGTTTCAGAATTTGCTGGAGTATGCAGATGGTCCTCTTTTTCCTGTAAAGTGAGATACAAGGACTCTTTCCAGCAGGAAGGAGAGACCAGAGGCTGCACTGGAGGGAGAGCACCAAATGTGGAGCTCCTCTGAAGAGGATTAGGAAGTGATTTCCTGGCCTTTCCCCTCCAACAGCCTGCACTGTTTGACTCACCTTCTGGGAGCCAGTACAGTGCATGAACACAAAAAGCCCTCTTCCCTCCTTACCATAGGGTTCTACATCTAGATGAAGCCCATTTTGACTATATCATGGTGTGAAATTCTCCCCTCTTCTCCACTGGGAGATGGGAGAACATAAGAGCCATGTACATTTTACTGGATAAAGAATTTAAAACTGATATGAAAAGTAAAAATATAAATGAGGTCATATACCAACAGTACGAATAACATCATGGGAAAAAGTTATTGTTGATGGTCAGACATATTCTGTGAGAGATTTTCTACTCTGAAAAAAATTACCATACCCAGATTGTATATCCAGCCCTTTCTGAGTAAGGAGAGTAGTGAGTAAAATTGAGGGAAGCCTCAAAAACAAAACCGTAGCAACAAATCATCATGTCATTATCATTGGACATTTTATACTGTGTGATCCAGATACTGCCAAATATTCCGGTATAGGTTTGTGTACTCACACGATCTCGTAAATAGAATGAAACATGCGCATGCTCAGATCAACCCCTTAAGACAATCTGTGATGGAGTCTTGCCTGCCGTACTGAGTTAAGCCACATGGTACATCACTGCCTCCTACTTCATACATGTCCAGGCTGGTCTTTGGGCCACTGTTGCTCAGGAACTGTGTACTATTGTCATCCTTCCCTTGAAGGCTGAGAGCAAACAATGTGCAAACCTGAAATATGTGCCCATAGACTCCAAATTACCCAACATTTATTACAGCTAAACCAGTGTGAAGAACGAACAGTTAGATGTCCTAACCCTCGCAATTCAAATTCACTGCAGCCTTAGATATAAACAACAATGGCTGAGTATTGAAAGAGAAGATCATGCCATGAGAGGTTTAAAAATGCCCACCTGATCAACCCACCTCTACCATTCCAAATCGTACCAACTATTGTACCAACACGTTGAACATGTTGAACAAAAACGTCTCAAAGCCAGGACACGTTGAACAAAATTACTGAGAAACAAATTAAAAGTTTAACTAAGTGGTTAAAAAAAGAGAATCGCCTTGAGTAGAAGATGCTGTTGGTAGAAGTGTGATGGGAACTGATCAAAATTTTCAGGAAAAAGATAAATTGATAAGAGGTTAAAAGTTTAATACAAAAGAGAAATTGATAGAAGGACCATCATCTATCACATTTCTTTAAATTTTCTGGCAATTCCAACCCCTCCAGATAACTTAAGCAAGCCAAAGCCCAAGGAAGTGAAATAATTTGTCCATGGAAAAACTGTGGGCATAGCTAGGTCTTAAACTCATCTCTTGGACTCTTAGCCCAGTGCTCTTTCCATCATCCTCTACTGACATTAAAGAAAAGCAGTTTATCGTGACTTTTAGAAAGAATCTTATGACGTCTCCTGTGCAGTACCCACAATATATTTCCATATTAGTCTGCCTTGAGGCCTGGATCCTATCACCAACCAGGGTGTGCCTTCTGAGGACTCAAAAAAGTCCCTTCAGAAGATGACACACTTCTGAAGATGATATTATCACAAGACATAAGTAGATTTTCCTCACCAGAATTTTGCAAAAGCCATGACTAAGTGACTCATCTCAACATGCATAAAACTCTCCAGCAAAAAATGGATACATAATTTGCTAGTGAATGTTCCTTGAGGAGGGAAAGGGAAATTGAAAAGAGAATTCGGATAGGTATTTAAGAGAGATAGTTTGATATAAATGTTGTATTTACATCTTTTAGGAATTCTGTTTTCATATTTCTATAAAACATGATTGATAATAAGGAGCATTGTGGTGCCTAGTGAATACAGAGCCTGAAAATAAACACTTGTTTTGTTCAGACTGGATTGGTATCTGTTCTACATCTAATTTGTTCTACCTCTTGAATTGCGGGTGGGGCTAAAGCTGAGTTTCTAAATCTTGGTTCTATTATTAAGCAAGAAACTTTTCAAATAACTTAAGAGGAATGATTTTTATTTCTCATTAAAGAATTCAATGTGAGAGTTATACTGAAAACATATTTTAAATGTTTTTTAGAATAGATTTGCATTACATGTACACTACCCACTTTCCTTCTGCAGAGGGTCATTTCACAGGCTACGAGATGTGGAATTGCAAGAATCCTGGGGTCACTTTCACTCAGGCAACTGTTTACTCGAATTCCCCTGGAGAATGTGAGCCATGACTTGTGGAGATTTAAGGGTCAAGATCAAGAATATATCAAGTTTCAACAGTAAATTCAGAGCTGGAAATGAATTTATTGCTTAGCAAGTGTTTGGGATGAAGTAAAAGGGGAAAAGCAAGATGACTAGATCAGTTATAATTGCCTCAGCTGGGAGATGTTTTGTCCAACAGCCATCTTTAATGACTAGTGACTCACCATATATAAACAGCTGAGAGTGGCTTAATGGTTCACCACTCCCTTTTTCCGTCTCTCACAACTAGGTTCAGTATTTCCCAGACTTCCCATCAGCAACTTCTGAAAATTTACTACATCTTCTAGTGTTTTCTAGAGTTAGGAAAGTTGCTCTCACACCTTGTGTCTGAATGTCTTTGCATTATGAGTGGTTTGGGCTAGCTGTTTTAGCACACAACATCTGCAAAGTAGGGCTAATAATACCTATTCTGTCCAATTGTTTTGAAGATTAATAAGATAATGTACATACCACACTTACCTGATGCCATAGGGTTTGGCATCAGGTAAGTGCTCAATAAATGATAGATGCTACTACCAATTACTACCATTTACTTTATTCTGGAACTGAGTCTGTCGTGATTCCCCTCATTCTATATCTTAAGTGCTGACTTTCTCTCTGGGATTTCTGGTAGATGTGGCAAGGGCAAGGATGTAAAGCAGAGATTATGCTCCCCAGGAATAACAGGAATTATCGGAAATCTGATTTCATGGATGTTCACAATCTCTATGATTTTGAAGGGGTAGAGAAAGTGGTTCCAAGTTATCCAGGGAATATTAAAAACAGTCTTTGTCTGAAAAAATCACACCCAAACCTTCAAAATTTACTCTGTTATTATGCCATCTTATTTCATGCTCTCTGCATTCTCTATCAAAAAACTTCAGTACTTCACATGTAGTAGAGATTCAGGAAATATTTGCTAGAGGGTAGACATTCTCAAAGAAAGTAAGTTTTATTTATTAGCAGGCAAAAGCTAAACCACTATAGTAAGCTGCTCTCTACTGTGCTTCCTCTGATGGTGTGTTGGTCTCTGTGACCAAACTGACTCTTAAAATTATCCTTATCCTGTTTGGTTCTATTTTGAATGATGAAGTATAGTTTGATATTTAAATGCTCCTGGACTTGTGTAGGTCTGTTCTCAAAACATAGCACCATCACTTCTTAGTTGTCTCTAAACAGCAATATAATTATCAAAAACATGTACACTTCCCTGACCTAATGTATGCACTGTGTGTCTTTATTACTAGGAGAAGCAAACATAGGTGGAGAGTAGAGGCATGTATTTAATTAGCCTACCATAGCTTTCATTTGGGGAATTCTCTCATTGGTTCTTATCCTTTCAAATGTGTCTTGACATTTGTTTGAAATTTTGTACAATCCACCATGTCCTTTCAGTACGATCACATTTATATTATGTAGTAGTTTGTCTGATAATGCCAAGTATGAAAGTATCTTGGAAAAGTTCGGTGTTGTCACGATCAGAAGTTCACTTAACACGGCCACCTAACATACGTATCATATTTTCTTTCCTAAGTTATAAACTCTTGAGGCCCGACCTACTTCACTGCTCAGTTCCTATTGTTAAAAAGCAAAATTCAACTGAGTGAATTTTAAAGATCTAATTGGCTTTATTCAGTGATTCATGAATTGAGCGGCATCCCACCTAGCAAACAGAAAGAGCTCCAAAGAGCTATACAAAATGACAGACTTTCATAAGCAGAGGTGGGTGGGACAAGGAAGTTACCAGCAAAGAGTGGGTTGTTTCAGGCAAGGTCACCTTCCTTTGGGAGATAGCTGCGGTCTACCGGGCAGCTTACCTCACTAGTGTTGACCAGGAAATTCCACACTGACTTGTTATGATTACACTCCTGGGAGAGGCTGACAGTGCAATGAGGTTAGGTATTAAGTCTGGGTTTGGTGATGTGAGCTTAGCACAAGTGACTCCATTATGGGCCTGTTACCTCTTTTTTAACTTTTAAGGAATATAGTGAAGAAATCATGGCATTTTATTTTTATGTTGTTTATGTATACTGACCAAAGTAATTTATTTGTTATATTTCCCCTGCGATGCTTGACTATCACTATAGTTAAATGTTTCATCGTCAAATTAAGAAAATTGGCAAAGCTATGGGATGTTCATATTATTTGTAGTCATGGTTGCAAGTATGGAATGCCCCACCTCTCCATGAATAATAGCTTGATTTCTCTCCAGTTTTTCTTAAGCATTGCATAATGTACTAGTAAAATCATGTCCCAAATACCAAGTATATTTCTTTATAAAGATCAAAAGATTCTGAGCCAACATTAATTTTCTAAAGTCAAATTTATTTCAAAGGGAAATAATGTGACCAACATTCTAACAAGAAGCAAATAAGATATATTTATTTTTAGCCAGATACAGAAAGATAATATTGCACGATCTCACTTATATGTGGAATATAAAAACTTTGAATTCATAGTAATAGAGAGTAGAATGGTGGTTACCGGGAGATTGGGGGAGTGGTAAAGGGTAGGGGAAATGGGGAGATGTCAATCAAAGTGTACAAATTTTCAATTATAGAATAAGTTCTGGAGACCTAATGTACAGCACAGGGACTATGGTTAATGATAATGTATTGTATACTTGGTATTTGCTAATAGAGAAGATCCCAAGTGTTCTCACCACACACACAAAAAATGGTAACTATGTGGTGTGAGGAGTGTGATAATTATCTTGATGGTGGTAATCATTTCACATTGTATATGTGTATCAAAACAACACATTGTACACCTTAAATAAATACAATTTTTATTTGTCAATCATACCTTAATTAAGCTGGGGGAAACGATATATTTATTTCTGCTGAAATTATCATATTTTGTTCTTCATAGCGCCCATATAATGAAGAATAATCAAAATATATCTATAGTATAAATTTTATATTAGCAAAGACCGTTTACATAAATTTCTGCATGTTTTGTTATGGCTTATAACAATATCATCTAGTTCAATGATTAGGGTGTGCTATATGTCAAAATGTTGGTTTTAAGACAGTAGAAAAGATTGATCTATTGCATTTAGGTGTCCATCGTGATAAGTATCTCTGAGACACGGCAACAGCTCGGTAATAAACTCCTTGGCAGCAGCTACAAGCTTGACAGTGATGTATGTCTCGGGCACCTTAAGAGGAGCCCGGCTCCATTTACTTCAGGTGATACCTGGTTTCCCTTTTCCTCCAAGGCAAGAATTTAATTGGTTGTATCTGGTAGAGATGGTGGAGTGGAATGATAGGGGAAGGACACAGGATAGGGGGAGGGATACACAATCATGAAAACCGTTTCAGAAAGTTCCTTCAACAAATCAGGAAAGGAAGGAAGGAAAGGAAGAAGAAAGAAAGGGAGACTCTCACTTGCCACAGGTGAAAAGCCCTTTGCTAGTCTACTTCACATAGATAAGAGCAAGGTAAGAAAAAACTGGTTTTGTTTTTTGGTTTTTATTGTTTGTTTGTTGGTATAAACTGAAGGGCACAGACTCATGGGACCCTATGCCAGTCTTTCAGTAAACCACTTTTTTTTTGCTTAACTTAAGCATAGTACTTGATATGCATAAAAAAGGAAAAGAATTATCATTTGCTCCGAAGGCAACCCACTTGGTTCCTTTTCCTGGGAAAAGCAACAGTTAAGCCCCAGGAAAAGCTCCTGAAACCCAGATGCACTCAAGACTGACTTGTGACTGAAAACTAATTTCATCATTTAAACTACAAATCCATCATTTTAATGAAAAATTAAACATAGTTGCTCATGCTTCAGTTCCACACAGCCAGTGAAAGTTCCAAATTTCTCCTCAAAATTTGGCTTTCTGTGTTAGCTCAGGAATAAAAGCCTCAGTTAGATGCTAATCTCTCTTGGAATACCTGTAACCTAAGCACTTGAATCTACTTACCACATAAATCAGTGCAACATATTCTGTTACAAAGTATCCCCTGTCCCTACCTTTTAAATTGAATGTCCTTTTGATAGTGGTTTGGGCATTGTCTCAACTGAAAGCTTTGATAGTTGTCTCCCTAGCTTTTAGTAGTAGAAAGTCATGGGTCAGATGTTAATTTAATTTTAGAACTAAATATCTTTATACAGCCTTATTAGTTTAACAGCCAACACATGTTTAATGAACATCTCTTATGGGTAAGAAATTATGTCTGTAAATTATTTTGTCTCTACCAGTAAGAAAGGTAAAAATTCATGTTATTCTAATATTAATCTTGATAAAGTTAATTCATGTATTGAGCTTACAAAATGGAGCCTGCTCCAGGGACCCCATGTTTGGCCCCTTATCACAAATCTAAACCTAAATCAGCCTGCACTGACAGGAAACACCTGTCAAGGAATCCTAACATACATCAATCACCATCCCCCCACTCAGCTAAACTAGCTCACCTTACCCTAGAAAATAGGACCTGATAGGCTTACGAGGAAATGCCTGACCTCTTGACCAATCATGCCCTGTTTCCAGGCTGCCTCTCCTAACCAGTTCTGTAGAACTCGTTTTCGCCCAAAATCCCCAGGGAAGAGCCTTCCACTGCTCGTGAAGTTCTGTACTCCCCCCATCCATGGACTGTTTTCCCTTGAATAAAGAACAGCAAACTCGTTACTAAATGTGTTGGTTTTGTCATTTGACAATCCCAAGTATCATAATTAATAAAACAGATAAATTCCCAAATAAATAATCTTCAAATCAGTTTTTAAACTGATTTCTCAAGTTTCTACAACTATTTCTCTTGATTTTTGCCTACGGCTGAGTTGCTAGTATTAGAGCCCCTTTTCAGTTAGCTCCCTTTTCAAGTGAAATCCTACCTTCCTACCTTCCTTCCTTTCCTGATTTGTTGAAGGAACTTTCTGAAACGGTTTTCATGATTGTGTATCCCTCCCCCTTTCCTGTGTCCTTCCCCTATCATTCCACTCCACCATCTCTACCAGATACAACCAATTAAATTCTTGCCTTGGAGAAAAAGGGAAACCAGGTATCACCTGAAGTAAATGGAGCCGGGCTCCTCCTAAGGTGCCCGAGACATACATCACTGTCAAGCTTGTAGCTGCTGCCAAGGAGTTTATTACCGAGCTGTTGCCGTGTCTCAGAGATACTTATCACGATGGACACCTAAATGCAATAGATCAATCTTTTCTACTGTCTTAAAACCAACATTTTGGCATATAGCACACCCTAATCATTGAACTAGATGATATTGTTTTGTAGAAATTTATATAAATGATCTATGTCAATATTTTGCTTCTGCATATATTCCATGATAGCAATTTCAATTATGAAATTTTAAACTAAGAAAACGTAGAATCTTGAAACCTGAAATACTTTTGCTTTCAAACATTTCCAAAAATGAAGTCTTATGTCTTTTTAATATTCTTTTAATGAATATTTTATTGTGATTTTTAAAGTAATACATGCTCATGGTAAACAAAAATAATTGATTAATAATGAGAAAAGTAAAAGGCTTCATCTCCATAATTCCTTTGTCTCTAAGAATATCCAATGTTAACTGTTCCACATGTACCCTTAGGAAAATTTCAATGAGTTGACAAGTACATAAGTATGGGTATTGTAGGAGAGGGTAAAGTTCTCCTCAACAATCTTAGGGTATCTGGCTGGGTTTGAAAATTAAACTGACCAAAACAGATTAACAGGAGAAAAGCATACAAATTTATTTAATATAAGTTTTATGTGACATGAGAGCCTTCATGAGGGAAGGAAGACCCAAAGAAACAGACCTGAGTGTTTTATGCCAGGTTTGGTGAAGTGTACAGCAGTGGAGGAATCTGATAGGTTAAGGAGTATGAGGTAATTGCAGTAAACTGGGGGAGACAAGGCCTGTTAGGATTCTTCTCAGCATCCCGTCGTTGTCAGAGATAAGGATGCTCCTTTTCTATGGGTTTAGGGAAAGTGCCTCTCACATGAGTGTTTCTTGGCCTGTTTCAAGGAGGAAGTGTAATGGATGGTTTCTGCTTCTGCCATTTTCTCAAACTCCTTCAGCTAAAGGTATTTAATATGCCAAGGTGTTATATTGTGGGGTAGCTTGTTTGGAGCCTCATCAGTATATATGTACGTAGGTATATCCATCATGGTCACCTATCCTTATTAGCACATAGACAACGACATCATGAACTGATTTCTACAAAAAATAGCTTGACTTAACCATTCTCCTACAAGTGCACATTTAGTTTGGTTTCATTGTTTTGCTAACACCATCAGTACTGCAGTAAACAGCCTGGTATCTTTGAATACTTGTGCAAATTGCTAGCAGTGGATTTTCTGGGTCAAATTTTATATGCATTTAAAAATTTGATGAGATTGCTAAATTTCTGTCTAAAAGGGTTGGAACAATTTACATTTCTACTAGGACTGTATGAGCATGCCTGTTTACCCACACTGTTATCAACGCTGGGTATGATCAGGCTAAGTTTTGCCACTGTCGTGGGTTTTTTAAAAAAGGATTCTGCCCTGTTTTGACTTTCTTTTTTCCTTATATGCCACTGTATTTCTTCAGCAAATGTTAAATAACTAAAATCAATGGTCAAATGCTGGATGAGTAAATTAGAATAGCCCTGATGCTTTCCTTTATTGCTAATCTTTAAGATAGAGAAGTGAAGGGAGGGGAGAGAAACACCCAAATGCATATGACTGTGCCTGGATCGGAAAATATTCAAGGCACACAGAATGTGGAAACAAGCTCCAAAAACTAAGCTTGTCTTTTGTTCCACAAATGTACTGTAATATGCACTAGGCAAAATAAAATCTGTCTTGCAGAGCATTGAATTTTTCAGCAGCAATAATTATCTCTGTGTATTTCATTTTCTACTTTGGGAAAAGCTTATGATGCATGCAGAGTGTACATCTGAGTTGCACAGATGTGATCTAAATTACTCAGATGCTAAGCCCTTTTATCTGGGCACTGCTGGGTCAATTGCTTAACATAGAAAAGAACACAGTGACATGAAAAAGTTTGAAATTGAATTCAGCTTACAGTCTAGTTTTGCCTTTGAAGACACTATTTAAGGCAGTGAAGCTCTACTCAAAGTAAAAGGGATACTGTTCACTATTTCCTATCCTGTGTCCTAACCAAAGAAAATAAACAGCAAAAATGCTCTGACAGTATACGTATAACTGATTCACTTTGTTATACAGCAGAAATTAACACAACATTGTAAAGCAATTATACTCCAATAAAGATGTTTGAAAAAATGCTCTGTTAAAAAAAAATGCTCTGACAAACATTAGGCTCAATTAATCAAAGTAATTGACTTATTACTTAAAAAAATAACAAAAGGATGCTACACACACAAAAATATTTGTCGCTACATAACAAGAGAATAGCAACAATAAAAGAAACATGAAAATTATCCATTGATGTACAATTATTGCTGTGTGTGGGTGTTCTACCAAAGAATGCTTAAGTTACAAGAAACCTTCAGGATTCAAATTCAGATTTTGTTCAAATTGTATTGGTATAGTTGATATATAAATAATTAATTCTATTACTTTGGCCATGTAACTCTTACATTAAGTTGTTTACCAAATGACTACAGACTTCCTCATTTTTGCATTCTAAATTTTTTCATTTGCATATTTTTAAAAATATCTTTGAGTATAATTGCTTTATAATGCTGTGTTAGTTTCTGCTTTATAACAAAATGAATCAGTTATACATATACATATGTCCCCATATCTCTTCCCTCTTGCATCTCCCTCCCTCGCACTCTCCCTATCCCATCCCTCTAGGTGGTCACAAAGCACCGAGCTGATCTCCCTGTGTTATGCGGCTGCTTCCTACTAGCTATCTATTTTATGTTTGGTAGTATATATATGTCCATGCCAGTCTCTCACTTTGTCCCAGCTTACCCTTCCCCCTCCCCCCACCATCCTCAAGTCCATTCTCTAGGTCCATCCACCTCACTACAAATAACTCAGTTTCATTCCTTTTTATGGCTGAGTAATATTCCATTGTATATATGTGCCACATCTTCTTTATTCATTCATCTGTTGATGGACACTTAGGTTGCTTCCATGTCCTGGCTATTGTAAATAGAGCTGCAATGAACATTGTGGTACATGACTCTTTTTGAATTACGGTTTTCTCAGGGTATATGCCCAGTAGTGGGATTGCTGGGTCATATGGTAGTTCTATTTTTAGTTTTTTAAGGAACCTCCATACTGTTCTCCATAGTGGTTGTATCAATTTACATTCCCACCAACAGTGCAAGAGGGTTCCCTTTTCTCCACACCCTCTCCATCATTTGCATATTATTCTGATTTTGAAAATACAAAGTTATTGGGATAATTTTGGGAAAAATTATTATTATTATTTTGGATAAAATTGGGAATTTCAAGTTGTTTCCACACTCTGGTAAAAGTAAAAGCAGAAACAGAGAAATCTTTTCAAGTGCCTTTGTACAGTTTAACAAAATTCATAGTTAGTTTGGTCAAATTACTGGTTAATTAAAGCAAAATTTGGTTGATTGGTTTTGAAGCCCCTTTTAATAAATATAACTGACTAGTTTGTCCAAGATGAAAAATCAATTTAAATTATACAGTTCTACAGGCTCCTTCCTATGACTTCCTATGACTCCTAACCAAGTCTTAAAGTTAGTTGGTTCTTCATTTTATAATGCAATTTTAACCTTTGTTCCATATCATCTCTTCTTCCTGAGGGTGATCCCATTATCTCATGTTTAGACCCCCACAACTTTCTGAAATTTTCTCCCTGATTATCTTAGTCTTTTCTTACAAACTGTATACTGCATGCCAATGTAAGATTAATATGTTTTTTTTTAAAGACTAATTTTTTAGAGCAGTTTTAGGTTTACAACAAAACTGAGAAGGTGTATAGAGATTTCCTGTATACTCCCTGCCCGACACATGCATAACCTCCTCCGTTATCAACATCACTCACAAAAATGGTACGTTTGTTAGCAAGGCTGAACCTGCATTGACACATCATTATCACCCAAAGTCCATTAGGGCTCATTCTTTTTGCTGTACATTCTATGAGTTTGAGCAAATGTCTAATGACATACATCCATCATTATGGATATTATACAGAGTATTTTCATTGCCCTAAAATGCTCTTTGTTTTGCCTAGTCATCCTTCCCCTCCTTTTCCATTCCTGTCAACCACTAATGTTTTTATTGTCTCCACCGTTTTGCCTCTTACAGAATGTCATATAGTTGGAATCATACAGTATGTAGCCTTTTCAGATGGGCTTCCTTCACTTTTCATACTTAAATGTCTTTTCATGGCTTAATAGTTCATTTCTTTAGCACTGAATAATATTCCATTATCTGGATATAACACAGCTTATTTATCCATTCACCTACTTAAAGATACTTTGGTTCCTTCCAGGTTTTGGCAATTATGAATAAAACTGCTCTGAACATCTGTGTTTAGGTTTTTGTGTGGATGTAAGTATTCAACTCTTTTGAGTAAATACCAAGGAGCATGACTGCTGGATCTTGTGCTGAGTAAGTTTAGTTTTGTAAAAAACTGCCAAAATGTCTTCCAAAGTGGCTGAACCATTTTGTATTCCCACCAGCAATGTATGAGAGTTCCTGTTGTTCCACATCCTTGCTAGCATTTGGTATTGTCAGTATCCTAGATTTTGGCCATTCTAATAGGTACATAGAAGCATCTCATTGTTTTAACTTGTATTTTCCTGATGACATAAGATGTGGAGCATCTTTTCATGTGCTTATTTGCTATCTGGTGAGGTGTTTGTTAAGGTCTTTGGCCCATTTTTTAAATTGGGTTGTTCATTTTCTTTTTGTTGACTTTTAAAAGTTCTCTATATATTAGGGATAACAGTCCTTTATCAGATATGTCTTTTGCAATTTTTTTCTCCTAGTCTGTGGCTTGTCTTCTAATTCTCTTGATATTGTGTTTCATAGAGCAGTTTTTAATTTTAATGAAGTCCAGTTCATTAATTATTTCTTTCATGGATTATGCCTTTGGTGTTTTATCTAAAAAGTCATTTCCATACCCAAGGTCATCTAGGTTTTCTCCTACGTTATGCTGTAGAAGTTGTATAGTTTTCCGTTTTCTTTTTAGATATATGGCCCATTTTGAGTTAATTTTTGTGAAGGGAGTAAGGTCTTTGGCTAGACTTTTTTTTTTTTTTGCATGTGAATGTCTAGTTATTCTAGCACCATTTGTTCAAGAGACTGTCTTTGCTCCATTTTATTGCCTTTGCTTCTTTGTCAAGATTAGTTGACTATATTTATGAGGGTCTATTTCTGAGCTCTCTATTCTGTGCTATTAATCTATTAATCTATTGTTTTGTCACTACCACACTGTCTTGAATACTGTAGCTTTATAATAAGTCTTAAAGTTGGGTGTCATCAGTCATCCAACTTGGTTTTTCTCCTTTAATATTGTGTTGGCTATTCTGGGTCTTTTGCCTCTCTATATAAACCCTAGAATCAGTTTTTCAATATCCATAAAATAAATTGCTGGAATGTTTATTGGAATTACAACTTAATCTGTAGATCAATTTGGGAAAAACTGACATCTTGACAATATTGGGTCTTCATATCCATCAACATGGAATATCTCTCCAATTATTTAGTTCTTTCCTGATTTCCTTCTCAAAATTTTGCAGTTTTTCTTATATAGATCTTATACATATTTTGTTACATGTATACCTAAGTATTTCGATTTTGGGGTGCTAATGTAAATGACATTGTAGTTTTAATTTAAAATTCTATTTGTTCATTATTGGTATATAGGAAAGCAATTGACATTTGTATATTAACCTTGTGTCCTACAACCTTGCTATAATTGCTCATTAATTTCAGGAGTATTTTTGTAGATTCTTTCAGATTTTTTGAATCAGATGATCATGTAAACAGGGACAGTTTTATGTTTTTCCTCCCACTCTGTATATGTTTTGTCTCCTTTTTTGCCCAACTTAATTAGCAAGGACTTTTAGTACAATGTTGAAAAGTTGAGGTGAGAGGAGACATCCTTGTTTTGTACCTGATCTTAGTGGGAAAGCTTCAAGTGTCTCACCATTAAGTATGATGTTCACTGTAAGATTTTTGTAGATAGTCTTTATCAAGTTGAGAAAGTTCCCCTCTGTCCCTAGTTTGCTGAGGATTTACCATGAATGGGTGTTGAACTTTGTTAAATATTTTTTCTGCATCTATTTAGCATGATCATGTGATTTTTCTTTTTCTATCTGTTGATGTAATGGATTACATTAAATGATTTTAGAATGATGAATCAACCTTGCATACCTGGGATAAATCCTACTTGGTTATGGTATATAATTATTTTTTAGTTTTTTGGATTGATTTGCTAATATTTTCTTGAGCGTTTTTGCACATATGTTCATGAGAAATATTGGTTTATAATTCCCTTGTACTGTCTTTGTTTGGCTTTTCTATCAGAGGGATGCTTGCCTCATAAAATGAGTTAGGAAGTATTCCCTCTGCTTCTATCCTCTGAAAGAGATTATAGAGAACTGGTATAATTTCTTCCTTAGATGTTCGGTAGAATTCACCAATGATCTCATGGGGCCTGGTGATTTCTGTTTTGGAAGGTAATTAATTATTGATTCAATTTCTTTAATAGATATAGACCTATTGAGATCGTTTATTTCTTCTTGCCTGAGTTTGAGCAGATTCTGCCCATCAAGAAATTGGTCCATTTTATCTAAGTTATTAAATTTGTGGGCATAGAGTTGTTCACAGTATGCCCTTATTATCCTTTTAATTTCTATGGGAACTGTAATGATGTCTTCTCTTTCATTTCTGATATTAGTAATGTGTGTCCGCTTTCTTTTTTTCTTAGGTACCCTGTCTAAAGTCTTATCAATTATATTGATTTTATCACAGAGTAGATTTTGGTTTTGTTGATTTCTCTATTGATTTTATGTTTTCACTTTCATAAATTTCTGCTCTAATGATTTCTTTTCTTCTGCTTTAGATTTAATTTCCTCTTTTTCTCTAGTTCCATAAAATGGAAACAGATTATTGATTTAAAAAATTTTTTCTAATATATGCATTCAATGCTATAAATTTCCATCCAAGAACTGCTTTTGCTGAATTCCACAAATTTTCATAAGTTGTATTTTCATTTAGTTCAAAATAGTTTTAAATTTCTCCCAAGGTATGTTCTTTCACCCATATGTTATTTAAAACTGTGTTGTTAACCTTTTGTATTTAGGGATTTTCTATTTATCTTTCTGTTATTTTTTTGAACATCTTAATTGGACTATAATTGCTTCACAATGGTGTGTTAGTTTTTGCTTCATAACAAGGTGAATCAGCTAAACATACACATATATCACCATATCCCCTCCCTCTTGCATCTCCCTCACACCCTCCCTATCCCACCACTCTAGGTGATCACAAACCACCGAGCTGATCTCCCTGTGCTATGTGGCTGCTTCCCTCTAGCTATTTACTTTACACTGGGTAGTGTATATAAGTACATGCCACTCTCTCACTTTGTCCCAGCTTACACTCCCCACCCCGCCGTGTCCTCAAGTCCATTCTCTACATCTGCGTCTTTATTCCTATCCTGCCCCTAGGGTCGTCAGAACATCTCTTTTTATTTTAGAATCCATATATATGTGTTAGCATATGGTATTTGTTTTTCTCTTTCTGACTTACTTCACTCTGTATGACAGAGTTTATGTCCATCCACCTCACTACAAATAACTCAATTTCCTTTCTTTTTATGGCTAGGTTATATGCCACTGTATATATGTGCCACATCTTCTTTATCCATTCACCTGTCAATGCACACTTACGTGGCTTCCATGTCCTGGCTATTGTAAATAGAGCTGCAATGAACATTGTGGTATGTGACTCTTTTTGAATTACGGTTTTCTCAGGGTATATGCCCAGTAGTGGGATTGCTGGGTCGTATCGTAGTTCTACTTTTAGTTTTTTAAGGAACCTCCATACTATTCTCCATACTGGCTTATCAATTTACATTCCCACAAACAGTGAAAGAGGGTTCCCTTTTCTCCACACCCTCTCCAGAATTTATTGTTTGTAGATTTTTTAATGATGGCCATTGTGACTGGTGTGAGGTGATACCTCATTGTAGTTTTGATTTGAATTTCCCTAATGATTAGTGATGTTGAGCATCCTTTCATGTGCTTGTTGGCAATCTGTATATCTTCTTTGGAGAAATCTCTATTTAGGTCCTCTGCCCATTTTTGGATGGGGTTGTTTGTTTTTTGGATATTGAGCTGCATGAGCTGCTTGTATATTTTGGAGATTAATCCTTTGTCAGTTGCTTCACTTGCAACTATTTTCTCCCATTCTGAGAGTTGTCTTTTCATCTTGTTTATAGTTTCCTTTGTTGTGCAAAAGCTATTAAGTTTCATTCGGTCCCATTTGTTTATTTTTGTTTTTATTTCCATCTCTCTAGGAGATGGGTCAAAAAGGATCTTACTGTGATTTATGTCACAGTGTGTTCTGCCTATGTTTTCCTCTAAGAGTTTTACAGTGTCTGGCCTTACATTTAGGTTTTCAATCCATTTTGAGTTTATTTTTGTGTATGGTGTTAGAGAGTGTTCTAATTTCATTCCTTTCCATATAGCTGTCCAGTTCTCCCAGCTCCACTTATTGAAGAGGCTGTCTTTTCTCCATTGTATATTGTTGCCTCCTTTATCAAAGATAAGGTGACCATATGTGTGTGGGTTTATCTCTGGGCTTTCTATCCTGTTCCATTGGTCTACATTTCTGTTTTTGTGCCAGTACCATACTGTCTTGATTACTGCAGCTTTGTGGTATAGTCTGAAGTCCAGGAGCCTGATTCCTCCAGCTCCACGTTTCTTTCTCAAGATTGCTTTGGGTCTTCAGGGTCTTTTGTGTTTCCATACAGACTGTGAAATTTTTTGTTCTAGTTCTGTGAAAAACGCTATTGGTATTTTGATAGGGATTGCATTGAATCTGTACATTGCTTTGGGTAGTATAGTCATTTTCACAGTGTTGATTCTTCCAATCCAAGAACATGGTATATCTCTCCATCTATTTGTATCATCTTTAATTTCTTTCATCAGTGTCTTATAATTTTCTGCATACAGGTCTTTTGTCTCCTGAGGTAGGTTTATTCCTAAGTATTTTATTCTTTTGTTGCAATGGTAAATGGGAGTGTTTCCTTAATTTCTCTTTCAGATTTTCATCATTAGTGTATAGGAATGCAAGAGATTTCTATGCATTAATTTTGTATCCTGCTACTTTACCAAATTCATTAATTAGCTCTAGTAGTTTTCTGGTAGCATCTTTATGGTTCTCTATGTATAGTACCATGTCATCTGCAAACAGTGAGAGCTTTACTTCTTTTCAGATTTGGATTCCTTTTATTTCTTTTTCTTCTCTGATTGCTGTGGCTTAAACTTCCAAAACTAGGTTGAATAATAGTGGTGAGAGTGGGCAACCTTGTCTTGTTCCTGATCTTAGAAGAAGTGCTTTCAGGTTTTCTTCATTGAGAATGATGTTGGCTGTTGGTTTGTCATATGTGGCCTTTATTATGCTGAGGTAAGTTCCCTCTATCCCTATTTTCTGGAGGGTTTTACCATAAATGGGTGTTGAATGTTGTCAAGAGCTTTTTTGGCATTTATTGAGAGGATCATATGGTTTTTATCCTTCAATTTTTTAATATGGTGTATCACATTGATTGATTTGCATATATTGAGGAATCCTTGCATTCCTAGGATAAACCCCACTTGATCATGGTGTATGATCCTTTTAATGTGCTGTTGGATTCTGTTTGCTAGTATTTTGTTGAGGATTTTTGCATCTATGTTCATCAGTGATAGTGGCCTGTAGTTTTCTTTCTTTGTGGCCTCTATGTCTGGTTTTGGTATCAGGGTGATGGTGGCCTGGTAGAATGAGTTTGGGAGTGTTCCTCCCTCTGCTATGTTTTGGAATACTTTCAGAAGAATAGGTGTTAGCTCTTCTCTAAATGTTTGATAGAATTCGCCTGTGAAGCCATCTGGTCCTGGGCTTTTGTTTGTTGGAAGATTTTTCATCACAGTCTCAATTTCAGTGCTTGTGATTTGCCTGTTTATGTTTTCTATTTCTTCCTGGTTCAGTCTCGGAGGGTTGTGCTTTTGTAAGAATGTGTCCATTTCTACCAGGTTGTCCATTTTATTGGCATATAGCTGCTTGTAGTAATCTCTCATGATCCTTTGTATTCCTGCAGTGTCAGTTGTTACTTCTCCTTTTTCATTTCTAATTCTATTGATTTGAGTCTTCTCCCATTTTTTCTTGATGAGTCCAGCTAATGCTTTATCAATTTTGTTTATCTTCTCAAAATACCAGCTTTTAGTTTTATTGAATTTTGCTATTGTTTCCTTCATTTCTTTTTCATTTATTTCTGATCTGATCTTTATGATTTCCTTCCCTCTGCTAACTTCAGGGTTTTTTTATTCTTCTTTCTCTAATTGCTTTAGGTGGAAGGTTAGGTTGTTTATTTGAGATGTTTCTAGTTTCCTGAGGTAGTATTGTATTGCTATAAACTTCCCTCTTAGAACTGCTTTTGCTGAATCCCATAGGTTTTGGGTCGTCGTGTTTTCACTGTCATTTGCTTCTAGGTATATTTTGATTTCCTTTTTGATTTTTTCAGTGATCTCTTGGTTATTTAGTGTGTGGAAACTTTTCCTCCTTCACAGCTCCCTCCCAGAGGTGCAGGTCCCATCCCTATTCTTTTGTCTCTGTTTTTTCTTTTTTCTTTTGCCTTACCCAGGTACGTGGGGGAGTTTCTTGCCTCTTGGGAGGTCTGAGGTCTTCTGCCAGCATTCAGTAGGTGTTCTGTAGGAGTTGTTCCACGTGTAGATGTATTTCTGATGTATCTGTGGGGAGGAAGGTGATCTCCACATCTTACTCCTCTGCCATCTTGAAGGTCTCTCCTCTTTCTGTTATTGATTTCTAGTTTAATTCTGTTGTGGTCTGAGAACAGACATTGTATGATTTCTATTCTTTTAAATTTGTTAAGGTGTGTTTTATGGCCCAGAATGTGGTCTATCTTGGCAAACATTCCATGTCAGTTTGAGAAAAGTGTGTATTCTTGTTTTAGAATGTAGTAGTCTATAGATATCCATTATATCCAGTTGATTGATGGTGTTAAGTTCACTATGTCCTTACTAATTTTTTGCTCACTAGATCTGTCCACTTCTGATAGAGGGTATTGACGTCTCCGACCATAATAGTAGATTAAACTCTTTCTCCTTGCAGTTCTATCAGTTTTTGCCTCACAAAGTATGATTCTCTATTGTTAGGTGATACACATTAAGAATTGTTACATCTTCTTGGAGAATTGAGCCCTTTGTCCTTATGCAATGCACTTCTTTATCCCTGATAACTTGTCTTAGTTTGAAGGCTGTTCTGCCTGAAATTAATAAACCTTATGATACTTTATTTTCATCATTGATAGTGTGATATATTTTTCTCTATCTCTTTACCTTTAATCTATATGTGTCTTTATATATATATATTTTTTTAACATCTTTATTGGAGTATAATTGCTTTACAATGGTATGTCAGCTTCAGCTTCACAACAAAATGAATCAGTTATATATATACATATGTTCCCATATCTCTTCCCGCTTGCGTCTCCCTCCCTCCCACCCTCCCCATCCCACCCCTCCAGGCGGTCACAAAGCACCGAGCTGATCTCCCTGCGCTATGCGGCCGCCCCCCCACCAGCTATCTACCCTACGTTTGGTAGTGTATATATGTCCATGCCTCTTTATCGCTTTGTCTATGTGTCTTTATATTTAACGTGAGTTTCTTGTAGACAGCATATGTTAGGGTCTTTTCTTTTTTTTTTATCCACTCTGATAATCTGTCTTTTCATTGGTGCATTTAGACCACTGACATTCGAAGTGATTATTGATATAGTTGGATTAATATCTACCATATTTGTTACTGTTTTCTGTTTGATGCCTTGTTTTTTCATCCTATTTGTCTTCCACTCTTTTTCTGCCCTCTGTCCTTACATACTATCTATGTTATTCATTAGAGCCTTTAGCATATTAATCATAGTTGTTTTAAATTCCCAATCTGATAATTCCAGCGTCCTTACTATGTCTGGATTTATGCTTGCTTTGTCTCTTCCAACTGTGTTTTTGTCTTTTGGTATGCCTTGTAATTTTGTTGTTGTTGTTGTTAGCCAGGCATGGTGTTCTGGTTAAAAGACCTTTAGTAGGTAAACAGGCCTTTAGTAATGTGATGGTCGGGTGTAAGGAAAGGGGAAGCATTTCGTGACCTTATGATTAGGCTTCAGCCTTTTAGTGAAACCATGCCTCATCGCATTTAGTGAATGTGAACTTAACAAGTGTTTTTCAGTTTTTTCCCCTCCTACCTGTCCTTCAGGTGTGGGACAAGAAGGCTAGAGTGAGTTAGAGTTGGGTAATTTCCTTCTCTAGGTCAGTCAGACTCTGATAATATGCCAGCAGGTTAAGCTCTGGTTATCTGGTTTCTCCTGAGGGCAGGCTTTGTTTAGAAGAATAGAGTGCTTTGGTGTATTTCAAATGGTTATTTTTCCCTCCCCCACTGCAGGAAGCAGGAGGGGATTTTTTCTCAGATATTTACTGTGGGAATCTGGTTGAGCTCCTGGAGACAAATCTCACAATACTGTGGCAGCCTCCTGTCTGGATCCCCCTGGAGTTATTAGCTCTCAGATTTGTCCATACTGAGCCACCAGCAATTTATCAATCACAGTCCAGGTTTTCCTACTCTGACACTGGTTTATATAGCATTTTCTGCTCTTGAGTCTCTGGTCTGGTAAGCTGTGACTCCCTGTACTCACCTGTCTGCCTCTCTAATCTTGGGGGCAGCAGTTTTCCACGTGTTCTCCCCTCTCTTATGGTTCCTAGGAAAACTGATTTTTCACTCTCTTCAGCTTTTTACTTGTTAGGTTGGAGTGGTGACTGCCAAACTCCTTATATGCAGAACAAGATAAAATTAATATTCTTAAAACATTATTTTCTTCAGTTCACTACCCCCCCAAAAAAATATTACACTGGATTTGTAGTAGCTCATAATTCCTTAGATTGGCATTCAAGTTCCTTCAAAATCTGAAATCAACCTGTCTTTCAAGTGTTATTTCTCATTTCTTCCTACATATGGCAGAGACTTTGGATGGCTTCCTAATATTTTGTCTAAGCACTTTGTCACCTAGTATAATTACTACATCTCCCAGTCACTTCTGTAACTAGATGTGGCCATAAGACTAAATTCTGTCCAGTGAGTTGTTAGCAGGAGAGTGGCGTGGGATGTCTATGACAGGTCTTTAAGGAACAGTTATATAAAGAAATTAGATTCCATTGATAAATGTATCCCTTTTGCACTCTTGCATTTTCTCTTTCTATCCTTCCTTCCTTCATTCTGTTCTAGGCATTGTCCTATATGCTAGAGATAGAAGACAGAGCACAATAGTAAAAACATAGTACTCCCATTCAGCTTATATCCTAGTGCATTTTAGAATTTAATGCAATGACTGGAGCTCCAGCAGTCATATCACATCAGAAAGTAAATTTTAGGATAGAAATCATGTGTGCAGAGGAGAAAAAAAGAACAGAAATCATGGTCTTTAATGACTTCATGAAACATTAACTTGATCCATAATCCCATGTGTCACAACTTCTAAACTTCTTTCACCTTAGGCCATAAACTCTTCTGTGTTTAAACCTCTTTGAGTCTCTGAAACTAGTAACCAAAACTCATCCTTCTTGATACTCATTTTTCAAAGAGTATCTCACATACCCTTCTGTAGTCTTTGCATTATTAGTTACCTTTTCATGTGTAAATTTTAGTCCTTCAACTATACTATAAATAACCTAAGAAAAGGTAAAATGTTTATTCATTCTCGTGATTCCTCAGGGCAAAATGTAGTACCTTGTAATAAATATTTAATAAATGAATGAAAGAAGATATATTTTTATTACCTGTTTACAATTATAATAGGTGAATACTGAAGTAGGAAGATTTTCCCTGGGTTTCTGCTCATAATCTACATTAGATGATGTCTAGGTAAGACTGTTCTAAGCTAATAGATGTTCTTTCAGTTCATTCAAATAAGACACTAGTGTCTATTTTACAGCAGGAGGAAATAAAGTAAAATAGTTTCTGCCCTCAACGATCTTACAAATCAAAAGAGGAGACTGATATTTAACAAGGAATTACAATAAAGAATTAAAAGTATTATATTAGATGGAGTAGACGGTTTAGTGGAACAGAGAACTGGGAAACCATATTGTGTCAGGTGAGAAAAGAGCTCCTTGAAGATGTGATGTTTAACTTGAAATCCAATAGAGAGTATTCTTAGTATTTTGATTCAAATCTGATGTGCAGTAATACCAGATGCAACACAGTTCATATGGCTACAGAAATCCAAGAAATACAAGAATGTCTTTGGGCAAAGTTTATGCTGAGAAAAAGAGAAAGAAAGAAGGAAGGAAGGAAAGAGAGAGAGAGACGAAGGGAGGTAGGAAGGAAGGGAGGAAGGAAGGAAGGAAGGAAATATCACTAAGGGATATATGAGAGATTCAATTGGAAGTATTTTAGATGAAGAAGGAGGAGAAAGAGGAGGTGGGAGAGGAGAAAAGAAGAGGAGGAAGAGAAAGATAGGAGAAACAGGAGGAGGAGATGGGCAGAAGGAGGAGGAAGAAAAGGAGAAGAAAGGAGAAAGGGTAGAAGGAGGAGACATCTCAAAGATAGCCTTGATACAAATCAATCTGAGAACAAAGTCCTAACATGACAGCCTTTAATCTCTTTCAGATCTTTGACCGTCTAGATGTGTTTATTCACAAAAATATGTTTTTTGTAGGATTAAGAAGCCTATATTTTTAAAAAGCTTTATAAGGGATAGTTGATATAGTTGACATAAATACAATAACTTAGACACTTGTAGGTATACAATTTGACGAGTTTTAACGTGTATAATCATCCATGAAGCCATCAACACAACTAAGTTAATGACCATATAAACCCCCCAAAAGTCTTAGTGTCCCACTGTAATACTTTACCCCTGCCTTTCCCTACATCCCTCACCCTTGTCGCCAGGCAACAAACAATCTGCTTTCTATAGATTAATTTGCATTTTCCAGAATTTTATATAAACAGAATCATACAGTACATACTACTATATGTTTTTCACTTGAAAAAATTATTCTGAATTGCTATTCAAGTTGTTGCAGGTATCAGTAGTTCATTCCTTTTTATTGCTGAGCAGTAGTCAATTGCATGGATATACTCTGATGTGTTTATGCATTCACCTTTGAAGGGTTCTTCAGTTGTTTCCAGTTTAAGACTATTAAACATAAAGCTGCTATGACCATTCTTGTACAAGTATTTGTATAGATATAAGCTTTCATTTCTCTTGGGTTAAATACCTAGGAATGGAATGACTAGATGATATAATAGGTATTTGTTTAATATTTTTAAGAAACTAACAAACTCTTTTGCAAAGTGGTTGTACTGTTTCACATTCCCACCAGCAGTATACGTGAGTTCCACTTCTTCCACACTCTCCCTAACATCTGATCAATCTTTTAAATTTTAAACATGCTAATAGATGTCTACTGATATCTCTTTGTGGTTTTAGTCTCCATTTTCCCAATGGCTAATGATATTGAGCATATTTTCATGTGTTTCTTTGGTGACGTGTCTTTTCAAATCTTTTGACTGTTTCTATTGAGTTTTTTGTTTTCTGATGACTGAGTTTTGAGAGTTCTTTATATATTCCAGATAAAAGTTGTTTATCAGATATGTGATTCTTGGTAGGGTATATGTAAACAAATATTTGCCTGCCTCAAGTGGAAAGAGAAATATTTAGAATATTTTATATTTATTTAAAATAATACAGAATAGAGGAAAAAACAATAAATTCAGAAGTGTTTATTAGAAATAATATATAAATATAAATTTATATATACATACATATATGTATTTGTGTATATGTGTATACAAAGAAACCAAAAGAAAAGTCATTGAGCCAGTAAATTATGTCTACCATTGGAATAAAAAACACATGAAGAAAGAAGTGAGAAGTTGCTGCAGTAAAAGCTGTCTCATCCCCTTGCTTGATCCGGCCTTTCGCTCCTCTTATTCCTATGACTGATCATGGGTAGTGGCCTACAGTTTACATCATTAGTTATTAATGACTTGGTTAAAATTTCCTGTTGTTCAATCCACACAGCCTTCTAAAGATCCATTTTAAGCTCCTATTAAAGACGACGCAGGAAAAAGGTTTACTATTTATGGAACAACCTTGAGCATATTTTCCAGCCGGCATCTTCAGAGGCAAGAGTTGCATCAGCTGCAGTTCTAAGTTTCAGTGCTTAATCTTACTTACTAGTCTAGACGATAACTCTTCAACAAGCAATTGATAAGCATGATTTGGTGATGGCTAATCTAATCATTTAATGGGAAAACAGGAAAAATGACTGAGATAGTAGTTTGTTCCCTCCCTAGGGGACAAAACAATATCAATAACATAGTTACCAAAGGGCAATATATTAATTCAGATAGTTTTATAAATCATTTCCTTCCTAAGATAAAAATTAAAGGGTCAATAAACATTTTTATTAGAAAAGAAATTCAATTTGGTACCATACTGTACAGCACACTAAGAAGATCAGTAAAATTACATGTCTGTATAATGGGGTTTAAAATTTCATAAATTGAGGAAAATGTGGGCATTGACTAATTAGTCTAGGGTTCCCATTATTAAAATTAAAATGTTCCAGATCTGAAGTTCATGATATTCTGATTCTAGTTTACATTCCACTTTGCATATTTATGCAAAATAATGGGCATATATCAAAAAACAAATGAAAGAGACATAGACCATTTTACAGTGCTGTTTACTCCTTCCACATAAGTTACTGCTGGTGTTTGGAGTGTATATTTCTATCTGGCATTTCACTAGCCTAGGTTCTGTTTTGTAGTCCTCTTTTTAGTTTTGACTATGTAAACGAAAGAAAAATTGATCTACCTCCTGAAGTATCTCTATTTTCTTTTCATTAAAATCTTGTTATCAAAACCTTTTACAATGTCTCTCTAATATTATCATCAGACCAAGTAGATAAGTAGACAAACCAGATGCACACTTCCAGAAAATATACCAAATGCAGGCTTCTGAAGAATAATATCCATAAAAAACCTGAAATTGCATTCTTAGAGAAAACTCAACAATAGTAATAAATCATAACTACAATAGCACATTCAGTCACTTCCCAATAAGTTTACTTTTCAGAAAAGAGTAATATTTAATTTCACAAAAACACATTTAACATGTTTTTTGTTTTGTTTTGTTGTTTGAATTAAATAATTTTGTCTCCACTTTGACATCAGAAGTACCATATGTAAAAGCTGGAAGCAAACTTAGAAATAGTTAATCTAGCTATTGAATCCAGAAAGCCAGCATATGGAGTTCAAACAAGAAATTAAAACCTACAGAAGGTGAAGAATATTGTTCAATATTGCAAAATCTTATTTCATACCTTGGAAAAACTAAAGTGAATATGAATCAGTTTTGAAAGGTAGTACATTAGACTTTAGGCCCAAGCTCTGGTCCTCACCTTTATAAATGAGAGTTCTATGCAAAAAATATCTTTGATTACTTTAATAATTAAGCCTTTCTGTATTGTGGCCCAAGAATAACTGATCTCATACTGAAAGTTATTTTATAGGAATCAGTGTGCTCTAGAAAGAGGTCAGTGTGCTGCCCTTCTTCAACAAAACTATCCTTTTATCTAGCAATTATCTTTGAAGTTAAAAATTGTTACGCATACCTATTTGTGGTATGTATATCCACACATCATAGTCTTACCCTAATACAAAAGTTTTACAAGCGTGTTTTATTAAGGTAAGAAGACCAAGTTTGCTGTTTATGGTAACACTCTGTAAATAGGCCATAAATATTTGCTGAAAGAATGACTCATTAAGAAAAAAAATTCAAGGAACAAGATGAAAATCTAAATTAACCTTTAAGTTATTTGTGCCAGCAACAATAAGCACATACTAGAAATAAGTTTGAATGTACTTTGAAGGCCTAGTCATTGGGTAATACAGAGTGAATTGAAAGAGTGAATATCATCAAACTAAGGTCAGCTTTGAAATAGGAGAGTGTGGGAACAGTGACATGGCACCTGGGACACAGGGTTTCTGGCAAAGGTGTTGGGGGAGTTTGCCCTTGAGTGATCAACTCTTGGCCTACAATGGCTACTCCAAACATCTATAGCTTCCTTATACCACACATCCCTTGCCCTGTCTGCCCAAGAAAATGTATTCATAAACCAATTTTGTTATGCCGATTTCATCATATACATACATAAAAATAGATAACTTACTATATTAAAAGTTGTCCAAATTCATTTAGGCTTTGGCTATAAGTAAGAACTATTTATCTCTATGTTTTGGGTAAGAAAGAGCATTCATTTATGGCAAGCCTACTCACTTGGGCCCCAAACCTCTTCCTTCATTTCTGGAAAAAACTGTATTCCTTGTGCTTACTGAACATGAACCTGGAGCTCCCTGGGTTCTGCTTGCAGAATTGCACTGTACTCTCTTTTCCTTTCTCTGACACTATTCTTCAGATTTCCAAAGGTACCTATACTCAGACAGCTTCTTCATGTTATTAACTGCTTTATCTCATGGGTATCCTCATAATTTCTATAAAAGCAGCCAATTACTTTTCCCCAAAATCTTCCTTTCCAGCCTCACTAGTCTTCTTAATTGACCTGAGTCTCACATGGCATTTGTCATTGTTATTACTAGGCAAACCGAATTGTAAATGTTTATGTACTCTGTCTATAAAATGTTTGTACATTGGTTTGAACCTAGCCAAATGTGGTTTACTCCCAAAGCTCACAAAATTCAAGGGGTGGCTTTTTTTAAAACTAAATTGCACCTCTCTGAAGTTCAGACTCTAACCTAACACAGCAGTTCTCCAACTGTAGTCTAGGGACACTTGGCTATCTCTGAGAATTTTAGGGTATCTGCAAGATCAAAATCATGCATAGGTAAAAGATCTATTCAGAGTTCTAGATAGACCAATGGATTTTATGTTGCAAAGTAAGAAATGTTTATTCAAATGGTTTCAAATTCCACATTACAACTAACCTTTAAGGCACTACTGCTTGTTGAGTTTTTTAAACAGATTTATTCACAGATATACTTCACATACTATATATATAATTCAAATATTTAATGGGTATAATTCAATGGCTTTTAGTATATTAACAAATATGGGAAACCATCTCTTTAGTAAATTTTAGAATGCTTTCAGTCACCACAAGAAGAAATCTCA
Organism: Orcinus orca; assembly: GCF_937001465.1. NCBI lineage: Eukaryota > Metazoa > Chordata > Mammalia > Artiodactyla > Delphinidae > Orcinus > Orcinus orca. The sequence goes on from NC_064567.1 coordinate 82,773,832, forward strand.
CATCTTTCAGCTATTATCCCCCTATTGTTCCGTTCACCCCAGCCCTAAACAACCACTAATGTGATTTCTGTCTCAATAGATTTACCTATTGTGGACATTTCATATAAATGGAACCATACAAAATGTGACCTTTTGTATATGGCTTTTTGTTCACTTAGAACAATGTTTTCAAGGTTAATCCACGTTGTAGCATGTATTAGTACCTCATTCCCTTTTATGGTCAAATAATATTGCATTGTATGGATATGCCACATTTTGCTTATACATTCATACATTGATGGACGTTTGGGTTGTTTCTACCTTATAGCTATTATGAATAATGCTGCTATAAACGTTCATATACAAGTTTTTGTGCAGACATGTTTTCTTTTCTCTTGATTATATCACTAGGAGTGGAACTGCTGGATCATGTGGTAACTCTATGCTTAATTATTTGAGGAATTGCCAGACTGTTTTTCAAAGTGGCTGTATCATTTTAGATTTCCACAAGCAAGATATGAGGGTTCCAATTTCTCTACATTTTGTCAACACTTGTCATTATGTGTCGTTTTGATTACAGCTAGTGGATGGGAAGTAGTATCTCATTGTGATTTTGATTTGCATTTCCCTGATGACTAATAATGTCAAGAATCTCTTCATGTGTTTATAGGCTATTTCTGTTTCTTATTTGGAGACATGTCTGCTCAAATCTTTTGCCCATTTTTTAACTTGAGTCAGTTTTCCTTTTATTATTTAGTTGTAAGAGTTCTTTATATATTCTGAATACAAGGCCTTATCAGATATATGATTTGCAAAAATTTCTTCCATTCTGTGGGTTGCCTTTTCACTTTTTTGATAGTGTCCTTTGAAGCACAAATTTTTTAAAATTTTGATGAAATCCTATTTTTTGCAGTTTTTCTTGTGTTACTCGTATTTTGATGTCATATATTCATGGCAAACCCAAAGCCATGAAGATTTACCCCTATTTTTTTCCTAAGAGAGTTTTATAGTTTAGTGCTTCCATTTAGATCTTTGATACATTTTGAGTTAATTTTCTGTATATGGTATGACAAGTCTAATATTTTTTTTTTTTTTTTGCATGTGGCTATCCACTTGTCTCAGCACCATTTGTTGAAAAGTTTCTTTCTCTCACTGAATGATCTTGGCCCTCTTGTTAAATGTCAGTTGACCATAGACACATGGGTTTATTTCTGGATTGTTCATTCTGATCCATTGATTTCTATGTCTATCGCATGCCAGTATCACTCTTTCTTCATTACTGGTGCTTTGTAGTTAAGTATTGAACTCAGGAAGTGTCAGTCTTCCAACTTTGTTTTCAAGATTGTTTTGGCTAGTTTGGGTCCCTTGCAAATCCAAGTGAATTTTAGAATCAGGTTGTCAATTTTAACAAAGAAACTAGCTGTGATTCCTATAGGAATTGAGTGGAATCTGTAGATCAATTTGGGAAGCATTGCCATCTTAAAAATGTTAAATCCTCCAATTCACTTCTTATTTTTTGGGTGTGTGTGTGTGTGTGTGTAGTTGCTTTACAATGTTGTGTTAGTTTCTGCTATACAGCTAAGTGAATCAGCTATATGTATACATACATCCCCCTTTTTTGGATATCCTTCCTATTTAGGTCACCATAGAGCATTGAGTAGAGTTCCCTGTGCTATACAATAGGTTCTCATTAGTTATCTATTTTATACATAGTAGTGTATATATGTCAATCCCAATCTCCCAGTTCATCCCACCTCCCCTTCCCCCCTTGTTGTCCATACATTTGTTCTCTACATCTTTGTCTCTATTTCTGCTTTGCAAATAGATATATCTGTACCATTTTTCTAGATTCCACATATATGCGTTAACATACAATAATTTTTTTCTCTTTCTGACTTCACTCTGTATGACAGTCTCTAGGTTCATCCACGTCTCTGCAAATGACACAATTTCATTTCTTTTTATGGCTGAGTAATATTCCATTGTATATATGCACCACATCTTCTTTATCCATTCTTCTGTTGATGGACATTTAGGTTGCTTCCTTGTCCTGGCTATTGTAAATAGTGCTGCAATGAACATTGGGGTGCATGTATCTTTTGGAATTATGGTTTTCTCCTGGTATATGCCCAGGAGTGGGATTGCTGTGTCGTATGGTAGTTTCTTAAGGAACCCCCATACTGTTCTCCATAGTGGCTGTATCAATTTACATTCCCACCAGCAGTGTAGAAGGATTCCCTTTTCTCCACACCCTCTCCAGCATTTACTATTTATAGACTTTTTGATGATGGCCATTCTGACTGGTGTGAGGTGATACCTCCTTGTAGTTTTGATTTGCATTTCTCTAATAATTAGCGATGTTGAGCATCTTTTCATGTGCCTCTTGGCCATCTGTATATCTTCTTTGGAGAAATGTCTATTTAAGTCTTCTGTCCATACTTTGATTGGGTTGTTCATTTTTTTGATATTGAGCTGCATGAGCTCTTTGTATATTTTGGAGATTAATCCCGGGACCGTTGCTTCATTTGCAAATATTTTCTCCCATTCTAAGGAAGGGTCGCCCCTTCACTTCTTGAGTTTTTGATATAGTCCCAAAAAAGAATATCCACAATTATCTGGGATAATTGTGAAAAGACTCCTCCCTTTTCCAAATATTTATCTTGTGAGGCTAAATTTTCTCCATTATTTCAGCTAAAATAAAGTAGTGATTGTAGAAACATATATGAGAATCCAGCTGTATTCTGTTAAGCTAGACATTAAGGAGATTTGCAAAAATGTAAAACTTACCCTGCTGTTTTTTTTGTTTGGGGAAATATAATTATTTTTCACAAAATATTATTTATGTAATATTAAATGGGTTTCTCATTATTTTCCAATAGATTAATAATTTTTTTTAAATTCCTAGCTTCAATTCCAGTATGGTAAATATCAAAGATATATAACCCATGTAACCAATAAAGGGATCCTGAGACCAAAATGTGAACTGTTGGTCTAATACATGATGCCCTTCATTGATGGGTCTGGTCGACTTTTCTGTCCATATTCTCCAACACTGATCATCACACAACATTCTTTTCACATTGATCATAAAATATTACTTGCAGTTTTTTCAATGTTTCAAGCTCTTCCAAACCTCTGATGCTTCTCAACTCTTGATGCTTCGACCTGGAACGAATGCCCCATTGCTTTCCTCCCTCTTCTTGATATGCCAAAACTCCTTTAAAACTTGACTCAAGTCCCAAATGTTCTAGATCTGACCTCTTTCCACGTGACCACTCTGCTCTGTTCTTTTGACTTTTCTTATTTTCTTCTTCTCTCTCTCTAAATATTGTAAACTCCCTGGAGTAGGAAACTCCATTGTATTCATTTCTATACACATTGTTAGCACATAATAAGTGATCAATTAATGTTTGCTAACAAATATATAATCCTACAATACCACAGAAAAATTGTCAAACCTATTAGAAAATAACCCCACACTCTATGTATTGTTGAATATTTTATTTCCTAAAAAGAATAAACACTTTTAAGTATAATTATTTAGAAGTTTTAGAAAGACATTTTTCCAAATAAAAAGTACTACATGGAAAATTTATTAGGGGATTTTCCAATTCATGAAATATAATCCTCTGATGTTCTGTTACCTTTGCGGTTTTCAGACCCATTATCATTCACATATAGATGCTAATGGCTTAGATAAATATAGGATAGCTTAACTAAAATAAACTATTTTCCTGAAAAATAGGATTATAAAAGTACCTTAATTAATTTAATGGGTACTGACTCATTTACTTAGGATATGGGGATATAGTGGACTGATAGCCACCTCCCCTTTAACTAAACATATATGAATATTTTGTTATGATTTCCCTGAAAAATCAGTATATTTCTTTTTTTTTTTTTTTTTTTTTTTTTTTTGCGGTACGCGGACCTCTCACTGTTGTGGCCTCTCCCGTTGCGGAGCCCAGGCTCCAGACGCGCAGGCTCAGCGGCCGTGGCTCACGGGCCCAGCCGCTCCGCAGCATGTGGGATCTTCCCGGACCGGGGCACGAACCCATGTTCCCTGCATCGGCAGGCGGACTCTCAACCACTGCGCCACCAGGGAAGCCCAGTATATTTCTTTATAGTAATAAATCTTCCTTTTCACATAAAAGTTTTCAATTCCCCAATATCCAGTTATAATAAAACTCTAAATTAGCTGTATGGCTACATTGTATTTTGTGAATAAGTTCAATGAAATCAAACAAATACCAAAGATACTATTTTAATATGATATGATTATATAGATTCAAATATCTTAGATTTGGATCTATGATTGCAAAACCACAGTAGGTAGTGATGTATATTACACTGTAATTAGTTTGTGACATGGGTGTTATCTCTCTCTTTAGCATAATAATGAGACTTGATGTATTTCTCTTTTTATAAATTCCTGAGAAGTCACTAGGTAGAGTACAGTTTGCATTTTGATGGTAAGGAGATAGCCTCAGAAAATAGGCTTTGGAAAGTCAGTCTTCTGAAGGTCTCATCATCATGTAATGGGGAGACAGGGAGGAATAAAGCATTTTGATATGGTTAAAAATTGATATCATGTTTTCAGAAAATAGTAGAAAATGCACATGTGATTATGAGCCCTAGGAAAGGGAAGATTAACAGTAATGAAAACCAGAAGGACTCTCATATTAAAATGGAGGAATGAATAGCAGATCATACTTCACAAAAAAGAGTAAAAAGAGGGAGAAAAGGAAGAAATCTCAAAGTAAAACAAATAACATGAGATAATATAATAGGAATAAAATCGTAAAGAATTCACACTAAAATATAAAAGAGATGAATTATCTCCCTGAAATACATAGATTGTCGTTTTGGATTATCAAACAGTAAACGTGCTTAAAGCAATTGATATATAATGGTTGAAAATACTGGGATGGGCCAAGAGATACTCTGTAATTTCAAACAAAAAGAAAGGAGGAGTGGTAATATTAATGTCAGAAAAGGTAGAATATTAACTTAAAAGAAAAAATAAGAATAAATTGCAGCATATAATAAAGAAATAGTTTGAAGTAAGTTTCATAAACATATTCACCAAACAACATATCAGCTAAATATAAATTATTCAAAATTTATCTAAGCAGTGGAAGAGCTAAAATTCATAGAGGAGATCGAAAAGATAATTAAAGATCTACCATTTTAAAACAAAGCTGGATCAAAGGGGGTCAAAAGTTACAAACTTCCAGTTATAAAATAAGTAAGTCCTGGGGATGTAATGTACAACATGGCAACTATAGTTAATAAACTATATTGTATATTTGAAAGATGTTAAGCAAGTAAATCTTAAAAATCCTCATCCCAAGAAAAAAAAATTTTGTAGTAATTAATATATGGTGACAGATGTTAACCAGACTTATTGTGATGATCATTTCAGAATACACACAAGTATCGAATTACTGTGTTGTACACCTGAAACTAATACAATGTTATAGGTCAATTATACCTCAATAAAATAATTAATAATAAAAGCTGGACCAGCTGTATTCAAAGCTAAGTGAAATATAACTTCTAACAAAAATGTAATTGCAATACCATTTAAATCAGCCAGATCTTTTAATGAATGGAATGCTTCCTAATTTAACTTTATTATAATATCTGAAGATAAGAGCAATACAAACAGGAAAACCTATGGACTAACTTGACTTTTGACTATAGGTGCAAACATTCTAAATTAAATTTTAGTAAATTTAGGGGGAAAATATTCCATTCACAGTAGTGACAAAAAGTATGATAATTCATTTCACCTAGGTTGCCAATGACGCACCTGATTTTGGAGATAATAAAATGTGAAAGTCACATTCATGGCATCCTAGAATCAAAGAAATATGATATAAAATGCCTAGAAATAAAGCTTTAGAAAAACATAAATCTTAAATTTTAAAAAAAACCTATAAAATCTCACTGAATACTCAAACACATCCTTAGTTCTATTTACAACAGATTTTATATTTAAAGTTCCCCAATAGATTCCCACATACAGCCAAATTGGAGAACTGTCGGCTTTAAAGGCAGAAATGAAGGGGGTGGGAGGGGATATAGTCAGCTTCTTCTTTATATATTTTTATGTTGAAATATGTCACTTACTAAAATCATTATTATATTGAATTTGAAATCGAATTTTCTTGTTATTTTCAATATTATATAAAAAGATCAAAACTGGGGTGTATTAGTAATATTGGATCCATAATTGGACACTTAAAATAACAGATAAAGGGAAAAAGCAACAAGACAAATGAAGAATGAAGGTTTAGAGAGGAAAATAGGCTTCTGAGTCTCAGTTCTCACCCACAGAAAGGGCTTCGTCCCTCTATACATTTCTTAATCTTCATGTTAATGAAGAACAATGGTTACTCCAACTTTTCATTTTTAAAAATTGAAAATATAAGAATGGGGTTGCCCAGAGTTTAGGTCCTAACTCTCCATTGATTGGGATAAAATATGAATTATAAGATCCCTCTTCAAAAGAGTAAATTAAGGAAATTATGTTAAAAACTTGGAGGAAAAGGATTCCAGAGGAATAAAGAAGAGAAAGAGAGAAACTTGAGAAAGATGCAATAAAAGAAAACGTACTGTGTTTTATCCTTTAATAATTTTCAGCTTTTAGACTATCAACTTCATAAAGAAGTAATTCTTAAAAGCAAGCTTGGCATTATACTTAAGCAGAATAGAGAATAGTGAGTAGTCTACATGAAATTAGTTTGGGGGTGCTAGGAGATATCCCCTAAAACATTTCCTTCATATACTTCATAATGTCTGAAATGTTTCTAACAGGGAAAAAAACACTCTTCATTTCATAATTAATTAGAGGCACACCCCTTGGGAAAATTAAGTATTGAATACAATTCATACAAGTTATAATAAAATAATATCAGATCTTCTGGTAATTATAGGGAGATGAAAAAGATATATTGTGTGGTGGAGGGGTTTCTGTGATGAAGAATGAACAGAGGGATCACAGCAGAGCCTAATAAGTCCACAGAAATCTCATGACTTGTCCAGGGTAGGCCCTATCCAAAAATCCTCAAGTTCTACAAGATGCTAAGTGCTACCAAGAAATTAGTCCACAAGAAATAACTTTCTCTTTTCATTCTCTCACGCTTGATTGGAGTGTTTGAAAAGAATAGAGCAAATGGCAAGCTGAGTAATGAGAATAATGTACTGAGTAAATAATGTGTACTTCACAATATTCTCTGACTCATAGAACTCACTCCTTAGTGTCTCGCCACAGAACACACACAGCTACCTTAGCAGAGAGCTGAAAAACCACCCAGGACATAGGAAAGGCAAGTCTGTCAGGTTCCTTATTGCCAGTAATTTTGTATCCAGACCCTCACTAGAGACAGCAGCGGGTGATAATTTTATCACTGGCTTTCAGGAGGGATCCTGCTGGGAAAGGAAAACAAAATAAGCTCTTCGCCTAGTGACAATAACTTGGCAGAACCTTGCTGGCTGAGATATAGGAAGTATGCTTTAAAGCTGTGTTTGTCAATCTTTTTTATTATTACATTTTTAGCCATTTTTCCTCTAACCTCTTCCCGTGAAATTTTAATACCACAGATATACTGTATATTTAATGATGTACGGTATGCATGTCTCTGACTTACACACAAAAAGTAAGATATTTTTCCTCCCCCAAGAACCATTGAAGGAGATATTGCTCCCATTGAGAATGTTTGTTTTATTTAGTTATTTTTTAAAATTTATTTATTCTTATTTTTTGGTTGCATTGGATCTTTGTTGCTGCACGCGGGCTTTCTCTAGCTGCAGCGAGCGGGGGTTAACTCTTCACTGCGGTGCGTGGGCTTCTCATTGCGGTGGCTTCTCTTGTTGCGGAGCACGGGCTCTAGGCGCGTGGGCTTCAGTAGTTGTGGCTCGCAGGCTTTAGAGCACAGGCTCAGTAGTTGTGGCGCGCAGGCTTAGTTGCTCCACAGCATGTGGGATCTTCCTGGACCAGGGCTCGAACCCATGTCCCCTGCATTGGCAGGTGGATTCTTAACCACTGCACCACCAGGGAAGCCCTGAGAATGTTTGTTTTAAAGTAATATCATTGAATGTTATTATTACACGCGGCAGCTTATATTCTCTTTTTCCTAATTTGTGAAACTAGAATAGGCCATTAAAATTTGTTTTCATCCTTAAGAAAAAGACTCAACACCATGTTTAGGAAACTACTGTAGCAAAATCATTTAGATTAAGCAATTAAGGAGAATGAGTCAGTTGGAGTTTTTCTGGCATGAAGTCAATTGCTGGGATGCTTTCACATCTTTCCCACTGCTAGAATTTGAAAGAAAATGTCTCATGCCTTTAGAAATCATCTACATATAATTAGTAAGTCATTTGTATTGCAAATACTCCATACTCTCATATAGTTGTTTAGAACAAAGAGTTGGGATTTTACAGAATCAAAGTAAACCAAAGAGGCAATTCTGCCTCCAGGATGGGATCTCATGACATTTGCATGTTTAACCAAATTTACTTAAACGTTCTCCATAGTTAGATTTATTCTACTACGCATTTTGAAAATAATATCAAGAAAAATACCGTATACGTCTTCTTATTTGAGCACACACACACACAAATGCTCCCTCCTCTCTTAGTAAATTATTTTATTCTTCTCTGAAATAACAGCTCTGCCTTCAGTGCCGTGTAATGGGCTATGCCCTTTACAAGGTAGAGGAACAAGTTTTTATCCAGTTTTACTTGGGAAGGGAAGAAGTAAGAACGCTGCACCTTCTGTCCAGCACTGCTCACTTTATTTATGAGTGTCTCCCACCTGCTGCAAGGTGAAAGCACACAGCTTTATGCCTTCACCATGTATTCTCTCAGGGTTTTGAAGGCACTAGGAATAAGCTGGGTGAGCAGCACGCATACCAATAGAAAAAAAAAAAAAAAAAGAAAGCTAAAGTTCCATTAGCTGAAACTTTAAAGAAAAGAAATATAAAATGCAAATGAATGATTTCATCAATTTTCAAACTGTCATCTACTGATAGAATCAAAGCAGGTACTCAAAAATGTATGATGGAGCTCGGGGTTCAGGCAAACATGGTTGGAATTCCAGCCCCACCACTCACTATGTGACCTTGTAAAAGTTTGCTTTATTTTCCTAGGCTCTGAGGCTAATTCTATACAACTGGGTTAATAATAGTCCCAACCTTGAGGGTGGTTATGAGGATTGCAGAGCAGAAGAAGGAAAATGTCCAACACACTGCAAGCATTCAAAAAGTGCTTGTTGTTGATAACAATATTACCCTCTTTTTCTTGCCTATTCTTTAATTATCCCCAATATTGCCTTGTACATAAGTACAGAGTAAATACATGAATCAATGAATATAATTATGATACAACTATATATAACACCTAAGAATGGATATACCTAAGTTACATATTTTCTTCCTTCTTCCTATGATTTTGGTCGTTAAAGACAAAGAGTCATGACTGTCACTATATCTAGAAATAGAGGGATTAGATTTCATAATTTTTCCTTTGACTGCAGATTGACTATTCTATATATATTCTATATATATGGTGCTGAAAATCTCAGTTTAGTGGTGATTATCAGAGTGAAAATTGTCTAAAGCTCAGATGCCAATTCATGTGTTCAATACGTAAAATTAAAATCTTGAGATGGGAGTAGAAAAAATTAGCAATAATATATATTTCTATTACGACATTCTACAATTTTAATTTTTATGAATCTCGTCATCCAGGAAACTGATAAATTAATTGGTTGGTTTTATGTCTCCCTGAAAGTAGACTAGAGGATCTAAAATGATATTTCTCAAACAATAATGGACAGATGAACTACTAGGGGATATTGTTAAAACGTAGATCCTAATTTAGTACATCTGGTCTAAGGCCTGAGATTCTGCAAGCATGTACCCAATGCTGATACTGATGTATGCAAACCACAGTTTGAAGATCTAGCATCTTAATATACTCCACACTGCTTGAGGTAAGGGATTAATAAAATTGTTTTGAGTCACTCAACAGAGATAAGTTATAATTTTTTAAAAAACATAATTTTATCATCCATTTGCTTCACAGGGCAAATTTTAAGCTCTTTCCATAACTATCAATAACTGTAAAAATAAAAACTGATGATACACAAGTGAAGATTATAACAGATAAGTAAAGACAAGTGACAACTAACTGTGACTGGCAGACTTTATTTAGCTTTCACTAACAAGCCTGGCAAAAAACAAGAAGAAAGAGACTACTCAAATGTCAGTTTTTACGGAAAAAATTAAGAAAAACAGGGAGGGGTTGAATATATAAAATCATGATTAATATTAGAAGGCAAATAAAAAAGTGAGAAAATATTTGCATTGTATTTGATGGACAGTAGGTCAGTCTTCATAACTTATAAAGAGGTCTCAGATATAAAGAGTTCTTAGCTAAAGAGATCTAGTTTAAAAATGGGCAAATGATTTGAAGTGGCCACCCAGAGAAGAATAAGTTTATATATATTTCAAAAATATAACCACAGTAGTAAACTAAGAATTGCAAATTTAAAATACGATGCTATTTTTCAACTGTTGAATTGTGAGACTAAAAATTTTCATTCCCAATTTTATCAGAGATACAGTGAAATGGATACTCTTATACAATGTACTCTCATGATGTTTTAAAAATCATTTAGAAATCTGTATCAAGGACCTTAAAATAGTCATACACTAGATGTCCACTCAGGAACATAGAAGATTTGCCATTCAGAAGTAGAGGCTTTCTCTCCTTAGTCCTGCCTAGATATAAAGAGACTAATTCCTAGCCTTGGTATTTGATGTATTCTTCTGTGGTCATGCTCTATTTGATTTTACTGAAAGCAAAATAACATCCCAAACACTAGTGTCCTGATGAGGTTCACAGGATCAGATGATTCACATGCCCTGGTTCATATCCTCTCAGTCCAACTTGTTGCTCTGGCCATTGCTACAGCAACCAGCTACATGCAGACGTAACCCAACAACACCTTGCCTTCTCTCCACTCTGTCTTCTCTTCTGACCCAGGGTTTCTCTGCCACCACTATGTGGGACACCTGCATGAACCCATTCAGTCTTTCTGATGCCTGTGTGAACATGGATACATCAGGGAGTTAACCTCCATGGGATAACCCTAGGTTAATGCAAAACAAAGTACAAAATTTCCATTGAAACTGCTGATCTACCCACTCTATAACTGTAGAATTCCTGAGCTGCCAGCAGCAGAAACCAATGCCAAGCCTTGCACCACTAGGACCCAGCCTTTCACTTTATGGCAGGTTGATTACATTGGGCCGCTTTACCCTGGAAGGGCAGCAATTTTCTCTTCTCAGACTTGAAATTATCTCCGGATACAAGTTTGCCTTTTCTGCCTTGTGCCTCTGCCAGGAGCACAGCTCAAAAGCTTATACCTGATTAAGTTACATAGAATCTTTCATAATATAACCTCAGACCAAGGGGCCGTTCTAAGAGAGAAGGTATGACCCTGAGTGCCTGACTCCGGAATTCACTCTCTGGTCCTACCATACAGGGTGCCATCTTGGAAGCAGCTAGCATAATAGATTTTTGAAGCACCTGTTAAAATGTGTAAAGCATCATCTTTGGGTATCTGCTAAGATGAGAAATATGCATTGAACTAATGCCTGATATGCAACGCTATGGCCCCAATCTCTAGACTTACCTGGGACCATGAAATGAGGGGTAGAAGCAGAATTGGCCCACTGCATCACTCCTCACAGTGACCATTTTGCAGAATTTCTACTTCCTGACCCTACAAATTTAGGTTCTGCTGGATTAGAGGACATGAAGCCAAATGGGACTGGGGAAGGGAAGCAACAAGGGGAAGCTTCTTCCTGTGTACACTGTAAGGGTTCCATTAAAGCAGAAGCTGGTCAATGTTCCCTCATACCAGTGGAACAGTAGGCCAGGAAAAGAATTACCATATCATCGGACGTGATCCCAAATACCATAAGGAGTGGTTGCTGCAATACAATGTGGGAAGACAGAACTGTATCTAGAACCTAGGAGTTCACTGGAGCATCTCTTGGCATTTTCATGCCTGCTGATGAGTCTAATAGGCAATTGCAGTAAACCCAAACTGGCAACCTTAAAGCAACTGAGAACTCCAAACTCTTAAACTCAAACTCCAAACAAGCCATCTAGACTGAAGTTCTAGTCAATGGTAAGAAAATTATAAAATTGGTGATAGACAAAGGAGAAAATAAATATTACTTGTACCTTTTGGACTAGCTGCAGCAGTGGAGACAGCACATTGTTCCATTAATATTTGCATATTAAATCATTGCATGTATCCTAGAAAGTTTTTGAGAAATAAATGTAACGGATGGTCAGCCAATACAGTCTTTCAAATAGTTAGAGTGATTGATGATAAGTGATAGTTAAATAGTTACCCATTTAAAAAATAAGTTAGATAATGACAGGCAAAGAATATTTACACAGATCAATGAATAAAAGATATCAGAAATAGATTTAAAATTATGTCAACTTACTACAAGATAAAGGTATTTCATGTAATTGGGGAAATGACAAAATTTTTCAACAAATGATAAGATAACTAAAAAGGATCCCTCCCTCTTGCCTCTATTATTTTTAAAATGCTAAAGGGATCAAAGATGTAAATGTAGGATATGAAAATGATAAAAGTAATGGAAGAAAATATGAAATAATGTAAGTGAACTAGAAAAAAGATTGATCAACTCAACTACACAAAAATAAAATATAACTACAGAGCACAAATATCATAAATACAGTCAGGATAAAAGAGAAGATTGTAAAACAAAAATTATAACACAGACAATTATAGGAATAATTAGATTTAAAAGAGCTTCTAAAATTAACAGAAAAAATCAATAGCCCAATTAAAATAAGCAAGGATATTAACCAATCATTCACCAAAAAAAGGAAATATAAATTTCTTTTAAATGTGAAAAGATTTCCATCACCAATAAATTATAGTGCATATACACAGTGGTAGTTCTATATAAACTATGAAACCATTTCCAAGACACATTGTTAAATTTTCAAAAACAGGGTTAAAAACCAAGAATTTTAAAATGAATATGTGTATATAGTGCCTATGTGTGTATATGCTTCTATATGCATAGATTATCTAGAGAGATACATAAATTATCTATAATCATGTTGCCTCTGGACAGGGGATGAAGTGGGTACTGAAAAGGAATGATTACTTTTCACTACAAACCCTTTCATATTTTCTGGATTTTTTACCTTATGCATTTATTCATTATTTTTAAAAATTGGTTGCCTAAAAGTCAATTATTTTCATCATTACTATGACTTTAGATATTCATTTACATCATTTTTAATACTTCTTAGAATTACTATATATATATATACACACACACACACACAATAGTTTATTTAATCATTTCTCTATTGTCGAACATTTTTTCCTAATTTTTTATGTTAAAGATTTCACATGTTTGTATACACTATTTTTCTTCATATGCATAGTCTAGCCAAGCTGGTCTCTGCATAGTCTTTTCTTTCCACTAACTCCACATGCCTTCCCCAGCCTCTTCTCAAGAGTTTTAAGTTCAATCTATCTTTTATACTCTATTTTCTTTTTCAGCTCTGGCCCTGAATTTTTTTCTTTCATTTACTTCCTACGTATTTATTACTTCTCTCTACCTCTTTTGCTTCATCAATAAAATAGGAATACCAATATCAATCTCAGAGAGTATTTGTGAACATTAAATGAAATTAATGTGGGAAACATGTATAAGTGATTAAACACTACAAAAACATAAATTATACCATTCATATTCTGTTGTACTTTATTATAATTATTTAAGTTACCATTTGTTGTATTAGTGTCACCGTTATATTGTTACCATTTTGTGTACCTCCTGCATACGTACATATTGCCTTTTTACTAGCTTGTCAGTACTTTAAAGAAGGATTCACTGTTCATCTATGTATCCTCTACCAGTAGGTATAGTTGGCACCTTGTACTGAGCAGTCCTCAATGATGTTGATAGGGCAATAAATGCAATAAATAAAACGATTGATTCTAATACTCGGATTTGGAGTTATGAACTGTTCCATTAAAAAAATTTTAATTCAGCAATCAGAGTATAAATGATAGTCCATAACTTATATATAAAGCTGCATTAAGAGAAATGCTCAGTAAAAGGGGACACCTTTCTTGCCCTGGTACGCCCCAATCCACCACCAACTGATATAAGTACACATCTTGAAGGAGGCTATTGAATCTACTATAAAACACAATTCAGGGGCTTCCCTGGTGGCGCAGTGGTTGAGAGTCCGCCTGCCGATGCAGGGGACATGGGTTCACGCCCCGGTCTGGGAAGATCCCACATGCCGCAGAGTGGCTGGGCCCGTGAGCCATGGCCGCTGGGCCTGCGCGTCCGGAGCCTGTGCTCCGCAACGGGAGAGGCCACAACAGTGAGAGGCCCACGTACCGCAAAAAAAACCACACAAAAACCCAAAAAAACACAATTCAGATCCCAACTTCTCTAAGGGACCTATAAACCTCTCAGATACAATCACATTCTCTCTGACTTATTACAATGTCACCTATTTCATCTATGGACTTTGCTCTACCTATTGTCCTGCACATTATTATTCATTTACATGACTTCTTCCTCTAGCATATAATGACTCTTTGAGCGCATAGTAAATGTGATTTTTCATCCTCATTTTCCCAGTCCCTACCACAGTGCCTGGCACATGGTGCATCTATAAATATTCACTAAATTGAAATTAAGCTAATTTGAGGAAATGAATCACTTATATTGCATTACAGTTAAAAAATGAAAAGATTTTGGAGCAAATTTGATTCAGGGAAAATATGTTTTATGTAATTTTTATCATAATAATATTTGTTATAAACTTAGTAATAATAAGAAAACCCAAAGATGATATATTACCATCAAGTATAGAGTTGAAAAGAAAAAGAATTGCACAGTGTCTACTTAATATAGTTCAGTTAACATCTGTTTGTGGTGCCATTAGTTACTACCTACTGGCTAGTGTTCAACCATGATCAGCAAATTAGGAGGTTGTACTCCTTGATGATACGTCTATTTTCTGCCTAATGGTGTATTAATTTAGCTGACTTTGGCTGTCCTGATTAGAATCAATTCACACATCAGAACATTGTTTGTTGAGCATGGCAAATATTTGCCTTAACTCCTCTGCTTTCCTGTCTTTAAAAAGAAATAAGTGACTCAGTAAGAAGGCCTAATAAGAAAAGAAATTTAAATTATTCTGTTCAGAGCATCCCCAGTCCCAATCTCTTGATTTTCAGATCACTAGTGGACTTCAATATATATATAACTTCTTAGATAAGACACTAAGATAAAATAGTTGTGTGTTTATGTATGTAATTTATTGTTTACTTCTAATAAAATATATATTTATGTGTAAAATTTATATCTTTATATATAAATATATATTCTAAATTATGGATGTTGATAAATTCATGAAAATTTTAACTAAGGAAAAAAGCATAATTGGAGGTATAGATTATACTATAACACGCACATTACTTTTGGCTAACATAAGTTGGCCCTCAATTATAAATTCATAATCAATTGAACACTGTATTGTATGCATTAAGGCAGGATGTGGGCAACTAGTCCTTAAAACTAGTTTGATGTACTGGTTTTTCTCCATTTAACTTTTCCTCTAGCTGCTGCTTTAAAATTTTCAATGGATTGCATTCCTGTGCTCACCTACTCTCTGGTTTATGATTGGATCTGGTCCAAAAAGGCACTGGCAGGATATGAGAGGAAGGAAGGAGTCCAGAGCGTTTACTCCCTTGACCCCTTCCATTCTGAGATACTGTTTGATTATGCCTGCACTTTTTTTATGGTCTAGGTTCTGTCAGGGAGATTTATTCCCATGGCTGTATCTTCTGTCAAGTTCTAACAACACAATGGAACTTCTAGTTTCAAGATGGACTGAACATGCACGCCAAAATTTCTGGCTCCTATTCAAAACTGACATTCTGGTTTATGTTTAATACAGATACTGTAGAAAGTTTATAAAAGTAAATAAGTATTAATATATAACTATATTAAGAGGGGGAAATGGGATAAAATGTTCTGATATCAGTGAAGCAATGAACCAAGGCTGCCACTACTCCTAGACTTAAACCAATGACATCACCAAGAACGTGACTGCAAGGAAAGGCCATGGTGTCAACAGGTGGTCATAATTGAGGACGTAGAATCAAAACTAAGAATCATCAGGCATCTGAGAAATGCTGGAAAAGGAGGCAACAAATTCATGAATCAAAGAATTTATACCCAATAACTTAGAGATAATATAAAAATATCAAAAGGAGTTGGAATACATATAGTTACTATTCACAAAGAGATAAATAAAATACACCCATGACACAAAAGTAAATAGCTATAAAATAAAAATGTACTGTGGAAAAATAAGTTAGAGATCATAGAAATGGCAACTTGTTTGAAATTAGTAAAAAAGAAACTCATTATAGTCAGGTTAAATAACAAACTGAAACTAGCTAAAGAACAAAATAGTTCGTATACATGAAACGTGCATCTTTCCCCCCAGGAACAGTTGCTCAGTATTTGCTCATTCAAGGTTCCCAGAGACTTTATAGACTATAACTACCAAGAATAACAAGAGTTGGGCGAGTGGGCACGGAGGAGGAGGGAGCCGTGTTGCATGCAACTCCAGGCAGGGCAGCCCCGGAGGCTGAGGGACACTGCAAGACCTTGGTGGAACGGGGATTTAACTGGGGCCAGGAGCAACGACCATGTAGAGACGTCGCCGGAGCCATTTAGGCACCCGCGAAATGCAGGTGCACGTGTATTTTTTTGGGTTGGCCAAAAAGTTCGCTTCGGTTTTTCCATAACATGTTACGGAAATATATAATGCAAATAATGCAGTGGATTACCTTATGAAGACAAAGGACAATAGAAGCAGTGAGCCTGCTTCTGAGCAAGATGTTTCTGCTCACTCGGTTCAGTGCTGGAATCACTTTGGTGTTTGCTTTACTTGCACGTCCCTTTCCAGGTTTGCCTGCAATGAGATTTCACTCTCTAAATTTAAAGGACATCCTTTCTGAGCTGCTGTGAATAAATCTGGAATGATATTTTAAATTTTCATCTAATGGAGAATTAGCTGTACCTTGAATAAGGATTGCTGTGTTGGACGACTTCAGAATATCACTCACAATGTCATCCAACAGGAGCCAGAATCCCCATGGACTGAAGCAGATTGGCCCTGACCAGACCTGGGATGACCTCAGAGCTGGAATCCAGCAAGTGTATACCAGACAAAGTATGGTGAAATCCAGATACATGGAACTCTACACTCATGTTTATAACTGCTGCACGAGTGTGCACCAGTCAAACCAAGCTCAAGAGGCTGGTGTCCCTCCTTCTAAATCAAGAAAGGGGGAGACGCTGGAGGGAGTTCAGTTAGTTGGCTTGGAATTGTACAAACAGCTTAAAGAATTTTTGAAGAATTACTTGACAAATCTTCTTAAGGACGGAGAAGGTTTGCTAGATGAGAGTGTACTGAAGTTCTACACGCAACAATGGGAAGATTACCGGTTTTCAAGTAAAGTGCTGAATGGCATTTGTGCCTACCTCAGTAGATATTGGGTTCTCTGCAAATATTACGGAGGACGAAAAGCAATCTACCAAATCTATTCTCTTGCATTGGTGACTTGGAGAGATTGTCTTTTCAGGCCATTGAATAAACAGGTAACACATGCTGTTTTAAAACTGATTGAAAAGGAAAGAAATGGTGAAACCATCAATACAAGACTGATGGGTGGAATTGTACAATCTTACGTGGAACTGGGGCTGAACGAAGACGATGCCTTTGCGATGGGCCCTAGGCTAAAGGTGTACAAAGAATCCTTTGAGTCTCGGTTTTTGGCTGACACAGAGAGATTTTATACCAGAGAGAGTACCAAATTCTTGCAGCAGAACCCAGTTACTGAATATATGAAGAAGGCAGAGACTCGTCTGCTGGAGGAGCAGCGGAGAGGCCAGTACCTTCATGAGAACACCCAAGAAGAGCTAGCCAGGAAGTGCAGGCAGGTGCTCATTGAGAAACACTTGGAGATCTTCCACGGGGAATTTCAGAATTTATTGGATGCCGACAAAAGTGAAGATTTGGGTCGCATGTATAATCTTGTATCTAGAATCCAGGATGGCCTGGGAGAATTGAAAACACTCCTGGAGACACACATTCATAATCAGTGTATTGCGGCAATTGAAAAGTGTGGAGAAGCTGCTTTAAATGACCCCAAAATGTATATACAGACAGTGTTGGATGTTCATAAAAAATACAACGCCCTGGTGATGTTGGCATTCAACAACAATGCTGGCTTCGTGGCTGTGCTGGACAAGGCTTGCGGTCGCTTCATAAACAACAATGCAGTTACCAAAATGGCTCAGTCGTCCAGTAAATCTTCCGAGTTGCTGGCTGGATACTGTGACTCCTTGTTGAAGAAGAGGTCCAAGAACCCAGAAGAAGCAGAACTAGAAGACACGCTCAACCAAGTGATAGCGGTCTTCAAGTATATAGAGGACAGGGACGTGTTTCAGAAGTTCTACGCAAAGATGCTGGCAAAAAGCCTTGTTCATCAGAACAGTGCGAGTGATGACGCCGAAGCAAGCATGATCGCTAAGTTAAAGCAAGCTTGCGGTTTTGAGTATACCTCTAAACTTCAGCAGATGTTTCAAGACATTGGTACAAGCAAATATTTGAATGAGTGGTTCAAAAAGCACCCGACAAATTCAGAGCCGCTGGGCTTGGATTTCAGTATTCAAGTTCTGAGCTCCGGATCACGGCCTTCTCAGCAGTCCGGTACGTTTGCCTTGCCGTCAGAGCTGGAACGGAGTTATCAGCGCTTGACAGCGTTTTACGCCAGCCGTCACAGTGGCAGAAAATTGACGTGGTTATATCAACTGTCTGAGGGAGAATTAGTAACAAACTGCTTCAAAAACAGATACACCTTGCAGGCATCTACATTCCAGATGGCCATCCTGCTCCGGTACAACACGGAAGACGCTTACGCCGTGCAGCAGCTGATGGACGGCACCCAGATCAAAACTGACATTTTTGCACAAGTGCTACAGATCTTATTGAAGTTGAAGTTACTGGTCTTGGAAGATGAAAATACACCTGTTGATGAGATGGAATTGAAGCAAGATACCTTAATAAAGTTATATCTTGGTTATAGAAACAAGAAATTAAGGGTTAACATCAATGTGCCAATGAAAATGGAACAGAAGCAGGAACAAGAAACCACACACAGAAACATCGAGGCAGATCGTAAACTATTGATCCAGGCGGCTCTCGTGATAATTATGAAAATGAGGAAGGTTC
This sequence comes from Orcinus orca, assembly GCF_937001465.1. Classification (NCBI taxonomy): domain Eukaryota; kingdom Metazoa; phylum Chordata; class Mammalia; order Artiodactyla; family Delphinidae; genus Orcinus; species Orcinus orca. The sequence goes on from NC_064567.1 coordinate 82,793,227, forward strand.
TAAAACACCAGCAGTTACTTGGAGAAGTACTGACTCAGCTCTCCTCAATATTCAAGCCTCGAATCCCAGTAATTAAGAAATGCATTGACGTTCTGATCGCGAAAGAATATTTGGAGCGAGTGGATGGTGAACAGGACACCTACAGTTACTCAGGATCAGAACTGCTCAGGATCGCCACACTTCAAGTCTGTAAATACGGACACCGATGCCATTTAACCTAATTTAAGACCAGAGAGGATGGAACCTTCCATGCTGAGGGCTGCATGCTTCTGCATCCGAATCAACCCATTGGCCACCTGAATAACAGCTGCCGGCTGGGCGGCCCCTCGGAGGCCAGGAACACCTAGAGAGCAGGTCTGAACGGACCCACGTGTAATCTGCTATGAAAAACCATTTGTATGGTATATTTCATTTTTTAATGTGTGAAAATAAAGAAAATTAAAAAAAAACCAAGAGTCGACTCTAGAAAGTATCAAAGTGACGTTCAGAAGCATGGAGAATAAATCCAGAGGTTCAAATTTTCTTTTCAATTTAATTCCAGAAAAAAGTAATAGAGAAAATAAGAGAAAGCCAATATTTGAAGAAATAATACCTCAGAATTATGGAAATATATGATTCTACATATTACAAAAGTCCACTTAATGCAAAGCAATATCATAACAAATTTAAAAAGCAAGAAACAAATAAAACTTCACACCTGAACACATTGCAAAGCAACTTCCACATGTTAAGGATAAAGCAAAACTTCAAAAGCCATCAGAGGGGAAAAAACAATGTAATAAAGTGTAAAAATCAATTTTCATGAGCTATTTTATCAGGTTTATTAGATACATGACATCAATAGAGCAATACTTCCAAATTACTGAGGGTAATTGCTGAGAGTTCTGCTTCTGCAATTGCTCACTAATGGCTTCGGACCAACCTTCCAACCAAGGAAAACTTAAAAATATAGACAAAATTCAAAATGAAAAAAAAAAAGTATCTGTTTGAAAATTGCAGTAAAGGGTTAATCAGCAGGCTTGGAATGTTCAAAACTTTCACATTCCAGAGAAAGGATTGGCCCTCAACTAGTTCCTGAGTGATAAATCTTTAGAATATCCTGTCTGTTAAGAGTGTATTTGATACATGAGGCCTTGGGGCATGCCAGATATAGTTCATGCTATAAAGTGACTTATGGTGGGAACTTGGACCTCACTGTATCAGTTTGACCTCCGGAGTTGCTGGAAACTGAGTAACCAAGGTCAGCCACTTGGGCAGTCAGCCATGCCTACCTGACTGACCCTTAATAGAAACCTTGACACCAAGGCTCATGTGAGATTCGCTGTTTGGCAGTACTTCATAGGACTTGTCACATATGTTGCTGGGAAATTAAATGCTGTTCAAGGACTCTAGGAAGGAGAACAGCTGGAAGCTTGTTCCTAATCTCTCCTTGACCCTGCCCTTTTCACCTTTTGTCTTGACTGAGTTTAATCTGTATCCTTTCGGTGTGATAAACTGTAACTATGAATATAACAGCTTTTCTGAGTTCTCCGAGTCTTTCTAGCAAATCATCAAACATGAGGGTGGTCTTGTGGACCCTCAACACAGAAGGCATCAGGGAGTTTCAAGGTAGTAAAGACAAACAGAATAGAAAATTCTGAAGAAGATCAAGCGTAAGTGGGAATTTGATATATTTGGAGGTTGTATGACAATTTAGCAGTTGGAGTGACCAACTAATTAATATTGGCTCTGGTTCTCCACAGAAATATATTTAAATGGAATGTATATATGTTATTACTTACCTCAAACACAAATTCCAGATGGAGAACAGACCTAAATAAAAACAGAAACATGACTTTTTAATAAAGAAAACTGTCTCTATGATACTGAGGTAGGGAAGCCTTTTAATGAAACATTTTTCCAAGGTAAAATTAGTCAAAAAAAAGATTGCCAAATGTTCTGGCTATCTCAAAGTACTAATAATCATTTGACGAAAGACAGCATCAACAAAATTAACAGGTGGAGAAAAACTGGAAGAAATAGTTATGTATAAATATAAATAAAATATTATAAATAAATAAAATACATATTACAAAATAAAGGACTAGTATGTAACATAAAGAATACAAGTCAACAAGAAAGGCGCAAACAACTAAGTGGGACACTGGAAAAAGACAGTTTTTCAAAAAATGAAAAAATTGGCTTAAAAATATATTAAAAAGTATCAAAACACTAAACAAATGCAATTTGAAAGAACAGAAAGGTGTCCTATTTTACTCATCAAATTAGGAAAACATTTAAAATGGTTTAAAGATCGCTTAAGTTTTGGGAAACATAAACTCTCAGAGTTCTGATGTTTACATTGGGGCAGCCAGTTTTCAGGACAATTTGAGACTGTCTTTTAAAATATGAAAGGTGCATGCTCTATAACTTAGTATTTCTGTTTCTAGGCACCTCCTTTAGCGATCTACTCATGCATGTCAAAGTAAACACTTAAAGGTTGCTCTTCCTTAATGTAACTTGTTTATTGGCCTTCAAGGACATCACTTTCTATTGTTTTTTCTCCTTTGTCACTATTCACTCCTAACTCTTCACTGTTGTTTTCTCTCTTTCCTGACCCTGTAAGGTTGGAGTAGCCCCAGGCTCAGCCCCTGATGCTACTCTCTTCTTCCGCTACATTCACCTTCTTAATTATCACAGATGGCTCATGGCTTTAAACAGCACCTATAGGCTGATAACTCCAAGATACCAATCTCCAGATCAGATCACTCTCCTAAACTAGACTCATATATCCAGTGTCCTCATCACTCACTATTGTATCATTAGACAAAAATCTTCTGTGCTTCCTCAAATTCCCTTGGCCACCTCTTTATTTACAGAGATGCTTTCTTCCTTGTGGGCTACCCTGCTGCTGCCTTTGCCAATGCCCTTGCCAAGTTTCCTCAACTGGCTGGAGGTCAAGGTGAAGTCCTAGACCTTCACGCCTCTCAAGTCCCACAAACCAATCCCCGTCCACTTGCAAACCTCAATGAAAAAAATGGGGTGTGGGACTTGTTCTTTATTGACCACCAAGGAGCTGAACAATAACATCCAGTAAAGCAGGGCATTGTATCCTCTTGACTAATGGGAATCGAGAGATGGGAGGAAACTGAGTAGGTAAATTCTGTCTCCTCTCTCTTCTAAACTATTCTGAGGTGTAGTTTCCTGGGGCTAATAAATTCAAACTGGGAGGAGATGAGAGAAATCATTGCCTTTAAAAAGTGAAAGGCGCCTGTGAGTGAGTCAAAGCTGACCTGTAGTCAGTCACACATTTGTGGCTCCTTCTATCTCCTGCCCACACTCATCACTTCCTCCTCCAAATTCCTAAACTGAGTCTAGATTTCTTCTTCTCATGTATCCCCACGGCATCTAGTATCTTGTTGAACACACATTAAAAACTCTCTAAAATAAATGTCTTTTTAAAGAGAAAGACAATGAGGATGGGAGATGGAATATGCGAAAGAGAAAGGAGGAAAGAAAAGAAGAAAAAAATAATTCAGACCAACACATCTGCTATTCTCTCTCTACATAGTTGTGAAGAGCTATCATTTTGCTTTTTCTCTAAGTAACAAAATCCCAATAATTTATGCAGTTAAGAGAAAAATCTATGTTCTTCTGGCAAAGGATCTCAAACCTATATTAAAATGTAGACTTATCAAAGTAAAAGCAATTAGCTTCTTGGCAGGCATGGAAACAATAATTGTGCATCTTAAGTATCCTTCTAACCTCTCTTTCCTCCTGTTTGGAATTTGCCCAATTTATAACGGACAGGTTACGCTTCATAAATATTGCTATCTTGGGCTTCCCTGGTGGCACAGTGGTTGAGAGTCCTCCTGCCGATGCAGGGGACACGGGTTCGTGCCCCGGTCCGGGAAGATCCCACATGCCGCGGAGCAGCTGGGCCCGTGAGCCATGGCCGCTGAGCCTGCGCGTCCGGAGCCTGTGCTCTGCAACGGGAGAGGCCACAACAGTGAGAGGCCCGCGTACCACAAAAAAAAAAAAAAAAAAAAACCAGGATGATCTGACAGTAAATTGGACAAACGAGAGACAACTATAGACTGAGTCATCAGGGCAGATTTTCTGATATTGTGCAATGTGAGCTGAGGCCTGATAAAAAGACACAGCATTTCAGAGCCCGGGAAAGAGGATTCTAGATAGTGGGACCAACAAGAACAAAACTCATGAGGTTGAAAGGATATTGGTATATCGGGGTAATAAGAGGGTACTGTGTGGTTGCAGCATAGTGAGGAAGGGAGAAAATTGCACAAGTTCGAAGGAGGCAGGGACCAAGCTTCCAGACCTTGTAGACCAAAGTATGGAATTTGCATTTTATTGAAAGTAAAATGAGAGGCCACTAGAGGATTTTAGCACAGGGTTGACATCCAATTTTCATGTCAAGATTACTCTGTTCCCTCCATGGAGAAGGGGGAAGGCAGCATATCAGTTCTCCCATTGCTCCTATTTCAGAGGTAGGTTCTGGAAAAACATGAGTTTTGGAATAAAGTGGCTTTTAATATCTGTTAATGATCATCAAGAAGTTTCTAGGTAGACCCTTGTTCTGTTGACATCTTAGCACCAAAGGTGTTGGCTGCAGAGTATCCCACATTCAACATCGGTAATCAAATGACTACCAAACATTCCAAAGGTATATATGCAAGGAGACAGACCAGAGGGAAAAATCTTCTAGGATAAGAGGAAGTTTCATTACAACTGGGTAGACCAGTTTATTAGACAAGGAAATAATAAGGCTGAAACAATGCCTAAATTACAAATGCATTAACCAGGGCAATTTTGTCTGTATATGAAGAACACAGCATAGCTTTCCCAAGTCTGATTTACTCCCTTTCAGCTACTTTCAGCAACTAGGCACAATTCATTTTATTGAGCTTCGCTTTATTGGGCAGTTTTTGCAGATAATATGCTGTTAACAAATTGAAGGTTTGTGGCAACCCTGTATCAAGCAAGTCTATCGGCACCATTTTTCCAAAAGCACTTGCTCACTTTGTGTGTCTGTGTCACATCTTGGTAGTTCTTAGAATATTTCAAACTTTTTCACTGTTATTATATTTGTTATGGTGATCTGTGATTAGTGATATTTGATGTTATCGTTGCAAAAAGATTGGGCTTCCCTGGTGGGGCAGTGGTTAAGAATCCGCCTGCCAATATAGGGCACATGAGTTCAAGCCCTGGTCCGGGAAGGTCCCACATGCCGCGGAGCAACTAAGCCCGCGAGCCACAACTACTGAGACTGCACGTCACAACTACTGAAGCCCACGCACCTAGAGCCCATGCTCCGCAACAAGAGAAGCCACCGCAATGAAAAGCCCGTGCACCGCAACAAAGAGTAGCCCCCGCTCGCCGCAATTAGAGAAACCCTGTGAGCAGCAATGAAGACCCAATGCTGCCAAAAATTAATTAATTAATTTTAAAAAAGATTATGACTGGCTAAAGGCTCAGATAATGATCAACACTTTTTAGCAATGAAGTATTTTTTAATTAAGGTATGTACATTGTTTTATAGACATAATGCTATTGCACACTTAATAGACTACACTATAGTGTAAACATAACTTTTAAATGCATTGGGGAAAAAAAAATTCGTGTGACTCACTATATTGCAATATTTGCTTTATTGTGGTGGTCTGGAACCGAATCTACTGTATCTCCGAGGCATGCCTATATATATAGATCCCCTTTTTTCTTCAAGATTAAAGTCAGGTCTCACTTGCTACATGAAGGTTTCTCTTGTGTTTACAAAGATTATCATAGAGTGCAATATTGTATTATTAAAATGTGTGTCATAATTATTTTTATCTCACCACTAAATTAGAATTTCATTTAGAATAAGGTCTAAAAGATTAATAGGCAACCGAGGTGGAATTTGGTAAATATTTGATTGATCCATTTGATATGAGCTAGCTGGACGTACAATCTTAAACAAATTTGACTCACATTTAACGAAATATAAAATATTCCAGTTTTATGTCATTTATGTGCTGAATGTGTACTCCTGCTGAAAACTACAGCTATTGCAGTAGCCCAGGAAGCAAAACAGAGAATTTGGACAATTTATTTTTGGACAATATCTGTCCTTAGAAGGTACTGCTAACAAAAGCAGATAGTATTCAATAACAGAAGTGAGCCAGGTTGCATTCAATCTGTTCAAACCTGTTCAGAAAATTACATAATCCTAGCAGGTAATAAGTGGGAAATACTGACTGGTTGTATTTGGCAAGATATTGAGCACAAGGAAGGAGAAGGTTCTGATTACAAAAATATATCAGAGATATGTGAGTCCAAAAGCGAATGGGAGCAGGGGTAAATTAGGAAGAGCCGGGAAAAGTATGCTCTCTACCATCAACGGTTATTAAACTCAGCTCAGTGGGATGTAGGTGGCCTCAAATGACCATCCCGCTGGAGCTCATGGTAGATATTTAATGCTGTTTTTTCTTGTTGTTGCCTAGCATTTAAGTTTCTACTTCCTATGAGCACCTTATCTCCCTGTTGTCAAAGCCCTCATTGGTGCAGCTTTGATGTAAGTTAGTGCCAGCCCATAGATACCAAAGGGGGTGATGTATCTCACTCCATTCCAGCATAGCCGGGAGATAGCACATGATTTAGGACTGGCCGCTTTGACGTTAAGTGGCAGTCGGAACCAGCCTCTTACTGCTGCATAAACCTTGTCCTACTTCCATCAACTAGCTTTCTAGAGCTCCCTTGGTCTTTGCCCATTTCCCAAATCAAATCCTCCAGGCTGTCATGAATTTTTAGAGCCTCCAACGCCCCTCTAATAAAATTTCTTTTTTTGCTTAGAATAGCCAGAATTTGGTTCTAACGCTCAAAAGCCAGAAATGTGATTACCACTGACCCAGGAAATATTTAATCTTTTTTCCTTGGTGTCCAAACTCCCTCCAAGCTAACTCTGCTCAGCCCTGTTAACCCATTCAGTGAAAGTCTCTGCTGGCTTCCCAAGGTGCACGGTCCCCCCAACCATAGCCCCAAGTACCAAGATGCCTTACACTTTTCTTCCAATTCAGAACCTCCCCTCAGGATGCAAAAATTATTAAGAGAAGTTTGAAGCCAAAGCTAGAGCAGCTATTCTTTTTTTTTTTTTTTTTTTTTTTTTTGTGCAGCTATTCTTAAACTTAGTATTCTTAGAATCTGATACTGTGTAAGTGAAAAGTGGGGTCTCAGAGACCACACTTACCAAAAAGTAAAGTATGGGAGAAGCCCGGGAATCTGCAATTTTTTTACAAGCTAAACAGAATCCTGTTAAACAGATCTAAGGAAGTAGGATTCTATTTAGTGAACACATCTGTGTCTATTTGGCTTTGAAAGAAAAGAGCCACATCTGGATGGTCCCCTGTCTCATCGTGTACTTCATATTTACCTCACTGACTGATTTCTTGAACAACATGTGATTTCTTTGGCCTTCAGTGTTCAATTTGCTCTGATTTGTCTGTGCCTTAGTGTGAATTTCCTGCTACCATTTAAAGCTTATTTATTTATTTTGTTGAAGTGTCTAGCTTCTTATAATCAACTTTAGAGCATTTTGCAAAGGTCAGTCTAATCACTGCTCTACTGAGACAACTTAAATTCTCCTCAAAAGAATCCTTCTTCTTAGCTTGGGGATTGGTAAACATTTTCGTTAGCAACCAAGTGCCAAGGAGTCCTGTTTTAAGTTCAAAAATAAATATTTACTGCTTCAGTGTCTCAGAGAACACAGAAATGTGTTTCCTTTTACTCTATCAAAAATATTGACTACTGAGAAGGAAACATCTTCAGAGCAAATTGAAATTAAATTTTTCTCTTCTGAAAATAATTGTACATTTATTATTCTGAGTAGAACTTCTGTGTAGAAGAAAAAAACCTCAAAACATTTGTTCTAAGATTCATATAGTTTTCATTATAGCTGTATAATAACAATAATCCTGGCTGGAGCTTGAAAATATAAGTTTTAATCCTGAATCTAACTTTTTTTACTCTTATAATTATATATTCTTATAATTTTAATTATAGTTTTAATTCTAATTTAATCCTTATAATTTAGGGATTCAATTTTTTCATCTGTTAAATAGGTATAATTCTACCTGGCCTGATTATGTAAGACAAGATTAGATTTTGTAAACTATCAATATAAAAGCACTTCACAAACAGAAAATACTGGTAAATACTATATAAATATGACATTCAATTTAAATAGTGTTAAGAGATAACAAGAAAAACAACAGTAGTTTATATAGTTTTATGTATTTGGCTTTATTCTAAGCTGCGTGTGTGTGTGTGTGTGTGTGTGTGTGTGTAGGGAGAGAGAGGAAAAGAAAGATTTATTAAATACCCAAAAACACTCTATGAAATTGATCTTTTTCAGATGAGGAAGCTGAGGCACAGAGAAGTTAAATAACCTGTCACAGATCCCATAAATTTTTCACAGGTATTTTGCAGACATGTGGCAAGAAAAAAAGATTTTTTTAATGAACATACCAATATTCACAAACATTTTGGAATTGACCCTGCATCTTGATAGGGCCATGACATAAATACACATTTTTCTTTTTATGAAGCTCAAAAAAATGCATTTGATTTAGCTAAGTGGAGTTTGTACTATTCTCACTTCTCTTCCAAATCCTATGACTCTAAGATGATTGCCTGCCTTTACACAGATAGCAAAAATAGCCAACTGGAATGCCATGTAATTGCTGGAATTTTAATTGGCTGGGAAAGAGGAGCATAAAATAGTATTACAGTCAGAGCCAGCCTAGATTTAAAGTTAGTGACTATTTAAGTTTGTGGTTTCTGAGGCTCCTTCCTCAGAATCCTTCACCAGAGAACTGCACCTACACCGTTTCTTACCTAATCTGAAATTCCCACCAATATCACTTCTATGTTATATCATTTTTTTATCAAATTTGTTTTGATAAAAGACATAGAAATCACACTCATTGTGTAGCACCATGAATTATTGATTAATATTAACCATGAAATTACAGCAATGATTTTGTCCAATGATTCTGTGCTTACTAGATTAGGACATATCCTTAGCAGGGTTTTAAGAAAAAGGGTTAAACATATAAAATTTGATTTATCAGTTTCATTTGCCTCTTAAAATTAGGAAAAGGCTGCCACTATTGTATTAATTCCGAGAACAGTGAAGTTCAGTGGGAGATCTTTGGAGTTCCCAGGGTGGATGCAGGAAATCTGGAATGGGGAGAGAAGAGAGCCCTACTCTGTCTCCCTTTACTGAAAGCCCATCACAGTGACTGCATTATATATTTCATAAGTTAATACTCACAGAAGCATGGAGAATCTGATGGCCCCAAGATCATGAGATTCAATCAGCCAGTGCAAAAGGGCAGCAGAACAGGAGCTGGGCAGTTACATGTCGGCGTACAAGCAAGAGATGTCAACCTCAGCCGGGCACCAAAATGAAGACCTCTGGGCCTTGACTCAGTGCAGAGAGTAGCGTCAGATTCTGGAAGAAGAGCCATCCTGGAATGGGATGTGTCAGGAAAGCCAAATCATTGCCAACTTTTGGCAGCTATATAGGAGGCATTTATTTCGTGCCAGATTCTTTGTCAAGGATCTCATGTTCCTGAGCTGTCTTTCAGTGTGGAAGTATTTTAGTCGGAATAGCCCTTCTAATCTCCTTCTGCCCATTGGACAAGTATGACTTATAGGATTAGTAAGTTTGTAAGGAGGAAATAATCATGCTCAGCCCAAAAAACATGGGGTCTCTGTCTCGCAGGTCTACCTACTTTTGGAGAGAGCTACTCTGATCTCAACTGCGTGGTTAAATGGTCTGTGCCTACAAAGCGGGGGTGGGTGGGTAGGGGCTAAGATCATTCTACTGAGTGGATAACTACAAGTGTGAATTTATTTCCTGAGTGAAGTATTAGAAAGCCCGTGGTGGCCACACATTGAGGTCAGATCATCCAATTCAGCCTTTATCAGTAATAATACTAGCATTTCATTTTCCATTTGTCTTTCATGTCTTATTTCTCAGTCGTTTCTATATTTAGAGATGAAAGGGATGTGATTTATGGACTCCCTACAGCCCTAATCCCTGTGTCAGTTCCTTTAACTCTTGCAATGTTATTGGTATTCGTGTTAGTTTTCGTTGCTGTTATAACAAATTACCACAAACGCAGCACGTTTCAACAACACAAAGTGATTAGCTCATCGTTTCTGTAGGTCAGAAGCATAGCATGATGTGGCTGGATTTTCTGCTCGGCGTCTCAGTGGCTGAAATCAAAGTATTGACTGGGGCTACAGTCCTCAACTCGCACTCCAGGTCCTCTAGAAAGATAACTGACCATTGCCGGAACTCATTCCTTCTCCTGTTTTCCCTGTGGCCCCTCCATCTTCAAGCCAGCAACAGCACATCAAACATTTCTCAGGCTTCAAATCCCTCTGACTCACTCTTTTGCCTTTTTCTTTTAAGGCTCCACGTGAGTACAGAGGCCCAACCTAGATGATTCAGGATAATCTCCCAATCTTGAACTCAACATATTAGTCACCTTAATTATACCCACAAAGTCCCTTTTGTCATGTAAAAGGGTGTAACGCCAGGGAGCAAAAATCATGAGGGCTACATTTCTGCTTACCACAGTTAGATAATAACTTTCCCATTTTAGAAACAAGAAAGTTGAGACTTAGAAAGGATAAAGAACTTGCCATAAATGACACAGATCATAAATGGCAAAGCTAGAATGAAAGGCCAAGTGTGTTTGTGTTAGGCTCAGTACTGCCCTTGACCCTGAAATACCTACATTCCTGCCCACTGTTCATCTTGGACAAATGATGCATAATCAAACACAACATTTTTCTCTATAACAGGGAAGAGGAGGACATGCTCAATGTACTTCCCTCTCTTTCCTTCATCTTGATTTTTCTGTTTTAACTCCCATTTGATAAACATTACCCCTTCCTCACAAATGAGAAATGTTTAGAGAGAGAAAAAGAAAGGGTTGATAATAAAGCAAGGAAATACAAGAGAGAGGTACAACGGAAAAAAGGGATGGGGGCGAGAGTGACAGGGAAAAGGGAAAAGAAAAAGTCAAAGATGGGGAGTGTACACACAGAGATGACACTGAAGTACTCGGAATTCAATAAACGCACTATAATCTAGGATAATGGTTTATACACTGAGAGATCAGTTAAAAATTTTCCCCACTATTCTGTTTGTACTCCTAAGCAAAGCCTGCACATTCCTGATTAGGCCCCACACAAAACACACAATCTAGCATTAAAGAGCTCAAGAGTCTTTAACTGCTTTATTATGGGAACAACTTGAGGCCTGCATTTCAGCTTGAGGTAGCGTCAACCCACTTTGCTTCTTGTCCTTGTCCTACTGAACTGTCCTCAATGCCAATCCCCCCGTCCCAGGCAGCGCTCCCAAAAGGTCAGTTCCTTTCACCATTTACTATGAGGAAGACACTGTTCTGGTGCTGAGGACACAAAAATATGAAAGGACATGGTCATTATCTCTGTAGATTTTACAGCCTGGCCATTAAGGAGGACAGAAAATAAGTAGGTAATGTAATGAGGTTAAAGGGAATAATAATTGACACCATGATTTTTTGCCTTCCACTCCGGTTTAAGATCATCACTCTCCCACTCTCAAAAAAAATCTCTCTCTTTAAGATGTGTACTGTGCTAATATATTGCCTACCCTCAAGGCTACCTAGGTATAATTCTAAATATCCCCAGTCCACTCATTTCTCTTTTCCCTGCAGGTGATTTTCCAGGTTTCTCTCTTCTTCGTGAACACCCTCCCTCCACTACCATCCACCTCCTTCTCTCAGGTGCTTAAATTTCCTCTACCCCAGGTAAAAAATTAGTTGAATTTGTACACTTCCTTCTTTGCTTCCCTCTTAATGGAAGAAGTGTCGCTCGCTTTCAGATCAAGTCTAACTCTTCCTCCTGTTCTTTAGATTTATTGCTTTGTGCTCATCAGAAACTGTGATTCATCAGTGATCTCTAGTCTCCTCTTTGTGCAACATACAAACACTGACAGGACCCGGCCTTCTTAAAGAAAAAAGCTTGCCCTTCATCCCATCTTAATCCTTAGTTAATTGCTTATCTCTCTTCTATATTTTACTATATACCTTCCTGAAGAAGTAGTATTGGCTATTATCATCACTAGCTCAACTTAAGTTTAATCTAGAACCCAAGAAAATGTAGCTAATAATGCTTCATTGAAACACTCAGCAGGTGTGACTTTATGCCTAGACACACACACATGGAAAAAAGGTAACATTTCTTATTTTCTGTCAGTAAGAGTAATACACCTGTCAGAGGGCCATCATCAAAAAGAACACAAACAACAAATGCTGGAGAGGATGTGGAGAAAAGGGAATCCTCTGCACTGTTGGTGGGAATGTAAATTTGTGCAGCCACTATGGAGAACAGTATGGAGGTTCCTCAAAATACTAAAAATAGAACTACCATATGACCCAGAAATTCCGTTCCTGGGCATATATCCAAAAAAAAACCCAAAAACACTAATTCAAAAAGATACATGCACCCCGATATTCATAGCAGCATTATTTACAACTGCCAAGACATGGAAACAACCTGTGTCCATCAACAGATTAGTGGATAAAGAAGATGTGGTATATATGTAATGGAATACTACTCAGCCATAAAAAATAATGAAATTTTGCCATTTGCAGCAACATGGATGGACTTGTAGGACGCTGTACTAAGTGAAATAAGTCAGAGAGAGACAAACACTGTTTATCACTTATGTGGAATCTAAAAAATACAACAAACTAGTGCATATAACAAAAAAGAGGCATATTCACAGATATAGAGAACTAACTAGTGGTTACCAGTGGGGAGGAGAAGGTACAAACTACTGGGTGTAAGATAGCCTCAAGGATGAGTACATACAATTCTAAGTCTCCAACTACCAGGATGTTGGGAAATCCAATCTTTGCTTTCCTAAGGGCTCCCTGATTCCCAGGGTCACAGTGAACTGAGGAAGTTTACGGTACCTGGGAAACAAGGGCTTTACTTGTGTAATCATCTCTTCACTACCAGTCGCTGGCCTCGCCTCCCACTACTTCCCTGCTCGCCCTTTTGCAGCAATCTTATCAGCTACTTGCTGTGATGCCGGTTACTGAGTCTAAACCTTCGCCAATCCTGTCTTCTCTACAGGAATTGCCCTTTTTTTCCTTGTTCACTTGGATCTCTCCTGTTTATTCTTCAGGACTGAGTTCAAGTTGTCCCTTCTTCCTTTCCTGAACATGCCCTAACCCCACAGAATGATTTATACACCCTCATATCATTGCCATTGTGTTCTGCACAAACTCTGTGTAAGCATTACTAGATTCTGTGATAGAAGAGAGAATATATCATGCTCCCAAGGAGTTTATAATCTAGAGAAGTATGTAAGGGAAAAAATAGGTGATTGCAATACCATATGCGATGTCTGGTAGGAGTGATTATAGAACTCAGGAAATTTTTTAAACAGTTAATATCTATTCAGTGTTTTGTGTCTCATATATTCTAAATACTTTATGTGTGTTATCTCATTTAATTCTCACCACAAAACTATGAAGAAAAAACTTGTACCCATTTTACAGAGGAGGAAACGGAAGCACAAAGAGATTTAGTAATTTGTCCAAGGATTCACAGCCAACACGCAGACCTATGGGAGCCTGGCTTCAGAACATACTCTGTTAAACAGTATACTAGATTATTTCATTATGTTTGATAGCACTTCCTCAATAGTTTGTATCAGCTAAGATATTGGAGCTGCAAAGAGATTATCTAGTCCAAGGCCAAGTGCCAATAGAAAAGATAGAATTTGAGGAGTGGTGAAAAATGAGCCTGCAAGGAGAAGGAGTGGTCGGATAGTAAAGGGACAGGTGAATCCTGCAAGAAGTTGGCATTTCAGCATGATAGCAATGGGAAACCATTAGAAGGCTGTTGATATGGTGATCAAAAATGGGGCAAAAGAGGTAAAGTAGATGAATTTGAGGTAAAGTCAACTGCAGTTGGTGACATCGAATACTGAACATGAGAAAGAGAAAGGAGTCTACTAGGTTCTGACTCTGTTGAAAGGTGATGTCATTCTCTGAGATAGGAAACCTGAGAGGAGAAGCCCTTTTTTTCTTTTTTTGCAGTACACGGGCCTCTCACTGTTGTGGCCTCTCCCGTCGTGGAGCACAGGCTCCGGACGTGCAGGCTCAGTGGCCATGGTTCACGGGCCTATCTGCTCCACGGCATGTGGGATCTTCCCGGACCGGGGCACGAACCCGTGTCCCCTGCATCGGCAGGCGGACTCTCAACCACTGCGCCACCAGGGAAGCCCAAGAGAAGCCCATTTTTAAGAAGAGAACATAGTTTCCTTTTTTGACATGTCGAGCTTAGATGTGGCCATTCCAAATATCCAAAAATTTAGGAGAAAATCAGCATATAGATATGACTTATATTAACAAACTATCATTACATGGACTGTAATTGACCTACACAATTGTGTGATGCCGGCTGGGGATGAGAAAGTCCTTGGGCAGAACCCTGAGGAAACCAACTTCTAAAGGATGGGCGGAGAAAGAGAACCTGCAGTAGAGACTGAGCAGTGGCCAAACAGGGAAAACAAGAGATTCTTGTGTCAGGGGAATAACCTCAAGGAAGCCAGAGAAAGAGTGTTTCAAGAAGGGAGTGGTGACCAAAGAATCTAATGGTGAAATAAAGTCACGTTAAAATCTAAAAAGTGTTCATTGATTTGGACAAGACAGGCATAGATTTAGTGAAACCAGTGAAGAGGAGTAACGTTCTCCACACAGATCCCCTTCCAAGGCCAAAACATCCATCCCCACCTGCTCCGAATATCTCTGGTTATCAGTTCTCAGTTGTGCCCCTCAGTGGCAATTGCACTCAGCCACAGGGAACTGCCCTTCCGAGAATTATGTCCTCCCACAAGGGTGGACCGTAACCAGTAGTCACTGGCCTGGGCTGCCTGTGCGTGGCGGTGCCCTGCGGCTGAGGACAGCTGCCTATGGGAATGACGACTCTTGGCTGAGGATGGAGTAACTGGCCCTACAGAAGGGATCTGGGTGGAACCACAATATCTGCTACATCTCTTCTCTGAGGACCTCACAATCACTTGCTTCTTAGCCAATTTCTCCCCATCAGGGAAAGGGTTGGCCAGGATTCTGGCTGGCCTGACTTTCTGGGGAAAATTGTGAGAGAAGGGTTGGTAGAATGAACTACAGCCCCCGTTGCCGCGCCTGATCTCAGAACTACAACTGATACTCACCATCTCTCTCCTCCACCACCCATTCTAGACTCCCCTCAGCCAACACCTCTGCTGGTCCAGGCATTTTACCTCCTTGGATGACCTACACTGTCATTCCTGAAGGGTCAGAGCCCCTGTTGACTGTGCCATTTCCAGGCTGCAGCTGCTTCTCCACACACCATTTAAACCAGGCATGGCAGTGCCCTGGACAACCCACTGGATCACCTGAGGACCAAACATGTTTATCCCTCCCCACACTGGGTAGCAGCTGCCCTTGCCCTGCTTCCTCCTGAAGATGGGCTCCATCACTGCTGCTGGGATGGCTGCTCCTCTTCTTCATGCTGGCCTGGTGCCATGAGGATCCTGGAAGACTAGGTGGCAGCAGGAGTCTAAATGTCAGTGCTACTGTTACGGGGAGCCAGAGTCTCTATATCTGTGGAATCTACAATGGTATGAGTGGAAAAAAAAAAATTCCCTCCAGGAAACAAGGTCAACCAGAATCCTGGCAAAGCTTTTCCCTGATGGGGAGAAATTGCCTAAGAAGCAAGTGATTGTGAGGCCCTCAGAGCAGAGATGTAGCAGATATTGTGGCTC
Source organism: Orcinus orca (assembly GCF_937001465.1). NCBI lineage: Eukaryota > Metazoa > Chordata > Mammalia > Artiodactyla > Delphinidae > Orcinus > Orcinus orca. The sequence continues at coordinate 82,809,086 of NC_064567.1, forward strand.
CACCCAGATCCCTTCTATAGGGCCAGTTACTCCATCCTCAGCCAAGAGTCGCCATCCCCATAGGCAGTTGTCCTCAGCCGCAGGGCACCGCCATGCACAGGCAGCCCAGGCCAGTGACTGTCTGATGTGGGGGTTAAAGGCCCAGCCCCCTTGTTTCAGTTGGAAGGATTCCTGTGCTCCCCTCAGGATCAACTGGGGCCTCAGCAGGAACTACTCTGTAGGTCACTTTCTCCAGCTGCTTAATCCTGCCCCTTCACTTCCTTACTAGTGTATCTCCTGGCAGAATGTCCTCAAACCCCTTTAGTCCAGAATCTCTGATCCCAGACTCTGTTTCCAGAGACCCAGTGTGAGGCCTGGGTCCGAAGGCAGGCTGCTGTAGGAGGGGAAGCGGGAGAGGCCGAAGCACAGACAGTACCGGGGGCAGCACTTTCAATCAAGAGCAAAGAAACATGGTGGTAGCTCCAAGAAACTGGTGGGGTTGAGAATTTTTCTTTTGATGTTACTGGCTATTTGTTTAAGACGGGAAAGACTTAAGTATCCTTCATTGTTGACAGAACAGAGAGGAAGAGGAGGAATATATAATAAGAGATGAGGAAAATCAACAGAATGAATTTGTGGACGTGAAAGGAAGGATGGGTATCAAAGGCTTAAGTAGCAAGTTAAGAGTTAACCTTGAGGGCCTGAACCAAGATGGCGGAGGATAAGGACGTGCTCTCACTCCCTCTTGTGAGAACACCAGAATCACAACTAGCTGCTGGACAATCATTGACAGGAAGACACTGGAACTCACCAAAAAACACACCTCACATTCAAAGACAAAGGAGAAGCCACAATGAGATGGTAGGAGGGGCACAATCACAGTAAAATCAAATCCCATAACTGGTGGGTGGGTGACTCACAGACTGGAGAACACTTACACAACAGAAGTCCACCCACTGGAGGGAAGGTTCTGAGCCCCATGTCAGGCTTCCCAACCTGGGGGTCTGGCAATGGGAGGAGGAATTCCTGGAGAATCAGACATTGGAGGCTAGTGGGATTTGATTGCAGGACTTCAACAGGACTGGGGGAACCAGAGACTCCACTCTTGCAGGGCACACACAAAGTAGTGTGTGCATCGGGACCCAGGGGAAGGAGCAGCGACCACAGGGGAGACTGAACTAGACCTATCTGCTAGTGTTGGAGGGTCTCCTGCAGAGGCAGGGGGTGGCTGTGGCTCACCGTGGGGACAAGGACACTCGCAGCAGAAGTTCTGGGAAGTACTCCTTGGTGTGAGCCCTACCAGAGTCTGTCATTAGCCCCACCAAAGAGCCCAGGTAGGCTCCAGTGTTGGGTTGCCTCAGGGCAAACAACCAACAGGGAGGGAACCCAGCCCCACCCAGCAGCAGTCAAGTGGATTAAACTTTTACTGAGCTCTGCCCACCAGAGAAACAGTCAGCTCTACCCACCACCAGTCCCTCCCATCAGGAAAACTTACACAAGCCTCTTAGATAGCCTCATCCACCAGATGGCAGACAGCAGAAGCAAGAAGAACTACAATCCTGCAGCCTGTGGAACAAAAACCACATTCACAGAAAGATAGACAAGATGAAAAGGCAGAGGGCTATGTACCAGATGAAGGAACAAGATAAATCTCCAGAAAAACAACTAAATGAAGTGGAGATAGGCAACCTGCCAGAAAAAGAATTCAGAATAATGATAGTGAAGATGATCCAGGACATCAGAAAAAGAATGGAGGCAAAGATTGAGAAGATGCAAGAAATGTTTAACAAAGACCTAGAAGAATTAAAGAACAAACAAACAGAGATGAACAATACAGTAACTGAAATGAAAATGACACTAGAAGGAATCAATAGCAGAATAGCTGAGGCAGAAAAACGGATAAGTGACCTGGAAGACAGAATGGTAGAATTCACTCCTGTGGAACAGAAGAAAGAAAAAATACTGAAAAGAAATGAAGACAGCCTAAGAGACCTCTGAGACAATATTAAATGCAACAACATTCGCATTTTCGGGGTCCCAGAAGGAGAAGAGAGAGAGAAAGGACCAGAGAAAATATTTGAAGAGATCATAGTCGAAAACCTACCTAACATGGGAAAGGAAATAGCCACCCAAGTCTAGGAAGTGCACAGAGTCCCATACAAGATAAACCCAAGGAGAAACATGCCGAGACACATAGTAATCAAATAGGCAAAAATTAAAGACAAAGAAAAGTTATTGAAAGCAACAAGGGACAAATGACAAATAACATAAAAGAGAACTCCCATAAGAATAAGAGCTGATTTCTCAACAGAAACTCTACAAGCCAGAATGGAGTGGCATGATATACTTAAAGTGATGAAAGGGCAGAACCTACAACCAAGGTTACCCTACCCGGCAAGGATCTCATTCAGATTCGATGGAGAAATCAAAAGATTTAGAGACAAGTAAAAGCTAAGAGAATTCAACACCACCAAACCAGCTCTACAACAAACGCTAAAGGAACTTCTGTAAGGGGGAAACACAAGAGAAGAAAAGGAACTACAAAAACAAACCCAAAACACTTAAGATAATGGTCATAGGAACACACATATCGATAATTACCTTAAACGTGAATGGATTAAATGTTCCAACCAAAAGACACAGCCTTGCTGAATGGACAAGACCCATATATATGTTGTCTACAAAAGACCCACTTCAGACTTAGGGACACATACTGACTGAAGTGAGGGTATGGAAAAAGATATTCCATGCAAACGGAAATCAGAAGAAAGCTGGAGTAGCACTACTCATATCAGTTAAAATAGACTTTAAAATAAAAAATGTTACAAGAGACAAGGAAGGACACTACATAATGATCAAGGGATCAATCCAAAAAGAAGATATAACAATTATAAATATATATGCACCCAACATAGGAGCCCCTTAATACATAAGGCAACTGCTAACAGCTCTAAAAGAGGAAATCAACAGTAATACAATAATAGTGGGGGACTTTAACACCTCACTTACACCAATGGACAGATCATCCAAAATGAAAATAAAAAGGAAACAGAAGCTTTAAATGACACAACAGACCAGATAGATTTCATTGATATTTATAGGACATTCCATCCAAAAACAGGAGATTACACTTTCGTCTCAAGTGCACACGGAAGATTCTCCAGCATACATCACATCTTGGGTCACAAATCAAGCCTCAGTAAAGGTAAGAAAATTGAAATCATATCAAGCATCTTTTCTGACCACAACGCTATGAGATTAGAAATCAATTACAGGCAGAAAAACATAAAAAACACAAATACAAGGAGGCTAAACAATACGTTACTAAAAAACCAAGAGATCACTGAAGAAATCAAGGAGGAAATCAAAAAATACCTAGAGACAAATGACAATGAAAACACGACGATCCAAAACCTATGGGATGCAGCAAAAGCAGTTCTAAGAGGGAACTTTATAGCTATACAAGCCTACCTCAAGAAACAAGAAAAATCTCAAATAAACAATCTAACCTTACACCTAAAGGAACTAGAGAAAGAAGAACAAACAAAACCCAAAGTTAGCAGAAGGAAAGAAATCATAAAGATCAGAGAAGAAATAAATGAAAGAGAAACAAAGAAAACAAGAGCAAAGATCAATAAAACTAAAAGCTGGTTCTTTGAGAAGATAAACAAAATTGATAAACCATTAGCCAGACTCATCAAGAAAAGGAGGGAGAGGACTCAAATCCATAAAATTAGAAATGAAAAAGGAGAAGTTACAACAGACACCACAGAAATACAAAGCATCCTAAGAGACTGCTACAAGCAATTCTATGCCAATAAAATGGACAACATGGAAGAAATGGACAAATTCTCAGAAAGGTATAACCTTCCAAGACTGAACCACAAAGAAATAGAAAATATGAACAGACCAATCACAAGTAATGACATTGAAACTGTGATTAAAAATATTCCAACAAAGTGCAGGACCAGACGGCTTCACAGGTGAATTCTACCAAATATTTAGAGAAGAGCTAACACCCATCCTTCTCAAACTCTTCCAAAAAATTGCAGAGGAAGGAACACTCCCAAACTCATTCTATGAGGCCACCATCACCCTGATACCAAAACCAGACAAAGATACTACAAAAAAAGAAAATTACAGAGCAATATCACTGATGAATATAGATGCAAAAATCCTCAACAAAATACTAGCAAACAGAATCCAACAACACATTAAAAGGATCATACACCATGATCAAGTGGGATTTATCCCAGAGATGCAAGGATTCTTCAATATATGCAATTAAATCAATGTGATACAGCATATTACAAATGGAAGAAGAAAAACCATACGATCATCTCAGTAGATGCAGAAAAAGCTTTTGACGAAATTCAACACCCATTTATGATAAAAACTCTCCAGAAAGTGGGCATAGAGGGAACCTACCTCAACATAATAAAGGCCATATACAACAAACCCAAAGCAAACATCATTCTCAATGGTGAAAAACTGAAAGCATTTCCCCTATGATCAGGGCTGTGCTGAATTCAGTGATTGGGATTGACATGTATACACTGATGTGTATAAAATTGATGACTAATAAGAACCTGCTGTATAAAAAAAATATTTTTTCCAATGAAAAAATTAAAAAAAGAATTAACCTTCTTTTACTGTACAGTATGACTTATAAATCTGACTTAAGATTTTGCAAATAGTCACTCATTTCAACACTATTTTTGACCAATTCATTCTTTTCCCACTTATACAAATTGCTACTTTTATCACAAAATAAATCTTCATATATTCATAAGCCTGGTTTTAGACTCCTATTTCATAACTTTATTCCTCATCTAATATCAAATTGATACAATTACTGTAGTTTATACAACATTTTGATAAATGGTAGGACAAACCTTCCTCCTCAGTGCCCACCTTTACAAATATTTCAAAATTTATTTCATATATATCACAAGCTTTAATTTGCTTTTTATGTTTATTTCCAGGATATTTTATCTTTTTGTTGCTAGTCAGAATTTTTACATTGTATTTTCAAATTTGTGTTTGTTGAGATGAGGAATTTTACAGATTTTATTGTATTGATATTTTATTAATTCCTTTATGGAATTTTTATGAGTTTTTGCATTTCATTTTCTTTAGGGTTCTTTTCAGATACCAATTTTTCTTTTTTCAACAATTTATATCTAATTTATTTCTTGTTAACCTTATCAGCTAGAACCTACCATACTATCCTCTGAGATTAACATTTAGTGCAGGAGGATTTGCGAGTAGTGCCCTTAGAGTCAATACCTGTGAGAGGGAAGAGAAGGAAACGAGATTGGGCAGATAATAGAGAAGGTGGGTTGTTATGCAATGACAATAATTCCTTTGCAACCCACATGGAGCTCTAAAGCTTACAAGATCCTTCAGAGTTTTGCCAGGGACCCTGGATGTCCAGTCACTGGTTGCTGGCTGTTCCTGAAGGGGGCAGGGGCTTAGGCCAGGTGACTCACATCAAATGATGCAGTTCCTGAAGGGAGCTGAGCGCTGAGGGCTGTTGACCAGGCAGTGCTCCCGGTACCCTCACCAGCAGCGAGGAAGTAAATGTACCTGTTCTGAAGGGGGATCTGGGTAGCATGTTACAGAATTCACTACACAACTTCCATGAAGGACGAGGACATTTTTGCATATATGAATCCCCCAATCTCTACTTTTCCATTTAGGGCATATACTGCAGAATTTTTGTTTTGGTCTTTTATAGAGAGATTTTTAGTTTTGTCGTGCGGCTTTTATTTCAAGAATTGCAAGATTTATGTTCTTGTCTGCAGTCATATTCCACATTATTTTAGCATTAATTCTGTGTTTCAATGGATTACATATTCATAACTGGTCTTTTACACAGTGACTTCTGAGTAATGAGTTTATGTATATATGCATGTATGTACTTAGAAGGACATGAATTTATTCTTGGGCACTTGCTCATTGGAGAATGTCTTTCTGATGTCTTAAATTATTATTATATTTTTGTGAAACAAACTTTTTTCTCACAACTCAGCAGATATCACTTCGTTGATTTCTGGTATAAAATGCTGCTGAGAAGATCTCTGAGGCCAGGGGAGTCAAGAAAATGTGCAAGTAATCAATTTTTCTAAATCCAGTATTTTACTATTTAAATGCTAAATCTTTCATGTTTATAAAACAGAAGGTTCATTATCATTTTTGAGTGTATTTGAGTTTTGAATAAAAAATATATGTTCCCTTTTTTCCCTTTCCTTCCTCACTCCTACTTTACCAGTTGAATGTATGTCAGATGTTCCCACTTTGCTACTTTACTGTATTTCTCTTCCTGTTCATTTTTTAATTTTATAAGATGTGCTTATAAGCATGCATATTACACTGCAATTTTTTGTTCATTCAATAATCTATCTTAGGCACTCTTTATTTACAATATACTTTTTTTTACATAAAGAGGTTTTAATTTTTTCAAATTAAATTATGTTTAATTTAATCTTGGTTTATTATCTGTATGAGTTCTTCTATTTAAGCATTTCTAAATGTGTAAATGGACCCTAAAATGTATCTAGATATTGCAGCAATGTGGGGTATTTAATCTACTGAGAGCAAAGAATATTACTTTTTCATCTCCCTAAAATAAGGATTCAAGAGGAAATTGAAAAGAACATAGTGTTTAAAGTCTGCTTCTGTGCTAATGTGATTATCTGATTATCTTGAGCCACCCAAAATCTGTGACAGCTTCAACATCCCTGTTTAGTGTCATTTTGTAAAACTGAATCTTTTATACCAAGGATATTCTCTGTTTCAGTGCCTGATTTTACAGTGGCGTCTGTACAAATGCAGACCTGGCAGAATGCATTCAAGTTAACTACAGTCTTAATAACTTGCGTCTTTCCCTTCTCTGAACTCTAATTTTTAACACAATGCTTCTTGCTTTAGCTACTGCTTTCCCCTACAGTTATACCTTTAACATTCATTTATTTCTCTGTTCCTAAAGTTTTTTTTCTTCTTCTTCTTTTTATCATTGCATATAAGTGCATTCAGTTGCCTGGTGAGTGTGAGACTTACCTTTGTATAATTAGAACAGATTTTAGTGTTTTTTTTTCTCCCTAGCATTTTCATTTGAAGCATGCCTTATTCTCTGTAAGCCTCTATTTTCCCAACACATTTGTGGCTCTCCTCATGACCTCTTTGCTTTTGCTTCCAAAGCCTATTCTTTCTATCGATCACTTGCACATATAAGGATAGTTTTCAGATGTCCATGTGGGATTCTACATTCGGGTGCATTGCCAAAACAGCAATGATCTTCTCTGCATTGAGCAGTCTGGTCTCATCTGATCACCTAAATCTTCAAATTTTTTTCTCTTTTAGGTGTCTTACTTTTTTCCTTTTCCTAGGCCCTCAGACCCTACTAACCTTTCAAATTCTGAATATGTTCAGAGATTAACTGACTTCCACGGTTTGGGAAAAACTACTATTAAAATTTACCTGCAGACTTATATACACTACCAAATGTAAAATGGATAGCTAGTGGGAAGCAGCTGCATAGCACGGGGAGATCAGCTCAGTGCTTTGTGACCACCTAGAGGGGTGGGATAGGGAGGGTGGGAGGGAAACACAAGAGGGACGAGATATGGGGATATATGTATATGTATAGCTGAGTCACTTCGTTATGAAGCAGGAACTAACACACCATTGTAAAGCAATTATACTCTAGTAAAGTTGTTAAAAAAAAAAAAAAAAACTTACCTGACATTTGCGCTACCTTACATGTTGGGAGTTAGCACGATTTCCCCTCGTCTACTTCCCACCCCTAACCCCTCTCCACAGTAGCCCCGGGCTGTCCCCACCCAGTGTAACAGCTAGATGCCTGGGAACTACCTGGGCCAGATTCTCTCCCAGGAGCTTCCAATTTAGTTTCCACTAATCAGAAGCACCTGCTTGAGGTTTGAAAAAGCCGCGGACGCCATTGTCTTGTTCTTCGGGCAGCGGGAGGCGGAGGTACGAGTTTCAGCAGAGAAATTGCCGCAGCCTCTGGCCATTTTCCCGTGACTCTTCTGCCTCAGTTTGCACAGCACAGTCTCGCCCCGCGGTTCGCAATGTGTCAACGTCACCGGGGAGCCTGAAACAGTGCAAATTCTTGGACTTACTCCAGACCTACCCGCTCAGAAGCTCTGGAGGTAAGTGTTTTCCTGAGTCTCCTGGCTGATTGTGTAAACCAGAGTTGAGAACCGCTGAAGCCTGTTTTAATACAACAGATCACGGTGTAGTTTTCAAAGTGCGTTTGTTTTCAGAATTACCAGGAATGATTCTGAAAACTACAGATTTCTGGGTCCCATCAGTATCTCCCTATAAATAAGACTCTCCAGGAAAAGGGCCCAATGAATCTGTAGTCGCACAAGTATCCCAGGTGATTCTGCTTTTGTGGGAATTTGGTCAAGTATTGCTCTGTGGTTTCCCCAGTTTCTTGTTTAAACAGCATTCCCTTTTTGTTATAGTTGCAAAGGAAGGGAAAAACAGTTATATTTTAATGAAAAAGCTATGACTTGTTTGGAGAGTGTGCTCACTCACTTGTTTGGAAAGGAAAAACATCCCTTTTTAAAATTTTTGCATCCTAGGTTCTATATTTCTTAGAATGACTAACCAAAGATACCTTCATCACAATCACTGTTGAAATTGCAGACACCCAGGCTTCATTTAGACTTAATTGAATCTCTGAATGCAGGGCACGTTCAGCAAGCACCAGCACCCTGAAATTTTGAGAGCCACCAAGCAATTTTTCCCCTAGTTTATACTAGACCACACGAGAAAGTAACACCAGATGTGCTATGTATACTACAAGCAAATATGAGAAAAGGATACCTACAAAGAGTCCTGTTATTAGCTCTGGGCTTCAGTTTCTTCATGGGTAGATGAGGGTGTGGAAACAGATTCTCTAATTTCTCTTCCTCTTCTAAAGTGTTGTGATGAAATTGTGTATTTATCAACCTATACACATAGACTCTTCCAAGAACCATAGATAATGTTACATGGTTTTCCTTGGGCCTCCTGCTTGACCACATCATTTACTGCATTAGCTAGAGGCAAATGTCTCAACTTCATCACCCCTTTTGGTGCAAAACAAAGGGGAAAGAGAGAGGAGTGCTATGAATATTTCATTCATACTTTGATCCATTTCTTACAAATTTGTTACTCCTTTTTTTCTAAAAATATTCGAAATGATGATCACATTCTTGAAGAGTCTTACAAGATGACTGATTTAGATTTTACTTCCAAATGAAAACATTAAATTCTTAAAACATCAGGAAGTCAATAATTGGGACTTCCCTGGTGGTCCAGTGGTTAAGACTCCTCGCTTCCACTGCAGGGGGTGCTGCTTCCATCCCTGGTCAGAGAACTAAGATCCCACATGCCTCATGGTGTGGCAAAAACTGGAAAAAAAAAAATCCCAAAACATTCAATTTTAACTCAATGTCTACTTTTAATCAAATATTCTTTTTTGTAAAACTATAGTCTATATATATTTTTAAATTTTATTGAAGTATAGTTGGTGTACAATGTTGTGTTAATTTCTGTTGTACAGCAAAGTGATTATTATACATATATATATACATTCTTTTTCATATACTTTTCCAGTATGGTTTATCACAGGATACTGAATATAGTTCCCTGTGATGTACAGTAGGAGCTTGCTGTTTATCCATCCTATATGTAACAGTTTGCATCTGCTAATCCCAAACTCCCAGTCTTTCCCTCCCCCACCCCACCTTGGCAACCCCAAGTCTGTTCTCTATGTCTCTGAGTCTGTTTCTGTTTCATAGATATGTTCATTTGTGTCATATTTTAGATTCCACATATAAGTGATATCATATGGTTTTTGTCCTTCTCTTTCTTACTTTGCTTAGTTGCTGCAAATAGCATTATTTCATTCATTTTAATGGCTAAGTAATATTCCATTGTATATATGTGCCACATCTTCTTTATGAATTCCTCTGTTGATGGACATTTAGGTTGCTTCCATGTCTTGGCTACTGTAAACACCACTGCAATGAACATTAAGGTGCATGTATCCTTTCAAATCATGATTTTCTCTGGATATATGCCCAGGAGTGGGATTGCTGGATCATATGGTAGCTCTACTCTTAGTTTTTTAAGGAACCTCCATATTGTTCTCCATAGTGGCTGTACCAGTTTACCTTCCCACCAACAGTGTAGGAGGGTTCCCTCCTCTCCACACCCTCTCCAGCATTTATTATTTGTAGACTTTTTGATGATGGCCATTCTGACTGGTGTGAGGTGATAGCTGATTGTAGTTTTGATTTGCATTTCTCTAATAATTAGTGACGTTGAGCAGCTTTTCATGTGCCTCTTGGCCATCTGTATGTCTTCTTTGCAGAAATGTTTATTTAGGTCTTTTGCCCATTTTTTGATTGGGTTGTTTTTTGGGATTATTTTTTAGATATTGAGCTGCATGAGCTGTTTGTAACTATTGGAGATTAATCCCTTGTTGGTCACATGGTTTGCAAATATTTTCTTCCATTCTGTGGGTTGTCTTTTTGTTTTGTTTATGGTTTCCTTTGCTGTGCAAAAGCTTTTAAGTTTAATTAAGTCCCATTTGTTTATTTTTGTTTCTATTTCTGTTACTCTGGGAGATGGATCAAAAAAGGTATTGCTGCAATTTATGTCAGAGTGTTCTTCCTATGTTTTCCTCTAAGAGTTTGATAGTATCCAGTCTTACATTTAGGTCTCAAATCCATTTTGAGTTTATTTTTCTGTATGGTGTTAAAGACTGTTCTAATTTCATCCTTTTGCATGTAGCTGTCCAGTTTTCCCAGCATCATTTATTGAAGAGACTGTCTTTCCTCCATTGTATAGTCTCACTTTTTTTGTTGTAGATTAATTGACCATAGGTGCATGGGATTTTCTCTGGGCTTTCTATCCTGTTCCATTAATCTACATTTCTGTTTTTGTGCCAGTGCCATACTGTTTTGATGACTGTAGCTTTGTAATATGGTCTGAAGTCAGGGAGCCTAATTCCTCCAGCTCTGTTATTCTTTCTCAAGATTTCTTTGGCTATTTGGGGTCTTCTGTGTCTCCATAAAAATTCTGAGATTTTTTTTGTTCGAGTTCTGTGAAAAATGCCATTGGTAATTTGATAGGGATTGCATTGAATCTGTAGTTTTCCTTGGGTAGTATAGTCATTTTGACAAGATTGATTCTTTCAATCCAAGATCATGGTATATCTTTCCATCTGTTTGTGTCATCTTCAATTTCTTTCATTAGTGTCTCATAGTTTTCAGAGTACAGGGCTTTTGTCTCCTTAAGTAGTTTTATTCCTAGGTATTTTATTCATTTTGTTGCAGTGGTAAACAGGATTGTTTCTGATCTTTCATTGTTAGTGTATAGGAATGCAAGAGATTTCTGTGTATTAATTTTGTATCCTACAACTTTACAGAATTCATTGATAAGCTCTAGGTATGTTCCCTCTGTGCCCACTTTCTGGAGAGTTTTTTTTTTTTTTAATCATAAATGGGTGTTGAATTTTGTCAAAAGCTTTCTCTGCACCTATTGAGATGATCATATGGTATTTATTCTTCACTTTGGTGATGTGGTATATCGCACTGATTGATTTGCAGGTGTTGAAGAATCCTTGCATACCTGGGATGAATCCGACTTGATCATGGTGTATGATCCTTTTAATGTTGGATTTGAGTTGCTAGTATTTTGTTGAGGATTTTTGAGTCTATGTTCATCAGTGATTTTGGCCTTTAATATTCTTTTCCTGTGGTGTCTTTGTCTGCTTTTGGTATCAGGGTGATGGTGGCCTCATAGAATGAGTTGGGGAGTTTTCATTCCTCTGCAATTTTTGGGAGCACTTTCAGAAGGATGGGTGTTAACTCTTTTCTAAATGTTTGACAGAATTTGCTTGTGAAGCCATCTGGTCCTGGACTTTTGTTTGTTTGGAGTTTTTTTAATCACAATTTCAATTTCAGTACTTGTGATTGGTCTGTTCATATTCTCTATTTCTTCACAGTTCAGTCTTGGGAGATTGAATCTTTCTAAGCATTTGTCCATTTCTCCTAGGTTATCCATTTTATTGGCATATAGTTGCTTCCAGTAGTCTCTTATGATCCTTTGTATTTTTGTGGTGTCCATTGTAACTTCTTTTTCATATCCAATTTTATTGATTTGAACCCTCTCCCTTTTTTCCTTGATGAGTCTGGCTAAAGGTTTATCAATTTTGTTTATCTTTTTAAAGTACCAGCTTTTAGTTTCATTGATCTTTTCTATTGTTTCTTTCATCTGTATTTCATTTATTTCTGCTCTGGTCTTTATGATTTCTTCTACTAATTTTGGATTTTGTTTGTTCTTCTTTCTCTAGTTGCTTTAGATGTAAGGTTAGATTGTTTATTTGAGATTTTTGTTTCCTGAGGTAAGATTTTATTGCTATAAACTTCCCTTTTAGAACTGCTTTTGCTCTGTCCCATAGGTTTTGGGTCATCATACTTTCATTTTCATTTGTCTCTAGGTATTTTTTGATTTCTTCAGTGATCCATTGGTTTTTTAATACCATGTTGTTTAGCCTCCACCTGTTTCTGGTTTTTTTTACAGTATTTTCTGGTAGTTGATTTTTAATTTCATAGCGTGTAGTCAGAAAAGATGCTTGATATGATTTCAGTTTTCTTAAATTTACCACAGCTTGATTTGTGGCCCACCTTGTGATAAGTCCTGGAGAATGTTCCATGTGCACTTGAAAAGAATGTACATTCTGCTGCTTTTGGATGGAATGCTCTATAAATATCAATTAAGTCTATCTGGGCTAATGTGTCTTTTAAGATCTGTGTTTCTTTTGGTCTTCAGTCTGGATGATCTGTCCATTGATGAAAGTGGGCTGCTAAGTCCCCCACTATTATCGTGTTAATGTAGATTTCTCCTTTTATGGCTGTTAGCATTTGCCTTAATATCGAGGTGCTCCTATGTTGGGTAAATATATATTTACAATTGTTATATCTTCTTCTTGAACTGATGCCTTGCTCATTATGTAGTGTCCTTCTTTGGCTTTTGTAATCGTCTTTATTTTAAAGTCTATTTTGTCTGATACGAGTATTGCTACTCTAGCTTTCTTTTGATTTCCATTTGCACAGAATAACTTTCTCCATACCCACACTTTCAGTCTGTATGTGTCCCTGAATCTGAAGTGGGTCTCTTGTAGACAGCATTTATACAGGTCTTTTTTTTTTTTCCTTTACAAATCAGAGTTTTTATTTAAATTGTATAAAAAGTATATAAGGTTTACATTATTTTTCTTATTAGTCATCAATTTTATACACACCAGTGTATACATGTCAATCCCAATCACCCAATTCATCACGCCACCACCACCACCACCCCGCCGCTTACGCCCCTTGGTGTGCATACGTTTGTTATCTACATCTGTGTCTCAATTTCTGCCCTGCAAACTGGTTCATCTGTACCAGTTTTCTAGGTTGCACATAAATGTGTTAATATACGATATTTGTTTTTCTCTTTCTGACTTACTTCACTCTGTATGACAGTCTCTAGATCCATCCACGTCTCAACAAATGACCCGACACTGTATATATGTACCACTTCTTCTTTATCCATTCGTCTGTTGTAGGGCATTTAGGTTGCTTCCATGACCTGGCTATTGTAAATAGTGCTGCAATGAACATTTTGGTACATTACTCTTTTTGAATTATGGTTTTCTCTGGGTATATGCCCAGTAGTGGGATGGCTGGATCATATAGTAATTCTATTTTTAGTTTTTTAAGGAACCTCCATACTGTTCTCCATAGTGGCTGTATCAATTCACATTTCCACCACAGTGCAAGATAGTTCCCTTTTCTCCACACCGTTTCCAGCATTTGTTGTTTGTAGATTTTCTGATGATGCCCATTTTAATTGGTGTGAAGTCATACCTCACTGTAGTTTTGATTTATATTTCTCTAATAATTAGTGATGTTGAGCAGCTTTTCATGTGCTTCTTGGCCATCTGTATGTCTTCTTTGGAGAAATGTCTATTTAGGTCTTGTGCCCATTTTTCGATTGGGTTGTTTGTTTTTTAATATTGAGCTGCATGAGCTGCTTGTAAATTTTGGAGATTAATCCTTTGTCAGTTGCTTCATTTGCAAATATTTTCTCCCATTCTGAAGGTTGTCTTTTTGTCTTGTTTTTGGTTTCATTTGCTGTGCAAAAGCTTTGAAGTTTCATTAGGTCCCATTTGTTTACTTTTGTTTTTATTTCCATTACTTTAGGAGGTGGATCAAAAAAGATCTTGCTGTGATTTATGTCAAAGAGTGTTCTTCCTATGTTTTCTCTAAGAGTTTTATAGTGTCTGGTCTTACATTTAGGTCTCTAATCCATTTTGAGTTTATTTTTGTTTATGTTTTTAGGGAGTGTTCTAATTTCCTTCTTTTACATGTATCTGTCCAGTTTTCCCAGCACCACTTATTGAAGAGACTGTCTTTTCTCCATTGTATATCCTTGCCTCGTTTGTCATAGGTTATTTGACCATAGGTGCGTGGATTTACCCCTGGGCTTTCTATCTTGTTCCACTGATCTATGTTTCTCTTCTTGTGCCAGTACCATATTGTCTTGATTACTGTAGCTTTGTAGTATAGTCTGAAGTCAGGGAGTCTGATTCCTCCAGCTCCGTTTCATTCCCTCAAGACTGCTTTGGCTATTCGGGGTCTTTTGTATCTCCATACAAATTTTAATATTTTTTGTTCTAGTTCTGTAAAAAATACCATTGGTAATTTGAAATGAATTGCATTGGATCTGTTGATTGCTTTGGGTAGTATAGTCATTTTCACAGTGTTGATTCTTCCAATCCAAGAACATGGTATATCTCTCCATTTGTTGGTATCACCTTTAATTTCTTTCATCAGTGTCTTATAGTATTCTGCATACAGGTCTTTTTTCTCCCTAGGTAGGTTTATTCCTAGGTATTTTATTCTTTTTGTTGCAATGGTAACTGGGAGTGTTTCCTTAATTTCTCTTTCAGATTTTTCATCATTAGTGTATAGGGATGCAAGAGATTTCTGTGCATTAATATTGTATCCTGCAACTTTACCGAATTCATTGATTAGCTCTAGTAGTTTTCAGGTGGCATCTTTAGGATTCTCTATGTATACTATCATGTCATCTGCAAACAGTGACAGTTTTACTTCTTCTTTTTCAATTTGGATTCCTTTTATTTCTTTTTCTTCTCTGATTGCCATGGCTAGGACTTCCAAAACTATGTTGAATAAACTTGGTGTGAGTGGACATCCTTGTCTTGTTCCTGATCATAGAGGAAATGCTTTCAGGTTTTCACCATTGAGAATGATATTTGCTGTGGGTTTGTCATATATGGCCTTTCTTATGTTGAGGTAGGTTCCCTCTATGCCCACTTTCTGGAGAGTTTTTATCATAAATTGATGTTGAATTTTGTCAAAAGCTTTTTCTGCATCTATTGAGATGATCGTGTGGTTTTTCTTCTTCCATTTGTAATATGCTGTATCACATTGACTGATTTGTGTATATTGAAGAATCCTTGCATCCGTGGGATAAATCCCAGTTGATCATGCTGTATCATCCTTTTAATGTGTTGTTGGATTCTGTTTGCTAGTATTTTGTTAAGGATTTTTACATCTATATTCATCAGTGATATTGGTTGGTAATTTTCTTTTTTTGTAGTATCTTTGTCTGGTTTAGGTATCAGGGTGATGGTGGCCTCATAGAATGAGTTTGGGAGTGTTCCTTCCTCTGCAATTTTTTGGAAGAGTTTGAAAATGATGGGTATTAGCTCTTCTCTAAATTTTTGATAGAATTCACCTGTGAAGCTATCTGGTCCTCAACTTTTTTTTATTGGAAGATTTTTAATCACAGTTTCAATTTCATTACGTGTGATTGGTCTGTTCATATTTTCTATATCTTCATGGTTCAGTCTTGGAAGCTTATACGTTTGTAAGAATTTCTCCATTTCTTCCAGATTGTCCATTTTATTGGCATAGAGTTGCTTGTAGTAATCTTTTCTGATCCTTTGTATTTCTGCAGTGTCTGTTGAAACTTCTCCTTTTCCATTTCTAATTTTATGGATTTGAGTCCTCTCCCTCTTTTTCGTGATGAGTCTGGCTAATGGTTTATCAATTTTGTTTATCTTCTCAAAAAACCAGCTTTGAGTTTTATTGATCTTTGCTATTGTTTTCTTTGTTTCTATTTCATTTATTTCTGCTCTGATCTTTATGATTTCTTTCCTTCTGCTAACTTTGGGTTTTGTTTGTTTTTCTTTCTCTAGTGCCTTTAGGTGTAAGGTTAGATTGTTTACTTGAGATTTTTCTTGTTTCTTGAGGTAGGCTTGTATAGCTATAAAGTTCCCTCTTAGAACTGCTTTTGCTGCATCCCATAAGTTTTGGATCATCGTGGTTTCATTGTCATTTGTCTCTAGGTATTTTTTGATTTCCTCTTTGGTTTCTTCAGTGATCTCTAGGTTATTCAGTAACGTATTGTTTAGCCTCCATGTGTTGGTGGTGTTTTCTACATTTTTTTCCCTGTAATTCATTTCTAATCTCATAGTATTGTGGTCAAAAAAGATGCTTGATATAATTTCAATTTTCTTAAATTTACTGAAGCTTGATTTGTGACCCAAATGTGATCTGTCCTGGAGAATGTTCCATGTGCACTTGAGAAGAAAGTGTAATCTCCTGTTTTTGGATGGAATGTCCTATAAATATCAGTTAAGTCTATCTGGTCTGTTGTGTCATTTAAAGCTTGTCTTTCCCTATTAATTTTCTGTCTGGATGATCTGTCCATTGGTGTAAGTGAGGTGTTAAAGTTCCTCACTGTTATTGTGTTACTGTCAATTTCCTCTTTTATAGCTCTTAGCCGTTGCCTTATGTATTGAGGTGCTCCTATGTTGGGTGCATATTTACTATTGTTATATCTTCTTCTTGGATTGATCCCTTGATTATTATATAGTGTCCTTCTTTGTCTCTTTTAATAGTCTTTTTTTTAAAGTCTATTTTGTCTGACATGAGAATTGCTACTCCAGCTTTCTTTTGATTTCCATTTGCCTGGAATATTTTTTCCATCCTCTACCTTTCAGTCTGTATATATCCCTAGGTCTGAAATGGGTCTCTTGTAGACAACATATATACAGGTCTTGTTTTTGTATCCATTCAGCCAGTCTATGTCTTTTGTTAGGAGCATTTAATCCATTTACATTTAAGATGATTATTGATTTGTATGTTCTTATTGCCATTTTGTTCATTGTTTTGCATTTGTTTTTGTAGGTCTTTTTTCTGCCCTTCATCTTTTGTTCTCTTGTGGTTTGATGTCTACTTTTAGTGTTGTTTGGTTTGCTTTTTCTTTTTTGTGTGTGTATCTATTGTAGATTTTTGGTTTGTGGTTCCCATGACGTTTTGATATAGCAGTCTATATACAAGCAAGGTTTTAAGTTGCTGGTGTTTTAATTTCAAATGCATTTCCAGTATCCTGCATTTGTACTCACCTCTTTTAACAATTGCTGGTTTTATCATATTTGTGTGTGGATGATTTCCTACCTTTATTGTATGTTTGCCTTTACCTGTGAGCTTTTCCATTTGTAATTTTCTAGCTGTGGCCTTTCCTTTTCCACCTAGAGAAGTTCTTTTAACATTTGTTGCAGAGCTGGTGTGGTGGTGCTGAATTCTCTAACTTTTGCTTATCTATAAGACTTTTCTCTATCGAATCTGAATGAGAGCCTTGTTGTGTAGAGTATTCTTGGTTGTAGGTTCTTCCCTTTCATCACTTTAAATGTATTGTTACACTCCCTTCTGGCCTGCAGAGTTTCTGCTACGAAATCATCTGATAACCTCATGGGAGTTCCCTTGTATGTTATTTGTTGCTTTCCCCTTTTTGCTTTTAATATTTTTTCTTTGTCTTTAATTTTTGTCAGTTTGATTGCTATGTGTCTCAACATGTTCCTTCTTGGGTTTATCCTGCCTGGGATTCTCTGTGCTTCCTGGACTTGGGTGGCTGTTTCCTTTCCCGTGTTAGGAAACTTTTTAGCTATTGTCTCTTCAAATATTTTCTCTCTCTCTTCTCCTCCTGGGACCCCTATAATGCAAATGTTGGTGTGTTTAATGTTGTCTCAAAGGTCTATTAGACTGTCCTCATTTCTTTTCATTGTTTTTTCTTTATTCTGTTCCCTGGCAGTGATTTCCACCATTCTGTCTTTCAGCTCACTTACCATTCTTCTACCTCCATTATTCTGCTATTGATTCCTTTTAGTGTATTTTTCATTTCAGTTATTGTATTGTTCATCTCTGCTTGCTCTTTAGTTCTTTTAGGTCTTCTTAAACATTTCTTGGACCTTCTCGATCTATACCTCCATTCTTTTTCTGAGGTCCTGCATCATCTTCACTATCATTACTCTGAATTCTTTCTCTGGTAGATTGCCTATCTGCACTTCACTTAGTTGTTTTTCTGGGGTTTTATCTTTTTCTTTCATCTGGGACATATTCCTCTGCTGTCTCATTTTTGTCTAACTTTATGTGATTGTGGTTTCCATTCCACAGTCTACAACGTTGTAGTTCTTCTTGCTTCTGCTATCTGCCCCGTGGTGGATGAGGCTGTCTAAGAGGCTTGTGCAGGCTTCCTGGTCGGATGGACTGGTTCCTTCCCATTGGTGGGTGGAGCTGGGTCTTGTCCGTCTGGTGGGCAGGGCCGTGTCAAGGAGTGTGTTTAGTGGGCAGCTGTATGCTCAGGAAGACTTTAAGCAGCCTGTCTGCTGAAGGGTGGGGCAGTGTTCCCACCCTGTTGATTGTTTGGTCTGAGGTGTCCCAGTCCTGGAGCCTACAGGTTGTTAGGTGGGGCCAGGTCTTGGTGCAAAAATGCCAGCCTCTGGAGGGCTCACGCCAACTCCCCAGAACTACTGCCACCAGTATCTGTCCCCACAGTGAGCCACAGCCACCCCCTGCCTCCACAGGAGACCCTCCAATATCAACGGGTAGGTTTGGCCTAGGATCTTATGAGGTCACTGCTTTTTACCCTGGGTCCTGGTGTGCCCAAGACCCTTTATGCTCCCTCCAAGGCTGGAGTTTCTGTTTCCCCCAGTCCTGTGTAATTTGTGTGATTAGACCCTGCTGGCCTTCAAAGCCAGATTCTCTGGGGGCTCCTTCTCCCACTGCCACACCCCCAGGCTGGGGAGCCTGATATGGGGCTCAGAACTTTCACTCCTGTGGGAGAACTTCTGTGATATAATTATTTTCCAGTTTGTGGGTCACCCAACCAGCAGGTATGAGATTTGATTTTATTGTGGTTGCTCTCTTCCTACCATCTTGTTGTGGCTTCTTCTTCATTGTCATTGGATGTAGGATATCTTTTTTAGTGGGTTCCAGCCTTTTTTTGTCAATGGTTGTTCAGCAATTAGTTGTGATTTTAGTGTTTTCATAAAAAGATGTAAGCTCACATCCTTCTACTCCGCCATCTTGTCTCCGACCCAGACCATCCTTCTTTTTATAAGAAAGAGATAAGAAATGGCTGAGGCCTCTGGCAGAAGTTTTCATTAGGATCTTGGGGAGCATGGCACTAGGGATTCAGGAAGAGGTGATTGATGTTTAGGTGAGCCACAGACTTGAAGAGTTGCTAGCACTTCCAGCAAAGTTAGCAGTGACACTTTATGTCCCATTGCACCACTGGGAAGAACAATCACTGGTAGTGGCACATTGGCCATGGTCAGCTGATGGGAGAAAGGGGTTTAGAAATGGAGGTCAACCTCTAGGAGCTTTGAGGTATTCCTCCCTTGGAGCTTGAAGGGTAAGACCAATGACAAATATTTCATAATTCGCTACAAGCAAATGTTGGAAATTTCTAAAAAAAAGGAATCTCTTACAAATATTAATATTTCTGTAAGTGAGGTGGATGGAGACTTATTTCTATTGTGATTTAAGTTACAGTTTTAAGTGTAACCTCAGACTACTTATACCAAGAAAAAAATGAGGAGAGGTAATTCCAGGAAAAAGGAAATATTGATAGTGTATTTGTAAGGTTATTTTTTTTTTGCTTTCTATTTTTTTAACATCTTTATTGCAGTATAATTGCTTTACAGTATTGTTTTAGTTTCTGCTGTATAACAAAGTGAATCAGCTGTATGCATACGTATATCCCCATATTCCCTCCCTCTTGCATCTCCCTCCCACCCTCCTTATCTCACCCCTCGAGGTGGTCACAAAGCACCAACCTGATCTCCCTGTTCCATGCAGCTGCTTCCCACTAGCTATTTTGTATTTGGTAGTGTATATGTCAGTGCTACTCTCTCACTTTGTCCCAGCTTACCTTCCCCCTCCCTTTGTCCTCAAGTGCATTCTCTATGTCTGTGTATTTATTCCTCTCCTGCCCCTAGGTTCATGAGAACCTTTTTTTTTTTTTTTAACGATTCCATATATATGTGTTAGAATACGGTATTTGTTTTTCTCTTTCTGACTTACTTCACTGTGTATGACAGACTCTAGGTCCATCCACCTCATTACAAATAACTCAATTTAGTTTCTTTTTATGGCTGAGTAATATTCCGTTGTATATATGTGCCACATCTTCTTTCTCCATTCATCTGTCAATGAACACTTAGGTTGCTTCCAAGTCTTGGATATTGTAAATAGAGCTGCAGTGAACATTGTGGTGCATGACTCTTTTTGAATTATGGTTTTCTCAGGGTATATGCCCAGTAGCGGGATTGCTGGGCCATATGGTAGTTCTATTTGTAGTTTTTTAAGGAACCTCCATACTGTTCTCCATAGTGGCTGTGTCAATTTACATTGCCACCAACAGTGCAAGAGGGTTCCCTTTTCTCCACACCCTCTCCAGCATTTATTGTTTGTAGATTCTTTGATGATGGCGGTTCTGACTGGTGTGAGGTGATACCTCATTGTAATTTTGATTTGCATTTCTCTGGTGATTAGTGATGTTGAGCATCCCTTCATGTGTTTGTTGGCAATCTATATCTTCTTTACAGAAATGTCTATTTAGGTCTTCTGCCCATTTTTGGATTGGGTTGTTTTTTTGTTATTGAGCTGCATGAGCTGCTTGTATATTTTGAGATTAATCCTTTGTTAGTTGCTTCGTTTGCAAATATTTTCACCCATTCTGACGGTTTTCTTTTCATCTTGTTTATGTTTTCCTTTGCTGAGCAAAAGCTTTTAAATTTTATTAGGTCGCATTTGTTTATTTTTGTTTTTATTTCCATTTCTCTAGGAGGTGGGTCAAAAAGGATCTTGCTGTGATTTATGTCATAGAGTATTCTGCCTATATTTTCCTCTAAGAGTTTTATAGTGTCTGGCTTTACATTTAGGTATTTAATCCATTTTAAGTTTATTTTTGTGTATGGTGTTAGGGAGTGTTCTACTTTCATTTTTTACATGTAGCTGTCCAGTTTTCCCAGCACCACTTATTGAAGAGGTTGTCTTTTCTCCATTGTATACTCTTGCCTCCTTTATCAAGGATAAGGTGACCATATGTGCATGGGTTTATGTCTAGGCTTTCTATCCTGTTCCATTGATCTATGTTTCTGTTCTTGTGTCAGTACCATACTGTCTGGATTACTGTAGCGTTGTAGTATAGTCTGAGGTCAGGGAGCATGATTCCTCCAGCTCCATTTTTCTTTCTCAAGATTGTTTTAGCTATTCTGGGTCTTTTGTGTTTCCATACAAATTGTGAAAGTTTTGTTCAGTAAAAAATGCCATTGGTCGTTTGATAGGGATTGCATTGAATCTGTAGATTGCTTTGGGTAGTACAGTAATTTTTATAACATTGATTCTTCCAATCCAAGAATATAGTATATCTCTCCTACTGTTTGTATCATCTTTAATTTCTTTCATCAGTGTCTTATAGTTTTCTACATACATGTCTTTTGTCTCCTTAGGTAGGTTTATTCCTAGGTATTTTAATCTTCTTGTTGCTGTGGTAAATGGGAGTGTTTCCTTAACTTCTCTTTCAGATTTTTCATCATGAGTGTATAGGAATGCAAGAGATTTCTGTGCATTAATTTTGTATCCTGCTGCTTTACAAAATTCATTGATTAGCTCTAGTAGTATTCTGGTAGCATCTTTAGGATTCTCTATGTATAGTATCATGTCATCTGCAAACAGTGACAGTTTTACTCCTTCTTTTCTGATTTGGATTCCTTTTATTTCTTTTTCTTCTCTAATTGCTGTGGCTAAAACTTCCAAAACAATGTTGAATAATAGTGGTGAGAGTGCACAACCTTGTCTTGTTCCTGATCTCAGAGGAAATGGTTTCAGTTTTTCACCATTGAGAACAATGTTGGCTGTGCGTTTGTCATATATGGCTTTTATTATGTTGAGGTAGGTTCCCTCCTGGCTACTTTCTGGAGACTTTTTATCATAAATTTGTGTTGAAATTTTTCACAAGTTTTTTCTGCATCTACTGAGATGATCATATGTTTTTTATTCTACAGTTTGTTAATATGGTTTATCACATTGTTTGATTTGAGTATATTGAAGAATCCTTGCATTCCTGGGATAAAACCCATTTGATCATGATGTATGATCCTTTTAATGTGCTGTTGGATTCTGTTTGATAGTATTTTTTTGAGGAATTTTGCATCTATGTTCATCAGAGATATTGGCCTGTAGTCTTTTCTGTGTGTGTGTGTGTGTGTGTGTGTGTGTGTGTGTGTGACATCTTTCTTTGGTTTTGCTATCAGGGTGATGGTGGCCTCGTAGAATGAGTTTAGGAGTGTTACTCCTTTGCTATTTTCTGGAAGAGTTTGAGAAGGATAGGTGTTAGCTTTTCTCTAAATGTTTGATAGAATTCGCCTGTGAAGCCATCTGGTCCTGGGCTTTTGTTTGTTGGAAGATTTTTAATCACAGTCTCAATTTCAGTGCTTGTGATTGGTCTGTTTATATTTTCTATTTATTCCTGGTTCAGTCTCGGATGGTTGTGCTTTTCTAAGAATTTGTCCATTTCTTCCAGGTTGTCCATCTTATTGGTGCTCATAGTCATCTCTCATGATCTTTTGTATTTCTGCAATGTCAGTTGTTACTTTTCCTTTTTCATTTCTAATTCTGTTGATTTGAGTCTTTTCCATTTTTACCTTTATGAGTCTGGCTAATGATTTATCAATTTTTTTAAAATTTTTTTATCTTTTCAAAGAACCAGCTTTTGGTTTTATTGATCTTTGCTATTGTTCCCTTCATTTATTTTTCATTTATTTCTGTTGTGATCTGTATGATTCTTTCCTTCTGCTAAATTTGGGGGGGGGTTGTTCTTCTTTCTCTAATTGCTTTAGGTGTAAGGTTAGTTGTGTATTTGATATGTTTTTTGTTTCTTGAGGTAGTATTGTATTGCTATAAACTTCCCTCTTAGAAGTGATTTTGCTGCATCCCATAGGTTTTGGGTGTCATGTTTTCATTGTCATTTGTTTCTAGGTATTTTTTGATTTCTTCACTGATCTCTTGGTTATTTAGTAGCGTATTGTTTAGCCTACGTGTGTTTGTATTTTTTCCAGTTTTTTTCTTGTAACTGATATCTAGTCATAGCGTTGTGGTCAGAAAAGATACTTGATACGATTTCAGATTTCTTAAATTTACCAAGGATTGATTTGTGACCCAAGATATGGTCTATCCTGGAGAATGTTCCATGAGCACTTGAGAAAAAAGTGTAATCTGTTGTTTTCAGATGGAATGTCCTAGAAATATCAATTAAGTCCATCTTGTTTAATGTGTCATTTAATGCTTGTGTTTCCTTATTTATTCTCATTTTGGTTGATCTGTCCATTGGTGAAAGTGGGGTATTAAAGTCCCCTACTAACTTGTGTTACTGTTGATTTCCCCTTTTATGGCTGTTAGCATTTGCCTCATGTATTGAGGTGCTCCTATGTTGGGTGCATAAATATTTACTATTGTTATATCTTCTTCTTGGATTGATCCCTTGATCATTATGTAGTGTCCTTCTATGTCTCTTTTAATGGTCTTTATTTTAAAGTCTATTTTGTCTGATATGAGAATTGCTACTCCAACTTTCTTTTGATTTCCATTTGCATGGAATATCTTTTTCCATCCTTTTACTTTCAGTCTTTATGTGTTCCTAGGTCTGAAGTGGGTCTCTTGTAGACAGCATATATACATGTCCTGTTTTTGTATCCATTCAGCCAGTCTATGTCTTTTGTTTGGAGCATTTAATCCATCTACATTTAATGTAATTATCGATATATATGTTCCTATTACCATTTTCTTAATTGTTTTAGGTTTGTTAGGTCTTTTCCTTCTCTTGTGTTTCCTGCCTAGAAAAGTTCCTTTAGCATTTGTTGTAAGGCTGGTTTTGTGGTGCTGAATTCTCTTAACTTTTGCTTATCTGTTAAGGTTTTAATTTCTCCATCGAATGTGAATGAGATCCTTGCTGGGTAGAGTAATCTTGGTTGTAGGTTTTTCCCTTTCATCACTTTAAATATGTCTTGACACTCCCTTCTGTCTTGCAGAGTTTCCGTTGAAGGATCAGTCGTTAACCTTATGGGGATTTCCTTGTATATTATTTGTTGCTTTTCCCTTGCTGTTTTCAATATTTTTCCTTTGTATATAATTTTTGATCGTTTGATTAATATGTGTCTTGATGTGTTTCTCTTTGGATTTATCCTGTATGGGAGTCTGCTTCCTGGACTTGATTGACTGTTTCCTTTCACATGTTAGGGAAATTTTCAACTATAGTCTCTTCAAATATTTTCTCAGACCCTTCCTTTTTCTCTTCCTCTTCTGCTACCTCTATAATTTGAATGTTGGTGCGTTTAATATTGTCCCAGAGGTCTTGAGACTGTCCTCAATTCTCTTCATTCTGTTTTCTTTATTCTGCTCCCTGGCAGTTATGTCCACCCTTTTTATCTTCCAGCTCACTTATCTGTTCTTCTGCCTCAGTTATTCTGTTATTCATTTCTTCTAGAGTATTTTTAATTTCATTTATTGTATTGTTCATCACTGTTGTTTTCTCTTTAGTTCTTTTATATCCTTGTTAAATGTTTCTTGTATTTTCTCCATTCTGTTTCCAAGATTTTGGATCATCTTTACTATCATTACTCTGAATTCTTTTTCAGGTAGATTGCCTATTTCATCTTCATTTTTATGATCTTGTAGCTTTTTACCTTGCTCCTTCATCTGTAAGTAATTTTTTTCTCATTTCATTTTTTTTTGTTTTGTTTTGTTTTGTTTGGTGGGTGGTGCTATATTCTTGTCTTACTGGTTGTTTGGCCTGATACGTCCAGCACTGGAGTTTGCAGGCAGTTGGATAGAGCTGGGTCTTGGTGCTCAGATGAGGACCTCCAGTAGGCCTCATTCCTACTGATATTCCCTGGCATCTGAGGTTCTCTGTTAGTCCAGCAGTTTGGACTCAGAGCTCCCACCGCAGGAGCTCGGGCCCAACCTCTAGCCTGGTAACCAAGTTCCCACAAGCTCCTTGGCATGCGAAAAAAAAAATGAAGAAAGAAAGAAAAAAAAGGAGCAGTACAATATCAAAGAACAGAAAACAAAATAAAATTAGAAAGATAAAAAATATATTAGGGGGCTTCCCTCGTGGCGCAGTGGTTGAGAGTCTGCCTGCTAGTGCAGGGTACATGGGTTCGAGCCTTGGTCTGGGAGGATCCCACATGCTGCAGAGCAACTAGGCCTGTGCGCCACAACTACTGAGCCTGCACGTCTGGAGCCTGTGCTCTGCAACAAGAGAGGCTGTGATGGTGAGAGGCCCGCACACCGCGATGAAGAGTGGCCCCCACTTGCCACAACTAGAGAAAGCCCTCACACAGAAATGAAGACGCAACACAGCAAAAATAAATTAATTAATTAATAAACTGCTACCCCCAATATCTTCTTTAAAAAATATATATATATATATATATTAGGAAAAATATAATTGAAACAACTGAAACAAGGTAAAATAAAACCACAGCAGAAAAAGGGGGAGGGGGGGAGGCGGGGAACAAGCCAAAAGGAGAGATCACTAACAAAGTATAAAGAATAAAATAAAATTAGAAGAATAAAAGTTTTTTCAGGAAAAATGAAAATATAAAAGAATCAACAACAGTGAATCAACAAGGTAAAACAGAGCCCTAATCTATAAGAGGAAACAAGAAAAAAAAAAAGAAAACCTTGGCTCTGGGGGCCAAGTTTAGGCAGGGGATGGAACTTAGGCAGGGGCAGGTTTTAGGGTAGGGCCGGACCTACGCGGGTTGATGTTTGAGTGTGGAGCGGGGCCTAGGCGCGCGATGTTCAAGTGTGGGGCAGAGCCTCTGCTTAGGACCTGCGCAGAAGGGGAAAGGAGGGCCTCTGGAGTGTGGGGTTCTGGAGTTTGCAGGTAGGGCCCTGAGTGAGGGTGTGTGGGTGGGGTTTAGGCCCAGCTCGTTAGAGGGGGTCTCAGAAGGGGTCTCCGAGTGTAGAGGTAGGGCCCTGGGTGCGGGTGTAGGGGTGGAGCTTGGGCTCTGCCCAGCAGGAGGGTGGCTCCGAGGATAGAGGATTAGGCCTGGGAGCCCAACAGGTTCCCTGGTGCCTAAGTGGACAGGGAAAGCTCTGGCCCCGTTCCCTTCCGTTCCTTCATGCCCCTGTCCCATTGTCTCCTCCAGGGTCTCCCCCATCGCCGCTGGACCCCTAATCATGGGTGTGTCCCACTGGGTGTAGGAACTCCTTCCCTCCCCCAGCCACCCCTAAGCGGTGCTGGTCCCAGAGGTCCGGCCTTTACTTTTGCTCCCCCTTCCCTCCCTTCCACTCCCTCAGGACCCGCCGGCTGGAGGGGGCCTAGGTGGGCAGAGTGTCAGGCCTGGGGTCTCAACAGGTTCCTGGGGTCCAAGCGGACAGGGAAAACCTGGCCATACTCCCTTTTGATCCTCTGCCCTCCCAATGGTTCCCCAGTATCCCCCTTCGGGCGTGGGATCCCTTCCCCTCCCCCTGCTGCCCTTCAGGGGTGCCAGTCCCGTCCCACCTCCACTACTCCTCCCGCTTCACTTCCCCCATGTTCCACATCCTACCCAGTTGCTGGGGGTTCCTCCCGTCCCCTCAGGTGTCCGTGGTCCCCCACCAGTGCCTGGTAGGTGCCCTAGTTGTGAGGAGAGGCGAATTCCACATCCTCCTAGTAGGCCATCTTGACTCCACCCCCTCCCCCTTAATATCTCGTAAGGTTGTGAGAAGACCAAACTGACAAGACAAGGTGAAATTTTGGACAAGGTTGTAAGAAATAAGGCTAGCTAATTACAAGAAGGCTGGGGTAGGGTGCAGCTTGCCAGAGAAGTTTAAATTGGGTTTAGTATGAAATAGGAGGTAAGAGGAATTTACCATCACCTGTTTGACTTGCTTGCAATCTAAGTAAAATCACACTTCTTATTTTCCAGTTAGTTGTTTGAGTTCTCAAGTTTCCTTATATAGAATAAGGTCCTCTGTTTCTTTTTTTAAGATGTCCCCCTACATTCCTGCCCCACCCCTCACTGAATTTTCTAAGAACAAAGGGGCTTACCCAATACAAGTGAGATTAGCTCTTTTTCCAGACACCAAACAGGAAAAGAGGTTGGTACAGTCAGATTAACCCACATCCACCATTGGTTTGGTCATGGGCATTTCACCCAGTCAGATGATGTTTCTCCCCTCCTGCAGGGGTGCCCTTGTCACTTCTGATAACTGATCAGCATAGAGTTGTGACCATCTTTCAGCTTCAAGAATACATATCTTAGATAAATATTTTCTCAGACATTGTTTCCTAAAACAGGACACCACACCACAGTGGCTGGGTCTCAACTCATGCTGACTCACAAGGGAGCAAGACCGCAGAGATGTTCTTAGAGGGTGAGCTCAAAATTCCACAGGCTCTGCCTCCTGGCAGCTGATCATGGAGTAAACTTTGCTGCCCTGCTGCAAATTGGCTTCAAGTTTAACAATACCAAGTGCTCTTGAGGATGTGAGTAATCTGTAAGCTTTAGAGAATGCTGGTAGGAGTACAAATTGCTTACACACCCACCTTGAAAAACAATTTCACATCTAGCAATGTTTAAGATGTGAATTTGCTTGTACTCACTAATTCCACTTCCTAAATATATGCCCAAGAAGAGCATGTTCATGGCGGTATTGGCAGAAGAAGGGGAAATGGTCGAAATGTCCTGCAATGGAGAATGACTATATAAATTTTGATACAGCCATGCAATGGATTAAAATTCAGCAGTGAAAATAAATGACAAAGAGCTACACATGCCAGCATGGATAAATCTCACAAACAATGTTGAACAACAACAAAGGCAAGTCATAGAAGAACACATGCAGTTTGAGGCCATATACATCATTTCAAAAATGTGAAAAACTGAACAATATATGGCTAAAGGATATGTACATGTGTGGTAAATTAATAAACACAAGGGAATAATAAACACAGACTGCAGGGTCCTAGTTAGCACTTGAGAGGATGGAGAGAACTGTGATCAGAGACAGGCATATGGGAGGCTCCAAAGACATTGTTAACTTTATATAATGTAGAGAAAAAAGTGTTTGTTTTATTCTTCTTTAAACCAAACATAGGCATTTTATGTTTTGCCCACACCCATCTACAAACACACATATATATAATTTCATAATTAAAAAATTTTCAAAAAATCATTTAAGTAGGGAGATGAAGAACTATTTGCATAAGGATCTCAGGGGCTTCCTGAGAGAGGAAAGACCAAAATATCACCTCCTCCCTAAATGTTCTCTACAAACAACCACAGATATTTGTAACCGTGTCATCAGATGATCGGAGAGCTTCCTCACGTGAAAGGCTTCCTGTGGATGACGGGACCCCCACATCTTCCCACAGATTTATCTCCAAGTGTCTCCTCTCCAGGCAACCATGCCTCTTGTTTACCTCTTCCAACTTCTTTTTTCCTTCTCTCTTCCTTTCTTCACCTACTTCCCTGATTTTTTTTAACTTTATTCTCTACTTGCAAAATCTTAAAGCTCAAAGTAATAAAGAAAGATTAGGTAGGAAGAAGAGAAAAAGAGAAAGAAGTACTTCCAAACAAGTTCTAAATATACTCATTGTGTCCCTGTAGGTATTTGAGGGGGGTGGAGCCTCCCTTATTAAGTATAGCAGATATTATAAAAAATGTGTTGTTTTCTTTTTTTTTTTAACATCTTTATTGGAGTATAATTGCTTTACAATGGTGTGTTAATTTCTGCTTCACAACAAAAATGTGTTGTTTTCTAGCAGGACATATCAGAGTCTGTGAAAATCTAAGAGGAAGATTATAGTATGTTGTTTATTTCCAAATTTGTTTGACAAAAAATTTCCCTGTTTTTCAAATGCCTATCTTGGATAATACTATGTTCAGTGGGAAAATTACGGGAAATATGGAGTTTGAATTATGACAAAGAATGTTCTCACAGAAAAAGAGGAGTTAAACATACTTTTTCAACATTACATATTGCTCACAAAATACTTTAATTGGATTCTCCTACTTTCTACAATGGATTCTTTGTTGATATGGATAATACAAATTCTTGATGGTAAATATTACAGTTTAGTGAGTACTCTCTCAACATAATCACCTTTTAAAAATTTTTATGTCATGCTTTCTCCCCCACTGCTGAATGAGTCCCCACTCTATATTAGAATCTTAATGCTAGGGACATAATAGTAAACTATAGACATAATTACTGATCTCATGGAATTTACATGTAAGAAAAAAATTGTTAGAAATTAATCACCCCTCTATTAAATGCACTTAATATAATAGTAAAATAAGGAACAAAATTTTTAAAGGCAACTTGACTGTAATTTTTAGTCCCAAGTATATTTTTTCCAAATTATTACAACTCTATGCAGGTAAAAGCCTGAATTAGTTACCTGGGTATTCATTACATATTTGAATTCCCCATAGTAAAAAATATTGCATACGGAAGGAAAAGTCATCATATGATGAAAATTTCATTTAGAGGTTTTGATTCACTCTGTGCTCAAACACCCCTCTTCTGTTAATAGCACTACATTGATCACCCATGACAGCAATGTCTTTACCCATCCAAGATTTTAATTTTGTATTTGTGTTTTATGGCCTGATGTTCTATGCAAATACCATTCAAGCTATGAAATAAAATTACCAATGTCATTGAGACTCTAATATTTAATGCAATTGATGAAAATAATGTTGGAAAAATACTATAAAGAAATCCCATAAAGAAAATCTGTCAGAATAAGAATTGTTAGCAAATAAAGGGAAATATTTATAAGAATAACAAAATAGATTTTTCAGGGGTGAATTATTAAGACAGTTGCTGGAGAAATTTGGTATGCTCTCAAATATGTTTGTAGAAAGGATTCTTTAAGATCATTCCACAAAAACCAAATATAAAGGCAGTTATACTCTTACACATTTTTTTGTAAAATTCTATACCGAAAGAGTCAACTCTTTTGCTTTACTCTTTGTTCAACAAATTAGAGCACAATTGAAATGTAATCTAAATTTTGTTAAACGTGTATTTTTAGAGTTTTCCATTTCATCTGTCAAGAAAACATCCAGTCAACCTTGTTTTTCACTATTTATTATGGATTTCCCCCCTATCTTAAAGGTATTCATTTTAAAA
Organism: Orcinus orca; assembly: GCF_937001465.1. Lineage (NCBI taxonomy): Eukaryota > Metazoa > Chordata > Mammalia > Artiodactyla > Delphinidae > Orcinus > Orcinus orca. The sequence goes on from NC_064567.1 coordinate 82,839,637, forward strand.
GTCACATTGAAGTTTGGAGCCCTGTTTTCTCAGTAAATGAGTTCCTTATTGTGGTGTTGGAAATTGTAGTTAGCTGACTCAGCCATGTGCCTGAGATTGTTAAAATATTGAATCTTTCATCTTTAATAGGATAATATTTGGTTCCAAGTGCTATGCTCTTGACACCAGAGCAATGAAAACAGCAAGTCTCTGTAGGCTGAATATTGGCTCCCCAAAGAGGTCTATGTTCTAATCCTTGGAACCTGTGGATATGTTATTTTACATGATAAAAAGAACTTTGCAGATGTAATTACATTAAGGATCTTAAAATGCAGGAGAGGATCCTGTATTATCCAGGTGGGGCCCCATGTAATCACAAAGGTCCTTAGAAGAGGGAAGCAGGAGGGTCAGAACATTTATAGAAAATGTAAGGGTGGAAGCTGAGTTCAGAGAGGAGATTAGGCTTCAGGTCTTGAAGGTGGAGGAAGGGGCCACAGGGCAAGGGATGCAGGCAACCTCTAGAAGCTGGAAAAGGCAAAGAAACAGAGCCGGGAGCCTCCTGATGACACGCAGGCCTGTGGACCCATTTTAGACTTCTGACCTCCTGAATTGTAGGAGAGATTATCTGCATTGCTTTAAGGCACTAATTTGGTGGTCATTTGCTACAGCAGCAAGAGGAAACCGATACAGTCTCATCTGAAATTTTCATGCTTTCTGCAAACTTCACCTTCCCCTGCCCATTTCCCTTTTAGGGGAAGCTTGGCAAGGAACAGAGAAATGGCTTTCCTTTTCTAACCATTCCTTTTATGGGTCAGTTCAAAAGTCTTTTCCTCCTTGAGGCCTTAAATCTATCCCCTGGCCTCTCCTATCAGGTTGCTTTTATTTACAGTGAAGGTCAATTCTGAAGGTGCAATGGGATGAAATTAATAATTATGCTACAACAGGGACAAACTGGAACAGTGCTGGGACATATGGTCACCCTACATATATTTCCACTGCAGTACTCATTTTGTCTCGTATTTAAATTACCAGTAAATTCTTGTCTTTCTTCACATCTCCTTCCTCCTTCTGCCAGAGGTAAGAGAAGCTTTACTCCTCACCTACAGGAGTAAAGTATATGTATTCTCCATAACATATCCATCATCATCATTGCCTGCATCATCATCGCCATCATCACCATCACTATCATGGTCGTTATAGTAGTTGAATCTTCCATCATACTTAGTATATCTCCAGTACATAGTCACATTACGTGTAATAACTCAGTTAATCCTTGCAACAACTATAGGAGGATGGCACTATGTTATCTGCATTTTAGAGAGAAATTATTTGAGGCTTGGAGAGGCTAACGTGCTCAGGGTCACACAATAGGAGGTGGCAGGACCAGGATTCAGTTGCAGACAGTTTGGTTTCTTTATCACTATTGCCCCCAAATAGGACTTCTCATAGAGAAGGTGTAAATAGTCATTTGAAAAGTAAGGGACACCTAGATTCACATGCTTATACCCCTAATTCTGAATTTTAATAGAAAAAAGCATTTAGGAAATAAACAATAATTTCAGTATAATAATTTGTGTTCTATCTACTGCAAATATTAAAAAACAAAACAGGTATGCACACAAAATGTTGCCCCTGGTCATCTAATAAATTATTAGAATTGATTTGGGGAAGTGAGAGTTATTGGAAGGAACATACACATTTTTGTTTATTTTCCAGTTTTGTTGAGTTATATATAATTGACATACAGTACTGTCTATGTTTAAGGCATATGGCATAATGATTTGACTTACATATATTGTGAAATGATCACTACAATAAGTTTAGTTAACATCCATCATCTCATATTGAAAGAAAAAAAAAAGGGTTTTTTGCTTGTGATGAGAACTCTTAGGATCTACTGTCTTAATAACTATCAAATATACCACACAGCAGGGTTTACTATAGTCATCACGTTGTACATTACATCCTCAGTATTCATTCATCTTATAACTGGTAATTTATACCTTTTGATCACCTCTATCCAATTCCCCCACCCTGCTCCCCCCACTTCTGGTTACCACAAATCTCATCTCTTTTTCTATGAGTTTGGTTAGGGTTTGGTGGCAGGGAGTGGGGGTAGTGTTGGTTTGTTTTTAGATTCTCCAAATAAGTGAGATAATACAGATTTTGTCTTTCTCTGCTTAACTTATTTCATTTACCACAGTTAACATCAAAGGTCTCAAGTGGCAAGATTGCCTTCTTTTTATGGCTGAATAATATTCTATTTTGTGTGTTTACATATCACATTTTCTTTATCCATTTATCCATCAATGGACACTTAGGTTGCTTTCTTCCAACCTATTGTAAATAATGCTTGCTATGAACTTGGAAGTGCAGATATCTCTTCCACATAGTGTTTTCATTTCCTTCAAATATATTCCTAGAAGTAGAATTGCTGGATCATATGGTAGTTAAATTTTTAATTTTTTGAGGAAACTCCATACCGTTTTCCATAGTGGCTGTACCAATTTACAATCCTACCAGCAGTGCACAAGGACTACTTTTTCTCCACATCCCCTCCAGTATTTATCTCTTGTCTTTTGGATGATAGCCATTCTAACAGGCCTTAGGTGTTATCTCATTGTGGTTTTTGATTTTCATTTCCCTGATGGTTAGTGATGTTGAGCACCTTTTCATGTACCTGTTGGTCATTCGTACATCTTCTTTGGAAAAATGTCTATTCAGTTCTTTGTCCATTTTTATATTGCATTGTTTTATTTGCTATTCAGTTATATGAGTTCTTCATATATTTTTGTTTTTAGTCTCTTATCTGTTATATGGTTTACGAATATTTTTCCCATTCTGTACGTTGTCTTTTCATTTTGTTCATTGCTTCTTTTGCTGTGCAGAAGCTTTTTAGTTTGTTACAGTCCTACTTGTTTACTTTTGATTCTGTTGCTGTGCTTAGGCGTCGTATCCAAAAATAATCATTGCTAAGACTGATGCCGTCTTGCCTATGTTTTCTTCTAGGGGTTTTATGCTTTCCAGTCTTACATTTAAGTCTTTAATTCATTTTGAGTTGATTTTTGTTAGTGGTGTAAGATAGGTGATCATTTCATTCTTTTACATATGAATATCCAATTTTCCCAGCTCTGTTTATTGAAGAGACTGTCTTTTCTCTGTGGAGTTTTCTTGGCTCCCTTGTCAAATATTAGTTGACTGTATATGTATGGGTTTATTCTATTCCATTGATGTGTGTGTCTGTTTTTATGCCAGTACTGTATTTTGATTACTATAGCTTTATAATATAGCTTGAAACCAGGAAGTGTGATGTCCCCCACTCTGTTCTTCTTTCTCAAGATTGCTTTGGCTATTTGGGTTTTGTGGTTCCATATAAATTTTAGGATTGTTTTTTATACTTCTGTTTAAAAAAATGCTACTGGAGTCTTGATAGGAATTACATTGAATCTATAGATGGCTTTGAGTAGTATGAACATTTTACCAATATTAATTCTTCTCTTCAATGAAAACAGAATAACTTTCTATTTATTTGTGTCTTCAATTTCTTTCATCAGTATCTTGTAGTTTTCAGTGTAGAGATCTTTTACCTCCTTGGTTAAATTTATTCCTAAGTATTGATATTTTATTGATTTATGCTACTGTAAATGTGATCATTTTCTTTATTTCTTTCTCAGATAATTCATTGTTACTGTGTATAAATACTACTAGTTTTTGTATGTTTATTTTGTATTCTGTAACTTCACTGAATTTGTTGATTAGATCTAACGGGGTTTTTTGGTGCTGACTTTAGGATTTTCCATATATCAAATCATGTCATCTGCAAATAGAGACAATTTTACTTCCTACTTTGCAATTCTGATGCTTTTTCTTCTTTTCTTCCTTCCTTCCTTCCTCTTTTTCTTCCTTTCTCCCTCCCTCTCTCTCTCTACCTCTCTTCCTTCCCTTCCCCCCCCTCTTTTTCTTTCTCTTGCTTAATTGCTCCGGCCAGGTCTTTTACTACTATACTGAATAGGAGTGGTGGAAGCACACACCTTTGTCTTGTTCCTGATCTTAGAAGAAAACTTCTCAGACTTTCACCGTTGAGTATGATGTTAGCTGTGGGTGTGTCATATATTCCTTCTATACCTAATTTGTCAAGAGTTTTTGTCATGAATGGATATTGATTTTTTTCAAAGCTTTTTCTTTATTAAGATGATCATATATTATTTTTCTTTGATTCTATTAAGGTGATGTATCACATTTATTGATTTGTGTGTGTTGAACTGTCCTTGCATCTCAGGGATAAACCCCACTTGATCATGGTAAATGATCCTTTAAATGTGCTGCTGCATTCAGTTTGCTAGTATTTTATTGAGGATTTTTGCATATGTATTCATCAGTGATACTAGCTTGTAATTTTCTTTACTTGAGAGTCCTTTTCTGGCTTTGGTAACATGGTAATGCTTGCCCCCTAAAATGAGTTTAGGAGTATTTCCTCCTGTCTGATTTTTCGGAAGAGTTTGAGAAGAATTGGCATTAATTCTTCTTTAAATGTTTGGTGAAATTCAACAATGAAGTCATCTAGTCCTGGGCTTTTCTTCACTGAGGGATGTTTGATTACTGATTCAATCTCCTCAATAGTAATTGGCCTGTTTGTATTTTCTGTGTCTTCCTGATTCAGTCTTGCGTTTTATATTTTGAAAAAGTGTCCATTTCTTCTAGGTTGTCCAGTTTGTTGGCATTTAGTTGTTCATAGTAGCCTCTTATGATCCTTTGTATTTCTGTGATATCAGTTGTAATGTCTCCTTTCTCTTTATAATTTTGTTGATTTGGGTCCATTTTTTCTTGGTTAGTCTAGCTAAAGGTTTGTTGATTTCATTCATCTTTTCAGAGAACCAACTCTTAGTTATGTTAATCTTTTACATTGTTTTCCTGTTCTTGGTTTCACTTATTTCTGCCCAAATTTATCATTTTCTTCCTTCTGCTAACTTTGGCTCAGTTGTTGTCTTTTTCCCCTAGTTCCTTGAGACATAGAGTTAGGTTATTTGAGATCTTTTTTTTTAATGTAACTGTTTATTGCTATGAGCTTCCATCTTAGAACTGCTTTTTCTGCATCCCATAAGTTTTGGTATGTGTGTTTTCAATTTCATTTGTCTCAAGATACTTTTCAGTTTCCTCTTTAATTCCTTCTTTGATTCCTTGGTTGTTCAGGAGAGTGTTATTTAATTTCCATGTATTTGTGAGTTTTCTAGTTTTCCTCCTGTTAATGACCTCTAGTTTCATACCATGGTAGTTAGAGAAGTTACATTGTATGATTTCAGTCTTCTTGAATTTACTAAGACTTGTTTTGTGGCCTAGCATTATGGTCTGTCACATAGAATGTCTCATGTGTGCTTATGAAGAATGCGTGTTCTGCCGTTGTTGAATAGAATGTTTTGTATGTCTGCCAGATCCATTTTGTATATAGTGCTATTCACATCTATTTCCTTGTTGATTTTCTGTCTGGATAATCTATTCATTGATGAGAGTTGGGTATCAAAGTCCCCAACTATTACTGTATTGGTGTTTAGTTCTCCTTTCAACTCTGTTAGTTTTTGCTTTTTATAATTAGGCACTCTGATGTTGGGTACATAAATATTTACAATTGTTAAATCTTCTTGAGGGATTGTCCCCTTTATCATTATGTAATGATCTTCTTTGTTTCTTTTTACCAGTTTCAGTTTAAAGTCTATTTTGTCTGATGTAAGTGTAGCAATGCCTGCTTTAGGGGCGGGGGTTACCATTTGCTTGAAATATCTTTCTTCATCCCTTCACTCTCAGTCTGTGTGTGTCTTTAAGGCTAAAGTGACTCTTTTGTAGGCAGCATATCATTGGATCTTGTTTTTTATCCATTCAAACATTCTAAGTCTTTGGAGAATTTAATCTATTTACATTTAAAGTAATTATTAATAGGTAAGGACTTACTATTGCCATTTTGTTAATTTTTTTCTGACTGTTTTATAGATTCATTTTTCTTTTTTCTTATCCTGCTGTCTTTTTTTGTATTTCGTGTTTTTTAGTATCAGTATGCTTTGACTACTTTATCATGTTCTCTTGTGTAATTACTACAGGTTTTCCCTGTGGTTACCATGGAGCTTACATAAATATTTCAAAATTATAACACCCTATTTTAAACGATAAGAACCTAACTTTGATAGCATGCCTAAACTTTACATTTTTACTTCTCCTCACACTCACATTTTAGGTTATTGATGTTATAGTTTACATATTTTAATATTGTATATCCAATAACATATTATTATAGTTATGGTTAATTTGCTACATTTGTTTCTTAACTTTTAGAATTGTAAGTGAATTATCACCACCACTACCATATTACATATTTCTTCTGAGTGGTCAAGTCTGCTTTTGAAGCTCTCTATTCAGTTCTTCAGGTCAGTCATTTTATTTTTCAGCTCTAGGCATTTGTTTAACTTCTTTTGTTCATGTATTATTTTCTCAAATTTGTTTAGTTGTCTGTGTGTTCTTATAGTTCACTAAACTTCTTTAAGAGAATTATTCTGAATTTTTCGTGTGACAGTTCCTAGATCTCCATTTCTTTAGCGTCACTTATTGGAGCTTTATTAGTTTACTTTGGTGCTGTCATGTTTACCTGATTTTTTGTGATTCTTGATTTCTTTCATTGGTATCAGCACATCTGAGTAAGTGGTCTCTTCTTTCAGACTTTACAGCTTCACTTTGGCAGATAGTTCTTCACCAGTCAGCTCAGTTTGAGCTTCTAAATGTGTCTACTTGTAACATCCTTGGGCAGATGGAGCTTGCTATCAGGGTCTGTTTTCGGGTGAGGCCACTGCCCAATGTATGAGGTTGGGGCAGGTGTGTTGTTGGCTGAGAAGAGTTGGTTCCACGACTGTGACTGCTTTCTCGGTTCCCTGCCCAAGCAAGTCTGAAGGATGGGTTCTGCAGTTGCGTGGGTCCTCTAGTCAGGCTTACTAGATGGTTGGGACAGAGTCCTATACTCAGTAGTAGGTGGGTCTATGAATTAGCTTCCCTGCCCTGGTGGGAGAGCGGAAGGGGCCCCAGGGCCTGCATGGCTCATTGTTTAGGGACCTAAATCAAGCAAGACTATGCCCTGAGTTCCCTAGCTAGACGAGAACATCAGTTTTGCTCTGCAAAGGGAGAAAGCCCTGGGCTGGACACTCTGTTCAGGTGCCACTGTAAGCAGGGATGTTGGATGGGCTGTGCAGCTTCCCATGTGCTCTAGTTAAGCCTGATCAGATGAGCTGAAAGCTATCTTCAGCAAGGGGTGGAGCCATGAATTAGTTTCCCTTCCCAGGTAGAGTGGGAAAATTGGCTCCAAGATTGGAAAGGCTTTCTGTTTGTGGTCTTGACTCAAGCTCACCCATGCACCAAGTTTTCTGCCTGAAACAGGCCACTGACTTGGCTTTGCAAACAATCAGCTCTGCCTGACAGACTCTCTGCTCACGTGTTGCTGGGCTGTGAAAATTTCCAGTTGCTACAACAAGGCTTTGTAGTCAGGCAGGGTTGGGAACTATACTTAGCAGTGCACTGGGCTACGACTCAGACCCTCACTTCCCCTCCCCCAGCCTGGGTAGGGGCAGACCAGGCTCCAGAGCCAGCAAGGTCCTTATCTGAGTACCTGAATCAGGCAGACCTGCATCCCACCAAGTTCCCTGGTCTGACTGCACCACCATCTTGGTTCTGCAGATGAGCAAAGCTGCTGGTTGGGTCAGTCAGTCTGTCAAGATCTGAGTGCTGGTTTGTTGCAAACCCCTCCTCCCTTCTCCATCACAGTCACATTCTAAGTGGTCAAGCCCGGAAGATCCACCAGTTAATTTCCAGGGGGCGAGACTGGAGTTGGGGCTCCCAAGAAATAACCCACAGTGCGGGTGGATGTCCACCCTGGCCTCTCTTTTCCCACTGGAGGAACTGTAGGCTCAGGGGTGCTGGGCGGCCTAGGGGAGGGGCAATGCGGTCAGCATGTAGCGGCTCCTCTGACCCTTCGAATGCAGTCTGTCCTGGTCTCTGTGTTGCAAGGGTGTGCTTCAGTCTCACCCCTGTGTTCTAGGGTTTTCTCAGTGGTGTCTTGTCCATGAATAGTTGTCAGTTGTTTTTCTCATGAGAGGGAGCAAAATCAGGAAGGACATATGTTGCCATCTTGGTGACATCATTCCTGCATTTTTAAGTTGCTTTTTGATTAGCAATTAACCATAGTGTCTCTAAGTGGAGCTGGTTTAACAGGTCAAATGCTTTCCAGCTGTCCTTGACAATAACTAAACAGAAAGGACATTTTTGCCAAAGGTTCAAGGAAAAGAGAGGTAACATTTAATTAGAAAATATGGTACTTTTATATGGCTTATTAGATGAACTCTTGCCAAATTTGCGGCAAGTCATGTTGAGAAAGAGCTGTGGCCTGGAACTGCCAGCCAAATGTGTGACGTCTTCTACTGCTTGGTAAACAGAATAACCATTGATTTTGATTATCCACACACTAATGCCAAGAAAAATCACAGGCCTAAAAAATAAAGTTGGACTCTTAAGAAATTAGGTAGAGGAATGATGCTGCTTTTTTCCTATGGAAAATAATGGTTCCAATGTGAACAATGATGTATTTAAGTAAAGGTAAATGCAGTCTACTCATTTAGTGATATGGAGGGTAGAAACAGACTTACCAGAATGAAGATAGGACTTGTGTATGAGCATGATTTGATTTCCTAAAGATGGATTCTTTCAAACATTAGATTGTTTGATATAAAAAATGAATATAAATTTACTTGAATATTAATGCCTTTAATGGATACATAATCATTTAATTAAATGATAATTAAGTGACTATAAAACCTATTCTTTTTCTTCCTATAATTGTTAGAGCAACTTAAATCAGCTTTAATCATTTAGGCTATTCCAAACTTTAAAAAACCCCAAACTAAACATATTTCTAAAATGTGTCTTGATAATTTCAACTATTTACCAATGAAATTATTCACGTATCCCAGTATAGTTTTATTTGGTACATGTTGTACTGAGTAGAAAACATTATATTTCTCATGGAATGATTTATGTATGTATACTCTCCTTAGAAGTATGGCTAAAATATGCATATATGTAAAATAATCTTTCTCAGATTGATACTATTCAATTAATGAACTCAAATCCTGAGGGAAGTTTGAGAATCTAGAAAGCTTCAATTATACAGAGAAACAGATGTGATTTTATTGAAACTTAGAAGAGATGTGATTTTATTGCTGTCTTCTGTCTTGATGAGAAATACAAAGCATGCATCTAAGACCTTGGAATATTTGGTGTCCTATCTTGATTTAAGCCCTGCAGAATATCAGATTCCTGTCCTCCTCCACACCTCCAGGGAGCTACTCTTTCTGAAAAAAGTTCAGAAGCTTTTTTAATGCATGACTGTACTCGGCCCAGTCCTGTGGGAGGTGTGGAGGAAGAAAGGAATTTGGCCGGGGGAGTTGAAAAATATTAAAAAACAAAACACAACACAGTAACAACATTAAAAAGAACACTAATATTGTGATTTGGCTTAAGAATGCTAAAGAGATGGGTTTGTAAACCAGGATTTAGTAGTTTTCCAGTGCCCTGATGCATCTACTCCTATTCCACTTATTGGAACTAAAAATAAAGATACAGCTATTTGAAAAACTCAGTTTTAGTTTTAGAGTATGGATTTAAAATGTGTATTGCTCTCTTTTATTACAGCTGACATATTTGAAGTGAGAATGAGATAGCCAACCCCCTTCCCCTGAAGGTAAAAGCCATATTACACCAAACCAAACCATAGCATTTTATAACTGGAGTAGTCTTCAAGTCTTGGCTTTTTATCCATGGTATCTGCTTCTCTTAAACTTGGGAACTGTTCCATGGAATGCAAATAGAGTTGTTGTGGAAGAAAAAAATCAGTGTTTCACTTCCAAGTAGAAAGATAATGCAAGATGCTTGAGTATTTTATATATTCCATGAGGCACATTAACCAAGTAAGGAGGAACAGGTGGAATTTTAAAGATATATTTAATTTAACTCGGTATATCCAAAATATTAATTTAACGTGTACATTCTTTGTTCGCATAAATCTTGGAATTCCTGTGTGCCTTTGCCCTCATGCCACACCTCTGTTTGGACCAGCTACATTTCAAGTGCCCTGGAGTCACATATGGATGGTGACTGCTGTGTTAGCACAGCTCTAGGTTTGTAAAACAGCGGGTTAATACACACAGGGGCTTCTTTACTGAAGGACTTTTCACGGCCATGGACACGCTAATGTACACCAGGCACACTTCACATCTGCTTAGGCAACACTATTTGGGACACACTGCACAACACCCTGCGGCACTCTTAGGGAAAAAAACCTCTTGATGTGACTGGATTCTGAAGCCATGGCTAACAAATGACTTTCAGCCCTGGATTTTACTCCCACTCTGCCATTTGCCAGGGGTTCAGCATTACACCAGATACTTAACCTTTCTTAATTTGTCTCCTTATCTGAAAAATGGAACTTTGACTAATGACATTGCAGGACTTCTCTGATGCCTAAATGGGAGCATTCGTAAAGCACCGTGAGAAGTCCTGGGACACAGCAGATACGAAGGAAATGTATTACATACGCATTTTCTATGTATAGTTACGATATTAGAAGGGACAGGTTATGTGTAATATATTAGAAACTTATGTATAAGCTTATCGTGTTGAAGGAATCCTTATTATATTAGTAAAACTTTTCAAGGGACTCAATTTAGAACTATGTTGGGGTTTTTTCCTATATAAATAAATAAATATATATATATGTTTTTAAGCTGAAGTACAATTGATTTACAATGTTGTATCAGTTTCAGGTGTACAGCAGAGTTATTCAGTTACACACACACACACACACACACATATATATGTATATCCATCCATCCAACTATCTATATTCTTTTTCAGATTCTTTTCCATTACAGGTTATTACAAGATATTGAATATAGTTCCTTCTCTACTATACATAAAATAGACAAAGAACTTTGTTGTTTCAAATCTGCACTTAGAAGCCTTAAGTGTAAGAGATCAGGGGTGGGTCTCAGAGAGAAGAAAGGGCACTTTATATTGGTTCCATGCTTTCCCCTCTACCTTTGTCCAGAAGATGTTAGATGAGTTTCCTTTCGACAAAAATTATACACAGTTAAAACTAATTGGTAATCTAAAATAATAGGGAATTTAAGAATGGAGTAAAATATATTCCCAAGCCTGCAAAAAAGTTCCATTAATTAGAGGTTAACTGCCTTGTGAAGTAGATTGCTATGAGAAATGGTCACTTATATTAACAGGTTACTTATGTTTGTGAAAAGGGGAAACGCGTTATATTCTAGTGGAATGCTGCACGATGAGCACCACAAATTAGATAAAAGAATTTGCTGCTGGGATGGTCCACATTCCACAAGCTACAGAATCAACAATTCAGTACTATCGGGTTGGCCAAAAAGTGCCTTTGTTTTTTAAATAAAAATAAAAGACAGTTTTCATTTTCATCAAGAACTTTATTGAACAACGTATTCACCCTTTTGTTCCACTACCTTCTGCCATTTTACAGGCAACTTCATAATTCCATCTTCCCAAAACTTTTTATCTTTTTGAGCAAAGAACTGTTCCAGTTGCCTTTTACAGTCTTTTACAGTCTTGCAGGGAATGGAAATTTTTTCCATTAAGAGAATTTTGTAAAGACCGAAATAAATGGAAATCCAAAGGTGCAATGTCTGGTGAATATGGCGGATGAATCAGAACTTAGGGAGGAGCTCATAATAGAGGACTCCCTTCTAATCCCACCATATACACATTACCTTCTTTGGATGGAGACCGGCCTTGGGTGCTGTTGGTGGTGGTTCATTTCACTTGCCCCATGATCTCTTCTGTTCCGCATTATTGTACAGTATCCCCTTTCCATTTCCTGTCACAATTTGTTTTAAAAATGGAATGTTTTCATTACATTTAAGTAGAGAATCGCATATGGAAATATGATCAAGAAGGTGTTTTTGCTTAGCTTATGTGGAACCCAAATATCAAAGCGATGAACATAACCAAGCTGGTGCAAATGATTTTCAACACTTGATTTGGGTATTTTGAGTATGTCAGCTATCTCCCGTGTGGTATCACGCTGATTGTTCTCAATTAATGTCTCAGTTTGATCACTATCAACTTCAACTGGTCTACCCGACCGTGGAGCATCTCCCAGCAAGAAATCTCCAGCACGTAACTTCACAAACCACTTTTGACATGTTCGATCAGTTACAGCACCTTCTCCATACACTGCACAAATCTTTTTTTGCATTTTGGTTCCATTCTTTTACGTTTCTTGAAATAATAAAGCATAATATGCCGAAAGTGTTGCTTTTTTTCTTCCATCTTCAGTATTAAAATGGCTACACAAAAATTCACCAATTTTAATGTGTTTTTTTACATGCACGCTGATATGACAGCTGTCGCATACAGTCTAACAAAACTGTTTCGAATGAAGCTAAAGACAATTAAGTGCTACTAGAGCCATCTTACTGAAAAAAACAAATGAAACTTTTTGGCCAACCCAATATTTTTTTTCCTTGAATGAGTACATTTTTATTCACAGACAAATAGAATTTTAAAGGTGGAAGGACATCAGGCATTTATTCCTTATTCTACTTATTTTTATTTAGATATAATTGACATTGTTTTCCACAGTGGCTGCACTTATTTACATTTCTACCAACAGTGCACAAGGATTCCTTGTTCTCCACGTCCTTACCAATGCTTGTTATTTCTTGTCTTTTTTATAATACCCATTCAACTGGTATGAGGTGATAGCTCATTCTGGTTTTTGACTTGAATTTCCCTGATGATTAATGACTTTGAGCACCTTTTCATGGATGTGTTGTCCATCTATATGTTTTCTTTTGAAAAATGTCTACTCAGATCCTCTGCCCATTTTTAAATCAGATTGTGTGTATTTTTTGCTGAATTGTAATGAGTTCTTTATATATTTGGTCTTTATATATTTGGATATTATCACCTTATCAGATACATGGCTTACAAAATTTTCTCCCATTCTGTAGGTTGCCTTTCCAGTTTGTTTATGGTTTCCTTTGCCATGCAGAATCTTTTTTAGTTTGATGTAGTCCCACTTGTCTATTTTTGTTTTGTTGCCTTTGCTTTTGGTGTCAATTCTAAAATACCACCACCAAGACAGCTGTCACATAGCTTACTGCATATGTTTTTTTCTAAGAGTTTTATGGTTTTAGTCTTACATTCAAGTCTTTAATCTATTTGTAGTTAATTCTTTTGTATGGTGTAAGATGGTCTAGTTTCATTCTTTTGCACGTGGCTGTTCAGTTTTCCCAACACCATTAATTGAAGAGTCTGTCCTTTTGTTGCTATATATTCTGGGATCCTCTGTCATAAATTGATATGTAGAGTTATTTCTGGACTCTCTATTGTTCCTCAGATCTATGTGTCTGTTTTTAATGCCAATATCATACTTTTTGATTACTATAGCTTTGTACTATAGTTTGAAATCAGGGAGTGTGCCTCCAGGTTTGTTCTTGCTCAAGATAGCTTTAGCTGTCTGAGGTCTTTTGTGGTTCCATACAAAATTTAGGATTGTTTGTTCTACTTCTGTGAAAGATGCCATTGGAATTTTGATAGGGATTGTATTGAATCTTTAGATTGCTTTGTGTTGTATGGATACTTTAACAATATTAAGTCTTCCAATACATGAGCATGGAATATCTTTCCATTTATTTGTGTCTTCTTCAATTTGTTTTATCAGTGTCTTATAGTTTTTAGTGTACACCTTTTTGGTTAAATTTATTCCTAGGTATTTTATTCGTTTTTGTTAATTTCTCTTTCTCATTGTTTGTTATTAGTGATAGAAAGGCAACAGATTTTTGTTGACATTTATATTGACTCTATATCCTGCAACTTTACTAAATTTGCTTATTCTAATAGGCAGCAGCTTTTAAAATATGAAAATATATATAGTCCTGTGGGACCACAAGCATAAATCCTACTGGCCATCAGAGCTAGGTAACCTGAAGCCATCTTCTGGAAAGCAGTTGCAAAAATTGGGGCATGAGATGAGTGTGCAAGCCCCTTTCCAGGAGATACTGGCAACCTGGAGTGAGGCAGAGGGAAGCACACAGATGGTGTCTGCTTGGCCTCCCTCCCCTACACTTCAGTAGACCTGTAGATATATGCGAAGTCAGAAGCCTGCCCCATAGGTTGCAGCTCCAGGACAAGCAAATAGGCCTCTTTCCCATAAAGACTGGGGGTGTGTTTCAATCTGCTGTCTGCGCTGTTCCCTGGTGGTGGTAACCAGCTAAGAACTCTCTCTCCATTTGTTACAGTCCCATGAAACCCATGAATGAAAGCCCCATTTGCTACCAGAGACAGGCAGTCAAGGGGCATCCCCTGGTTGACAGACAGAAAAACTGGGCCACCAGACGTGTGTACAAGCTCCCCTCTGGCAGGTACTGTCACTCAGGAGCTCAGCAGAGGGATAGTGAAAAGAGAGTGCCAGCCTTCTGAAGTCTCTGGAGAGGATTAGAGTTGGCCCTTAGATGTGTGTTTAATAAGCAGCCTGCCCCTCAGGCTGCAGCTATGAAGATGAGCTAATGTAGCACTTTCACAGAAAGACGGGGCACAGCAGTCTCTGGTCTCTGGCTGGGCCCTGGGGATGGTAGCCCGTTAAGAACTCTTTCTCTGTTTGTGACAGTCTCCTGGGAATGGTGAGTATAAGCCCCACTGGCCACCAGAGCCAGGCATTCTAGAGGTGTCCCCTGGGCAGCAGCTGCAAAAACTGGGGTACCAGATGAGGGTGAAATTTCCTTTCCAGGAGATAACGTGTGACCTGGAACAAGGCAGACGGAGCCCACTGTCCTCTGTCCCTGGAGAGTATTTCAATAGGTCCCTAGATGTGTGTTACATTAGATGCCTGTCTCTCAGGTCCATGCTTTAAGATAAGCATAAAAGCTTCTTTCACAGAAAGTTTGGGTGCTTTTCAGTCGGCTGCCCCTGTGCATGGGCCGTGGCATTGGTGCGTCTGTGCTCCATCCCTCTGAGAAGTGTTTCTGTTTGCTATAATCTTGTGGGTCTCATGGACGTGAGCCC
This sequence comes from Orcinus orca, assembly GCF_937001465.1. Taxonomy (NCBI): domain Eukaryota; kingdom Metazoa; phylum Chordata; class Mammalia; order Artiodactyla; family Delphinidae; genus Orcinus; species Orcinus orca. The sequence continues at coordinate 82,854,742 of NC_064567.1, forward strand.
ACTAGCTTCAAAGCTAGATGTTTTGGGTGCTCATCTCTGAGGTGCAGGCCTTAAAAGTTGGGGTGCCCAATGTGGGGTTCAAACCCTTTGCTCGTCAGGGAGAAGCCTGGGGTTTTGAGTTCTGTTCTGATTGTGTGTTGCCATCCCGTGGCTGGGTTTTATGACAAAATTGTGTCTCAGTTTCCCTTACCTGGTTCGATGTGGGGTTTTTTCTCATTTGCCCAGTGTGTAGGAGTTGCTCAGCTAGTTTTTCGGTTTTTTTCCAGAAGAAATTTTTCCACATGGAGCTGTAAATTCAGTGTGTCCATGTGAGGCGGCAAGTTCAGGATCTTCCTATATTACCCTCTTGAACCAGAACCCAGGATTATTTCATTCAATGAAAATTAAAGACAGAATTGTTTAGAAGTAGCTTTGACTTCACTCAGTTTTGATTTTCAAAAGTAAGGAAAAGGATCAAAGTTGAAATTACTGTGATATTTTCACAGAAAATAAAATTCAAGAGGGCATGACAGAAAATTCCAGGTAATATCCAGTCTTCATAGTGGCTTATTTGTAAGACTAGCTTTACAATGAAATTGTACAAATATGTCAATTTAGTAAAAATTAACTGCAAAATCGTACACCTGTGTTGGAAAAGGAATTTCTTTGGTTTGGATTCTTAGGTTCTCAAGAGTTCTACTCCATGTACTTACTTTCAGGTGAGGCACTATGCGATTCAGAAGGATGTGGTACCTTCTTTTGCTAAAAGTGGCACTACCGCCTGCTGAAATAATAGTTAAAATCTGCTTTGACTGATCGTCTATGCATCGTTTGCTAAATACTAGCATCTCATTTTTAATCAGTTACAGTGCATTCTTAATTTGAACACTATCCCTTGGCAATGTTTCCATTCAGTTTGTTGGTATGGAGACCCAGGAAGATGGCCAGTGAATCAAAGAAGTTGAAAATATTTGACCTTATATATGGTGCTCGATATTTATAACACGGTAGGCCTGTCCCAGTTCAGGCCTCCTCAGCCCTGGCCTGCTAGGTTGCAGCAGATTCCTGCCTGTGCATATTTGGGTGTTTCCGGACTTGATGAAATGTGTTTCATAACTTTTAAAGTAACTAAAAAATCCAAGTAAATAATAGAACACATCACAACAGACACCAAAGCAAGCAGTTATTGGTTAAGGGAAAAATGCCTAGGAAACAGGCCAATGGAGTTGTAAAACATAAAAGTTTTGATATAAATGCCATTTTAATTATTAAGATGGGGGTTTTCAGAAGCAAGAGAAAATTTCCCAAATGAACTTTAAAATAACATAAATCTCGCATATTTTTGGTTACGTTAAATAACATCATAATAAATAACGCAAATAATAAAAAAAAATAAAGATAACAGAAGTGTCCTGAAGTTAAGGAGATGCATTTTTTTTCTTCTCACATTTTTCCGATATCATTACCAATGTGAGACACTCTGAAGTTTTAACTATAAAGATCAATTATGATAGTTAGCTTGTTTGGAGACATTTCATTCAAAGCTCATATCAACAGCTGCTGGTTAAGCACTGATTATGACTTTAAAGGCACCCCCAAATTAAATAGTTTTTATAGTCAAATAGCAATAATACTTACTGAATGTTTACCACATGCCAGGCTCACTTCCAAGTACTGAACATGCATGTGAACTTAATTTTAATGGTCTGATTATTTAATCCCTATTTTTTCAGATGATAAAAAGGAAGCCAAGAAAAATTAAATAACTTGCCCAGGTTTACCCAATTAATAAGAGATAGAGCCAGGGTTTGAACTCAGACTGAATGCCAGGGCCTAGGCCACCCCCACTACTTTCAACTTCTAAAATAACACATTAAGCAATGACAATGCTAACATCTGTAATAGAGATTACATTATTAAACTCCTTTACACAAGGCACCATGGGTGGTTCTGTAGACAATAAGTGATGTAAAAATGCCCATCACTGTTTGTCCCCTTAAGTGCCTTCAAATCTAATGGGTATTGATAACATAAATAGCTTTGATACAAGATATAATAAGTATCATATATATTGTTTGAAGTTTTTATGTATTTTTATTGATCATATTATATTAGTTCATGTGTACAACATAATGATTTGCTATTTGTATATATGGCAGAATGGTCACAATAAGCCTAGTTAACATTCATTACCATATAGTTACATATTATTTTTCTTGTGATGGATGAGAACTTTTAAAATTTACTCTTAGCAACTCCCAAATATGCTACCCAGTGTTATTAACTATAGTCACCATGCTGACTATAGTTAGTTAACTATAGTTAACTGACTATAGTTATTAACTATAGTCACCCATGACTTATTTCATAGCTGGAATTTTGTAGTTTTGACTCTCTTCACCCATTTTGCCCACCCACACACCGCCTCTGGCAACCACCAATCTGTTCTCTGCATCTATGAGCTGAATTTTTTTTTTGATTCATATACACGATATTTTTCTTTCTCTATTTCACCTAGCATAATGTCCTCTTCAAGGTCCATCCGTGTTGCCGAAAATGGCAAGATTTCATTTTGTTTTATGGCTGATATTCCTCTGTATATGTGTGTATCATGTTTTCTTTATCCATTCATCCATGGATAGACACTTAGGTTGTCTGTCTTGGTTATTGTAAATAACGCGGCCATGAACGTGAGGGTTCATGTCTTCTTAAGTCAGTGTCTTCACTTTCTTTGGATAAATACCCAGAAGTACAATTTCTGAATCATATGGTAGTTCTATTTTTAATATTCTGGGGAACCTTCATCCTGTTTCCCATAGTGACTGCCCCAATTTACATTCTCACCAATAGGGCACAAGGGTTCCTGTTTCTCCACATCCTTCCCAACACTTGTTACTGGTCTTTTGAGAATAGCCATTCTAACAGCTGTGAGGTGATAGCTCACTGTGGTTTTAGTTTGCAGTTCCCTGATACTTAGTGATGTTGGGCAATTTATTATGAACCTCTTGGCCGTCTTTATGTCTTTTATGGAAAAAATAACTTCATATTCTCAGGCCATTTTGTATTCAGGTTGTTTTTTTGCTATTGAGTTGTATATTTTGGATATTAACTAACCTCACATAAGATACATGATTTGCAGTTTTTTTCTCCCATTCCCCAGGCTGCTTTTTCAGTTTGTTGATGGATTCCTTTGCTGTGCAGAAGCAGCTTCTCAGTTTGATGAGGTCCCACTTATTTTTGCTTTTATTGCCTTTGGTTTTGGTGTCAAATCTAAAAAATTATCACCAAGACCAATGTCAAGGAGCTTACTGCCTATGTTTTCTTCTAGGAGTTTTATGGTTTCAGGTCTTCCATTCAAGCCCCTAATCCATTTTGGGTTTCATTTTTGTGTGTGGTGTAAGATAATGATCCAGTTTCATTCTTTTGCACGTGCTGTCCAGTTCTCCCAGCACCATTTATTGAAGCGACTGTCCTTTCCCCATTGTGTATTCTTGGCTCCTTTGCCGTAAATGAATTGACCACATATGCCTGGGTTTATCTTTGGGCTCTATTCTGTTTCTCAGATCTATGTGTATGTTTTTATGCCAAAAGAACACTGCTTTACTCTAGTTTTCTAATATAGTTTCAAATTATGGAGAATGATGTGTACAGCGTTGTTCTATCTTAAGTATTTTTATTCTAAAAATATTATGATTCAGATAAACTCAGAAGGCGAGAGTGGGAATGGTTAAAAGACTACTTAGCCATTTTCTGGAAATAAGGTAGCATTATTTGGAGTTCTCTGATAGGCATGAAGTCAGAAGTCATAGGTTTGAAACCTTCATCTTGCTCGTTAATTAACCTCTCTGAGCCTTTTTTGATATAGCTCACAGTTACTGTTGGCATTCAGTAAGAACATACGCATTTTATAGTATGGATTTTGGGGGGGGAAAGATTGAAACTGAATGAATGAGATGAAGCATGAAAGTATTTTTTAGAAGGGTACTGAAATAGATGGAAGGGGATTTTAGAAACCAGAAGAGCTTTAGGAACTTTGGGAATGGGAACTAGGACTGTGTGATTGGTTCAGCTGGGGTGCTCGCCCAGTGATTCCCCAGTCCAGGGAGGTAAGCACTGTGATTGGCAGCCCTATCAGAACCATGCCGTTCCCAGGAGGGCGGGCTGAAGAACAGATGCCAGTTGATCTAAAAAAGAGACCACAGGGCTTCCCTGGTGGCGCAGTGGTTGAGAGTCCGCCTGCTGATGCAGGGGACACGGGTTCATGCCCCGGTCCGGGAAGATCCCACATGCCGCGGAGCGGCTGAGCCCGTGAGCCATGGCCGCTGAGCCTGTGCTCCGCAACGGGAGAGGCCACAACAGTGAGAGGCCCGTGTACCTCAAAAAAAATAAAAATAAAAGAGACCACAAACAAAAGTGCTAAGAAATAAAAATAACAACATTAACAGACCTGAATGAACATTTCCCATGTTCCAGGTATTGTTTTGAGCATATTTCAGGTAGTATGTAGTACAATACTTGAAGGAAAGCCCCGGCTATGCACAAAGTATTATTAGAATGTGAGGGAGAGAGAGGGGACGCAGTGAAGTGGGCTCAGATGATGAAGAGCCTGGAATGGAAGGCTAAGTTAGATTTCACTTTATTGACAAGTCAGAGCCAACGCACAGAAAATAACGCAGCCAGAGTTATAGATTAGGATAAGTAACCTGGATTAAAGAAGGGAGAAACTGGAAGTGGGGCATATAATAAGCCATTTTAAGTGGAAGTTAAGCAAAGAACTGAATTCAGTAGGTGGTAGTGGGAATGGAAAAGAGAAAACAAACAAAAGACACATGCGAGGCACTGGGAAAGTAGACTTGTGAGCAAATGGTGACTTATATGGCTGAAAAATTCCCCAGTGAGGGATTAAATGAATGATGGTGCAATGACAAAGTCAGAGGGTGAGAACTTGTTGGCAGGGAAAATGATGAATTTGGTTTGCACATACTGAATTGGAGCAGGCAGTCACTTCTCAGAAGGGGGTATCAAGCAGGCAATTCCAAATGTGGTACCACATCTCATGAGGAAACTTGGGGCAGGGAAAACTCAAGCTTCTGGAGTAGATGAAATTGCAGAAGGACAACACAGAGAAAGAAGAACACACAATAGACTGATACTTAAATGCTAACGCAAAACATGTATTAGCCAACAGGTTTGTAAAATTTTAAAAATTCAAATTTATTAGGTTTTATTAGTAACACAATTACACAGACTAAAGTTCAGGAATTCATCAATTATGGTCACCAATATGTGCTTCTTGTGGCGTTTTAAACTTATTTCTCATGATTCAAATTGATTTACAGGATAGTTGAACTTCATAGCTTCATAATATGAATACAACAGGTCTTCCATCCATAAAATTAATGAAAACATATCTTTCCTCAAAGGCACATAAAGAATCTAAACTAACACATTTGAAGAATTTTGTTAAGAAATTTTTGAATTTCTCTACATTACAGAGAAGAAAAACAAATCCCCAAAATGAAACGGTTATACACACACGCGCGCACACACACACACACACACACAACCACAAAGAGACTTCAACAGAATGAGAGCACACAACTAAATTTAGAAACTACTTACCCATGAAGCTTACTGAAAGACTAACTTTTTCAAGATGAGTAAAAAAGAGAAGTAGGGTATGGAATGCTATTCACTTTGCTGAAACAAGGTCATAGAGACACACCATGAATAATTAAAAATGACTATCAAAATTCAGTATCTAGCAGAAATGTAACACTTACTTGAGGATACACACAATCACTGACTTAATTAAATCCTGCTACTCATTTTCTAAGTGTAATTGCCCATTTCATTCTCAGAAATAATAGCACAGTTTAAAAAGAAATAATACAAACTCAGGCAAGTGGAGGCAATTTGAATAATCTAAGGGAAAAAAGTAATTTTAACATAGCGTGATAATTAAATTTGAAACTAGTTACTTACATATATGAATTTAAAGCTTGCATTTTATCATCAGCAGAATATTCAAAGATCTTTCTTGTTATCTTCTAAACAAGGAGCTATCATGTATAGTAGGTACAAGGGATTTCCCAAAGGAAATACGCAAATGAATGTCTCAAAATTCATTATGCTAACTTATTTTTTACCCACAAAAATGCTCTCACACCCACCTAAACTTAGTTATAAATAAGTGTATAAAAATCTGGCATCACCTTTAAGGCAATGCATGAATACCATCCAAATATTAAAATTCAAAGTGAAAACAAACCAACCGAATAAAAATTAAGAATTTATAATAAGTCTGTAAGTATATCCTCAAAAATCTGAAATTTGTTTTCAAACCAAATCTAATGTAGAATCAGATTAGCATGCATTCTTAAAAGAAAAACTGAAATGCATACGATGTTTAACTGATCCAAAGGCAGGTATACTCCTCCACTTCAAGAACGTTTCAATGAAACACATTAAATTTAAAGAACAAATCATGTTATTAAAATAGTCTGTGCAATGTTTGTACAAATAACATTTTTATGATTACAAGTATACATATAATCAAGACAGGGCTGCAATGTGTCCTAATATTAATGACTGTACTTAAAAATTTACAGGATATGAACATAAATAAAGCTGTTTAAAACTGGCAAACATAATAGTCTTTCAGTACAAAGTACTTAATATTTCTGTTATTTCCCAAGCCATCACGCTAAAATCATAAGTTGCCACTCTTAATACCTAAAAGTAATGTGGAAAACTAAAGTCATAAATACATGTATACATACATTTGCATATTTACACTTACACAGAAGTCATCAGTACACTAGAGTCCAGCTTTAACACTGCCCTTAGTTTCACACTGCAGGACCACCTCTCACATTTAAGAAAGGACCTTCCATTACTTCCAGTTAAAAAAAACAACAACAAAAAACCAATTTTGGTCAGGTCCCAGATGCATTTCCCATATACTACATTCTGTGTTGCTGCAAGACTCTAGTGTAGAGAGATCCACATATAAGTACTCATTTGGTTTGAAAATGCATTTTACCATTTACTGCAAAACTCAGAAGAGACCACAATCTTTTAGATTATTTTTTATGATGACATCTGTTACAGCATCAAAGACAAACTGCACATTCTTGGTATCTGTGGCACATGTGAAGTGGGTGTATATTTCCTTCGTGTCCTTTCTTTTATTGAGGTCTTCAAACTGACATTGAATATATGCAGCTGCCTCTTCATATGTGTTTGAGCCTGATATGGGAAAAGGAAAGAAACATAAGGCGAAGTTAAAATGAGTATACCACTAAGCAACATGGACCTTAAAATACTGACATCAGTTTCTTATGTGTAAAATATGTGGACTCTATAATCGTCTTTGCCCTTCGAGACTAAGATAAACTATTTCTTCTAAGTGAAAAATACCCAATGTTAATCACCCTGTAATGACTATAAGTTACCCTTAAAAACAGAAAAGCATGGTATTCCATGTTCCCCATGATCTTTGTTCCTGCCTCAATCTCCAACTGTCAGAGTCCCTTTTTTTCTAACCCCTTATACTCTACATCCTAACATGGTGGCAGCACACTATTTCACTTCTAAGCCTAGTGGCTGGATCAAGAAATGTTGGCCGATGCTGATCGGTATTTTTTATTCCCCTTCCTATATATACATTAATTAGCATTTCTCAATTTTTGTATTCAAAAACTGTACAAGGGTCTACAATGTGGTTTATGCCTATGAGGTTACAAAAAAGTGAATGACACACTTCTGCTTTCAGGTGACTGAAGACTCCTGAGTACAACACTTTGATACTTGGCAGTATCTAAAGATAATCACACATACTCTGTGACCCAAGAGTTCAGTTTTCCAGGTGTGTCCTTGACAGAACTATATACATATGTTCGCTAGAAGACACATAAAGACTGTTAACAGCAGAACTTCTACTTTAGGAAACAACCCAAAAGTTCATTAACTGTAGACTGGCTACTAAATCCTGGTATATATTCATACAATGAGCTGCCATAGAGAAATGAGAATAAAAGAACTACTGCTACACACAATACTATAGATGAGCTTCATAAACATACTGTTGAACAAATGAAGGCAGACACAAAACAGTATATACTGTAAACAACTAATGTTTAGAAAACAAGTTTGGAAACAATCACAATTAATCGATGAAGACAGAAGTCATAATAGTGGTTAACTCTTTGTGTGAGTAGGTGGGTGGATGGAAGTTGATCAGTTAAGACTGGGGAGGGGCATGACAGGGTTTCTGGGGACCTGGAAATGTTCTATTTCTTGACCTGAATGGTGCATATTATCAGTGTTTTCACTTTTTAAAATTCAGTAAGTTTCACATTTGTGCTAAGTATGTGAGTATCTATATACTTTATATCTATAGTTCATATATGTATACATATGATACTTTAATAAAATGTTCCTCTGAAAAAAACTGTTAATTCTGCCTCTTGCAGTAATAACACAAAATTATATGCCTGGACTTCAAGGTCCTCTGTTACCCAGCCTGCTTGGTAAAGCCATTCTAAGACCCTCTGTTCCACATCTGAGGCTCACTCCATGTCAGAAGGAAACCTGTATTCAAAGTACCACCTGTGTTACTGCAGTGCTTTCCCTCCCCTGTACTTCACCAGCTGTTTCCATAGCTTGGCTACTCTAAGTAATGCTGCAATGAACAGAGACGTGCATGTATCTTATCCAAAAAGTGCTTTCATTTTCTTCAAATAAATACCCAGAAGTGGAACTGCTGAGTCATATGGTAGTTCTATTTTTAATTTATTGAGGAATCTCCATATTGTTTTCCATAATGGCTGCACCAATTTACATTCCCAGCAATAGGGTACAAGGGTTCCCGTTTTTCTACGTCTTTACCAACGTTTGGCATTTCTTTTCTTTATGATAACGGCCATTCTAATGGGTGTGAGGTGATAGCTCATTGTGGTTTTGATTTGCGTTTCCCTGATTGTTAGTGATGTTGAGCACCTTTTCACGGACATGTCGGCCACTGGTATGTCTTCTTTCGAAAAATGTCTATTCAGATCCTCTGTCCATTTTAATAGTGAAATTGTGTTTTTGTTCCTGACTTGTATGAGTTCTTTATACAGCTTGCCCTCTGTATCTGTGGGTTTATAACCAGCAAACATGGAGGACCAATTGTACTATGCCACTTTATGTAAGGGACTTGAGCATCCGTAGATTTTGGTATCTATGGCAGGTCCTGAAACCAATCTCCCAAGGATACTGAGGGATGACTGTACATTTTGGATATTAACCCCTGATCAGATAAATGTTTTGCAAATATTTTCTCCCATTCCTTAGGCTGCATTTTTATTTTGTTGATGGTTTCCTTTGCTGTGCAGAAGCTTTTTAGTTTGATGATATCACCCAACTTATTTTTGCTTTTGTTGCCTTCGCTTTTGGTGTCAAACTTAAAAAAAAAATCACGACTGTCAAGCTTACTGCCTGTGTTTTCTTCTAGGAATTTCATGGTTTCAGGTCTTACGTTCAAGGGTTTGAGGTCTCACGTTCGAGTCTTTAATCTGTTTGGGTTTGTTTTTGTGTATGGTGGAGAAAGCAGTCCAGTTTCATTCTTTAGCATGTGGCTGTCCAGTTTTCCTAACACCATTTACTGAAGAGACTTCTTTCCCCGTTGTATATTCTTGGGTCATCTGTCATAAATTACTTGATCATGTATACATGGGTTTACTTCTGGGCTCTCTATTCTGTTCCTCAGATATATGTGTCTGTTTTTTATGCCAATACCACACTGTTTTCATTACTGTAGCTGTGTAATATAGTTGGAAATTAGGGTGCACAGTGCCTCCAGCTTTGTTCTTCTTTCTCAAGATTGCTTTAGCTTTTGGAGTCTTTTGTGATTCAGAATTTTAGGACTATTCTCTTTCTGTGAAAAATGCCATTAGAATTTTGAAAGGGATTGCACTGACACTGTTAGACAACTTTAGGTAGTACGGACCTTTTTAACAATATTAATATTCCTCCAATCCATGGGCGTGGAATATCTTTCCATTTATGTGTATCTTCTTCAATTTCTTTCATCTATGTTTTAGTTTTCAGTGTACAGGCCTTTCCTCTCCTTGGTTAAATTTATTCCTAGAAATTTTGTTCTTTTAATGCAACTGTAATTCTGACTGTTTCAGTTTTTCTTATAGTTCATTACTAGTGTTACAGATTTTTGTATACTGATTTTGTATCATGCAACATTACTAAATTCACTGATTATGCGTTTTAAGTTTTTTTGTGAATCTGAGACTTTCTATGTATAATACCATGTCTCGTGCAAATAGTGACAGTTCTACTTCTTGCTTTCTGATTTGGATGCCTTTTCTTTTTCTTGCTTAAACTGCAGTGATCGGACTTGTAAATACTATGTTGAATGAAAGTGGTGAGACTGGGAAACCTTGTCTTATTCCCTATCTTAGAGGAAAAGCTTTCAACTTTTTACTGTTGAGTATGATGTCAGCTATAGGCCTTTATTATATTGAGGTACATTCCCTCTGTACCCATTTTGTTGAGTTTTTATGCTAAATGGATGTTGAATTTTGTCAAATGCTTTTTTTTTTTTTTGCATCTGTTGAGATGATCGTGTGATTTTTAGCCTTCATTTTGTTTTGCAGACAGTGAACTATATGCTTGCATCCTCGGAATAAATCTCACATAGTTGTGGTGTAATGATCCTTTTAATGTACTGCTGAATTCAGTTTGCTAATATTTTGTTGAAGATTTTTGCATTTATGTTTATCAGGGATATTGGCCTGTAATTTTCTTTTCTTGTGGCATACTTGCCTGGTTTTGGTAACAGGGTAATGGTGGCCTGGTAAAATGAGTTATGGAAAAGGAGAGAATGCCTCCAATTTTGGAAGAGTTTAAGAAGGACTGCTAACAATTAATTCTTTTGTGTTTAGTAGAATTCACCAGTAAAGCCATCTGGTCATGAACTTTGTTTATTGGGAGGTTTCTGATTACTGATTCAATCTCCTTACTAACATAGGCTGTTCAGATTTTCTATTTCTTCATGATTCAAACTTGGTAGGTTGTAAGTTTCTGTGAATTTTTTCCATTTTCTCTAAGTTGTCAAAATAAGTTTAAATTTTATCTCTTAAGTTGCTAGCAGACAACCATATACTCTACAAATCAAATTTTAACTTATTAAATCATAATAAGGTTGGTACTTTGAAATTCTAAAGCAATAAACAATGTCTTCTTGACTCACAGAAGCTAATACAACCTCTAAATTAAAAACATGTTTTGAGAAAACAGCTTGCCCTGAGTGCATGGCTCAATTTGCTGTAGCTATTGTGGGCAGCTAGTTAGATTACTGAATCCCTAGAACTACAAGATACATTCCTCAACTTGATTTTAAGTTTTGGAAAAGAATGACTAGGGGGAAGGTGACAGATATTTTCTAACGTGATAGAACTGTCTTGAATAAAGGTTAAGTACAGATGATAATCTGGTTCAATACTGGAGAACTGGGTGGCTGGTGATATAATTCAAAGGGAGATAAAGGAGATTTGAATAAAAAAGAATAACATGAATTCAGTTGGAGTCTCAGGTGCTAAAACACATGGACAGATTCAACAAGCAGTTGGAAATGCAAGCCTGAGTCTCAACAGAGAAATTAGAGTTGACAACTGAATTTATCATGCTGAGAATAAATATGACTATGAAAGAATGGAGTGCTAGAAGATTATAAGACTACAGATGGAATCTGGTGAAATGCCAAAATGTAAATAGATAAAAAGAGGAGAAGACAGGAGCAGAGAGAGGTAGGGGATCAATCAAGTGAGTAGCTTGGAGGCTACAATGGGTTCTCCTATAGCAAACATAGCCACAGGGATTAAGAGCTGAGGGTGCAACAAGAGCTGACAGCATCAATACTTAGCGTGTGCAATGAAGTTTTTAATTATAGTCTTAACACTGGGACTATGAAAGAATTATGTAATACTCTCCTTGCTCACAGAGCCTGAGATCAGTGATTCTTATTAACTTGACAACATACAAGAAACATTTTGAACACAATGCGTACCTGGCAAAAAAAGAGCTAACAACGATCTTCTTGGCTGCTCTAAAAATCCCTGTAAGTATGTAATATCTGAGGATTGATTTGGGTCCTCTGATAATATTAGCACAAAAGGGCTACTTCACAATAGAAAATGACAAAGATGAACTGAAAGACAGGAAAGTAAAGGCCAAACGGAGCCACCTTGATTCTGGGTAACTTCGATCTTGGAATTAGAACTATAAATAATTTTATTCCTATAAAGCACTAAAAATGTTTCTGAATAAGGTGACTTAGGACACTGACTTTCAAAAAGAAAACAAAACTAAGTTAATTCTGTGCAATTATTTCAAAGTGTAACTTTGCGATACATAGAAAGGGCTGTAGTAATGAGAGGAGGATCATACTGATGGGAGACCCTCCTGCTTTGCCTCCATTGAAAACATATAATTAAATGTATTCTGGTTGTTAATGTCCTGGACGCAGGAGTGCAACAGACTTGGGTCTGGATTTGGACTCTATTGCTTCATTAAATCACAGTGCTCTCACCTACGTAAGTGGGATGTGAAAGCACTGATATCATATGGTTGTTTTAACACTGCCTGTGAAAAGGCAGTACAATTTACTGAATACAAAATTGACAAATTTTGTTTATAATGAAACAAATTCCTGCGACTTGGGCAGCAGTGGGGGAAGCCGGATTCCATGACAGCAACAGCAGGGATCGTGGCAAGAATCACAGCTTGAAGGCTGCCCCGGGTGGTCTCATCTTCCTGCAGCTTGTAGACCCTCAGGCTTAGTGGAGTTGTTAACAGAGGCAGCGGTCACCCGGAGCAGCAAGAGTAGCACCAGCAAGCTCCTTCCCCTGGAACTACACTCAGCATCGCGGCATCAAGATGCCATTTGTCTCCGTGTGGCTGACAGGGACTTGGCGCCTGGGCCTGGAGGCAGGCCTGAGCCGCTGAGGTGGGAGAGCCGAGTTCAGGACATTGGACCACAGAGACCTCCTGGCCCCATGTAATATATCAATCAGCGAGAGGTCTCCCAAAGATCTCCGTCTCAACGCTAAGACCCACATCCACCCAACAGCCAGCAAGCCAGAGATCTCCATCTCAACTCCACCCAAAGGCCAGCAAGTTCCAGTGCTGGATGACCCATGCCAATCAACTAGCAAGACAGGAACACAACCCCACCCGTTAGCAGACAGGCTGCCTAAAATCTACTAAGTTCACAGATATCCAAAAACACACCACCGTACGCCGCCCCTCCCACCAGAACACAGGCACCAGTCCCCTCCACCAGGAAGCCTACACAACCCACTGAACCAACCTCACCCAGTGGGGGCAGACACCAAAAACAACGGGAACTACGAACCTGCAGTCTGCGAAAAGGAGACCCCAAACACAGTAAGTTAAACAAAATGAGAAGACAGAGAAACACACAGCAGATAAAGCAGCAAGGTAAAAACCCACCAGACTAAACAAATGAAGAGGAAACAGGCAGTCTACTTGAAAAAGAATTCAGAGTAATGATAGGAAAGATGATCCAAAATCTTGGAAATAGAATGGAGAAAATACAAGAAACATTTAACAAGGATCTAGAGGAACTAAAGAGCACACAAACAGTGATGAACAACACAATTACTGAAATTAAAAATACTCCAGAAGGAATCAATAGCAGAATGATTGAGGCAGAAGAACAGATAAGTGACCTGGAAGATAACATAGTGGAAATAACTATTGCAGAGCAGAATAAAGAAATAAGAATGAAGAGAATTGAGGACAATCTCAGAGACCTCTGGGACAACATTAAACACACCAACATTCGAATTACAGGGGTCCCAGAAGAAGAGAAAAAGAAAGGGTCTGAGAAAATATTTGAAGAGATGATAGTTGAAAACTTCCCTAACATGGGAAAGGAAATAGTCAATCAAGTCCAGGAAGCACAGAGAGTCCCATACAGGATAAATCCAAAGAGAAACATGCCAAGACACATATTAATCAAACTGTCAAAAATTAAATACAAAGAAAATATATTAAAAGCAGCAAGGGAAAAACAACAAATAACGTACAAGGGAATCCCCATAAGGTTAAGAGCTGATCTTTCAGCAGAAACTCTGCAAGCCAGAAGGGAGTGGCAAGACATATTTAAAGTGATGAAAGGGAAAAACCTACAACCAAGATTACTCTAGCCAGCAAGGATCTCATTCAGATTCGACAGAGAAATTAAAACCTTTACAGACAAGCAAAAGCTAAGAGAATTCAGCACAACCAAACCAGCTTTAAAACAAATGCTAAAGGAACTTCTCTAGGCAGGAAACACAAGGAAAACATCTACGATAACAAACCCAAAACAAATAAGAAAATGCAAAGAGGAACATACATATTGATAATTACCTTAAATGTAAGCAGATTAAATGCTCCAACCAAAAGGCACAGACTGGCTGAATGGATACAAAAACAAGACCCGTATATATGTTGTCTACAAGAGACACACTTCAGACCCAGGGATACATACAGACTGAAAGTGAGGGGATGGAAAAAGATATTCCACGCAAATGGAAATCAAAAGAAAGCTGGAGTAGCAATTCTCATATCAGACAAAAGAGACTTTAAAATAAAGAATGTTGTAAGAGACAAGGAAGGACACTACATAATGATCAAGGGCTCAATCCAAGAAGAAGATACAACAATGGTAAATATTTATGCACCCAACACAGGAGCACCTCAATACATAAGGCAAATGCTAACAGCCATGAAAGGGGAAATCGACAGTAACACAATCATAGTAGGGGACTTCAACACCACACTTTAACCAATGGCCAGATCACCCAAAAAGAAAATAAATAAGGAAACATAAGATTTAAATGACACATTAAACAAGATAGACTTGATATTTCTAGGACATTCCATCCAGAAACAACAGAATACACTTTCTTCTCACGTGCTCATGGAACATTCTCCAGGATAGATCATATCCTGGGTCACAAATCAAGCCTTGGTAAATTTAAGAAAATTGAAATCGTATCAAGTATCTTTTCCAACCACAATGCTATGAGACTAGCTATCAATTACAGAAAAAAGTCGGTAAAAAATACAAATACATGGAGGCTAAACAGTACAATACTAAACTACCAAGAGATCACTGAAATCAAAAAACACCTAGAGGGCTTCCCTGGTGGCGCAGTGGTTGGGAGTCTGCCTGCTGATGCAGGGAACACAGGTTCGTGCCCTGGTCTGGGAGGATCCCACATGCCACGGAGTGGCTGGGCCCGTGAGCCATGGCCGCTGAGCCTGCACGTCCAGAGCCTGTGCTCCACAATGGGAGGGGCCGCAGCAGTAAGAGGCCCATGTACTGCAAAAAAAAAAAAAAACCCTAGAAACAAATGGCAATGAAAACACAATGACCCAAAACCTATGGGATGCAGAAAAAGCAGTTCTAAGAGAGAAATTTATAGCAATACAATCCTACCTCAAGAAACAATAAACATCTCAAATAAACAACCTAACCTTATACCTAAAGCAATTAGAGAAAGAAGAGCAAAACCCCCCGAAGTTAGCAGAAGCAAAGAAATCATAAAGATCAGACTTAAATGAAAAAGAAATGAAACAGAAAGATCAATAAAACTAAAAGCTGCTTCTTTGAGAAGAAAAACAAAATTGATAAACCATTAGCCAGACTCATCAAGAAAAAAAAGAAGACTCAAATCAACAGAATTAGAAATGAAAAAGGAGAAGTAACAACTGACACTGCAGAAATACAAAGGATCATGAGAGATTACAAGCAACTCTATGCCAATAAAAGAGACAACCTAGAAGAAATGGACACATTCTTAGAAGAGCACAACCAGAAAGAAATAGAAAATAAAAACAGACCAATCACAAGCACTGAAATTGAAACTGTGATTAAAAATATTCCAACAAACAAAAGCCCAGGATCAGATGGCTTCACAGGCAAATTCTATCAAACATTAAAAGAAGAGCTAACACCTATCCTCTCAAACTCTTCCAAAATATAGCAAAGGGAGGAACATTCCCAAACTCATTCTATGAGGCCACCATCACCCTGATACCAAAACCAGACAAAGGTGTCATGAAAAAAGAAAACTACAGGCCAATATCAGTGATGAACATAGATGCAAAAATCCTCAACGAAATACTAGCAAACAGAATCCAGCAGCACATTAAAAGGATCATACACCATGATCAAGTGGGGTTTATCCCAGAGATGCAAGGATTCTTCAATATACGCAAGTCAATCAATGTGATAACCATATTAACAAATTGAAGGAGAAAAACCATATGATCATCTCAATAGTTGCAGAAAAAGCTTGTGACAAAATTCAACACAAAGTTATCATAAAAACTCTCCAGAAAGCAGGCATAGTGGGAACCTACCTCAACATAATAAAGGCCATATATGACAAACCCACAGCCAACATCGTTCTCAGTGGTGAAAAACTGAAACCATTTCCTCTAAGATCAGGAACAAGACAAGGCTGTCCACTCTCACCGCTATTATTCAACATAGTTTTGGAAGTTTTAGCCGCAGCAATCAGAAAAGAAAAAGAAATAAAAGGAATCCAGATCACAAAAGAAGTTAAACTGTCACTGTTTGCAGATGACATGACACTATACAGAGAGAATCCTAAAGATGCTACCAGAAAACTACTAGAGCTAATCAATGAATTTGGTAGAGTAACAGGATACAAAATTAATGCACAGAAATCTCTTGCATTCCTATACACTCATGATGAAAAATCTGAAAGAGAAATTAAGGAAACACTCCCATTTACCACTGCAACAAAAAGAATAAAATACCTAGGAATAAACCTACCTAAGGAGACAAAAGACCTGTATGCAGAAAATTATAAGACACAGGTGAAACAAATTAAAGATGATACTAACAGACGGAGAGATATGAGAGATATACCACGTTCTTGGATTGCAAGGATCAACACTGTGAAAATGACTACGCTACCCACAGCAATCAACAGATTCAGTACAATCCCTATCAAACTACCAACGGCATTTTTCACAGAAGTAGAACAAAAAATTTCACAATTTGTATGGAAACACAAAAGATCCAGAGAAACCCCTTACCTAAATGTAAGGCCAGACACTATAAAACTCTTAGAGGAAAGCACAGGCAGAACACTCTATGACATAAATCACAGCAAGATCCTTTCTGACCCACCTCCTAGAGAAATGGAAATAAAAACAAAAATAAACAAATGGGACCTAATGAAACTTCAAAGCTTTTGCACAGCAAAGGAAACCATTAACAAGATGAAAAGACAACCCTCAGAATGGGAGAAAATATTTGCAAACAAAGCAACTGACAAAGGATTAATCTCCAAAACATACAAGCAGCTCATGCAGCTCAATACCAAACAAAAAACAACCCAATCCAAAAATGGGCAGAAGACCTAAACAGACATTTCTCCAAAGAAGATATACAGACTGCCAACAAACACATGAAAGGATGCTCAACACCACTAATCATTAGAGAAACACAAATCGAAACTACAATGAGGTATCACCTCACACCAGTCAGATTGGCCATCATCAAAAAATCTACAAAGAATAAATACTGGAGAGGGTGTGGAGAAAAGGGAACCCTCTTGCACTGTTGGTGGGAATGTAAGTTGGTGCAGCCACTATGGAGAACAGTATGGAGGTTCCTTAAAAAACTAAAAATAGGACTACCATACGACCCAGCAATCCCACTACCTGGCATATACCCTGAGAAAACCATAATTCAAAAAGAGTCATGTACCACAATGTTCACTGTGGCTCTACTTACAATAGCCAAGACATGGAAGCAACCTAAGTGTCCATCGACAGATGAATGGATAAAGAAGATGTGGCACATATATACAATGGAATATTAGCCATAAAAAGAAATGAAACTGAGTTGTCTGTAATGAGGTGGATGGACCTAGAGTCTGTCATACAGAGTGAAGTAAGTCAAAAAGTGAAATACAAATATTGTATGCTAACACATATGTATGGAATCTAAAAAACTAAACAAAAAAAAAGTGGTTTTGAAGAACCTGGGAACAGGACAGGAATAAAGACGCAGCTGTAGAAAATGGACTTGAGGACACAGGGAGGGGGAGGGGTAAGTTGGGACGAAGTGAGAGAGTGGCATGGACATATATACACTACCAAATGTAAAATAGATAGCTAGTGGGAAGCAGCCGCATAGCACAGGGAGGTCAGCTCAGTGCTTTGTGACCACCTAAAGGGGTGGGATAGGGAGGGTGGGAGGGAGACGCAAGAGGGAGGGAATATGGGGATAGATGTATACGTATAGCTCATTCACTTTGTTATACAGCAGCAACTAACAGCATTGTAAAGCAATTATACTCCAATAAGGATGTTAAAAAAATAATGCAATAAATGTAATATTTCACTTTCACATTTTTCAACCAAAAAAATTCTTGAGACCTTTTTTTTTTAACAGTGAGGATGGAGTGAGGGTAACTTGTATCAAGCTAAATTAACCAAGCTTCATAATGTTTAGATTTAGAGATGAGATAAACTATTGGTAGTCAAACTTTTTTTTTAGGCATCGAACTTTCTTCATTAAAATAAAATAAAGCCTTATTCAGAAACCCAATATGCAAAACAGATGAAAGCTAAATTACTCTGCCTTAGGGAGGGAGAAGTTGAGTGTGGAGGGGGGCAGGGGGTGGGGGGTATCACTGTTCCTTGCACCCACTTTCAATAGCAGCCAGGGAAGTGTTCCAAGGAACTAAACTTAACCAATGTTTTAGCCCAACTTCTGATTTCACAGATGGGGTAGTGAGACCCCATTAACTGCCTTGTTCAAGATCAAAGAGCTAATTATGGAAAAGCCAGGACTGCATCTCAGGTCTCCTTTTCTCACTGCAGACCATTTTACACAGTAGTAAAATTAAAGTACCACTAACAGTCTCATTACCAAAGCCTGGATTTCTTGTGAAACCTTTCCTGACTCCCCTGAGGAGTTAGCTAACTCACAGACTCCTTTCTAATTTTTCCCCCTTCCAATTACTATCCATGTTCCTTTGTACTCGTGTGCTGCACTGCTATTGTGTATTTGTTTGTTTAGGAGTACCTCTGTCTTTGACATTAAGTCAGTGACCAGAGACACATTTTATTTATTGTGCATCACACAATACCTGACATAAGATCTGTTAACTGGATGAACCAATCAATACCGTAAGTTTATGAAGACTTGGAGTCATCATAGAAAATTATCTAACAGCTTTTCCCTAAAATGAATGTTATTTTCAATCATCTCACCCCCAACTCAAGGAACTACTTGTGCTTGAATGCAGTTTGATAAATAATTTCTCTTAAAGGTTAAGAATTACTAAGCCAAAAGATTCAAATCGACAACTGAAATCTTGCCTTAGGGGACGTTCACTTAGAAATATACGAGCTGACAAGTTATCTACAGAAAGTAAAATACCTGCATACTCTGGATAGCATATAGTGAGAGGGCTCTTCTTGATTTTTTCTTCGAAGAGATCCTTCTTGTTTAGAAAAAGTATAATAGATGTATCTGTAAACCATTTGTTGTTACATATGCTGTCGAACAACTTCATGCTTTCATGCATTCGGTTCTGTAATAGAATACAGCCAGTTTGTCATAATGGCAAGGATTTTAAGAAATATTACTTTTAAAAAATGAGCGTGGAAAAAAAAAGTATGGTAATACAATAGAACTTAGCTGAAAAATAGGTAACATCCCACAAAAACATATTTTTGCCATTTAAGAACAAGCACACACTTTGATTTTAGGCAAGATGAGTGTCTACATCACTCATCACTCAACCAGTACTTGCTGAGTGCCGGCAGCGTGTCACTGTGCTGCAGGACCCTGAGATCTAGAAATGCAAAGTGCAAACGTTTCAAAGGAGACCTCATTATTACAGAGTGAATTGAAGTTTCCATTAAAAGATAAGTAGAGTTTTCTAAAGATTAATAAATTAAACTGAAAAAGCTGAAACACAATTAGCCCAATACCCTAAATATAATGGTATATGAGGGAAGGAAACCTCCAATTCCTGTTTCCTGCCCTTCCAGTATCTGTGGTTTCAAAAAGGGCACTAATATATTTTATAGTGCCAGAATGACAGAAATGAACATGTGCACTACACCTACTGCATGATAATTGTATATAACTTATTTTAATAAAAGAAGCTGACACTTATAGCTTTTTTCTAATTAAAAATATTTTCCCCAGATTAATGGTACACTGAAACACATCTGAAAATTACATGACAGTAGCAAAGTATAACAGAGATCAAGGATTACTGAGCTGGCAGAAGTAATAAGAAAAATAAGCCTTGGACTATAATGGAACTAACTTTATTTTCATTTAGTATGTAGATACCAGATCTCATAAATGCCTAGTTATTAAGCAACTAGGGTTGAGGTGAGATTAACTTTTTGTGTTTTCCCTTTTTTCAGGATCCATCTGTTCTTTGTATTCTAAAAGGGAAATATACTAAACAAAAGTTAGAGAAAACAGCCTGAACTTTCAATTAATTTAGGCATTAGTAAGAATTCTTCAAGAATTTTTCACAGAAAAATTCTTGGCAACATCTCCAGCTCTTCATATGCCATGCTCAATCTTTAAAAGTGGTTCTACTTGCCATTTCTTCATCTTCAGCTAGAACCAGGTCATAGTCACTCAGTGCCACACAGAAGATGATGGCGGTCACTCCTTCAAAGCAATGAATCCATTTCTTCCTCTCAGATCTCTGTCCTCCCACATCAAACATTCTGTAAGAGGAAAAATAATGAGTTTGACATCACGCTGAATGTTCAGAGGCTCTGAGGAGTTCTATAAAAATCAACAAAAAAGCTCCAAATCGCATAGGGAATGTGGGATGGAAAGAAAGGAGAAAAGGATTTTATGGGAGGAATATAATGTCACAAATTGATTTTCACAAAGTAAAAAAAGTCTGCTGGTTTTTAAACCATTTTGTTTTTATCTCACAGTAAAACAAAACAAAAAACCCAAAATACCCTAAAAAAAATAACACATTCATTAACATATGAGAACACTTTAGAACAGAACATGAAAACAAATACAAAAGAAGGGGCAGCACCATAAGAATGCAGAGATAATAGAATATATTCAATTTGCTAAAGTCACAGAACATTAGAGGCAGAGAACATGGTCCCCTCATCCAACTACAAAATGTTTTCTCTCAGAAGCAATACAGCACATGTAAAGGAGAAACCATCCCAGGTAACAGAAGCTGGGCAAGCAAGTCATATTTAAACAGGGGCAAACAAGCTGCCTAAATTAAAAAGTAAAACCATGGTATAGAAAAAAAAAAAAAATGAGATGAGATAAATGGATGGCCTACTGAATAGTCTGAAAATTAGGACTGAAAAAACTCAATTTTTACATGATACACAACAGTAGACCATTGTAGGTTACTGTACAGGGGAGTAACACAAACAGTATAAAAACAATAATCTTCCTCCTTTCCTTGTAAGAGTTTAAGTTAAGCACAAGTTGAAATTCACATAGATTACGTTATGCAACCTAGAAATAACCACTTACATAATGGAAACACTATGCAAACTGGTACATTTTTAAAGGCTCCATTTATCTAGATACTGCACTAATTAAAATAGTCCCTATTTAATTCTCAGGCAAAAAGAATTTTCCCTGTAGAATAGTTTTGGCCTATAAACCAAATCTGAGTACATAAGATCTGTACTCATTACAAAAGTGACTAGTATTGTTACTTTTATCATCATTTAAGTGCCATTCTTTCTATTAGTCTAGCTAGTAAATTGTTCATTAAGTTTAAGTATGCTATATAACAAAATGATTCTACTACACACTAAAATGGGTAAGATACAAAAAGGACAGCTGGTAATAAAGATCAAACAAGAACAAAAGAAATTAAAACGATTACCCATTTGTTAAATTGCCAAGGAACACAATTTGAAGACAACTTTACCAAAAAGATAATATATTTTAGCTAACTCCTCTGATCAAATGTCACGTATTTCCTGACCACTCCATGTAAAACAACAACAAAACCCACGCTGTCCCATATTATCCCTCTGTTGGTGGCTGGTTTTATGTGTCAATTTGGCTAGGCGATCATACGCAGCTATTTAATCAAACATTAATCTGGGTGCTGCTGTGAAGATATTTTCTGGTTATGGTTAACATCTATAGTCAGTTGATTTTCAGTAAAGGAGATTATCCTTGATAATGTGGGCAGCCCTCATGCAATGAGTTGAAAGGCCTTCAGAGCAAAAATTGAAGTTTCCCAGAAGAAAAAAAAAATTCTGCCTCAATACTGTAACATCAGTTTCTATCTGAGCCTGCTGTCCTGCACTACAAACTTCCAATTCGCTGGCACCTACAGTCACGTTAAGCCAGTTCCTTGAAATACACAGAACCTACTGGTTCTGCTGCTTGCGAGAACCCTGACTGACACAAATTTTAGTAGCCAGAGTGGGGTAATACTGTAAAACTAATTCCCAAAACTGTGGAAGTGGCTTTGGAAATGGGTAATAGGGAAAGGCTGGAAGAATTTTGAGTTACTTGACAGAAAAAGCCCAGAATGCCTTGAAAGATAGTTGGTTAGAAATACGGATATTAAAGGTGATTTTGATGAGACTTAGATGGAAGTAAAGAGGATGGCAGAAAAGCTTCTATCTTAGAGAATGAATATATATCATCGTGAACACAATGTTGAAAGATATATGAATGTTAAAGATGTTTTTGTTGAGGTCTCAGAAGGAAATGAGAAGTATATTATTGGACACTGCAGAAAAGGTAATCCTTGTTTTAAAGTGGCAAAAACTTGGCTTAACTATTCTAGTGCTGGGTGTAAGGTAGGACTTGTAAGAGATGAACCTGGATATTTAGATTTAGCTGAGAAAATTTTCAAGCAAAGAATGCAAGGTACAACCTTGGTTCTCCTTGCTGCTAACGTACAATGCAAGATGAAGGCGAGAAACTGAGGAGTGAACTAATAAGCAAAGAGGAACCAGACCCACACAGGGAAGAAGGCCAAGGACTGGAGTGATATGACCATAAGGCAGGGAACACCAAGGACTGCTGACAACCACCAGAAGCTAAGAAGAGGCAAGGGAGGATTCTTTTTTCGAGCCTTCAGAAGGGGCACAGTCCTGCTGACAAACAGATTTTAAACTTCTAGCTTCAACTATCAAAGAATAAATTTCCATTGTTATATGCCACTAGTTTGTGGTAATTTGTTACAGCAGCTTTAGGAAACTAGTATATCCCCGCCATCTTGCTTTATTTCTCTTTGTAGCAATTATCACCCCCCGAATCCTCAATAGTTATTTCATCTCCTCTCCTCCCCCATCCCTAAAACAACATAAAGGCAAAGACTTTGTTTTGGCCATGTTATATCCCCTCCACTGGACAAACACACACACTTCATAAACATTTGTTGAATGAAAGAATGAACAGTGTCTACAGAATATTTTAAAACACTTTCAATCAATAACTTTCAAAACGCTTTCAATCAACTATTTTTTACCAATGGCATTTTTCACAGAACTAGACCAAAAAACTTTAAAATTTATCTGGAAACATGAAAGACCCCGAATTGCCAAAGCAATCTTGAGAAAGAAAAACTGAGCTGGAGGAATCAGACTCCCTGACTTCAGACTATACTACAAAGCTACAGTAATCAAAACAGTATGGTACTGGCACAAAAACAGAACTATAGATCAATGGACTAGGATAGAAAGCCCAGAGATAAACCCACACACCTTTGGTCAATTAATCTATGACAAGGGAGGTAAGAATATACAATGGAGAAAAGACAGTCTCTTCAATAAGTGAGGCTGGGAAAACTGGACAGCTACATGTAAAAGAATGAAATTACAACATTGTCTAACACCATACACAAAAATAATGGATCAATAATAGGTTAGTTTTACCATGTTGAAGATCTAGACCTTACAGTTATGCTGTGGGAATGTTAAATATAAAAGCACTTTAACTTGATAATCAAGTAATATGAATACAGAAGAAATCTTCAATTTATTTAATGTAGAAATGAATGAGGGTCATTCATATACTGGTCATAAAGAACCTTTAATCTAAGCCACTGCTTCTCAAACTTTAGTGTGCATTAGAATCACCAGGTGGGTAAGCTGATGCTGCTGATCTGGGGACCACACTTTGAGAATCACTGGCCTAATTCATAAGTCAAGGAGCAAAAATGACTAAGAACTAATATGACAAAGGATCAGACTGTGCACAGAGCATTTTCATTATTTCACAAATACAGGAGAATTATCTTCAAATTCTGAACTTCTATTTCTTTAACCCAAAACAAAGCAAGATTATAGTATGTTCTCCTTCATATGAAAAGATGAGACTTTTGACTAGTATCAAATAGGGAGTGAAATTGCGTTTGCTTAGGTTTCTCTTTTTAGAGGGAGCAAGGGGAGGGAGGGAAGATGGAAGGGGATATATTGGCTATCCTGAGCTATGCTGTCTTACCCTCAGACTGTCATCTAATTCTACTGTGACCAAGACTGAGACAATTCTAGTTGACCATATATAAATACCAACCCCATAAATGACATTCCACCCCAAAACCAATTGCACATTACATTACTAAAGAAAGGGAATAGAAACATGTTATGATGATTTTCTAATAGAAGGGATGCTTTAATTCTATATTCAGTAAAAATATAACAAGATAAAACTGTTAATCCTTTAAAGCAAAATAATCCTCATAGACACTTTCCATAAATGCCTAGTCACAGAGGTGATAATATATATTGTTAAGTTATAATGCCTTATTGCCTCAATTTGAATTTGTTAATTCCCATACCAAAAAATAAGTGAAACTGAAATTTTATATCAGCAGTTAAAAATCAGACAATGAATTGATACCACAAAACACACAAAATGATAAGCACACTCGAGTTTCCAGTAGAATTATTCTAAGCATATTTTTGCCCTCATTCTTCTGAGGCTCACTTAATATATAAAAAGCAAAGTTGGAACCATACGTTAGCAATGATAGTAATTTAACAGAATTCAAATCCAAAATAAGACAAAGATTATTTGAAGTTCCTGACAGACCTATGTTTATCTGTAAGTCAGCGAGTGAAAACAGTAACTAAAAACATCCTGTGAAATTTTACCTCACCCAAGGAGACTAAATAGAGCAAGGTAAGTGGACTTCCTGGAAGGATCATGATGACAGACAACTCCTGATGTTGAAATCGCAACTTTGAGAAACCTAGGCTGGAAGTGAAGTGTATGGTCTGGAAGCGAATGTTTAGGGCGCATCTACTGAAAAACGAAACTGAATTTTACACAGTTAGATTGCCCAAAGCACCAAATAACTGATGTGACATTTACCTTTGCCGTTTCCCATCATTTACAGAGCTCACACCTCTCTGTTTCCTTTTATAGACAGTAACCATTTTACGTATAAACCTCTGACAATGAGCAAGATTGGAACAGTCTGTTAAGAATCTTAAACAAGTTTGCCCTTACCTAACCAGGGGCCTATGTCCAGAATCCTTACTTGCTAACCCTAACCCCATGCATTTTCTCCTGAAACTTCATGGTTAGAATAAAGTCATCATCTGAACGTAACAATTTAAATTTGCTATAGAATATGATCTTAAAGCAAGGTAAATAGAAACCAAAAAAAATCAGAATTTAAGGTGTACTAGGATTAAAAAAAGACCCAATAAAGCTTAAAATCTAATAGTGAATTTCCTTATAATTAAAATAACTTTATAATTTTTAAATACATCTGGCAACAGTTATCAAATAAGACAAATCAGATTATTTAAAATAATACTATTTTAATATTCCTCAGTTTGGTTATTTAATATTCTCCAAATAGTAAGCAAACTATAAGATTTCAATAAGAGATCATACCAGCAGGGAAAGGAAAAAAAAAAAAAGCCCACTGACAGCAAAAAAAAAAAAAAAAAAAAAAAAAAAAAAAAAAACAGAAAAAAATTAAAAGCAAACGCAAAACAGTACCATGGTTACAGTACCAAAAGTTACACGGTCAGATAAACTAATTATGATCTATATCTCTGTTTAAGAAAGCAGGGCAATGTTTGTTTTTTTGGAGGGCAGCTGCCAGGGAAAACTGAAATTAAATTTTAGTTTTCTGGAAAACTTAATTACATTAATCACTGAATGTGGGATAATGTAGTGATAAATGATAGTAACAAATGTATTATGTTTAAAATACTTATGGAGAGAATCAGAGGTATAGTTGCATATATTTAGCTGTGCTCCCCACAACTTGTAATATTGAGCTTCTTTACAAGGTGAGCTGATGAATATCTGTTTTTAATCTTTCACTAGGAGCCTTTCTTTAAGATGGTTTCAGAAATTCTGCTTTACTATCATACTGTTTCAGAGCACTGGAGTTAACTGAAGCAAAATTCAGCAGTTTTTCTCCTACTTTGAAAACTGTTACTTATTGGAAAAAGAAAAACATAGTTCTGTAAATCTGAATGCAATGTTTAAATGAACTTCCCTCAGCCCAGTTCATTACACAATGAGCGGACTAGACAAAATGAACTCCAGATTCCCTTTCATTCTAAAGGCTACCACTTAGTGCTTCTCTGTTCAGACTTCAGTTAAGTTATAGTACACTGTAAATTAAATGAACATTTTTCATCATGGAATAGTACAAACATGAGTTTGCATAAATAAAAATCTTCGTGAAAAATTTTAAAAAGGTAACTTTTAAAAATATTTCCATAAATAAGCATATATTCTATCAGTAAAACCTAAAACTGGATGGCAACACTTTCCCAAAATATAAAATATTAGAGCAGTTCTTTCTTTTAAAAATAAAAGCCAAAAACTATTTTTATTTGAGTCACTGTGAAAAATATAGGCAAAAGGAATTTGCATGGCTATTTTTTCTTAAATAAAAATATAAATATTCCTCCTGAATGTTTCTTGACCTCTTTCAGCCCAAAATTCTTCTGTCCAATCAGGTGTGAAACATTTTTTGTAATTTCAAACTCTAAACATTTTAAAACTTTTATTAGTATACCTTTTTTTCCTTAAACAATGTGTTCTGTATCTAAATTCATAAATCATATGTTTTGAAGATACTCACTTAAAATGAAGATCTTTGAAAGTAAAATGGGTTTCAACAATTCCTGTAGTTTTCACTCGGGTTCTGAGAACATCTTGTTGGGTTGGGATATAATTTGGTTGTGCAATTCTGTCCAAGTCATTCAAATAGCTGAAAAAATAAACAACAATATGCTAATAGCTAACACTGTCAATAAAGATCATCTAAACCAAAGAGTAAAACATTCTGATGCATGCAATACTCCAGGTTACTGAAGTTTTTATATTTCTGTGGAATGATGTAATTTTAAGTCTATATCTTACACAACTCTCACAGAAATGAAAATTTTTATACTTCTCCAGCCACAAAGTTCCTTAAATATTTCAGTAATTCTCCTTGTTGGAAAAGAAAACAAAGTAATAACTTTATGAATATCCAAACTCACGGCACACCATGAATTTGTCCCTTAAAACTCTTTATTACACTTCTTTGATGTAGCACTGTGTTTATGTTCCAGACATTATTCGTTTGCTGAGAAATTAGAAAGCCTTCCTAAGTAGTGAGGAAACCTCTGGCCAAAGGCTGAATTCAATATTGTTCCTTTTCAACCAACCTTAAGTAACATACAGGAAAACATGACACATGCTCCTTCCTATACTCTACATTTTACTGCCTCTATGAATCAGTATTCATATTTTACTTCTCATTGATTTCAGTCACTCATTCAACTTTCTGCCAATGATGCAAAATATGTTGTGCTATAAAAATGTAGTGGTGTCGTACCATGCAATTCTTTCATTTTGTGTCCACTTATGTAGTAGAATCAATAATGTTACAGTCCAGGTATGGAGAGATTAAGGTGAACCTGAGTGGTTCAAGAGGGCTTCATGGATAGTGAAGGGCATAAATAGAAATCTGACAGGTGCAACGGATAAAAGGGAATGTCATTCACATCAGGAAAAGCAGTAGAACAGTGTGGAGGTAGGAAGAGTCACGTCTTGTATCTCAGAAAGTAAGTCCACTAGTAGGCTATGCATGCAGTTAATCCTAAGGTCAGTTGAATGTGGGGCGCATCACTGAAGTGTTTTCTAATACTAGAGTGGAAGAGTCCAAGATAATTTAGACGATACTCTAGGTTTATTATAGAGAGGCACCAACTTTTGCAACTTTAATTGATGTTATCCTCTGAAACTGTTCCTTAGCCATTTAGAATGGGGTCTTATAAACAAAAGGAGCTCAATAAATATTTTATTTCTGGAGATGGGGTTGGAAAGCTATCCTGTGAATTAGTAATCAAAATGTTTTAGACAGTTAAGTCTATGTATGTGATGCTGATACCAGAAGCTGATACCAGAATACATGGATATGATAGCTTGAGTTATCTGTATTATATTGACTGAATTTAAAATAATCAATGTATTACTGCATTGGTGATAATCCCCTAGTACTTCATCTGTGTTTTTAGTTCCATATATATAACATTCACCTTACTGTAAGAAAACCTGACTTAAAAAACAAACGAACAGGCCATGGCTAGATTTTACTAATTGTCCCTTTGAAATAGTGAGCTATTCTTATTTAAAATTTACTGATTACTTCTATGTACATTTCTTTGCTTAAAACTGCTACAGTTCTATTAGCCTCTAAAAATAATGCACATTTATATTTCAACAGGACAAAAAAGAAAAACAGGCATTGTGAAAAACTCCAATTGTTTTAAAAGATCACAAATTTAAAATGTAAATTGGTGGTTAGATGGTCATAATGGGCAGCTTGGCAGCATCCCCTATCTCCGGTCAAGAATTCAGAAATCAAGATAGCTTGTAACTACCACAGAGAAAAAAGATTTTTATGATTCCCTTCATTCTTGGAAAATGGCTCCATTATTGCCATCTTAAGATCAGAACGACCAGTAATGAAATAACGGGGAGCCAAAGTGACACGTTTCTTTCAGAGCGTGTCCAAGCACTGTGCACAGGAAAAAGGGTCTTGGTAAATATACTGAGGGCGGTCCAGAAAGATAGGGGGAAAGGAACTTCAATCTATTGTCCCTGAGAAGCACCCCTTAATTATTCAAATAGTTCCCCTTGCTGGGCTCAGCTCAGAGAAACCTTCTCACCGTGAGTGACTTCCACTTAGATCTTTCTGCAGGTTCTGGTGGTGCCAAAGCAAGTATGGAGCACTAAGAGCTGTGTCCTTGCCCTAAGAATTTTTTTTCTAATTTTCTCTTCTAGCTTCTGTAAAGTTTGGTTTACTAATTTAAGGGCATATTGCGTGATGACCATGTATCACGCAATGGAGATATAACACTGGGAAAAACAGACCTTACTGAATTTACAGTGCAGTGGCAAAGATAAAAAAGGAATCAAACAGTCTCAATATAAGTCAAATCACCTCAAAATAAATGTAAATCTGTGAGTAGTATGGAAAAAAATACATCACATCACGAATACCTAACAGGGAGTCAAAGGCCTACGCATTGAGTCGAAGAGTATTTCCTTGTAGAAGTGAGGACACCAGTTGGAGAGATGGGCCACACAGCAATAAGAAGATGTTACATACACATATATAAACTATGTATGTAATAATTTATATGTTTATACACTTGTAAAACACTAAAAATACATATTGAGAAATATAGCATTATAAAAACTGTGACGGGTTACACAGTAATTTGTATTACTTATTCATTCACACTAAATCATTTACCTAACACTGAGTACTCTGATGTGCAATACATGACATGCTATACGATAATAAGGTCCTCAGGAGCCATAGCCCGTTGGTTTTCCACTGTGGCAAACTAGGTGTATTTACCTGGACCTTCTAATACCTGTCATCTTCTATTTAATCCTCATTTGTGTTCCTAAGAGCCAATAGCTCTGTCAAGAAGACTGAGTAATTTTGGAAAGTAAAATGAGTGCAAGGCACATGTCTCTAGTCATATCATCTTTGACATTTCTGAGTGTGTGCGCCAAGTAACGGAAACAAATCCTTGATTTTTTTTTTTTTTTTTTTTTAAATTCTACGTGGATCATCAAACAGAAAGCTCCCTGATTAGGTTTTATCAAAACTTCCTTTATAGACTTTTCTGGAGCCACCACCTGGAAAATCAGGGCAGATTTTTCTTCTAAAAAACTAGACTTAGATATCTGTAAACAATGTCCAATGCAACAGGGCACATACAGTTGACAACTTTCAACTAAATCATTTACCTGAGTACTCTGTGTCACTGAGTACTCTGTGTCTGTCACTGGACAAGTAACTTCTCAGGCACTTAGTAAACAAAAAGCACACAAATCAGTTACCCTCCCCTTTGGCTAGCCCCAGGTAAACCAGAGATACACCCAAATTCAGAGTGAATGTTTGCAAGTTCCAATTACTTTCTTGGAAATATACTGGAAACAGCTCCATTCGGCATGTTTCAATTAGTTACATGAGTCCCTTGAGACAACTTTTGAACACAAGGGAAATATGAGCCTTGCTACCTACAAACACACACAAAAAAGACAGAAGTTTTGAAATACTGTCATCCTAAATATCCTGAGTTGTATTAAGAATGTGTCAGCCAACTCTGCATTAAAAGTGACCTGGAGGTATACCTGACTTCCAAGTAATTATTCATGATAGTGTAGTTCTGAAGTTATGATTACTTACTATGCTGCAGAATCATTAAGCTGGTACTCTCGGGACCTGTTGAAGCAGGCTTGTACACCACTGTCTTTCCACAATCTCTTTATAACTCCAGCAAGTTCTGCAGTCATAAAACCTTCCTCAGCAGCGCCAGCAAGCACAAAGAGTTGGCGGGCATCATCCTGAAGATTCAAAGTCCATTTTTATTTAAAAAGTAAAAAGCCAGACACTACAGATAAAGTATATTATAGATGACAAAAAGTGCAATAGTGAATTTCCTTTATGCCTTTTATTGGTGTCATAACTTAGATTTCTCTAAAAGAACCACTTAAAAAATTGGCTTAATCAAAAAAGCATAATCTTAAATCATGAGTCCATGTTTTGTGATATTAGTAACAGCTATCAAGGCACTAAGGAGCTGAAAGAATGACGACACTTGCAGCTCATGAGAGAATATATTAACCAACTACCCACTGACAGTCTGTTGTACCCTTCTGAGAAAACAGAAGAATGTATGCTTTGCCTCTCCCTTACCAAAATGTTTCTAATCTAAAAAACACATTAACACCATTAGAGGTTATTTTTAGAATCTAATTAAATGTTAGCTTTGTGATATACTTCACAGATGCAAAATAAGTTCAGAGAAGGGAGAAATCAATGTGGGATAAAGCAAGAATAGTTCCACAGAATGGTGTGAGGTTTTTCAGAAGACCTTAAAGTATGTATACCTTCAAATCAATGGGCCAGGAGATGGGGACAGCTGTTTGTTAATCCAGGCAAGGAAACAAAATAAACACAGCTTTGGAGTAGAAATACTCATGACACATATAGAAGAGAGCATGCAAAGTTTTTAAATGAAGGAATACTACACATAAATTTAATTAAATTTTGCTTAAGTTTTGAGGCTACAATATTTAGTTATTCTGATCCATAGTTAATCAAGCCCACAAAAGAGATATGAGCCACTGACGCAATTCTAAATTTCCAAATTTAGACAAAATTTGGACAATTTTTAGAATTGTCCAAAAGAGATATGAGCCACTGACGCAACTCTAAATTTTCTAATAGCACATTTTAAAAAGTGTAAAAAAAAAAAGTAAAATTAACTGTAACAATATATTTTATTTAACCTGTATATAAAATATCATTTCAACATGTAATCAATATAAACTTATTGAGATATTTCATATTACTATAGATATTTAGTCTTTGAAATGTGGTGTTTCTTTTATACGGACAATGCATCTCAATTCGACACATTTCCAATACTCAGTAGCCACATATAGGTAGTAGCTACAGTGCTCTATAACACAACTCTAGTCTTCAGGTAATAACACAGTTAATACAAAAGTAAGGGATATGTGAAGTTACCATCTTCACAAAGATTCTTTCTGGCCTGAGATATGCGGCTTTATGTTAACTGGATACAGTCCATAATTTTTCTCTAGGGGCATTTTTTCCAATGTGGTGTAGTAGCTCTTCACAAAGTGATGGCACACATTATGATAAGGCATACAGAAGGGAAGCATTTGGTGACATGGGCTAGCAGAGGGTACTAGCTGACAGTATAAATTCATTCTACTGCCAGTTCGTGAAACATTTTCTTTTCAGATGGAACCCATCGTGAGAAATAATTAAGTCACTCAGCATGGGAACGTTATTATTCAAGCATATGTTTCCCTTTTTAGTAAATCACAAGAGAAATGCATGCAAGCAAGTAACACTTGTACCATGTCCTTAATAAACCCCAACAAAACACAATTTCAAGTCGTTTTTAGCACCATTTACCGAATTCCAGTAAACAGTTATTCAATTTTCCAAATGACTTACATGAGAAATTTCTAAATTTGGTTATTTTTATTTTTAAGTGACATCAAACGTACTTTTCTCCAACCATTTTAGAAAAGTGCTTTTCACTTAAGTGAGCTTTAAAATAAGCTTTCATTATGATATATTTATTCAATTTCCATAAAATGTGTTGACAGAAAAGACTAATGCCCTCTGATATGGGTCATAAGATCACGTTCTCTTCAAACTTTCCAGGAAAGAAGCCTGAAGAAGAGACCTGGGAAACTGTAGAAGCTCTATTTATAAACTGCGGCATTCAAAAATGTCTCCTCTTCACAAAATGTAAAGAAGTCTCTTTTCCTTAAAAAACGAACTGGAATACTCATCTCCATGTCATTAGCAGGACATTCAGATGTCTGCAGATGAGCTTGAAGTAATACATTTAAGCAGGAAGGTACTTTAGAAATTATTCTACCTAATTTTTTGTTTTGTTTAAAAAGAACCTGAGACATAGAGAGATTGTGCAATTTATTTAACGTTCCACAGGTAGTCACCCAATCCCACATATTAGTCAACAATTACTAAGCAGCCACTTCCTAAGACAAGATAAATTTGACAACTGCAGAATGATGACAATAATCCTATCTTGTCATGGACTGAAGTCTTTTCAAGATTCATTTAAGATGTTACTTAAGAACATTTAAGAAAGAAAGACAAACTTGAGTGTGCTAAAACAGTATGACATAGTGTCGAAAAAGGGTAGGGATTACTAAAGGGCTACAGGTAAGTAAAGCAGTTTACAGGAACTCTTTTTGTAGTGTTAAAAAGAAATTTATTTGCCAGGCAATTATGTGCAAGTAGCAAGGAAAAAAATCCTCGGATGTAGCCGAGTTAGTATGTCTTCAAATGACTAAGAACTAAATGAAAATAAGACGGTTTAAAGAATGTAAATTCTAGTTCATATAACTGCATGTTTGGGGAACTCAGAAAGGAGATAGAAAATGCTATCCTGTCAAGAGACACATAATAGCCTCTTCTCACACAGTGATGGTCAGGGAGCACCTGTTAGTTAGTGACAACACATTTTATTTGAAGCCGTCACCTATTTTGTGAGAATTATGGGGAAGAGAGGACTTTCAGGGACCATGATGGCTGTCTTCTGATATATCAGGAATCATCAAATAAGAAAGAACTGACTTTGTGCTTAGGCACAGAGCAGAAAAAGAATTCTGAGGGCAAAAGACATCAGATTTCAATTCAATAAGAACACTTTTTCACAACCAAAGCTATCCAAAAACACAAAAATGGAGGGAGAGTGAGAGACTGAAATTGTTAAGCAAAGGCTAGATGAGTGTTTCAATAGAAAACATCAGAAAGCCCTTCTACAATAGAGTCTAAGTAATATGATAAAGGAGTGTCAAAAAAAATAGTGCACCTTTGAATTTTTGACCACAGGGATAATGTACTGATGTCATGATTGATACAGGTATAGAAATCCTTTGTTTCAATGCTTTAGGATAATTATTTCATTAATAACATTAGGCAACAATACCGAACACCACATACAATGAGAATTACTGACATATTTAATCTACCACATTTCTAGAGCATACAATCACTCCTATAAATTTAAGCCAGTTACACTGCTTTCACCAAAGTTAGTGTACTGGTAAGGAAATCTTGAGAACTTTAGTGAAGTCACCTCTCCATGGCGGCTGGTGCCAATCCCAGATGTTAAAGAATTGCTTTAAGAAATAAACAAATGTAAAACTTTTTTTCTCTAAAAACACAACTGTAACCAAAGTAAAAATGACTGAGGCAAGGAAAGAGGAAGTTGTTTTTCTTTTTTTCCCCCGTAACACTGCTTAAGGGGGAAGGGGTGGGGGAAAAAAGTAAAATCATCTAAATTAATTTTTGACTAAATTGCAGAGAGCATGAGCTTCATTATGTCAAGAAGAGAAATTATAATAAGTATGTTACACAAATATAACTTTTATGTATATATATATGAATCTTATAACTATATAGCTTTAATTTTCAAATTAATAAAATAAACATTAAACTGTTCTTTGTATGCACAATAGAACCTATTGTGAAAAGATAGACAAACATGTAATAAATAATACATGAACTGAGCAAAGCAGAAAAATACTGTGCTGGAGGCATATAATACATTTCAAATGAAGGTTAGTATCACTTTGTCACATATATAAATCAGTATTTCTCAGAATCAAAAACAACGTAATATTATAACTTCTTCATCTTAGTTCTCAACGATAAACCAGACTACTACTATAAATAATTCAAACATTCATCTGGAAAAATGATAAGTAGAAATAACTAGAAACATTTTGAAAAAGAATACTGGGGACAGAGGGCTGAAATGATCAGATATTAAAAGTCTACATACAATATGTAGAACATCTAGTATTAACGCAGATCAACAGGGGGAGAAAATCCCAAATGTGAACTTACATGACAAAGGTGGCAAGATACATCAGTAGGAAAGAATACAATTATTAAAAAAACACTTGTGAATAATTAGATAGCCATATGAAGAGGAAAAAAAATAATGCAGATCCTTATTCCATGCATACAACAGAGTTTCAGAGGGATTAAAAAACTAACATAGAAACGATGTTGAAATTCACTCCCTAAAAAACTTTTAAAATAGCACAAATATTCAGTAAATCTTTGGTTGAGAGAAGGTTTTCTAAATTTAAACACAATGGAAGAAATAATAGGGGAAAATCTTTTAAATGACAACCTAAGATTAAAGGCAATAAGCCAAATGTGAGAGAAAGGGACAAAGGGACATGTGGACAAAGGGTTAATATACAAGTACATACAAACAAGCCAAATACATAATCAAAACACCAAGACTCCAATCCGTAGATGAATAAAGGATAAAATAAGCCACTAACATAGAGAAATAAAAACATTCAATAAAGAAATGGAAAACTGCATAGTTATATTAAAAAATTGAAAATGCAAGTTAAATTAAAATAAAACTTACTAATAAATTAGCCAATATTTTAAACATGTCAGACTCCAAATGTTGGCTACCCAGAGTGCTAAGAAAAGGCACTGCTGCTAGGAAAGTAAATTGACACAGCCTTTCTCAAAAGCAATCTGGCAGAGACATAATCTAACTAAATAATGAAATTAATTTTAAAATTAGAGGAAGAGAAAAGTGCCATTATGCAGGAGCACGCTGAGGTTTGGGGGTGAAAGGGAGCTTAAGTCAATTCTAGGCAAGGTTTTCTGTTCCTTACAGCCCAGCTTATTCCAAGGAAGTGCTTCTCAAGCTTTCTGGGATGAAAGATCTGTCTTGTGTTTTATTTGTTTCATTTTCTTTTATTTCCAATCTTTCAAAACTAATACTATTGGAAAAATAATATTTAAACGACATAAAATATAAATACATTTTTGTAAACTATCAGAGTTAATATATAAATTACTCTGTCAATTGCTGTAAAAGTTGGTCTAATCGCTTCCTTTACTTCTGTACTCACCTGTGCACATGCCTGTGTGCAGGCACTGTCCACGGACCACACTCTGAGCAGCACAACTCTAAGTGATGCAGTGACATGTTGATCGGCCCCTGTTCAACACTTCCCTAACTGTACATTATTAAAAACAAAATAATCTAATTTATCAATAAACTGTCATCCACAGATTGACTACACGCATTATAAGAGTTTTGAAAGGATATTAGGCACAAATTTTGATTGCTCTATGCCAGCCTTGAAAACAGTTTTGTTTCCTCTTATTTTAAATAACTAATGTGTAATCTGCTTTGCATATCTGGTAGCTGCCAAATACGAAGCAAACCACAGAAAATTGTCACTGTCTCTTAAAATTTTACATCTTTTAGTCAGTTCTCACCCAGTTAACCTACATAGTAAAATGTAATTCCAATCAAGATACCGACAGGCTTTTTTTGTTTGTTTCAAAAGGGATGTGAGGAATTAAGTTGATTCCCAAGTTTATCTGGAAGAGAAATGCATTATAGCCTTTATATTTTGGTTAAAAAAGAACAATGGGATGGGTGCACTTACCCTACCAGATACCAATATCCTATGAAGCAAGAGAAACTAAAATAATGTGACTCTGACAAAAATAATAGTAGTATAATCATTATAAATAACAACAGCAATAACAAACATTTACTGAGCATCGATTATGACCAAGGCATGTAGTAAAGGCTTGTCATTATTTCTCAGAACGCTGTAAGGTGGATGTTATTATTATTTCCATCTTAATTATGAAAATAAGTGACTGAGCTAGGGAAGAAAAGAATATATCAATTTAAAAAAATGGAGTTCAGAAAAACACTCAATTTAATGCTAAGGGTAGCATTTTCAAGTCACTCAGGAATGGAGTATTTAATACATGGTTGTAGGCAAGAGATGATCAGATTATAAAATATACTTAGATTCCACCTAGAAAAAGGAAGATAATTTTTAAAAACTAATTGTAAGCTGAAGAATGTCTGACAAGGCACAAAACACAGAAGTCACAACTGAAGAAAATTAAAAGTTCTGTAACAAGAAAAATACTGTTTCAAAAAAGTAAAAGAAATATGCTGAATAAAAACATTTGTAAAACATAAAGAAGTAATATCCCTAATATTCAAAGAGATTCAGTGTGAAAAGGACAAGGAATTTAACAGAACTGAGTAAAGAATACTAAGAGGAGTCCACAGAAGAGATACAAAAAGACAAGATTCTCAACCTCACTACAAATCAGGAAAATAAAAACTAAAAAAGAAAGATATTTTTTCACTAAGATATTAAAAAATTAAAATGTTAATGTATCTAAGTTAATGACACTCTGGGAAAGTTGACACTGATGCACGGTTGCTAGAAAAGATTATTCACTTTGTGTTTTTTTCTGAAAATAGAAAAAACTATGGTACCTATCAAACTTAAATATCTGGTTATCCTTCAACTTAAAAGGCTAATACTTCCAGGAATTGATACTGTAGAAAAAGAAATATATTCAGCCTTTCTCTATACTGTTTCTTCTTTCTAGAATGCTTTTTCCTTGTTTTTGCGAGAAAACTCTTAAGACATGTTCCAATACCAAGCTCAAAGTCCCCTCCTCCTGTCTAAGCCATGTTTAATTCATCTTTGTATTCCTTAGCACAATTTCAATAGCCTCATAGTATTTTAAAATTTGCAGACTTCCCTGGTGGCACAGTGGTTAAGAACCCGCCTGCTGATGCAGAGGACACAGGTTCAATCCCTGGTCTGGGAAGATCCCACATGCCAAGGAGCAACTAAGCCCGTGCGCCACAACTACTGAGCCTGCTGCGCTCTAGAGCTCGCGCGCCACAACTACTGAGCCCACGTGCCACAACTACTGAAGCCTGCACACCTAGAGCCCATGCTCCACAAGAGAAGCCACCACAATGAGAAGCCTGCTCACCACAACGAAGAGTAGCCCCCACTTGCCCCAACTAGAGAAAGCCCGCAAGCAGCAACAAAGACCCAATGCAGCCACCAATAAATAAATAAATAAATTTATTAAAAAATAAATAGAAAAACAAGATTTGCGTAGAGGCAAGGCAACAAAGACACGGAGTAGACCAATCAGAACCAATGAGAGAGACTGAAGATGTTCATGTGAAAGAGTTAACAACGGCTAACGGTAACAGAAGTAACAGTCGGAAGGTAGGAAGAAAACAAGGGACCCGGGGACAGATAGAGAGAGCCTAAAAAGAGTGGGTGAAACTAGAACCAGTGAAACAAAAATGACCAGCTCAGGCCCCCATGTAGATTCCAAAGCATCAGAAAACCAGTTTTAAAAAAAAGCTTGTGGTGAGAGAGCAGTTATTTCCAGTCAGTCCTGAAACAGCCCAAATCTGCCCCAAAAAGGACAGAAAATGACAATATTCCTTGAGAGAAAAATATGAAAATAAAAAGACCTCATAAAAAGCAGCTTGCATTGACCCATCATTACCTCAGACAATGGAGGCTACAAAAACCTCTCTCTCTAATAATCACATGTAAGATCTGAACACAGAGTACTGTACACATGAATTGGAATTAGAGTACAATTTATTCAATTCTTTATCATAGGGTAGCTCTCTTTTGTGTAAGACTAAGAGCTCAAAAAAAATTTGCTGAATGAATAAAAGATAAATGAATAAGTTACAGCCTGAATGCATAGTACTGACAAGGCAAAAATTGTCTGGATATGATCAAATCTTACTTCAGATAATTTAGAAGAATGCTATGAATTAGTATCAAAAATGATCTTGAAATCTATTTGAAAATTTTAATTCATCACACTAAGCTTTTTAATCTGTTTAAAAGGAAAAGCTTAGTAAATTAATATGGCCTAGCAACTTATAAAGAAATATTAGATTAACTTATAAAAAATAAACCAGATTTGCTTTACAGACTTCTCCAATATATGTTCTCTACTGTTGCTTTCATTCATTATTTTTCCTGTTAAGGACAAATTGAGCATCTATGTAAAAATAAAAACCTAGCAGAGATTAAGAGGACAACAAGTTACGGTCTCTATGCAAAAAATCTTCACAGTATTATCAGGGAGATAGCACACACATATTGAACACATAAAAATAAAAGGGAACTATAAAAAGGGGTAACAGTAGTAGCAGTAATAATAAATCTACTTTGTACAAAAATATTAAAAATTAATCTAGAGATTCAGTTAAAGGTTTCTGGGAAGGTCAAGTTTTACATCAGTTATTAAAAAAAGAATCAGTGAAGAATTAAACCATAATAAAATAATAATAAAACTTGAAATAAACAGATTAAGCAAGCAAACTGGGACTGGGGGAAAAGGAGAAAAAGAAAATACCCTATGGACTGGCTGGGGCTACTTCCAATCAAACTGAAAATAAGTTACACATTGGGCCAAACAAGGAAGCACAGGCACACTGCATTGGTTACCACCGTGTGGTAATCTTTCCTTCATGTAATGTCTTGGGTTCCAGTTTCTTTACTGATAAAATAAAGAGGTGAAACTAGCTTGTCTCCTAAGGTCCTAGCTGTGAAATTCTGAAAGATGTTTTCTAATAGCCAGTATTCTCTGATTCCAAAGATTAGCAGACTTGTATACTGTTTTCATTATCTGAGACTAGACTGCTTTTTAGTCTGGGCATGAACGCAAATAATTAGATCATCTCAGCACTCCAAATCATAAAAACAAATTCTGAAGAATGCCAGTGCAGGCAGTATACTAAACTCAGTAGTAACTACTAAAAACTGCTATGGAGGTACAGAGGTGCCCAATATGCCATGTTATACAGAAAACACTGCAATGGATATTGAGTGGTCCCAATCATCTTATGGATAAGGAAAGTATTCTAGCTCGAAAGGGAAGATGATGCAAACCTGTGTATTCTTAGTTCACTCACTTCTAAAGCTTCTGACCTACTTCACTCACTACCATCCTTCTGGTCCTGAGACAGTTGATAAATCTATGTTATACAATATGGTGTCAATCATGCAAGTTGTTTTTTTACTCATCAGGTCTGCTCCAAGGACTTTAGGAACTTACAGCCCGGGCCGAGTCACCGAAGTCTATCTTCAACCTCCCCATGGCCCTAATGATAGCAATGATTGACTGGATGGTGTTACTGTAGACCACTGCTTTGTACTGTTTACATTCCTCTTCTGAATAACCAGCTTCGTGGATAATTCTAACAAGACAAAAAGAGAAAAGTTAACACTTACTTCCTTTGATGGAACAGTACACTTAAACATAAAAAAATTTCATGTTTTAAATCTACTTACTTCATTTGCTTCACAATTGTACTTTTCCCAGATTCACCAGCACCTAAAAGAAGGGAAATAAATGAGGGATTTCTAATTTTATCACTTATGTATATCCAACTCCCAACACACACACTCTCTCTCTGTCTCTTACAGTTAATTTAAAAAAAAAATTTATTGGAGTATAGTTGACTTACACTGTTGTGTTAGTTTCTGCTGTACAGCAAAGTGAATCAGTTATACATATACATACATCCACTCTTTTTTAGATTCTTTTCCCATATAGGTCATTACAGAGTATTGAGTAGAGCTCCCTGTGCTATACAGTAGGCCCTTATTTATTTTATATATAGTAGTGTGTATATATCAAGCCCAATCTCCCAATCTACCCCCCACTTCCCCCAAGTTTGTTTTTTACATCTGTGATTGAATTTTTTATATCAAAATGATCTTTATTGGTTTCCAAACATACAGAAAATTTCTTAAAAATAAGTCCCATCTGTTTATTACATCATAATCCTTAAACTCAGCTAAAAAAAAAAATGCTTTCATCGATGCTTTTATGTATTCCCTGAAGTATTAAAAAAATTCTTTCTTCTATAGCTTACACTGAAGCAGTATAAATAAATTTTACTCAAGCTTTTGCTCCCCACTGGAAGATATTTAACTTTCTGGCCAATTATCATAATTTCAACCTTTGCCTCATGTGAAGTGGACAGACCAGTGGTGCCAAGAAACCACGAAAATTATTTTTAAATATTACGTTATAATAAAATAGCTATCTCACGCATTATATAGTCAACCACCATTACTGAACAAGTGACACACAGCCGGCACGCTTCACTAACACTGGGGATGCAGTGGTATGGCAGAAATGTCTCCCCCTATGTTTTTCTTTTAGTCCCTGTCATTAACCCATTCTCAAAACTCTCCTTCACTCTCTCCTCACAATTTGAGTCTCTAGAATTATGCCATCATAACACGAAAATATCACTAACAAAATGGCCCTTTATAAAATTAGAGCCCTCTAGATACTGTGAACATCTGAGCACAGGACACAAAACAAGGAAGGTATGACAAGTCTACTGTTTGGCTTCATACTGTCTTTGACCAGGGCTACAGATCATGGAGCTGATATTTCTGTCTGAGAGACAGGGCTCAGGATTTTCATTATCTAGGCCTCATATTCCCATTTTTCCAGAGCCACTGCTACATGCTCTATGCTCCAGTGTCACTGAACTTACAGTACTGACAACACCTACTGCTGATGACGCCACCAATCTTCAAACATACTGTTCCTCCTGCCAAAGTGTAATTTGCTCTGCTTCCTAGAGCTCCGCTGGTGATGCTGTATCAACCACCAAACCTACCCCCTTCCTCAGTCTTTCCTGACCCACTCCCGCTATGATGCCTGTTGCCTCTCCCTTTGAACATGTTCTACTTGAATGCTCAGCGGCTAACTTGGGCTAGACACACCATCAACCAGAAATGTACCTGAATGTATTCAAGCTATCTGTGACAGATCAGTTAGACGGCAAACTTCTGGGCCTCATTCCCTTCTCGCCTTGCCCCTCCAGCTACACACATCCAAATCATCAGAGGCATCTGAGAATAAGTCATAGTTAAATGGCCTATTTGAAAACCTGGGGGGGGAACTGCTTAAATTTTACTTGTGATTTGATATTCAAGAAATTTTCCCAAGATAGCTGCATATTAAGTAGAAAAGCGGGCACTGAATAAACAGTGAGGGCATTATTCATCTACAGACAGCCTTTGAATCTTGGCAGGGCAACTGCCAATACAAACAACTCCAAGATAAACAACCCATTATATATTAATCAACAAGCCATATACTTGGCTCTATGAAAAGCACAATCGTAGCCATTATGGCTCACACATTTCTCTAATTCAAGAGAAGCCCACCCAAGGAACACACCCTCGGCAGTCTCCAGCAGGGCTATCTTCAGGGGGCCCTCTGTGCCTCTAGGGCACGGCAAGTTGACTCAGCAGCAGCAGTGTTTTGCTGATAGGACATTTTAGATCCCAACATCCATTCACGGGGTGGTGATTCCACATGCACAGTGAGCGTCGATGAAGAGCCACCCATGGCCCATTCTGTTAGTGAAACAACTCAGAGGTTCAGAGAAAGGCTCACATGATACAAGCTCGTGAGGTCTGAGAGCCATACAAGGGGAAAATCAGAAATAGTAAAGAATAAGATGGTTCCCAGCTGAACTCTATGGAGGCAGATGAGAATTTTTAAATCTTAATGAGAAAAAAGCAAGTTTTCCTAATGTTAGACATTATCTTTAAATTCTAACTCACTTCCTGTCTCATAGAATAGTTGGTGACATGGGACATTGAGCTTACTCCACAGTGAGCATCTGGTCAATGGCTTGAGGTTCCAAAAAATCCTGAAATATGTTTAATATTAAAGAGTGTAGATGGCAGTGTTACTGGCTGGATTTCTACCTAATTTCTTTGCTAGTTAGACAAGGTACTCTCTGTGGACCAGATTTCCTAAAGACAGAAATACTGGGGAAAAAACTTTCATAATTTAGCAGTTTATATAATTAGAATTTTCAATTCTTACTTCCATGCAGAGACTCCTAATAGGAAAATTAGAAATGCTGCACGGTTATGGTTCCAGCATTCTAAACACTGGTATTCTTTCCACATAGCGTACAGGAAGAGTTAAAGGTTGTCCTCCAGAAATCTCAGTCAGCACAGTCCTGTCTGAGAGACTGACAGGAAGCAATATTGTAAAAAAACAAAACCAACCAACCAACCAAACAAACAAAAAACCCCTCAGGGGTAGTGGAGGCAGGAGAAAGGAGAAAAGGGTAAATTTTCCTAGCAGTATTCAGCAAGGCAGCTACTGCTTTTCAGTTCAATCCATAGGCAAGATTAAAAGAGTGAGAGTACCCTGCTTTCAAGAAGAAACAAGGAATATGTAACACGTATCAGTCAGGAAAGATCAAAGCGTGGGACCGTTGCGGTCACAAAGCTGAGACGGTCAAGGTGACTAGGTGGCCTGTAGAGTAACCGTTGACAAGCTGGTCGCTGTGAAATGAACGACACTTTAGGGTAGTGGGAAGGGAGGATGCAGCTCCCCAGGGCAAGAATGTGTGCAGTGTCGCCACAGTGGGCCAGGAACCATAAAGCCACTGAGGGGGATCCCCCAGACCTCTCTTTAAGGAGGAAGTGGCGGATGGAAAACTGCATATCTGAGAGTAAATACTGAGCCCAGCAGGTGTGTGAAGTGGAGCTGGGCACCTGATAATGCACCACACAGATAATGGGAGGGCAAAGGAGCATCACCACAGTAACACGGACAGGGACCCACCTGCGGCTCCGGGCTACACACGCAGGGCCGCTTATTAACAGGGCTCGGAAAAGCAAAATGTATCCAGTGAGGACAAGTAGAAGGATGAGGGAGGGGAAAGACTA
This sequence comes from Orcinus orca, assembly GCF_937001465.1. Classification (NCBI taxonomy): domain Eukaryota; kingdom Metazoa; phylum Chordata; class Mammalia; order Artiodactyla; family Delphinidae; genus Orcinus; species Orcinus orca. The sequence goes on from NC_064567.1 coordinate 82,898,474, forward strand.
AAAACAAATCACGGTCTAAGTAAAGTAACCCCATGGCTAGATTATAAGTCCTTGAACAGAATTATATAAGTTACCATTATAAAAATGATAATCAAATCGTGCTCACCCCTGATTTCTGTTGAGGGGCAGTCTAGAGAAATTTGGAAGTTTAACTGTGGCGAGGTTTAAAAGAAAAAAGAAAACACCTCTGACCCCAGAAAACACATACTCCACCCCCCGGAAGAATATTCTTTATCCAACTTTGCTTGGGTTCACATTTATATCATTTATTTCCTGGTTTCAGCTGCCTAACATCAAGGCTGTTCGGCATTAAAACGGTGATTTTGTCAAAGTCACCTTATGCTGAATTCCTGACGCCACTACTCCACTTTTAAAAACGCCCAACTTTTACGTACGATTGAACCACTTTTACGTTCAATAAGACTAAATAACAGTTCAGTTTAAACTGGAATAAAACCAAATTTACAAGTGCATTTAAAGGCGCTTCTGTTTATCATAATGCTACTGTAAGATTAGTAAGATCAAGGTCCTTATTTTTAAGATAGAAGCAAATAAAGAGGATGCAAAGGCAAATACTAATTAAAGATAAGAGGCTTAATTATCCCCCTTGAAAGTAAAGGAAAATTTCCCTCCCTTTTTCTTAGGACATTTACTTTAGAAAAATTTTAAATGTAAGTGCTTTCTCCTCTTTGAAATGTATATACAGTTGACCCTCACCAACCTCGGTTTGAACTGCATGGGTCCACATATACGTGTATTTTTTTTTTCCAATAAATTCATACAGCACTACACAGTCTGAGGTTAGCTGAATCTGTGGCAGGTCCTGGAACCAATCCCCTGCAGATACCAAGGGACAACTGTATATCCTTTTGAAAACTAAACAGGCCTTTTTTGTCAGCTTCATGATCAAGAATGTCTTTCTCAAGAACCTGAGAACCATCTCTTTGAAAGGTAAACATCACAGGAGATAGCACCCCTATCTTCCAGTTTCTGCAGGTAGGTAGGAGTCTACCTTGGGTGGGGGTCTTGCTCCAAGTTGCAAAACTACCTCTTGTCATAAGATAAGTTTCTTTCTCTTCTGGATAAGGTCAATTAGCTAAAAGATGGTTACCTCAATTACCAGGCAAAGTTAGGATGAACTGTGTGTGACATAAGGTGTTGTAAAGCCTCTCATTTAGGGACTAGTTGTCATTTATCTCGAAAACATGTACGTAACCGGTTGAATCAGCTTGGCTATGTTAAGTGGATGACATACCTTTCTGTCTTGCAGTCTCTTAATGGACTGCTTGTGATGCAATGCATTCAATAAAAAAATGTTTTCTTTCTCCACTACCTTTGTGAAGATGATTTCTGGGTTGGGAGAAGACTTTGTTTTTAATTATTATTCCCCAACATGGGAACAGTCTAGAAATCTTTATTATTCAGCCGTGAGAAGCTCTGGACTTACATTTATATAAATATATATGTATTTATAGGCTATATCTGACATTCTGGGATATAAAAATAATGACTGTAAACAGCACAATCTAGATTCCCCCAAATGATCCCCTTTCTCCAAATATTAACTCCCCATAAAATTACTCCCCGAGCCATTCATGTCTGAGATGGGGATCACACTATTACACTGCACAAGGATGATTACACACACACGACTACTCTAGCATCCAGGTAGGACAAAAGAAAGGAGAATTGTGGGCAACACAGGAAGCTCTTTCCTGGCAGCCTAGTCAAAGAGACCACAGAAGGAACTAATTGAACTGAGAGATCAATGTTTCTACAAGTCGAGCCTCAGGACTCACACGGTGAGGGTAAGGAAGGATGGAGGACTGGGGGCCACAAGTATACGCTTCAGGGTCTACAAGTTTGCTGCAAGAAATTTTAATTCAGTGTTTTTATTTGTATAACAAGAATAATTTAAGAAATGCTGCGTCATCTGAATGCCTCTATCTAACTGAATTTCAGGATCTATATTTGAGTTTGTGTTTATAGGTCCTGAGATACTCAAGCAAGTGCCAAACACTGTACCTTGCTTGAGAATCTATCCATCCATCACTCTATCTGGTTTGGCTGTCAATCACTAGACCCTCTATCCAAAGAAAGGGCCATGTGTTTCCAGCAGGCCAATCCGAGCTGTGTTTGAGAGTAAAATTCCCTATGCTTATACATCTTATACAAACCATCAAAAAGAACATTTTACAAATTAATATATGTAAACATATTTATGTATAATATACATAAAATATACTAAAAACTTAACAAAATAATCACTTTGGATACACTGATTTTTTTTTTTTTTCCTCCAAGAAAAGAATGAGATCTAGGTGCCAGAGATTTTCCCTGGCCATTTATGTGAAGATAATGTGAAGATTATCAAGAAAAAAAATCACAGCACTGCAAAGCATAATGTGAAATCTGGCCCACAGAAGTCATTTTCCATGATCACATCATGGAAAACAACATTAAAGGATGGGGCCAAAACAGAGGGAAGCAACACTGAGAGAAAACTAGGATAAGAGAAGCCAGACAGCAACCCTTGAGCCTTTAGATATAGTCATATTTAGGGAGTCATATTACAATTGACCATCCAGAGTGGAAACACTGTTGAGAGTTAAAGGGGGCACAAGCATAAACTAGGACTGACCTGGGAAAAGGAGAAAATATATCACTCTAGTCAGAACTGAAGACAATTTCAACTTGATTTCCAAGCTATGAGTCAGTTATGAGTTTGCTTTCTGTCACATGGACCCGAAAAGAGTTTTGGACTAACCCTGTGCCAAACAGTATTACTTTAATTATCTTTAGCTAATGAAGGGAAAACAAAGGAGGTTAATGATGCATTTGCAGCAAGTAAAGGTCAAATGATAATTACTGCGTGCTTTACAAAAGAAAGTTACAGAAGTTCAGACAGAGAAAAGATGTGGGAAAATCAGTCATTATACAGCCCACTGTAGAAGAGGGATGCCTTAATCCAAGAGTCATACTTGTAAGTACAATTTATTGTGACTTATATTGGGTTGGCCAAAAAGTTCGTTTGGGCTTTCCTGTAATGTTACAAAAACCCGAACGAACTTTTTGGCCAATCCAACCATCATTGTCTTACTAAATTCATATTAACTTTACTTTTTAAATGTTCATATACATTATGTTATAAAATTGTTTGTTTTTATAGTTCATAGAAGACCTATAAAGCATAAGGAACTTTGTTCCCAATGACAGTTACACACATTTGTGAAAATAATTTAGAATTACACAGGAGGGAAAGGTTTTCCTTTATCAGGGGGCCATACACTGCACTGTCTAAAACTCAAGTCTAACTGCGCTCCTGTTTTTGCTCAGCTGTTTACTATTAAGGACCAGTAAATAATTAACATATACAAACTCTCAACTTTTCCTATGTTGCCCTACAATTCTCCATGGGTCTCTGTCACATTTCTGAACATATGTGAGCAGAGGCACCGACTGCCTTTATTCTCAACCATCTTTTCAAGGATGTTTATTATATAGAGAATAGTCTTAGAAGACAAGAGATAATGCTTCCCTCTGGAACAGAGAGCAGGTCTGTTTGTTGTCTACCATCGTAAAGATAACATGCTCTGGGACAAAGATCAGGTGGGCTTACTGCACATTATGAAAAAAATACTGGGGATCCCCAACTTAAGGGCTCCTCTACTGCAACATAACCCATTGCTTGTGCAGCCATGGCTCTCTTCGTGTTGCCCTTAGGGAACTGGGGCTGGGTAAATCGCCATAAAGGCTGATACTCTGGCAACTGCAATTGCTATAATAAAGTCATTTTTGTCTCTGAACCAGGCCTCTCATGTCTTCTGTCAGCAACCATGAAACTGGGGTGGGAATTCTCCAGCAGTCTAGTGGTTAGGACCCCATGCTCTCGCTGCCATGGGCCCGGGTTCGATCCCTGGTTGGGGAACTAAGATCCTGCGAGCCGCGTGGTGTACGCCCCTTCCCACCCCCCCCCAAAAAAAAAAAGAAAAATGAAACTGGGGTAAGCTAACTTGTTAGTTTGTAAGTAGGGTAAAGTCTCAGGTACTGAATAATTCTTGACATGCTCTTCTGCTTAATTTTTAATTAATTCCCAAATTTCTGACAACTAAGGACGCTTCCAGCCATGATCTCTACACCTGTACTACTTATCTTTCCTCAAATGGCAGCTTAATCAGGTTTGTCCAGTAAACCCAAAGAAACAGCTAGAACAGTGGTTCTCAAAGCATGATCTAAGGACCAGTAGTATCAGCAACACTTAAGAAATGTACATTCTCAGGTCCCACCCAGAACTTACTGACTCAAGCTCGGGGAGTGGGGCCCAGCAGTCTGTGTTACAACAATCCCTCCAAGGGATTCTGAGAACAAGGGAGGTAGAAGAAAGGTCTCCTCCTTTTTTCTTGTTTGCGATCAGAATTATTATAGTGATTAAGTTGCTGACGAGCTATAACAAACTATTATTTTTATGAAATATTTATATTTCCCTCCTCCCCCTGAAAGTGAGACAAGTGATATTGTTTTACATTTCTGCAAATAGCTTATTAAAAGACAGCTTAACTCTCCTATCTATGTCTGCATTTAATATGATACAATGTATTACTTTGGTTGAATGAAGAAAATCCATTTCCACATATTAATGTCGTTAAAAAATGAAAGAGCATTTTAACAGCATTTGCAGATAATTGTGGATAGTCTTCTTTGATTCTATACCAAACTTTGAAAAGGGTAGCTTAAAGTTTGGTTATAATGCATTTCTGTGAACTTTGGTAGCTTAAAATCCATTGGTCTATCTTGTACTTGGAATGGATCTCTTACCCATGTCTTATTTGGAAATTAGTTCACTGACTTATGGAGAACTGAATGTTGACATATTTTCAATATAAAAAAAAAGAGCATTTATTTTTAAATTGCCTTTTTAATATTATACATAATTTCACCAGAAAAAGCTTTAGGTCATAAGATGATATCAAGCTCCCAGTGGTAGGGACATGGTTTTTAAATTTCTTTTTTCTTTTTTTTGGCCTGAAAGCTCAAATTTTATTATTGGCAACAAATACTGTTTGCTGTTTTCCTTGAAGTGACAACTGACTAACTGCCAAATCCCCAAGTCGGATTAACCATATTTTTCTATCAGTCTTTCTTTCAAGTGAAAATGGAATGGTATTCCAGGAAAAGAGCAACTAGTTCAATTCACAACTCAATCAATCACACAGCTGCTCTTCCTCACGACAAGCAACGTGCTCTGGCATATGCAAAAGTAGTTTGGGAGTACTTCCCATTTGGTCACACAGAATATTAAAGACATATGTACTTAATGGTCAAGATTTGATAAAAATCATCATGCTTATGACTTCAGCATTTTTTAAATCACAAGTGCTTAGTAGTGAAGAATACAATGACTACTGGTACAATCTCATGCTACTGACATGATTCAGCAGTTTGACCATTACTACTTTTGTACCATTAGAGCAAACAACGCAATAGAAAAGGCAAACAACATCTTAGTATTACTATGAAAATGGTCTCAGGGCTCCCAGGGTCCACAGATCCCTCCCAAAACCAGATTTAACGTCTTTCTCACCCACTGGACTATGAGCTATGACGGAAGAGAGCCCCTGGTTTCTGTCACCATGATATCCCCAAAGCTAACTCCTATGGCAGGAGCACAAGACACTTATTCACCAGCTGGATGACAGGAAGAGAGGGAGGAGAGCGGGAGGGGAATATACAACATGAAGAAAGCATAAGAAAATGTAACTGAATATTTACATGAATTGTGGAAAGGGAGAATTCTGTCAGAAGACCAGAAGAAACAAAGAAGTGGGTGGAAGCTTGTGACTGCCCCTTAAAAACAGGTTCTCACACACACACACACACACACACACACACAAAACAAACGAACCCAACAAGAACAACAAAAAAAACAGGTTCTCTCCTTCTTCTATTGTAATAAGAGTAGTGGCTTGGAACATGGCAGCTAGAGACTACATTGCTTATCTTTCCTTGCTGCTAGGTGTAGCCACTTCACCCCATTTCTCACCAAATCACGATGTGTGTAAAAGGAAAATGCAGCCTTGGACGCTCTCTCTCCTGTTCCTACGTACGAGCTAGAAAATGGGTGTCCCTGTAGTCTTGTTCCAACCATGTGAATTAAGACAATGTCCAGGGACAGTAGGGCAATGAGAGGGCAGGAACTCAGGTCCCTGAATGGTCATGTGAGGCAGAGCACCCCAGCTCTAGTTAACCTTGGATCCGTTACACAAGAGAAATTCTTCTTTAGGCCACAGTCAGGTTAGGTTTCTCTGATACAGAGCTAGGCCTTCATGCTGACAATTCTTTAAAAAGTGGTCTAGATTGAAATATACAAGCAAATATAAAACAAACTAAAAAGTCCCCAAACCTACAAATGTTTTAAAAAACTACCATAAATAAAGTAGAAAGGCAAACTACAGAATAGGGAAAACTATCAGTAATTAATGAGTATCAAAATGTAGATTTCTTTTTTTTTCCAGTGCACAGCAAAGTGATTCACTTATGTGTGTGTGTATGCTTTGCCAGATTCTTTTCCATTATAGGTTATTACAAGATATTGAATATAGTTCCCTGTGCTATACAATAGGCCCTTGTTTATTTTATATATAGTAGTGTGCATATCTTAACCCCAAACTCCTAATTTATCTTCTCCCCTCCCCCACTATCCCCTTTGGTAACCATAAGTGTGTTTTCTATGTCTGTGGGTCTATTTCTGTTTTGTAAATAAGTTCATTTATATTGCTTTTTAGATTACGTATGTGATAACATATGATACCTGTCTTTCTCTATCTGACTTACTTCACTTAATATGATAATCTCTAAATCCATCCATGTTGCTATATATATATATATATATATATATATATACATATATACATACACACACACACATTTTCTTTCTCCATTCATCCGTCAATGGACACTTAGGTTGCTTCCATGTCTTGGCCATTGTAAACAGTGCTGCTGTGAACACTGGAGTGCATGCATCTTTTAGAATTAGAGTTTTCTCCAGATATATGCCCAGGAGTGGGATTGCTGGATCATATAGAAGCTCTATTCTTAGTTTTTTAAGGAGCCTCCATACTGTTTCCATAGTGGCAGCACCAATTTACATTCCCACCAACAGTGCAGAAGGGTTCCTTTTTCTCCAATCCTCTCCAGCATTTACTGTTTGTAGACTTTTTAATGATGCCTATTCTGACTGGTGTGTAGCTGTCCAGTTTTCCCAGCACAACTTATTCAAGAGACTGCCTTTTCTCCATTGTATACTTGCCTCCTTTATCATAGATTAATTGACCATAAGTGCATGGGTTTATTTCTGGGCTTTCTATCCTGTTCCACTGATCTATATGTCTGTTTTTATGCCAGAACCATACTGTTTTGATTACTGTAGCTTTATAGTATAGTCTCATACAAAAACAGAACCCATATATATGCTTCCTACAAGAGAACCATTTCAGTTCTAGAGACACATACAGACTGAAAGGGAGGGGATGGAAAAAGGTATTTCACACAAATAGAAAGCAAAGAAAGCTGGAGTAGCAATATTTATATCATAGAAAATAAACTTTAAAATAAAGCCTGTCACAAGAGACAAAAAAGTACACTCCATAATGATCAAGGGATCAATTCAAGAAGATGATATAACAATTGTAAATATATATGCACCCAACATAGGTGCACCTCAATATATAAGGCAAATGCTAACAGCCATAAAAGGAGAAATCGACAGTAACACAATAGTGGGAGACTTTTACACCCCACTTACATCAATTGATAGATCATCCAGACAGAAAATCGATAAGGAAACACAGACCTTAAATGACACCTTAGACCAGATGGACTTAATTGATATTTATACAGCATTCCATCCAAAAGCAACAGAATATACATTCTTCTCAAGTACCCATGGAGCATTCTCCAAGACAGATCACACGCTGGGCCACAAAGTAAGCACCACAAAGTGAACATCAGTAAATTTACGAAAACTGAAATCATATCAAGCATCTTTTCCAACCACAGTGCTATGATATTAGAAATCAACTACAAGAAAAAAACTCTAAAAAACACAAACACATGGAAGCTAAACAATATGCTACTTAACAACCAATGAATCACTGAAGAAATCAAAGAGGAAATTTAAAAATACCTAGAAACAAATTAAAACAAAAACATGAAAATCCAAAACCTAGGAGATGCAGCAAAAGCCATTCTAAAAGGGGTGTTTACAGAGATACAAGCGTACCTCAGAAAACAAGAATGTCAAATAAACGACCTAACCTTACACATAAAGCAACTAGAAAAAGAAGAACAAACAAACCGTGAAATTAACAGAAATCATAAAGATCAGAGCAGAAATAAATGAATAGAGATGAAGAAAAAAACAGAAAAGATCAATGAACCTAAAAGCTTGTTCTTTGAAACGATAAACAAAATTGATAAACCTGTAGCCAGACTCACAAAAAACAGAGAGAGGGCCGAAATCAATAAAGTTAGAAATGAAAAAGGAGAAGTTACAACGGACATCGCAGAAATACAAAGCATCATAAGAGACTACTAGAGCAATAAAATGGACAATCTGGAAGAAATAGACAAATTCTTAGAAAGGTACAATCTCCTAAGACTGAACCAGGAAGAAATAGAAAATATGAACAGACCAATCACAAGTACTGAAATTGAAACTGTGATTTAAAAACTCCACACAGGGGCTTCCCTGGTGGCGCTGTGGTTGGGAGTCCGCCTGCCGATGCAGGGGACACGGGTTCGTGCCCCGGTCCGGGAGTATCCCACGTGCCGCGGAGCGGCTGGGCCCGTGAACCATGGCCGCTGAGCCTGCGTGTCCGGAGCCTGTGCTCCGCAATGGGAGAGGCCACAACAGTGAGAGGCCCACATACTGCAAAAAAACCCAAAAAAACCCAAAAAAACCCACAAAACTCCACACAGGGCTTCCCTGGTGGCACAGTGGTTGAGAGTCCACCTGCCGATGCAGGGGACACGGGTTCGTGCCCTGGTCCGGGAAGATCCCACATGCCGTGGAGCGGCTGGGCCCGTGAGCCATGGCCGCTGAGCCTGCGCGTCCGGAGCCTGTGCTCCGCAACGGGAGAGTCCACAACAGTGAGAGGCCCACATACCGCAAAAAAAAAAAAAAAAAAAAAAAAAACTCCACACAAACAAAACTCCAGGACCAGATGGCTTCACAGGCGAATTCTATCAAACATTTAAAGAAGAGTTAACACCCATCTTTCTGAAACTGTTCCAAAAAATTTCAGAGTTAAGAAAATTCCCAAACTCATTCTATGAGGCCACCATCATCCTGATACCAAAACCACACAAAGATACCACAAAAAAAGAAAACGTATATTTTTAAAACTCATAATGAATTAACATTAACTGACAAGAAAAACACCAATACTCTAAATAACAAAAGACATAAACACAATTCATAGAGGGAAAACAGATACAGTAGTTTTAAACTGTATATAGATATATATATCTTCATACTATAAAAAGTACCTTGAAAGAAATACACTGAAAAGTGTATCTGACTAATGCAATTTTTTGCCTCAAACATTTGTGTAATTCCAAATTTTTAAACTGTCAGACTGAATCAAAATTATGCAATTTACTTATAAAAATTTGGTCATCTCTCTCCAATGATTAAAGTTGAATAAGATCATCTTCTTTAATCTCATTTGTTTCAACCCACGTTCCCATCTCATCACTCATGCACATAAATCTCACATTCTGATCACAGCAAATTACTTTTACTTCCAAAGTTTCACAACCATCCCGCCTCCATTCCTCCCCCATACTTTCTCCCAAGTGGAGCCTTTATCAACATCGGCACTACAAAGGACCACACCATGTTCAGGCAGGGAGCATCTGGGATTGAATTTTCCCAACCAAGGCACGTCCAATTCTCAGGGACAGTAAAAACTGAGCAGACAGACACCAGGCCTGCTACATGGCCCAGTATGGCAGGCGGGAAAACCACCCAGCCCGAAGCCATACAGAGACTCAGGTGAGAGATTCCGAGGCCTGCACTTTGAGGCAGCTCAAACAGGCAGGCTCTAAGCAGGCCATGAGTTACAACACCAGAGACTTCAACTGTGATACCAGGAGCACCTAGGTGAGAGCCATTACCTCCACGATCAGAGGAGGAAGAGGGCATTACATATAAGGGACTAGACCCTGTTCCCGCTGCAATGAGCTCAAGAAAGTCACTCTTCCCTCCCTGCCCACTCACAGTGCCCCACACCAATTAGGGAGAACAGCAGGAAGGAAGGATGACAAGGGATGAAACATTTTTATCTGAACGCTACATAAGTAGACTGTTTAAATAATCAGATTGGACCAAGGCTTAAGCAACATTGAACATTTTGTAATTTTCCCTGCTAATCAGCAGGAAGTAAATTCATTTTAGGCTAAATTAAAATTAAAATAGTGTGAATCAACTCTTGTAACCCTCACTATTAATATACAGGCAATGATCTTTAAGCATATTATTAAAAAGGCAAGGATATTATACTTTCCCCTATCAAACATCTCAAATTTTACACACTATCTCCATAGTCTGTTCAGAGGAATTATTAAACCAGACTTGGATGACCACATGTCTCATATCTGATGTGAGCTGACATCATCCTTTCACCACTTTGAACACTTCCCTTCAGTACGTAATCCGATGAAGATTCCCTTTTCTACTTTAACCAACTCAGAATAAATCAATTCCGTGTGGTGCCAAGCTTTTGCCAAGTTTCCATGTACCTTAAAGTTTTAATCAGGATCCTGGTTCAGGCAGTGGAAGTGGTTTAAACACGAGAGAAAAGAATTCCATCGCTCTTTCACAAAGCAGTCCAGGGCTTGCGGTCAGCTTGATACTGTGAGAGACCCAAGCACCTTCTATCTTATTGCTCCGCCACCTTCATGACATGGCTTCCGACTCAGGTTAGGTATATCTGTTCAGGATCCCACTGGCACATGAACTTGCAGTCAGTGGGAGGGACAAGTAGAGGAAGTGAGGGAATGTGCTTTCTCTTTAAGGGGACAACCCAAAAGTTGTAACTCATTTCTCCTCATATCCCCGTGACCAGAACCTAGTTTCCTAGCTTCACTTGGCCACCAGTATAGCTGGGAAATACAGTCGCTAGCTGTGTAACTCTGTGTCTAGGAAATAGATATGGAGGGACCGTGCATACTGGGGAATAACCAGAAATCTCTGCTTAGCTAGCCCATAAGCGTATTCTTTTCTTTCTTGTGCCATCTGTTCCACCTTTAAGTTAAAAAAAAAGCAAAAACTTTTTAAATGAAACATTATGCCAGTCAATATATACAAAATGAAAGAGTTGGGTTTGTTTTTTATTTGTTTTGGTTTCCTCCTGAAAACTAAGTTGGATGCCTTGGAAAAACGTAATAAAGCAAGCTATTTTAAAAGGCCACTGAATTAGGTAAGTGTGAGAAATTGTCCAACGGAGACAAGCAAAAAAATTAAATCTAAAAGGATTCTTCATTCATATTTCTTTGCAAGTATCTTTAATTGAAAAAAAACTGGACACAAGGGGTTCATTTTGGATATGCAAAAAAGACAGCTGTGAACTACAGTCAGTGATTCATACTCCCCCCAAAAAGGCCATGATCGTACATCAAAAGATTGCTGAATGGCATTATACCTGTGTTTTCAACTTAAACAATATATTCAAGTTATATTTGCAGAAGTTTTTTTTAGGGTTTCCCCTTAAGACAGGTAAATTCTGATCCCATCAGCACAGAGAATTTCTACGAAGGAAACTTCCCCCTGCATATCAACATATTCAGAATTTAATTACCTTTATCTTCCAATTTCTATACTCCCCCCCACAACTATTTTTCTAAAATGTTTAAATTTGTATCAACTGTTTAACCAAAAACTTCTGAGCATGGCATTGCAAGGATGCTAGGATTTGGACCCACATGCCTTTTAGCCTCATGTCTTCTATACTATACACCTCCAATCATTCTCTAGCCATGTAAGTCTTCAACATAATCTAACCTATACAGCCAGAATTCTAGCATCTATGCGTCAAGGATTATGTTAGGCAATCAAGTCAAAGTTGAATAAATCATGGGTCCTGACTCTAGAGAGTTGTATCCAGAATCAAAAGAGATAGTCAAGAAAATGAACAATTTCAATATACTTTCTTTCATTCAAAACATATGAAGTACCCACGTGATGGCAAGCACAACTCAGGGCATCGAGGGCAGAGAGAGCGGGAGTAAGAGCTGTGGCCCCCATCTCATGGGGGGAGGAAAAGGTGGCAGGAAACACTTCAGGTCTTGGGGTGAGGAAAGGCTAGTTAGAGAGGGTGACTGACACATGCAGATCATTTACTTAAAATATCAATACCTGCTACTAATATATCTCAACAAATTGATGTATCCAGTAAGTCAGTGGAAGAGCTCAATGAATGAAAGGAAGAAAATGACAGTAAAAGGTTACAGAAAAGTTAGTACAAACAAAACGTGTACAACTATGTAATTCCAAAGTATAATAACTACAGCCCTAATATACTTTTCACTGGCCCAATAATGTCTAAATTACCCTCTTTAACCACTCTCCTAGGAAGGACACCAATAGGATTATGTCCAGAGAGGAGGTGTAGAGGACTATAAAATCCTTCATTTGAGCAAAGGCTGATGGGAGGGAGGAATGTTTAGAAAAAGACCAGGAGACAACAGGATGTCTGATAAACAGCTGAAGAGCCCTCTCATGGGAGGAGAAGTTATACTGTGTGACACTCAAGAAGGCTGAATTAAGATCAATAACAAATTACACAGAAGCAAACCTGTCTCAGTAAAAGGAATAACCTATTAATAAAATGATGCCAGAATCTATAAAAACACATCATCTGTCAATAGGATTATTATTCCCCCCAGTTCTTTATAGCAGGAGGCATATATATATATATATAGATAGATAGATAGATAGATAGATATATGTTATATAAAATTTTGTTAGATGTCATTTTACATCATTAAGATATAAGCTAAAAAGAAATGGTGCAACTCCCCATTTCCCACAGTTAAAAATATTGTACACTTAACAGTTTGTTAAGAGGGTAGATCTCATTTAAGGTATTCTTATCACAATCAAAGCAGGTGTGTGTGTGTGGAAGGAATGGGGCAATACAGAACTCTGGATTACACTACTGGAAATCTTTAAAATTACTTGTACCACCTTGATTTATGCAGTTGTGTTTAAACTGTAGGTTTCATACAAACAACAATAATAAAAGATTATGTTGAATTCATACATTCTGGCCATAGCCAGTTTCTGTATGAGGTCAAAGTCCCATGGAGATGAATAAAAGAAAAGCCTTCACTACTTTTTCTCACCAGCTCTCTCCACCAAACAAGAGTGAGTCTAAAAACTATCAAATGATGGGGCAGCTTTAACTAAATACCCTACTCCATGCAAATTGACACACAGAAACCTAAAATTTATAAGTAATAGAAAAAAGTCTTCAGTAAATATCCAATAAATTAATTTTTGCAAGGAAATAAAGAAATATTTTTAAGTAAAAATGAGAATAAACAATGCATCAAATCCCTCATGACTGGCTAGGACATAAAATAGGTTGGCAAGTATTGGCACACTAATCAGAAAAGATTTATTTAAGCAAAGAGGCTTCACATCACTTAAAAATTTAGTCTGGTTATCTGTAAGAGAAGGAATTACTTGATGCTAATTTGAGAACCCTTTAGTTTCTAGTTGAACCGGTTGCTCTAGGACTATGGAACCAGAAACAGTAAAGTTCTTAAATGCCGACTGGGTTTTCTTTTCAAATTGTCTTTATTATAGCCATATTACACTTACTATAAGATGTGCTAATTTCTGTATGTTAAATGTGAAACACGTGTATAATTAATGAAATACATGTCTTGATTCATCCTCTCTAATGGATGTAAATGCCAGATTAGGGCTTCCATTAGGGATTTAGTATACTTAAATTTTAAGAGTTAAGTAAGAGCTAATAAACATGAAAAGATACTACTGATACATCAGTTGTCATCAGGGAAAAGCAAATCAAAACCACAACAGGAGGGGCTTCCCTGGTGGCGCAGTGGTTGTGAGTCCGCCTGCCGATTCAGGGGACACGGGTTCGTGCCCCGGTCCGGGAAGATCCCACATGCCGCGGAGCGGCTGGGCCCGTGCGCCATGGCCGCTGAGCCTGCGCGTCCGGAGCCTGTGCTCCGCAACGGGAGAGGCCACAACAGTGAGAGGCCCGCGTACCGCAAAAAAAAACACAAAAAAAACAACGGGATACTACTTCACACCAGGATGCCTGCCATATAGCACAGCGGTCCCCAACCTTTATGGCACCTGGGACGGGTTTCGTGGAAGACAATTTTTCCACGGACGCGGGGAGGGGGCTCAGGAGGTAATGTGATCGATGGGCAGCAGCAGATGAAGCTCTGCTCGCCCACTGCTCACCTCCTGCTGTGCCGCCCAGTTTCTAACAGGCTGCGGACCGGTACCAGTCCATGACTTGGGGGTTGGGGACCCCTGACATAGTGGGTACCAGGATGTCTAGAATCTAAAGGTCAGATAATAACAAGTGTTGGTGAGTATGTGAAGAAATCAGAACCCCCATACACTGGTGGTGGGAATATAAAATGGTGCACTGACTTTTAAAAACACGCTGAGAGTTCAAAAAGTTAAACAGAGTTACCATTTGATTTAATATTTCCACTCCTAAGTATGTACCCAAGAGAAAAGAAACATAAGTCGATGCAAAAAGCTGTAAATCAATGGTCAAAGCAGCATTATTCATAACAGCCAAAAGATGGAAACAACCCAAATATCCATCAATCGATTAATGGATAAACAAAATGCGGCATATCCATACAATGGAATATTATTGGGCATAAAAGGAATGAAGTACTGATAGAGGCTACAAACATTATTATGCTAAGTGATAGAGGTCAAACAAAAGGACCACAGAGTGTATGACTCTATTTATATGAAATGCCCAGAAATGTCAAACAGAAACCGGAGTAGTGGCTGCTTAAGCCTGGGGATGGGGGGGGGGGGGGAGGAAATTGGAGGTGACTGCCCAAGGATACAGGTTTCTTTTGGAGGTTATGAAAATGTTCTAAAATTGACTACAGTAATGGCTGCACTACAATGTGAATATACTAAACAACACTGAATTCTACACTTAAAAAGGGCAAATTCTATGGTTGGGGAATTATATCTCAATAAAGATATTTTAAAAGTTAGTAAAAATTTGATAGTCAATAATTATAATTAAAAATGTAATTTTAAGAATACTTTAGTAGAAAACAAACTTATGACTACCGGGGGGAAAGCTGGGGGGCGGGAGGGGGGGATTAACTGGGAGATTGTGATTGACATATACACACAACTATATATAAAATAGATAACTAATGAGAACCTACTGTATAGCACAGGGAAGTCTTCTCCATACTCTGTAATGACCTATAAGGGAAAAGAATCTAAAAAAGAGTGGATATATGCATAACTGATTCACTTTGCTGTACAGCAAAAACTAACACAACATTGTAAATCAACTATACTCCAATAAAATTTTTTTAAAAAAATATTTTAAATACCAGATTACAGACATTCCATTTACCTCCTTCCTATGAAACTGTCTTGAAAATTGACTAACACTTGGTTCCCTGCTCATAGAAGACCAAATCTTTTCTAAATGGAAACTTCGTTGTACCTTTCCTTCTATAGTGTAGCATTTCTGACCACAGTTTGCTAAAAGACTAGTGATTTTATCTAAAGCAGAAATCCAAAGATTTTTATACCTAGCAGATTAGTGGTGTCTGTTATGAGAGAATGATGTATTTCTACTACTTTAGTCTTAATCTAGTACTAGCAAAATACTCCCTGAGGAGGAAATTTTAGTCTGTAAAGTCTCTAGACTTGCAAAAGTTAAATGCTTTTAGACCATTAAACAGTCATTTTAGAGCTTCATTAAGGAGAGCCAGAGGGCTCCTACAGGGGCAAGTGGATGGAAAAAGCCACCCCAAGTGCCAGATGTAGGACAGGATATGGGATCTTCCTAAAACTGTCATCTTTAAGTCATGATTCTTGCTCCCTCTTTTAAATCCAGGAATATTTAAAAAGATAGAAATAATTATTTTTTCAATTCTGATAGACAAAATAGTTAAAACTACAAGAATTGGGAAAAGAACTACAGAAAGAGGGTAATGAGAAAACTATTATTTAAAATACTTAAACTAGGTAAGATGAAACCAACAAACTAATATAGAGTAAGCAACAATAAACAAAAAATAAAGCACGAGAATGGCAACAGAGGAAATATAGAAGCCCTGTAAACTTAAAAAGATAATCTCACTAATCACCAAAAAGAAAAGTAATAAAATATTTTTAGCCAAATCAGTACGGTAAATTGTAAGAAATGGTGTGGGAGTGTAAGTACACTCACATACTATTCCTGAGAGTAGAACTGTTAACAACCTTTTGGAGGGCAACAGACTATTTATTTCAAAAGCGTCAATAAATACCCTAATCCAAACACTATGATCCTTTTTAGAGATCTGTCCTAAACATATTTATACATTTTAACAATATGAAAAGAATATACTCAACTTAAACGTCCAGTAACAGGGAGCTGATTAAACAAATCATGCTATAGCCATATAAATTTATTTTTATAAAAGCATTAAAAACGTGATGGCTCTATATGAGTCAACATAGAAAAATGTTCAGGATACATTATGTGAAAAAAAAAGCAGGATGTAAGAGTGTATGGATAGATTAAATATGTGTGTATGAATACACACATACACAATCAGTATCTAGAAGGATATACACAAAATTGTTATTATCCCTTGAGACTAGGATTATGAATGCTTTTCATTTTCTAATTTACATTTTTTTTTGGTAAGTCTTTTTATAATAATCACATATCACTTTATAATAAAAATAATATTCGAAAAATAGCATTCAAACCAAGTAAATAATATATCAAGTGGGCGAGTGCAAAAAGAGATAAGACATATCATGGTTAAAAATAAGAAAGACTGAAAAAGAAGACAAAGCTAAAATAATTCCAAAATTTAAGAAGAATGTGCTTATATTTAAGAATAAAAATGACTGCATAACACAAATAAGTAAAATATTTTAAAAATTAAGTAGAAAAATGTATGTGAAAGGAGACTGATATTATAACGGTGAGATAGCTAACAAAGACTGATATTATAATGGTGAGATAGCTAACAATTCTGAAAGTGAAAAGTTTAAAATCTGGTAAATTAAGGAGTTCCCTGGTGGCCTAGTGGTTAGGATTCCAGGCTTTTACTGCTGTGGCCTGGGTTCAATCCCTGGTAGAGGAACTGAGATCCTGCAGCCTTGCAGTGTGGCCAAAACAAAACAAAGCACACACATACACAAAAACCAAAAAACATGTAAAAGAACGAAGTTGGGGGAGTTCCCTGGCAGTCCAGTGGTTACAACTCTGCACTCTCACTGCCAAGGGCCAGGGTTTGATCCCTGGTCAGGGAACTAAGATCCCACAAGCTGCAGGGCGCAGCTAAAAAAAAAAAAAAAAAGAATGAAGTTGGATCCTTACCTTGTACCATATAAAAAAGTTAACTCAAAATGCATAAAAGGTCTAAACATAAGGGATAAAACCATAAAACTCTTAGAAGAAAACACAGGGGAAAGCTCCATGGCATTGGCTTTGATAATGATTTCTTGGATAAGACACCAAAAGTACAAGTAACAAAAGAAAAAATAGCTAAATGGGACTTCATCATACTTTAAAACTTGTGCATTAATAGACAGTAAAAAGAAAAGACAGCCCACAGAATGGGAGAAAATATTTTCAGATTAAGTATTTGATAAAGGATTAATATATCCAGAATATATAGAGAGAAATACAACTCAACAACAAAAAGACAAATAACCCAATTAAAAAATGGACAAAGGACTTGAATAGACTTTTCTCCAAAGAAGATATACAAGTAGCCAATACGCACATGAAGAGATGCTCCACATCACTAATCGTTTGGGAAATGCATATCTAAACAGCCATGGGATACCATCTCACACCCATTAGGCCAGGTACTTATCAAAAACCCATAATTAACAAGTGTTGGGAAGGATGTCATGGGAATATGAAATGGTGCAGCCACTATGGAAAATGTTATGGCAGTTTAAACTTAAAAAATATAATTTTTTGATTCTAAAAAATGATAATAAAAAATAGAATTACCATATGATCCAGCAATTCCACTTCTGGGTATATACCCAAAAA
Organism: Orcinus orca; assembly: GCF_937001465.1. NCBI lineage: Eukaryota > Metazoa > Chordata > Mammalia > Artiodactyla > Delphinidae > Orcinus > Orcinus orca. The sequence goes on from NC_064567.1 coordinate 82,916,800, forward strand.
GAATTAAAAGTAGCGTCTCAAAGAGATATTTATACACCCATGTTCACAGCAGCATTATGCACAATAGACAAAAGACTCAACAGCTGAAATGTGTATCAACAGATGAATAAACTGTAGTATATACAAACAATGGAATCTTATTCAGCCTTAAATAAGGAGATTCTGATACGTACAACAAAATGGAAAGACCTTGAAGACATTTTGCTAAGTGAAATAAGCCAGACAGAAAAGACAATTATTGCATGATTCCAATTATATAAGGTATACAAAATAGTCAAATTCATAGAGACAGAAAGTAGGATAATGGTTGCCAAGGGCTGGAATGTGGAGTTATTGTTTAATAAGTACAGAGTTTCACTTCGGGATATGTAAAGGTTCCAAATACGGACAGTGGTGATGGCTGAACAATGTGACTACACTTAATGCTACCGAACTGCACACTTAAACATGGTTAAATAATGAATTTTATGCTCTGTGTATTTTACCATAATTAAAAAAAGAAATTTAAAAAGTAGTATCTGGTGTTCTAGGTGTGTTTTCTTATGCATGGGGGCTTGTTTCTAATATATTTCTAAGTAATTTAAAAATAAAATCTAGTAAATTAGTGAAAAGGGGTTAAATAAAGACTAAAGATTTCTACAGCACATTTTACATGCACAGGTTCATGTAAATTTTTTGACCTAAGGAAGTTCCCAGGGCTTCAAGGTGCTGGTAAAGTTATACTGGAATCAGCACAGGGCAGAGATTCTCAAAAGGATGGTGCGGCCTCATGGGCATTGTAAAGGAAATTTATGAGAGCATTTTTGGTTATTGGAGCAGCTGGGTGTATTACTGAAATATACAAAACAATCCTATCAATGACGCATTGTCCTGTGTTCTGCACAATTTTCTAATGAACTTCTGGACATCCCTGTTGCTCAAAAAAAAAAAAAAAAACAAAACTCTACTCAATACTGTGTAATGGCCTATATGGGAAAAGAATCTAAAAAAAGAGTGGATATATGTATAACTGATTCACTATGCTGTGCACCTGAAACTAACATACCATTGTCAATCAACTATACTCCAATAAAAATTTAAAAAGAAAAGAAAAAAAAAAGAAGGCAAACAACACAATATACAAGGGCAGAAGGCTGGAAACCTCCAATAAAATGTTAAGAAAATATGTCATCATGGCCAAACAATATTTATTCTGGGGATCAACGAATGACCCAGTATTAGGAAATCTATTAATATAAATTATTATGTTGACTGTTCTGAGGCAAATAATTGTACATGTGTCTCCACTGATATATTTTCAAAATTCAACACAAAAGAGAAGCAAGTGAGCTTATCTGTATATCAACTGACAACGTATCCACACAGAAAAAATTAACACAAGTAACTGGATCATATTATTTTAAATGTATACCCTTAATAAAACAGGTACTAAGAAAAAAAGAAACACAAAGATATCTCGAACTTAAAAAAAAAAAGTTCATAATCTGAGTCTAGAACCTAATGCCATTGCTCATATAAACACAAAGGCCTTTTTGCATGGTTTTAATATATACTGGATATTTCCTGGAAAGCAACTACTGCATAAATGGAGGGAATAAGTCCTTATCATTTAGAAATTTCAGGAAAGTTGAGCTCCATTTCTGACAATCTCATGTATCAGCGGCACACATACTGCACTTTGCAAGCGTAGCAAACTACAAATGATTCCACACGCAGAAACAAGTATCTGACTTTTATAATCACTTGCAGTGTGGCTGAGTCACATACTGAAAAACATAGTATAAATTACTTTGTTTCTCTTAATACATTTATAGTTAAGAGTGTTATACGGACTGTTTTTTTAATAAGTATATAAATATAGGTTATTATTATCTACAAATTTTGTTTCAGAAGATTATGAGGCACATTAAAATTATTTGCCACGAAAGGGGGCATTGGGTCTGATAAGGATGGGAACCATTGCTCTAGAGCAAGTAAAATATAGACCCCTTTTCCTTTGTTAGACACTGGACTCCATCTTCACTTCAGAACACTGACCCCTGTCTCAAGTACAGAAAAGAGAAGCTAGACTCCACATGACTTTCGCTGCACATTAAGGACATTGTAAATGTCTGTTTCCCACAGAACGCCAAGCACTGCAAGGAAGAACTTTCTTTTCTTCCTTCCATCCATCCATGTACAGTGCTCAGAGGCAGAATGCCCACCAATCACAGATGCAGAATGATGAAGGTCATTCCTACAATAGCTGAAGGCAGGACAAGGGTCAACTCCAAGTTTCTTTCTAACTCCAAGAAGTCTGTGAAACTCCCAATGATTCTAAGGTAATTTTAGGTTACCCGAACCCCAGAACACAGCAAGCCATTAACCTACCCACTCTCGATGGTTTTTGTTTATAAGATGTCAACCACTTCATCAACTCCCATGGTTAACAGACATCTGGTCCTGTCCAAAACATCCGTAAGACATTTGGTTCATAAGACATTTGATCCATGCCAAAACGTCCTTGATAGTTGTAGGAACATTTAGTCCTAGTCCAAAAAGTCCATCAAACATTTATTCGGTCCATGCCAAAAGGTCCTTGATATTTGGTCCTGTCCAAAACCATGTGGCATGGACCGCATACACTCATGGATATTTTAAATAGGACCAAATGTCCTACAAAGGCTCTCACAGGCAACATACTGCCACAGGTGATACATCCCAATGATTGCAAATAAACCTGTCATGACAACCTTTATAGATCTTGTCAACCTAGAAACCAGAAGACTGGAAAGACCATTTGGAACCTGCTTTGGGAACTGTAGCACATCATTTTTAAAAACCACAGGTATATATTTTATAGAGGATAATGTGTAGAAGAGATCCATTTTTATCCCCAACCAATGACATTAAGAATGGGGGGGGGCTTCCCTGATGGCACAGTGGTTAAGAATCTGCCTGTCAATGCAGGGGACACGGGTTCGAGCCCTGGTCCGGGGAGATCCCACATGCCACGGAGCAGCTAAGCCTGTGTGCCACAACTACTGTGCCTGTGCTCCAGAGCCCACGATCCACAACTACTGAAGCCCGCGTGCCTAGAGTCCATGCTGTGCATCAAGAGAAGCCACGGCAATGAGAAGCCCGCACACCACAATGCAGAGTAGCCCCCCGCTCGCCACAACTAGAGAAAGCCCACGCGCAGCAACAAAGACCCAACTCAGACATAAAAAAAAAAAAAAAAAATTTATTAAAAAAAAAAAAGAATGGGGGCAGGGGGAATGAAACTAAAAATAAATTTATAAGTATATATATTACTGTCAAACTCCCACATAGTTTGAAAAGACTAAAATTAAATTATAATAGAGTTAAAGCAACAAAATTAGAATGGAGACTCAATCCAAGTAATCATAAAGTCAACCTAGAATACTAAATTAATATCAATATGTAAATATTCACAATGGAATTGTCTGTGACAAGCACTATGCTAAGCATTTTGCATTCATTTTTCATCAATCTTAATAAGCACTGAGCCATTACCATGTTATATTATAAATGGTAAAACTGAAGCTTAACAAAGATTAAACCAATTGCCCAAGGTCACACCACTTGTAAGTAGAGATCCAGAAGCCAAAGGTTTTATATTAATTTACCTTCTCTGTCTTTAATTCTCAATGAAGTACAAAGTAATGAAGGTCAAGTGGAATGACACTTCCTGTCTAAATGGTGCAGTAACTGTTATGGAAATATTTTATGGATTTACTTTGATATTTTGACTATATCTATTATTTATTTTATTTCCAAACCAGAAAAAATTTGGGATATTCTCAAATAGCATTTGTTCTTTTGAGATAGATAATATGACCAGCTTAAGAGTAATCTAGTTTCTAAAAAAGTACTATAGTGAAAAATACCTCCAGTTGTAGAATAATTTAGCTAAAAAAAACTACCTACTAATGAAATATTTGAAAGACGAACTAAAAATAAATGTATGGCATATTCAATTTCACGACAGACAGAAAAACGTTCAGCCAAAACTCTTTTTTTTTTTTTTTTTTTTTTGGCGGTACGCGGGCCTCTCACTGTTGTGGCCTCTCCCGCTGTGGAGCACAGGCTCTGGATGTGCATGCTCAGTGGCCATGGCTCACGGGCCCAGCCGCTCTGCTGCATGTGGGATCTTCCCGGACCGGGGCACGAACCCATGTCCCCTGCATCGGCAGGTGGACTCTCAACCACTGCGCCACCAGGGACGCCCCCAGCCAGAACTCTTAAGGTGAACTGAAAAATAAAGATTGTCATTAAAAACAATTTTCAAGTATCTCCTGCCATTTAAATTACTGAAATATTATATGAAGCATTTATATTTTACATAAACATATTGAGTTTTATTTTTATACAGAATAGTACACTAAACTGCATAGTTACTTTTCCATTAGCAGATTCATGATGGAATGTTAATAGCACTTTAATTCACAGAAAGAGAAAAAATAGGAGTGGCTCTAAGGCATCAGATCTCTAGGTGTGAGGTGAGATTTGTCAAAAGACAGAATCACTGGGCCAGAAAGGACTTGTAAACCTCAGCCAGTATCTCTGTTAGCCTTGGGAAGCACTATAAGGCTACACCATTACTGAGAGATGAAAATCTGTTATTTTTAGAGACTTTAGAGGGGAGGGAAAAAAATCCTACTTCCTCTAAAAAGTCACTCCAGAGATGAACAATTTATTTAGAATCATAAAATCTCTATTTATACTCAATATAAATCTTTGAATAATCCAGCTTAAATCCATTTCCTTTTGTTTGGTCTTCGTGGAATATGCAAAACAGCTGGCCATCACACTACAAGTAAAGTTTTCAGCTTTCTCTTCTGGGGGGACAAATATGCCACCTTTAGCTTTTTCTCATAGGCTTTATTTTCTAACCTGTTGTAAATCCTTTTCTCTTATCCCTCTCCATTCCTCTTAAAAGGCCAAGTGAGGAGGTAGGTGGTTTCTCATGCTCTAAAATGTCAACCCGCTGTTATTAAGCCACCATTCTTGCTCCTCCAATTGCTGGTATCTTTGTAAAGTCATCAAATGAAAGCTGAGAAATCATGGAGAATGCTAGAGAAGAGAAGAAATGGGCAAGGAGGAGTGGAGAAATTAAATAAGCCTGGAATCAATTTCTGACGATTTTGAAGACAACTCACTGAAAGGTAAACTGTGAGCACTCAGAACAGAAATCCCTGACACGAGGAAGTAGCACAAGGTTCACTAGAAAAAGTCGTCCTGTATTGATGAGATTATTAGACAGAGAAAAAGGCATGACTACATGTGAGCCCAAGAGTAGCTTTAGTTTCAGAAAGGCTTTAACAAATGTCCCATAATATTCTTGTGCTCAATACAAGAATACAATGCTTGACTCTAGTTCATTTAGGTGGGTTTGTATCTGGTATCTATTTAAAGAATGTTGATTAATGAATTATTATTTGTGAATAATGTGTTATAAAATTTATACTTTAATCATGAGGTAAGGAAAAAAAATAGAAGGAAAACCAGTATCTCTTAGTATCTCAAAATTCAGTAATAAAGGACTAGAACAAATTGTCTTCACATATGTTAAAATGGATGTAAAATACAGAACTTAGACTCAAAATGTCCAATTTTTCAAACATGTGTTATGGGTTTGAGCTAAGTAGTTACGTAATGAATTTTAGTGGAATACAATTAACGTGTTAACAGTGAAGTTTGCTAAGCACAAAATATAGTGATGGAGAATCTACCCTAAACAGACCATATTACTAGAGGATGTGTAGAGATCAAGCAGGGTCTAAGTACTTACTAATGTACAAATATATCTGGGGTTTGCAAATAGGTGTGGGCCCGCCTACAGAAGGGCTATTAGGATGCCAGTGTGTGTGGGGGTGATGTGATAATGATGATTACAGAACAAAAATTATTTAACTTAAACAAAATATTGAGAGGTTTTAGGGTAGGGACCATTCTGTCCTTTAAACATCTAAAACCCTTTCAGATGCTATATAAAAGAGAAGTGATACATATACTGCCAGAGGGAAATGAATACAAGGACCACAGACACACATGGAACCTAGATGTGTCAGCCTCCCTTGGGTCATCTCAGCGAGTCAGCTCTGAGTCTCCCATGAAATTGCAGTCAGTACTTGGCCTAAAAATCAAATCCAGGTTCCCACATTATTTTTTTAAAGTTTAATAAAGATTCTGTGGGGAGACAAGGAATAAGATTTGCATCACACAATGCATACCACAAACCATCCATTCTTCCGTCCCCTGTTTCTCTTCACTGAAAATCACCACAACCCTCTCCCATTCCCTTCTCATATGCTTTCTCAAAATCCAGCCACCATGCTCAGCCACCGCAAATCTGAGTCTGTGGCTGAACAAGGACCATTTATTATTTCTCCCGGTTATCTTAACATCTCTCCCCCAAACTCGAGGAGCTGTTCAAAGTACTCCTTCAACCAAAGAAGGGTTTCTTTTCTAGGTGGAGAGATTTACCACTGCTACTGAAATAACAGCTCCAGGAGCAAAACCTCTTTGAAAACATGAAACTGAAGACAATTCTGCTGATTTTGCTTGTGTATCAACAAAGCCAAGTCCAGAAGAGGTAGCAGAGAGTTCTTTTCCTGCCTTTGGTATTAACATTGGTATTCAGGTATGTAGTCTCAGTCTGAGATGCATGAGAAGAGTATCCGTTTCCTCATCTATGAAATGAGTATAATAATACAAACTTCCTCAGCCAGTTGCTGTAGGATTTAATAAAATACCTTAAAGATCCAGGCAAACTACCTGGCATATTAGCAGACACTCAATAACTATTAATGAAATAAGCTGATATTTACAGATCCCCTGGGACACTGTCTGGAAAATGCTAAGCAATGTATAAGCATCTGCTAATAAATAAAACAACTGAGCACCTTTCCAGTGACTTTCAATCATGCTATACAATTCCATGATCCAGTAGGAATGTTGCAGGGATAATTTCAGCTTTTCGAAAAGGGAGATGGACTAAGGGACATCGAAAATCTCTTTGAACTCAACTTCCCATCAGTCTATGATTCAGTGTTTTGGATTGTGGGGTTCACACTTTAGAAACAAATACAGCCTGCCTTAGCAAACAGTAACATTATACATTAACATGTATTTTTAAATTTAATAAGAATCCAAGGAGTTTATATTGCAGAGCCATAATGTACTTTTAAAAACATACAACATTTAAAGAAATTCCTTCTTGTTGACACAAACGTAATTAAGGAGTGGCAATTTTCACTTGCGTGCCCAGTGGTAAATAGCTGACATTCTTAAACTCTCATTCTCTAAATCAATGTCTTCTAACAGATTTCTTTTTAATCACCAAAGCTGTACTCAATTAACTGCTAAAATACTTCTCAAAACAACACGCTACTGCTGATTTAAGATCAAATTTCCTTCTCAACATAAACCTCCAGCTAAGTAAATACATGCCTTTATAACACAGCCACAGTTTCTCCAACATTCATGTACCTGACTAGTAAAACAATACCTAACAGGGTTGTGAGAATCAAAGGAGGTAATAATGCAACAGTACTTTTATAAACTGCTAAGAACTACATGACTGAGCTTCTCACAAACTATATCCTTGGAACACTAATATTATGAAGAATGCCTGTAGGTGTTCTGTGATAACCAGGCTGTATAGTACAAAGTGCGTACTATACCTACTTTTTGAGGATATACACAATGCACATTAGCATACTAAAGACTCAGAAGTGTCCTACATTTTAAAGCCTGTTAACTCTAACTCAGCACTTCTTAGAGGTAATTAACTGAGAAACCATTTTACTTGATTTATGGAAATTCAGAAAACTGTTCCAAGATATACTATACAATATCAACTATGATGTTAGCTATCAAAACATTTTCTTTTCTGAAAAACAGTATTACTAAATGTAAGGAATATAAAAAATATACTTCCTGTCTTCCTTAGAAAATACTCAAATTATTTTATCAAAATATCCCCTTTAATAGATTTTCACATTGCTCTCGAGAATATGCTATAACAATTCAAGGTCATATTCTTCTTTAACTGGTAAAATCACTCCAGATAATACATTGGCAAATAACTTGAAATGAAGTCTGATTTGCAAATGGATATCATAAGTACTATCCATTTTTTAAATTTAATGAAAACCTTCAAAGGCAACAACCAAAAGGGGTCGGATGCTGTTGGATCAATTTCCAAACTCTGACTGGTATTAGGTTTCTCCTGGATACTTCCTTATTCCAGGCTGGGAACACCAGAATACATCTTACTTACGTGCAAGCCACCTGCCTAAAATACAAAGTTGAGCAAAGTAGATCTTGTCTTACAGAATAACAAATTTTTATTTTTTTTTTAGCATGGAAAAGTTCTTCAAAGATCACCTGGTTCATTCATGCTATTTTTTAAAATAACCAAACTGAGGTCTAGAGAACTACAGAGAAGCTGGGCTCTGTGAGCTGCTGCGTTTTAATCTAGACTCTGCTGAGTGTCACATGCTCACATCATGTGCAAACAGTTCTAATGTTTCCCGCCACATTTGAAAGGAACATTGTCTGCAGCGAGCTACCAATACATTATATGTAGAAGTCACTTCTGGGGTGTTGGTGGGATCATTTAAACAAGGAGCAGTCATTTTCCAGAGAAGCTGTAGGGAACTGATGTGCAGTAGAGCCGCCTCTAAGCTCAGATCTATGAAGCAAAGTAACAGGAGGAATTCATTTATTTACACTTGATTAATGAGCAATCCAACCAACTCAGGAAGGTCAACATTAGCTATCACGTAATAAGCATCCAGCGTGTGCAGAGCACTTGATGCACACCTAATCCTCACAACAAACCCTATGAGACAGATATTTTCTTACAATTTCACAGATGAGGAGATTATGTTCCCCAGAAATGTAGAAATGTGTCATGCTCATCCCACCAGTGAAAGTCTTGAAGTCGAGATTCAAGCTGAATTCTGCTTGCTTGAAAACTAGGATCTTTTAGCACAGAAAAGTGAAATGGAGAAAATCGACCTGGAGACAATCACAGTTGAAGATCCTCAGCCACCCAAACAGGAAACAAAGCATAATTCAAAATGTTAAAACAGTTTGCTGGGGCTTCCCTGGTGGCGCAGTGGTTGAGAGTCCGCCTGCTGATGCGGGGGACGCGGGTTCGTGCCCCGGTCCGGGAAGATCCCACGTGCTGAGGAGCGGCTGGGCCCGTGAGCCATGGCCACTGAGCCTGCGCGTCCAGAGCCTGTGCTCCGCAACGGGAGAGGCCACAACAGTGAGAGGCCCGCGTACCGCAAAGAAAAAAACAAACAAACAAAAAAAAACAGTTTGCTGAATAACAAAGAACTATGGAGCCTCAGAGCTATGGTTCTTAGCATGATGTCACACAGCCAAGCCCACCTGAACTTGGGCCTGAATAGGGCACAAGGGCACTGCAGTAAACAAGCAAGTAAAACTTAAACAGAACTCCTTCACAGAAGTCTCTGTGAGCATCTGAGAGCACAAGGCTCCAGAACCTGTGCCAGCAGCTGTGGCCCAGGACAGTACTCTCAACTTGACACGGGAAACATCACAAGAGACTTGGAGAGATCTTGAGACAGACAAAGCAAACTCAAGCCTGGGCACCGACAGTACCAGCACGTCTGAGTGGGCAGTAAGCAGTGGCAAAAGCTAGGCTGCCTCTGACCTCAACAGCTATTTAGACGACATCACCACTGTGAGCCACAACAAAAGGGCTGGGCAACAACAGAGTTCACGTGGAAGCCAAGAGCAAAGACACAGCAGATTTGATTCTCCCTAACAAATCTCAGGACGGACCTGGAGGAATTGAAAAGGGATGGATTTCCTGAGGCTGGCAAGAGTAGCTTGGTGCATACTGAGAATACAGTGTTTTGCCACTTGCACTGTGACTTTTTATTTAATGTCACTCTTAGGAAAAGAAAAGTTTAATTATATATCTAGAAACCTTGTTAAACATTAGTATACTGATTAAGCATGCAAACACCTCATTAAGAGTCCTGGAATTTGAAGGAAATGATGTCATTTCAGTACTCAAAAGCCCTTCTTTAGAATACCTATACTTATACCTGGGGGTCTGTTTCACCTAGAAGGATATCTAAATCTCTTACCACTAGATACAGGGTACAAGAGCCTTCTCTTCCCTTGTTTTCTTTCACTTCTGCCAACAGTATGCATGGCACATGATAAGCCCACAGTAAGTGCTTACCGATACAGCATATTTATTTAAGACAGAGGGAAAGTGGGAGAATTATGCAAAGGAGCATGGCATCCTCGACAACTAAAGACTGCTCTCCAACAGCTCTGATTTTAATGTCACCGGGAAAAGAGGCAAACGTGCCTGCTCATATGTACATTCGCTTTCTAATAGTCTGCTCAGTGACACACTGGATTGTTCTCTTAAACATCTAGCTGAATAACTCTGTTATCATTCTTTCTGGAATGCCATTGCTACTTAAAATTTCAAAACCTCAATTATAATCACTGATCTTTAATAATAAAGACACCAGCCTACTCGCTGTCTTTGACACCTTAATGACTAAGAGTGCAAAGTCTTGAAAACTAGACTACATAAAATATATTTAAGGAAGGTAAGCACATACGAGTTTTTGTTTAACCTTGATGAAATCATATGATTCAGAACAAAAACAACACCCCCCCCCAAAAAAAACAACACCCCAACAACCAAATTCTGAAATCACTAAAATCTTTAACTACTATAGACCTGGCACACACACCCCCCCAAAAAAATCATTTTTATGCTTTATACATGTATTGTCTGATAGAAATACAGAATTAGAAATTATCTGAAATTTATAATACTAGCAAAGAAAATTTTGTTTCCTTTTTTATGCAGTAAAAAGCAATTCAATTATGATTAAGATATTGAAAAACAAAACAATTCATGTGCTTGATTAATATCAACTCTCGGAATGCTTTATCCTTATTCATGTTAAGGAAATTCTATTAAAAACATTAAACTTGGGCTTCCCTGGTGGCGCAGTGGTTGAGAGTCCGCCTGCCGATGCAGGGGACACGGGTTCATGCCCTGGTCCGGGAGGATCCCACGTGCCACGGAGCGGCTGGGCCTGTAAGCCATGGCCGCTGAGCTTGCGTGTCCGGAGCCTGTGCTCCGCAAGGGGAGAGGCCACAACACTGAGAGGCCCGCGTACCGGAAAAACAAACAAACTTTTCCTTTTACCAAGAAAAGCTCAATAATTCAAAAGTTGGATAATCCCACTCATTGAATCAATAATTTTGGAAAATCTCTGCACTTTAGTTACAAATACAACATTCAGAGGCAATCCGCTTAAAAATGAATTCAAAAACTGGCTAAAACTGAATAAAGAATAACCAGCACATTATTTTATTTTCCCCATAACATGTAATAGGTATTTCTTCTGTAGCAGTACATCTCATTAAAGATGAAACAATATTTTATAAAAAATAATCTACTTTAAAAAATATTGTATCTGTAACCTAATAAATAAGTCCAAGTCTTTCACAATTAGACTCCACGTATAATTCTGGAACACAGGCCAGAAAGCTATTGCTGAGGCCAAAGCTGTAGTTACAATAATCGAAATCTTTCTAAGTTCTTGCAACTTGGAAAAAACATCATTTTCAAGAGATATTTTATAGTTTTCTCTTAAATATAAAATGTACCCATCATTTGCTTTATTATAACAAAGAAAACAACCTTAATGATATAACTGAAATATATTATTTGTCAACCATGAACCTATATAAAGTTACTCTGGTAAAGAATATAAATTATGGTACAAGATTATTTATCTAAGAAGTACCCAAATAAAAAATGAAAGCTCAGATAACTTCAGTCTGGAAATGAATGCATACAAGAGTTCACAGAATCAGGTTCTGTCACCCCATCCCTGCCCTTCTTTCCAGGGCAAACTCCCCAGAATTTGGGGAAGATTAGGGCTTTATTTCTCAAACCCCCGTGCACAGAATGCAATCCTAGTTTACCATAACTGCACCAAATACAAAATTCACTGTATTTGCATAGAGGCTTTAAAGTATAACCTTAACAAAACATTTACAACCCAGAACTCAAACACAAGCCATTATAACCATAAAAATAACAATTAAAATAAAGGTATACCTCACCATTTTTCCTTAAAAAATCAAATCAGTTGAGTATATAAACCTGATTTCCACAGAGACTTTGTAAATTGGCTCCTTGAAATATTTCTAGGAATCATACTAAAGGAAACAAAATAGAAGTCACAAAAGATTGAGAGCAAGAAAACTAGACAATCTTCTAAACGCGAGGGGAAAAAAATGTATTACTTTCAGCTCATTAAAAATTTTTTCCTCTCCTCGACCATGGAACAAAGGATGTATCTCTTTTTTTGATGGTTTCTGGAGTAAAGTATCTAGGGCCATATTTCAGAATGTTAAGGCCATTAACTAATAGGACCCCTCAAAATAGGCTCACCAGAAACACTCCTTTATATATTTACAGGATTTTAGCATTCTGGAGGGAATAAGCATCCTAGCCCTAGAACCTCTGACATACTAATCATCTCACTGTTTTTCTTATACAGAATCAGAGCAAAAATAACCAGGTTATTCCTGGTTAACCTGCAGAAATGGAAATGGTTTTAATTCCCATTTGATAATTAAACATACCAGTGTTCAAATATACTTACAAAGTTAGAAAAATACAAGCATGAACTATGCTTACCAATTTTTAAGATATACATTTTATAACCAAAACCTTAAACTAAAAATGTAAAACTGTGTATTATGCCTATATCAAAGAAAAAAGGAACTCAAAGTTAAAATGAATACTTTGATTCTTCTTGAGGTGTACATTAGACATGACAGGCTTGAATATTCAATCTGCCCTCTTAGAGTCTCCATCATTATCAAGCAGGGGCCACTGTGTCAATGAGACGGGTATTTTTACATTGTGGCATATTCTTAAAAATTAAGTATTTTAGTTACCTTGGTTAATGGGAAAGTCACTGATGTAGAAAAAAGTCGTTCTAAAATAAAATAGCCCATAATTTTTCTATGGTATAGTAAAATTAGTAAATATGGTATAGTAAGTGTAATTAACTCTTTCTTCAAAGATTCAGGATATTTAGTTTTATCAGTTTTTTAAAAAATAATAAATTTAATTTTTCATTTGAAATACTTCGGCTCTAGATTTGGAGATGGAAGAGATGAGACTGAATCTACACTAACCCGAGATTAGATCCAGAGGTTGGTTTCTCATACTCAACATTGACACTATTTTAATGAACATGTATGATTTAGTCTCCCCTTAACAAATATCTAGCTAAAACATCTCATTTTGCATATCAGTTAATATTGGTGTTTTAAATTATAGTCATTAATTCTTTCAACGTAACACATAATTGTTAATTTATTCAACCAACATTTACTAAATGTCTGCTCTTTACTAAGCCCTGTGCCCCTAATGTACCCTTTAATTTCACAAATGCAAAAACCCACATGAAATAACAGAACAGTAGTTTACTTTAGATCTAAGCTAAGAAAGTACTGACAGGCAGTATGTGAAGAGTGTTAAGAACCTGGAATGTGATCAAGAGATATCCAAGACCCAGCCTGGCTACTTGCTAGCTGTATATCCTTGGGCAGATTACATACGAGTATAAGCCTCAATTTCCTACTTTGTAACATGAGGTTAAAATTACCTTCCTTAGTTCTAGAAAACTGAAGGAAACAAGTCCATGAAAAAGAAATGAAGAGAGGCAATGAAAGGAGAATGAAGAACATAAATATGAAAGTAGAGAAATCAACTCAAAATAAACACATTGACCTAATATTTTTGCTTGTATCCTTTAACAGCTTAAGGGCTATTAAATGAACAGCTCTGAATTTGAAATCCAGGTGTCTCCCTATATATGTTCAAATACCCAGCATTTATTCCTCCTATAAATAATGTTTCCTTTTGCTTTATATTACCACTAAACTCCTTGAGGGCAGGATCCACGTCTGATGTGTGTATGGATCCAAACACTTGACAGAGCTCAGAGCAGATAGTAGCTAATTTAATATTTATTGGTGATACCTGGATTGAAGTCTAGATATACTTTTTTTCACATACAAAATTAGGCCACTTGGTGGGAACACTATGGAGCCTTATGATTCACGATATCACAGATGATGCCTCAGCGAAGCATTTATACCAATGAAGGTGGGAGAACCACAGAAATGAGGGTTTTCCAATAATTCAATTACAGAAGGGGGAGGAGAGAATTGGGACATTTTGTGGCATCCGGTAGCATAGGCATGCCAAATGCAAAGGCAATATATACCTGACTCATACCACAACCAGCACAGAACAAATAATGTTAATGACAATTGTATACCTGGTTTTGTTTGTAAGTCTTTTGGCTTTGTGGTTGCTTAAGAGTTGCTTTGTGGTTGCTTAAGAAAGATGATTTTTTACACCTAATTACATGTTTGCACAACTGTATATATTTAAGTGATACTGCAATACATTTAAATCAGGAATCTATAAGAATTGTTAGGAATCTATAGGAATACAGAATTAGGAATATTATTAGGAATATTAGAAATCTATAAGAATTGTTTCCTCTTTGTTAAGGATCCAGATATTACTCAATTTTGACGAAAGTTGTCCCAAACTCTACTCATGAACATACATGGGCAGGACTGGAAATAGGTAAGGATGGAAGGGTATTCCTAGAAAGAAAAACAGCATGAGGAAGGGTATCAACATGGGAAAGTATGTGAAGTGCTCAGAGACTGGCAAGGGATCATCGTGGGAAATATGGAAAGGCAGGGTGGAAGCCAAACCGCAGAGGCTCTTGATTACCAAAGTAATAAACGGGGGGATATTCTGTCAGTAATCACAACTACTGAAGACTTCTGAGCAGTTACTGATAAGATGAAAGCTGTCACTCATGAGGATTAATTTAGAATGAAGGGCAGAAAGTGTGTGAGTAGGAAGTCCAGGTAGGAAGGAATTACAACAGATTAACTTATATGAAAATGGAAAAAAGAAGATGACGGACAAGGCAATGGAAATGAGAGTAAACAAGGCTTGGGAAATAACAGATGTGAAAGCACAAAGAAAGAGAATGCCAAAATTGACCTGAATTAGCCTACAGTAACAAAACTTCTGTGTACTTATGAAATATTTCAGTCATACAGAAATACCTAGAAAATAAGAGAATCAACACCTGTGTAGTGCATCCAGCATGAGACATAAAGCACTACACACCTCTCTTACAATCCACTTCCCTCTCCCTTCTCAGAAATCACCAGCACTCTGAATGTGATATTTATCCTCCCCATGCATTTCTTCATACTTTGCTATATACGTGTGTACCTATAAACATCTGGTACAGTTCTGAAGATTTTAACTTTACACGGATGTGCCATACAGCATATCATTTAACGAACTGCATGTGTAACTTAACATTATCACTGAGATTCATCATATGCTCACTTTCTCTGGATAGGATTTCATTAGTTGTATAGTTGTATATATTTCATTTTTAATATATACTCGTATTTATTCATTCCTGCTCATTTATTTATTCACTCCTGAAGATGAGTAAATTCTGGTATTTCCAAATTTTGCTTTTACTACTAACAATATTGCAGAAAATATTTTTCTTGGTATAAGTATACTTATACTAAGTATAGTATAAGAAAAAGTTCTTAGGTTGTATATCCTGAAGGCATATATAACTAAGTGAATATACAAATATCAAGGCATAGTTATATGGTCTAACAATTTAAACACTTCTCAATCTTTTTATTTAACTTGAAGTAAGACAAGCAATGTATGTCAAAAAGCAAAATCGAGAAAGAAGCACACAAGTGAGGAAAAATATATGCAAAAGTATGCGGAGCATTACAGGACAGGTTCTGATGAATCTCAAAATGGACCGGATTAACTTCTTTAGAACAGAAAGCCCTTCTACTGCCCTTTAGTACATCCAAGATTGCAGATTAAAGTAACAATGTGAAGCCATTTTATTCAATTTAGTACTTTAGTATTTATGAGAATACTCAATGCTCATGAGTGTGAGGTGAAACAGCAGCCTCACATACCACCTGTCGGGGTACAAACCTGAACAACTGGGGAAAGCAATTTACCTGTATACATAAAGCCTTTAAGCTGTTCAAACCTTTTAAGCCAGAAATTTAAGGAAATAATCAGGAATACAGGCAATGATATATGCATAAAATATGATCATCTCAGCATAATACCTGATCATAAAACTCAAAGATCTCAATTTTCAAGATTAGTGTGATTAAATAAATCATAGCAGATCTATAAAATGGATTATTATGTAGCCAGTGCACTTGAAATTTACAGAAAACATTTAATGACAGGTAAACAATTAAGACAAAACAGTTTTTTACACACACACACAATTATGTCAGCTGTTTAAAATGCATCAAGAGGACTTCCCTGGTGGCACAGCGGTTAAGAATCCGCCTGCCATTGCAGGGATCACAGGTTCGAGCCCTGGTCTGGGAAGATCCCACATGCCAAGGAGCAGTTAAGCCCGTGCACCACAACTACTGAGCCTGCGCTCTAGAGCTCGTGAGCCACAACTACCGAGCCCACACGCCACAATTACTGAAGCCCGCAAGCCCTAGAGCCTGTACTCTGCATCACAAGAAGCCACCGCAATGAGAAGCCCGCACACTGCAACGGAGAGCAGCCCCCGCTCGCTGCAACTAGACAAAGCCTGCACACAGCAACGAAGGCCCAATGCAGCCAATTAATTAAATTAAAAAGTGCACCAAGAGAAGAAACTTACTCAAAGGTTTATTTTCCCAAATGTCCAAAGAAACTTACTCAAAGGTTTATTTTCCCAAATGTCCAAAGTGCACATATAAAGGATTTGGAAGCACACACCATGCTTTTTTTTTTTAAAAAAAAACAGAGTCTGACAGCCCTTTTCTTGGCTTTACTGAGAAGCAGGCTCAATGACCCTGCACTACTCTCACACCACAGCTGCCTAGCCCAGAGAAGAGTGAGCACTTGACCGAAAGGTAGCCCAATATTCACCTACCGAAGACCTATGAATCCACAGCTTGGGGAAAAAGCTGAGATGGGCAGGTGATTTGTCTGATTTTGGAAAACTAATTAAGGGTTTGAGGCAGAGAGGGGTTTGAGCTGAACTTAAAAGCTCTAGGAATGAGGAAACCAAAGGCTGGATGGAAGTCACTGAGGCAATGTCATGCAGCTCCAGAACCAAAGGCACCAGTCTTGGTTCCTGACACACCAGCTTTAAAGAGTTTGAGCCTTGGGCTTCCTCTGAGTCTTCTGCGATAATGATGCCTTCTTTGCAAGAGCTGGTTTGAGGAGTATCACTCCCTAGCCCATAAAGAGCCCCACCTAAAACCAGAAGTATTCTTCACACACTTATCATGTCAGATATTTACTATACCTATCAGCACAGATGCCAATTTATTTTTAAGAGAATGATATATAAACACTAAATATCACATTAGAGAAACAGCTAGGAAGGAAGAAAAAACACTTTATGGACGTTTTACGCCCAAGAAAGTTGAAGAATGTATCTTTTATAAAATCTCAATACTGAAACTGTAAAAGTAGACTGCATTAAAGTATGAAACAATCTTGGATCTATATTATATAATCCAATATTAGCAGAAGAAATGCATTCAAAGAGTACTTTTAATAATTTAGGTGCTCTGGCTGACTGCTCCAATTTAAGACATATACATCAAGTTTTAGAAACTTTATAGTAAACTAAACTGTGAAAATACAACAAATGTAAATGCTATATACATTACTAAAAACCAACTTTTCTTCAATCACAGACTATTTATATGGGAAACACATGACAAGTAATTATACCTCTGTATTTGTACTCAAAACATTCTATCAAATAAGGTGACTTTCTTGGTTGCAAACTTATCCACATAATATTTAATGATTAAAACTGTCATAAAATCTAAATACCTAATCTTAACTTTCAGAATCCAGATGAAACCATGATACCAAATTATTTTTTAGAATACCATATGATTCTTAAAATACTAAAGTCCAACTCTCAACTTATTCCCCCATGTACATGGATCCATTCTAGAAATTCCTCATGGCATTTGCTACCTTTATTCAGAAAAAATACGTTGCATATCTGACAGACTCATTCTCTTTGAATTTTCTAATGTTTCTGTTTTTTAAAATAACATTTGTCCACAACGAACAAAAACATCCACACCCCCCCAAAACAAATTCAAAATCTACACAAGTCTGTGAATTATAAAGCCTAAGTTCAGCTGACTCTCAAAAGGTAGCCACTAGGAAGCGTCTGTTTAGAGTTTCATATTTTTCAGAATCACTCTTCGTAGACTTCTTAGATTAGAGCTTAAGCTATTTCAGATGTGACTGCTAAAACTACAATGGGCTACATTTGTTGACTGATAACTTTTCAGGAAGTTTGTTCTGAAATTATACTAAGCATCACTATCTGCACAGTATAAGTTACTGTGGAGCTCATTACTTATTCTCCGCTCTGAAAGTTTTTTAATAGCTTTTGGCAAAAAGCAATAAAATTCAACTTGACGTATAAAACGCAATCATCCAAAGCAAAGTTAAAATGATCTACCGCAAAGGCTTACTAAGACAAACAGCAGAGGGGAAGAAACCCAGAACCCATTGTTTTATACTTAAACTTATAACTAAACAAGCCAAAATAACCATATTGTTTTTATCTAATAGTAAAATGCTTAAAGAATACTTTCTCTAATGAATTTCCTCTTCCCAAAGATTTTTCCATTCCCAGATACCTAAATGCAGGCCATAGGGCTGGCATTCCATAAATATTTGTTGAATGAATTTACACATTTCATAAGAACCAGATGTCATAACTAACTTAAAGTAAGCCCAACCAACTAATGATACTATGATGAACGCAGAAGTTATAGAACATTTATGCTATATTTAATCACATTTTGTAGGTCCCTGTCAGTAAATATTAATGTGACGGATAGTTTTCTAAGATCAGAATTCCCTTTTAAGGGCAGTGGAAAATGTGTTGTATGTGCATATAGATTAGGAGAGCTGCGACTGTATACAAACAGCAATGGCTATAAACTTGCTCCGAATTTGCAACCATCTTTTACTTACTTCTAACAAAGGAATTTCATCATGAACTTTACCAGATGAAAATGTCCATAAAAACATTATTATAAGGTCACATTCACCCTGACCTGAATAATCATATCATCACAAGAAGCAATCCACTGTAAAAATTCTTACTAAATACACAGAAGATTCATTATCACTAATTACAGTTTTTGATCACTTTCCAGGAAGCGCATGTTCCAGGAAGCGCATGTTTCCGTGCAAGAAAACATCAAATAGTTTTTTCTCAAAATGCACCTACAAAAACAAGGTTCCAGATTAACATCAGAAGTTAACTATATAATACTAAGTGGGTAGGCATTATATATGTGTGTACATACATGTGAATGTATAAAACATGAGTGCTTACTTCGTGCAAGGCACTGTTTTAAATACTTTATTAATAAGGTTATGGGAGGCTTCATGAATGTGGCAAAGACTGGGTAAGTCTTGAAAAGTACTTACGAAATGGATAAATGGAAAAGATCCAGGAGGATCACCTCTAGGTCTTTGCTTCTCGAAGTATGGACTGGACTGTGGGTCTGCAGCCAAGGCATCCCCTCTGAGCTTGTGAGGAATGCAGAAACTCAGGCCCCATTCCAGACCTACTGAATGAGAACCCATTTAAAAGATGCCAACTTATTTCTATGTGTATTAAAAAGTTTAAGAAGAGCTGCTTTAGGAAAACGAGGTGAGCACATATGGAGCAGCAAGAACATACAACTGGAAAAAACCAACTTCGGAGCAGGAATGTAAAGGATAAGAGAGAATGTAATGCGAGAGATACTTTGAAAATCACTGTGGTTTTTTTTTATCTTTTGCATGTACATGAATAAGGGGAAAGAGGCAGACAGAGTACCTTAGTGTCATCTAGATACAAATGGTTGAATACAAGTGGTGTACTCTCCAGCCGTCACATGGCAAGACTGTAACCCTGGCAGCCACAAGGGACCCAGTGGCCTAGGAGCAAACTGCAGAAGGCAGATGGGGATAAAGGAGGCAGGGAGTCACCTCTATCCTGATCTCCTCTTTGGGCCAAAGTTTCAGGGGTGAATGGTACGTGAGAGAGGATGAGGAGATGGCTAAAGGCAAAGGGGCCTATTTGGGATCCTGGGAGAAGAAAGTCGCCTGGGCAGCAACACATCCACGCAGCCTGGCGGAGACGTGCAGTTCTGCCGAGAGAACACCTGAGCTCATCTCCCCCAGCACCATGGCACCGCCCCAGAATCGATGCAACTCAGAACCTGCAACGTGCTTGAGGGGCTGCAGAAAGCAGAGCACTCAGGGGGCTAAGAGCCTCCCTTCTCAACCTAAGCAGAGACCACGTGAGCAAAGGGTGGAGGGAGGCAAAAAAACAGCACAGGAATAAATAAGTTCAGTGCTGCTGGATGATAAGAAGTAAGGCAGGGAAATAACTAAAATATTTAGAAAATAAAGTCAATGGAGATTTTGACTAATGCGGTGTGAAGACAAATAAGAAGTCAAGGACTGGTGGTGCCGGGAGCTTAAGAAGAAGAAAACAGGAAGAAGGAGAAAGTGCAAATAAGTGGGTGAGAGATGATGCCTTCAATTTTGGAACACCATGTTAGGTAAATGAGAAATAAACCTGCCCTCCACCCTCCACCCACAGGACTGAAAGGAAAACTGCAGCCAGTCCAGGGTGCCCAGGATTCACACAGGCCACGTGTTGGTTAATATATGCTCACAAAAAAAAATTACAAGAGGATACAATTTACTTACCATGAGATACAGTCAAGACCCTACAAGTAGCTGAACAGCAAGATTTTTTTTTCAAAAAATCTATTTTTTGCAAAGAGACTATGAAGTAAGTGTAGTATTGATCAAAGTTACTTTTTAAAAAAGATAGAAAATACAATAAACTATTTTTAAAAGATTAGAAATAGTTTCTAGAAATAAAAATGTCAGCATTAAAAATAAAGACTCAATTATGTTAAAAGGCACATTGGTTGATTACTGAAGAGAGAAGGTAATTAGGACATATCTAAGTAGCACACAAAAAATAGGGAGATAAAAAGCAGGAGAGAGGAGAGAGGTCGAGAGAGAGAAGTTAGAATGAGAAGCCCAAACTAATTATAAAAGAAACTCCAGTGGAGACAGAAAAGTCACAAGATACCATCTCTTTAAAAAAATATATTGATGTGTGTTCCATGAGTGTCTGTGATATTTCCCAATACTTCTGTACCACTGGAAAAGTCCACAACTTTAAAATAAAAAGCAGTTTAAAGACTGAATGGAAGGTGAAAAAGATGGGAATGCAGCCTAATATTTTGAAAAGATTAGATGACAAAATGTGGGATGAAAAATTATTTAAGGAGGGTACGAACAGTTTTGTCTGGATTTTATTACTTTTAATGCTGGGCATGTCTTGAGAATGCTTACGGAGCAGGACACAGGAGTCTTTAAAGCAGCGTGAAGATGGTAGAGAGAATCATGGAGGATGGGAAGGTCCTGAGGGTAAGAAGGGATGAAGGAGTGGGGGTGAGTACAGAGCGCTGGCCTAGAGTTGGGGGGGCACCTTCTCATCAGTTCCAGCAACTCAACTGACCGGCATCACTGCTTTGTACTGTCACAACACATCTCTTGCAGGCATGTCTTGACATGGTTGCTGATGACATTGACGTGCTCAGTTTGTGAAAACTAAGTGGATCAATTTTCAAACTGCATAGAAATATGTTATGCTTCAAAAGATTAGCTTCAGAACTACCGATCAGAAGGCAGTTTTCTTCTAACTCCTATCATATTATATTAATCTTAAATGTGGTTTCCTTACAGGTTGCATGCTTCTTAAATACATGAAATGCTATCAAATAAAAGGCACAGGCCCAAACAAGAAAAAATATAATGTACATTAGATAAGTATATTACCAGAAAAAAAAAAAAAGAATCTGGAGGGTACCTTAGAAAGGCAAGGTAAACAGAGGAATTCCGGGTAATTCAAGGCTAAGTCCTAAGTGAATCTTTTGAAAAATTATTAAAAGGCATAAATACTGTCACAGATTCAATGCTTGTTTCTATTTCAAGGTTACGACCACTTTTCAAGAGATGTTGCTTCTCTTTTAAAAGTAAATTCATTGTAATTCTGGAGTTTTATTAGTAATCTCTTTGAGTTATCAGTACAAGGAGTTTCAGAAAAGTTTTAAAATTCGTAGGAAATAATCATAAGCTCCCCTGATAAATGGCACATTCATTTGAGTCAACTCAATGTTTCGTAACTTATATCAACAGCTGTGTTTTATTTTCAAGAAAGATAAAAGTTTGCAGGAAATTACTGCATTTATTCTAAAAATGGGTAATAAAATGGAGAGAAATTACTTTTAAATCATTTGTAAAGTTTTCTAATTACTCAAAATTCATGCTCTATAGAATTCTTAACCTAGCACAGATATTTACCTGGTCTATTCCCAGTGGGGAGTCTGTTAACAGAAATCCAAGCCCCAGAAGGAAGCTGTGGTGGGGTCAGAAACTAGTAATTACAATTGATTTTATACTTCTTGAAATCTTTGCTGTGTGCACACCCTCTGCTAAGAAGAGCCAACTAAAGGATTTAACATCTATGACCATAAATGGATCTATCCACAAGGAGGCAGGGAGGGAGGGCTGATCACAAAGAGCCTCTAAAGTATTTATATTAACAGCTTATATTTAATAAAAACTTGTGCCAGGTACAACTGCTCTAAGTACTGTAGATACATTAGCTTACCTTGTCCCCAGCCCTATAGGGTAAGTACATTTATTATCTGGAATTTATAGAAAACTGACGCTTAAAGAACTGGATAACTTGCCCAAGGTCTTACGGAAAACATTTTACAGCCCAAGTTCCTTATACGTGGAAAAAGTAAGAAAACTAAACTATAGATGGCAAAGTCTCCTCTAGATTTCAGGTTTCTGTATAATACAGAGCTTACAACCAATCAGGATCCAAAAGTCTGCTCAGAAATACACGAAGGGGTTTCCCTGGCGGTCCAGTGGTTAAGACTCTGTGCTCCCACTGCAGGAGGTGCGGGTTGGATCACTGGTCGGGGAGCTAAGATCCCGCATGCCGCGAGGCATGGCCAAAAAAAAAAAAAAGAGAGAGAGAGAGAAGTACATGATGGCAATGGACAGATCCTTAACTGCTTAATTTCTGAGAGGCATGCTACCTACACCCTCATCCCACAAGATCAACAATGCACACTCCGATATTACAGCTCATGTCCCCGGGTATCTGTTTATACCACTTCTTCCCCATTTTCCCTTATAAGGAGTTACCTTTATGCACACATTTTCTTTCCCTAAGTAGTCTGTAAACTCTCCTAAGGATTTAGTAAACTTAAGACATAGCTGGATACCAAAAACATGAAAGACACTTTACAAATGCCACCAATGACAATTCTCACCACACAAGGACAGGCAAGGACCTCCCTGGTGGGGCAGTGGTTAAGAATCCGCCTGCCAATGCAGGGGACACGGGTTCGAGCCCTGGTCCGGGAAGATCCCACATGCCGCAGAGCAACTAGGCCCATGCGCCACAACTACTGAGCCTGCGCACCAGAACTACTTAGCCTGCACGCTGCAACTACTGAAGCCCACGTGCTACAACTACTGAAGCCCGCACGCCTAGAGCCCACGCTCCGCAACAAGAGAAGCCACCACGATGAGAAGCCCACATACCGCAACGAACAGTAGCCCCGGCTTGCTGCAACTCGAAAAGCCCATGCGCAGCAACAAAGACCCAACATAGCCAAAAATATAAATAAATAAATTTATTTAAAAAAAAAAAGGACAGGCAAGACATAAACAGACCATGGTGAGCTTCTGGGTGCCCTGCTGACTCCAGAAAGCCAGAGTTACACATAATCGCATCATCCTGTAGGACAGATATGGTGGTTGTGAGAATATATTTAATGCCTTGTTATTAAGAAAGCATTCAAAACAACAAAGCATTCAAATAACATGTGGAGTAGCAATGTAACAATCCTGTTAAAAACAATGTGTTCAGAATATACAAAAATCACGTTTCACTCCACCACTTAATTTACCAAGAGTCAAAATATTTTTCTGATCATGCAGCAAGAATTTGTTCCTCCAAATTAATTTTATTTTTCAGAACTCTGTTAGGAATAATATAGTAGGCTTTAGTTACTCTAAGTAGCAAGCTAAGAAACATATAAATGGGGATACAATGGGCCTAAATTTACTAAAATTACCCAAAGCCCAAGGAAAATGTAGCAACTTTTTCCCTTTAAAAGACTATTACTCAAGGGGCTTCCCTGGTGGCACAGTGGTTAAGAGTCTGCCTGCCAATGCAGGGGACAAGGGTTAGAGCCCTGGTCCGGGAAGATCCCACATGCCGCGGAGCAACTAAGCCCGTGCACCACAACTACTGAGCCTGTGCTCTAGAACCTGCGAGCCACAACTACTGAGCCTGCGTGCCACAACTACTGAGGCCCGTGTGCCTGGAGCCTGTGCTCTGCAACAAGAGAAGCCACCTCCATGAGAAGCCCGTGCACTGCAATGAAGAGCAGCCCCCGCTCGCTGCAACTAGAGAAAGCCTGTGCACAGCAGCGAAGACCCAACGCAGCCAAAAATAAAAAATTAAATAAATTTAAAAAACAAAAATAAAAAAAGACTATTACTCAAAATTAATCATTTAATTAATCACTCATTTAATTACCATTTATGAAAAGACTAGTACGTGCCACCTCATTAGGTGATAAACAAGTTGGACAGGATTCGTGCTCTGACGAGCCAATCCCCATGGAGAGATGCAACAGACAATCAAAAAGTAAACGCACATGATGATTTCAAAACGGTCTAATTTGGAAGGGAGAGCAAAGAAGACTAATTTAGACTGGATGGTCAGGAAAAACATCACTGAAGAGGAGGCAAACAAAGGAAAGTCTTATTCGTTCACACTAATCCTCAAGTGAAATACCATGAGTTCAATAAGAAACACCAGAAACTGGTGGTTTTGCTATTACCATAACAGTCACATAAATTATAAGGGACCAAAGAATATAAAATTACCATCGTTATGCATTCCCTAAATTTATACATGAGGTATCAATGAGGGTATCTGGAAGTAGGGTGTTGCCACAACAAACACTAAAAATGTGGAAATGGCTTTAGAATTAAGCAATGGGTAGAAGCTGAAAGAATTTTGAGGACCATGATAGAAAAAGCCTAGATTGCCTTGACACGCTGTTAAAAACACAGATGTTAACGGCTCCCCTGGTGAGAGCTCAAAAGAAAGTGAGGAACATGGCAGAGAAAACTAAATACGGTCATGAACAGACTGTTGGTAGATATGTGGACTTTACATGTGCTGCTGGTGAGGACTTGGGATGGAAAGGAGGAACATATTATTAGAAACTAGAGGAAAGAGGATCCTTGTTATTTTGTGGCAAAGCATAAGTGAATTATGTCCTGCAGTTATGTGGAAAGCAGAACTTGTAAACTATAAATCTGAATATTTAGACAAGGAGATTTCCAAGCAAATTGTTGAAGTCGTGGCCTGATTTTTTCTTACCGGTTATAGTAAAATGGGAGAGGAAAAGATAAATTAAAAGAGTACCTAATGCGGTGGTGGTGGTGTAATGAATTGGGAGATTGGGATAGACATATATACACTAATATGTATAAAATAGATAACTAATAAGAACCTGCTGTATAAAAAATAAAACTCAAAAAAAAAAAAGGGTACAAAATGAAAGAATGCTGTCAGATCACCATCATACAGGCAAGAAACAGGCTGATAACATTACTCTGCTACAAACATGTGCTACCTTTGATTGAAAAGGAAGGATGACTTGAAGGGCAGAGTCCAGAGGCCAGAAACTCAAGCAGCGTCACCAAGACTATTTGTAGGCCTTGAAACCTAAAGTAGTTTGGAAAGTGCACAGGACTGAATACTCACTCCTTTTTCTTTCCACTTTCTCCCTTTCTGAACAAGAGTGACTGTAACTGGTATCCTATGCCGGCTCTATCACTGTGCCCTCCTACTGTATTCTAGGAGCAGGTAATTTACTATACCATCTTAAATGTGCTGTATACCTTAAACGAAAAAAAAAAATCATTTGATTAGAAAAAAAAAATAAGTGAAGAGGAGGAAAATCTGATGTAAACAGAATTGACATTGGTTATAGGTTACCTAGAGACCATTTTACATTTCACATTTCAACTGATTCAGTTGCCGTGTTTTACATGGACTGATTTCACTGAGCTCCTTACACGTATAACTTTAAACCTCCAAAAAGGAACCAAAGGTCAACCCTCCACTGCTAAAGTCAAACTAGGAAAAAGAAAAATGTTTTCAAACATTCCAAGAATAAGCCAACATTCTGTTTATAGGAACTAGAATGCTGGAACTCTGGGCAAAAGGGTAGAGCAGAATGGGAGTAAGACAGACAAAGAGGATGACTGCTGGGCCAACAAGACAGGGATGCGGTGACGGGAATTTCTACAGAGAAAAGGTGTAGGGAACAACAAGAGACTAAAGCTAGAAAAGAGAGCTGAAGAAATTCAGTTACCTGAAGATTTGTAAATCACTGTGAAAGCTTTCTAATGTTATTGGTATGGAGAAAAAAATTCCCTAACTTGAGAAAATCGCAACTCTGCTACACCTTTCTGACGGCTCTCACTATAGTTCGTGGTAGAGATGCAACTTTGGGTTCTGTGTTACACATTGAGGTATATTTAATTGTTAGTCTAGAACAGTGATTCTCAGTCAAGATTAAATTTTGCCCCCAGGGGACGTTTGGGGGATATCTGGAGACTTTTCTGGGTCACGAGTGGATGGGGGCTGCTCCTGGCATCTAAAAGGTGGGTGCCAAAGATTCTGCTTAACATCCTACAATGCACAAGACAGTCCGCACAACAAAGAATTATTCCACCCAAAATATCAACAGTGCTGAAGTTGAGAAACACTGATCTCTTCTGAATATAAGCAAAAGCCAACTTGTCGGACCTTGATCCTAGGCCATCTCTCTCTAACAGACATCTATGTAAAGCATAAAACACCACCAGAGGACTCATTTTCCAATGCTTTAAACATGGTGGATGGCTGACTCAAACTCAGAGTCACACAACACACTGAAATAATATAACAGAGCAGGAGTGCAGAAACTGCAGGAAAAGAACTTTTCAACCCTTTTTTCCATTTTTATCGCAAGCACATTGAATTCGGAAGAGGAGGACCTACACGTTTCCATACAAAGGTGTGTCTCTTCTGTGCTCAATACGCTAAAATACACTGACTTCCTCAAAAGACAATATTTCTCATTAATGTAAAAACCTAAGTAAACAGTATTAACTGAGAAAGATTTACGTTGGGGCGCGGGGGTGCAGAAAACCACCAGGTCTTTAAAATGCAAAGTTATTTCACAGTTACTTGCAGAATGACTCAGATCATTATTACTTTTAGTCATGCCAAGTTTGCTGCTTCTAAGCCTACTAGTAATGGAGAAAAAACCCACCATTTTTCCTGCAGTCATTAAACCAATGAAACAGAAGCTTACCGAAAACAGGTTTGTGCGATAGTATTTGTTTTATTGTAACTTACAAAAATAATAGCAGTCGCTGCCAGTGCAAATAAAGATTCTGAGAAATCTTTCACCTACTTCACTGCCTACAGGGTGTGTTTGGGGGGTACGGGGATGCAAACAAAAGAAAACCCTAACTCACACATCAACAAATCTTAAGCTGCGGGTATTTTCCTAATGTATCCCTTAATCAAAATCCTGGCTTACTCTTTTTACGTTCCCTCCCTTCAAACAACTGCAAAAGACCTCCACAGAGCGTTTCACCAGGAGTACAATACTAAGAACAAATCAGAGCCTTGCGTGTACCTGGCAAATCTCATTCATCTGAAGCCGTGGCAGCAGAAAAGAGAATCCTGTTGTCCAATGTGACCCACTCACACCTTTCACAACGGTTTTCACCGCTCGAGTATCATTTTTGAAGCCAGTGTGACCTAACTTTGATGGTTTCCATGTCCCCACCGTAATAAAAATCCAGCGTCCAGCATAGCCTACTTCCTTACGCAAGATAAATATAATCAGTGCTCCCCTAACACTTACTGAGTCGCCACAGGAAGTTCAACAGAAAAACACAATTCAACCCTACGGAGAGCCCACAAAAGGTGCACTGATTTCACAAAACGTGGCACTCGTGACATGAGGAAACCACAACCGCGATACGACACCTTGTAGAAAGGGTTTTCGCGCGGGGGAGGGGTGGAGGGTGGGATGTGCTTTTACTTCCTTGTAGCCAGTGCCCTTTCATCTTCACAAAGCTGAGCTAACTTCAGAGAAAAGGGGCTCCTCGCGATCCGCTCCTCGGCTCCTGGCGGGATCCACACCGAGGCACGCGAGTGAAGCCCCTGCTCCGCCGCGGGCGAGTTTCCCCCAGCCAAGGGAACAGAGAGGAAGGGGACCGGGGAGAGGGGCACCCGCCTCGGCTCTGCGCCGCGCCGCACAAGCTCACGCTCCGAAAGCATCCTCAAGCGCTACAAGACGAGCCCTCCGCCGCTTTGGCACGTCCCCTCCGGGCTTCCCAGTGCCGAGGAGCCCGCGCCCAGCACACCCGCCAGGCTCCCTGGCCCCAGGCCGGCTGGGGGCCCCCGTCCGCCAACCCGGCCCGGCCGCCCTTACCGAGCAGCAGCAGCTTGACCTCGCGCGCCGCCTTCTCGCCATCCTCGCGGAGGTTCCGGTCGATCATCTTACTCCGCTCCACCGCCGCCTTGTCCTCGGCGCTCAGCGTACAGCCCATTGTGCCAGGAGCGAGAGCTGGCCGCCGCTCCCTTCAAGTCCGGCGCGCTGCCTTGAAACACAGGTGAATTCTTTCTTCCTGGATGCCGGCGTTCGAATTCCTCCCGACGCCGGCCACACCACCCCCACCCACTTCCGAAACGGACCTAGGGAAGCGCTGTCTGCAAAGGAGCTAGCAGCACCGCGCAGCTCTTGCCTACGGCCGGGCTCCGCGCCTCGCCTCCCTCCGCGGCCCCGAAGTCTTGCGTTTCCAGGCTCTGGGTACAGCCACCGGTGGCCTCCTGCTGGTGGCCGCGCCGCAACCTCTAGAAGCCCGGCGCTGCTCGGCGTCCGCGCGCCGCCGCGGCCCCGCCCCTGCTCGCCCCTCCCGCCGCCCCGCGACCACTCCCAGAGCGCGCGCCCGAACACGAGCCCTCGGACATTACCCCCTCGGACGGGTGCGCGCGCCCACGCTGCCGCGGACGCCGGCGCTCCACAGCCCCAGAGGGCCGGCGACCGCGCGCGCCCTTGGGGAGCGCCCCCGGAAGGCCGAACGTCGCGGCGAGGTCCCCTACCTTAATTCCTCCGCGGGAGTGTGATAATTTCTTCCCGTTTACTCACACCCAGGGATGTGTTCGGACCTGCCCCTTAGGGGTGCGGGTGGGAGAGCTGCCAAAGTTGGAAACCGAAAAAAGCCAGTCCTGGGCGTTTGAGCATGCCCAGCTCGGGCAGGCGCGCGAGGGTTTTCCAAATGTAAACGCGTGTCAGCTGGCCTTCAGGGGTGAGGGAAATAGAGGGAGCTGGGGCCGGGAATGGAACCGTGGAGAAAGCAGAGAGGGTAAAGTGGGGAGCAGAAAAGTCTGGGGACGATAGGAGGTCAACTTTCTTCCGCTTTTTCCTTTTTTCCTTCTCTCCTCCCTCCTTCCATCCACTCTCACGTCCCTTTCCACAAGCAAAGAACATTTTGAAGGATTTCCTCAAACCTGAGAAAATGTAAGATAAAGAATCAAAGAGCATATTTTTTTCTCCTATCCATGCAATTTTATGTGCCATAAATTTTATTCAGAAAGTCTTTTCCATACTGTGTCCATTCATCGCACTTTCAAAATTATCCACAAAATGTCCAAGGATTGCCAAAATGATGGGATACTCTACAGCATTAAAAGTTATACAATAATATTTAGTGATATAGGAGAGATATTTATATTTTAAATGAAATAGAATTTTTAAAGCAGTGTGAAAAGTACGATAATTTTTTTTTTAAATAACAGATACACGTTGATAAAGTTATTTGAAAGAACGCCATTTAACATTAGAAGAGACCATAATCGTCACTTAGCCCAACCTCTCCATACAGCGCAGATTTCACAGCTGCTACCTACTCCCTCCTGCCACAGATTCAGACATATTCCTGGCTTACATGTTTTCATTGACTGAGAATTCAGAAACGCAGGGGCATCAAAGTCTACTGCTAGATTGCTCTCGGATATTTCTTACTTGCATTAAAAAAAATCAACCCTTAAAGGATTGAAACAATAGAAACGTTTTATTTTCTCTACAGTACCAGGGTAATTATATTTTCGAATGGATAAGCTTTAAAAAGGAGCATATTTTTAAATAAGACCAAACAACACACCCACACAAACAAAGCTCCACACCTTAACTGACCTCCTCTGGGGCGACATGGAAGCTTCCAGGCCAAGTTCTGAACCAATATTTATGACCATGTTAGTAAATCATAAGCCACTGGGCATGTCATTCCTTATTGCAGGCCTTGGCTTCCTCACCCATGAAATGAGATGGAGCTGATCCAGACCATCCTCCATCCTTCCAGCTCTACCTGGTCTGGGGGAAATAGCTTCTGTGGCCCTTGGAGGCATTTCACCCAGCACGGTATGAATGAGCATAGGTTTAAGGTCCGGTCTCTCCCGGTCACTTGTATGACTACACTTTTCCCTTATAGACATCGCAGGAAATGTTAACTGATTATAAGATGGGGTTGGTAGCAAAGAAAATCATCTTTGATGTGTTCAAAAATTAGGAAATTGCTCTGATGGAAACCAAAGAGCAACCATCTGGAAGTCTTATTTTCTAAAAAACATTCGTAAAAACTGGGCTTGAGTTTTCCAAGAAGGTAAGGCTGAGCTGATGCTACAGGAAGAACAGCCTTAGAGTGGGTCTCCTAAGCAAGGCCTGTGGGCTAGCAGAGGTTGCCAGTTTCCTCCTTATTGGACATGCCCTCTCCTGTTCTCCTGCAATAGTCAACCCTGCTGGGCTCAAGAGCTGCAATTTCAAGAACTGCCTCAACTTTTCCTATGGCCTTTTGTAATATACCAACAAAAAGGAACAAGCTTTAAATTGTGTTTAATCACCTCCTACCCTCTTTGTATTTCTTGGCAGTCTAAATGCTGATGTTCATCAGAGAGTCTGGAATTAAACTTGACAGAGTGAGCTTTCAACATAGTGTTTACATATTACCACTCGGGATTATCTGTGAGTCTTTCCTATAAGCTTTCACGCCATATGGAGTATGGGACCACCAACTGCAAGAAAAGAGGAAGCAATCACGACTGAGTACTAGTGGAAATGACTACAAAACTTGTGTTTTGGACAAAAGAAAGCTGAACAGAATGATACACGTTACCCCTCTGATTTGTCAAGTTGGTGAGGAGTTAAAATACAACATATGGATGAATAAGAACTGAAAATTAGCTTTATTATGAAGCTAAACTTCTGAGAGGATGCAGAAAAATGGAGTGAGCAGTATGAGGGGAAATTCCAAGAGGAGAAAGTTTTGAAAAAACTTTATAAGGAAGACATGACTGGGAATTGAGGGGGAGTTTCCAGGGCTTTGTGTTGGTCAACTCAGGCTGCCATAACAAAATACCATAGGCTGGGTGACTTAAACAAGAGGAATTTATTTCTCACAGTTCTGGATGCTGAGAAGTCCAAGATCAAAGTACGAGCCAATTTAGTTTCCCAGCGAGGACTCTCCTCCTAGCTTTCAGATGGCTACCTTCTCGCTGTGCTCTCACTGTGTGGAGAGAAAGAGCTCTATGCTCTCTCACTCTTCTTATAAGGACACTAATCCCATCATGGGGGCCCCACCGTCATAACCTCATCCAAACCTAATTACCTACCAAAGGCCCCACCTCCAAATTCCATCATACTGGAGTGAGGGCTTCAACAAATGAATGGGGTTGGGAGGGGGGCACAAACATTCACTTCATAACAGGGTATATTTTAAGAGGAATAATCAGCTAAAAGGGTTAAGTGCAAAGTACATGATGGAAATAACAGTTGTTTTATAATCAAAATGTAGTTTGGTTGTAAAGAATGATAGGAAGTATGGCACAAAGTTGAAAGAGAGCTTTAAATGTTAAGGTGAAGAGGTGGACTTTTTCACAACGGGCACAAAGTGTTCCCTACATTCTCCTGAGCTGGGTAATAGGTGTAAAAAAAAAAAAAAAAAAAAAGCTTTTACCCAACAAAACAAGTGGTGTTACCAGCAAGTGGATTGTGTTAATAGTCCAGATATGAGGTGGTGAGAATCATTCAAATTAACAATTTACATAATTATGATGTTGAAAGATATGATTCAACAACCTTGTCAAGCAGCTGGAAAAAATACTATTAACTCATCTATTTTATAGAGAGTGAAATTGATATACAGATGTTGAAGCAATCTACCTCAGAGTACTGTTTTCCCTTATGGACATCATATGTTTTAAGCAACTATATTGAGATATAATTCACATACCATATTATTTATCCATTGAAAGTATAACATTCAATGGTTTCTAGTATATTCACAGAGTTGTGTGACCATCACAACAATCATTTCTCAAACATTTTCATTACCTGCAAAAGAAACCCCATACCCTATAGCCATTATTCCCCTAATCTTTCCACCTTCCCTGCTACGCCCAGTCCTAGGCAACCAATAATCTACTTTCTGTCTCTATAGATTTACGCATTCTGGACATTTTATATAAAAGGAACCATGTATGTGGTCTTTTGTCTATGCCTTCTTTCACTTAGTGTAAAATTTTCAAGGTTCATCCATGTTGTGGCATGTATAGTACTTCATTTCTTTTTGTTGCTGAATAACACTGAGCATCATATGTTAAGAAAGAGACATATGTTAAAAGACAAATTGAGACACATTCAGCTGAGAGCATCTAGGTCTTAAAGTCCCAAACCGTGTCATAAGGAATAATTGAAGAAACTAGGGACATTTAATGCAGGAATGAGAAGATACAAAGTGACATGATAGCTATTTATAAATGGTTGAAGAGATATCATAAATCAGAGAGAATAGACATCTTCCGTCTGGGTTCAAGGTGGTGGATTTAAGACCTATTGGAAGAAAGCTATAGGCAACAAATTTTACCTTGAAGTGAAAAAAAAAAGTGTACAATTGCCGCTGAAGGAAATAGGGAACCTCAGAAACTCGTTTATTCTTGACTAAGATGTAAAACTCTAGACTGGATGATCATATATTGGGAAAGATCTAGAGATCGATGAACTTTTGGGATCCCTTACAACCTTGAGATTCTGTATCAGTCAGAAGCCAAATGGGATTAGTGTGAGAAATGATATTAAAATCCAGAAACTCCTTCTGTTCTTCAACCGTTTTCTTACTCATCCTGCCATGAGATATACAAGCAGAAGGGGGAAAGGAGAGTTTGCGTGAGACATGTTGGCTTGGTGTATTGATGGATTAATGTGGGGATGAGGACGAACCAGAGAAGAGAGAGTCAGGACAACCGGATGTGTACACACACACACACACACACACACACACACACAGACAACCGAAGGGCAGTGTGTGTCTTTGGCTAAGTTGGGAGCAGATGTAATATGTGGACACCTTTCCATTGTCTACATTGAGGGTTTTGCTCTCTAAGTAAGGAGAGAGTCTGGTTTGGGGAGAGGCTATAAATAACTGGAGAATAGCGGGGCTAGCATGGCATCCGTACCTGTCTATAGTTAGAAAGGCCCCAAACCAAAACCATTTTTGTTAGAGATGTTGTGAGATTCTGGGCAAAGGTTGAAATACAAAAGCTCATTGAATTATTACTGAAAGACTTTAAAAGACAAGCAGCACCCTTCGGTTTGCAAGTTACAACACTGTGGGGCAGAGATAACATAAAGGCCATCGTCTCTGCATGGAGCATATCACCACCCAGGCACCAGCACGTCGGTGGACTGAAAGCACACAGAGACAGCCCTTGAGTATGGACATTTACATGCTCCTGATGGGCACTGCACCACTGGCAATGCTCAGTCTCCCTCATTTAGCCTCACAGACAGCAGCCATGACAGAAGAGAACTGGAAAAGAAGAGGAAAAACATATAAGGTATTAGGCAGTGACTTCAACCATCAGACTGGTTTGCGAGCACATGTGAATATGATGCCAATTTCCTGCTGAAGCAGGTAGATCTTGAAGTCACTGCCCATGAGGCCAGGGGGCACTGAGGAATATAACAGTTCATAAGTAAAGGAGGGAGAGGTTTAAGAAAAAAAAAAAGGTAATATATTATTTCAAACGCATCAAAAAACTCCCAGGGACAAGTATAAACAAAAGAGAACTGGAAATAGTATTATGGTAGAAGAAGCTCTAAGCAGGTAATCAAATAACCTTGGAGCAATTCAAAGCTCTATTTTCAACTGCATATCTATCTTTGAAAGTCCCTTAACTTATATAAACTGCAATATCCCTACCTATAAACGTGTGTTGAATTAGATCATCGGCAAGATCCCAATAATTCTGAATTCCTTTGAGTCTGTCATTTCAACAGTAGATGGCTGGTACAGATGAACCGGTTTGCAGGGCAGAAATTGAGACACAGATGTAGAGAACAAACGTATGGACACCAAAGGGGGAAAGCCGCGGGGGGGGGGGGGCCGTGGTGTGATGAATTGGGCGATTGGGATTGACATGTGTACACTGATGTGTATAAAATTGATCACTAATAAGAACCTGCTGTATAAAAAAAAATGTGCCTTCTTGATAAAATGTTTAAAATAAAAAAATTTTTTAAAAACCACTTTGCGGGCTTCCCTGGTGGCGCAGTGGTTGAGAGTCCGCCTGCCGATGCAGGGGACACGGGTTCGTGCCCCGGTCCGGGAAGATCCCACATGCCGCGGAGCGGCTGGGCCCGTGAGCCATGGCCGCTGAGCCTGCGCGTCTGGAGCCTGTGCTCCGCAACGGGAGAGGCCACAACAGTGTGAGGCCCGCGTACCGCAAAAACAAAAACAACAACAACAAAAAAAACCCCACTTTGCTCTATGTATATATTAAGAACTTTGGGAAAAAAAAAAAACAGTAGATGGTTGGCAAATATAACAAAGTACTTTGATGTACTGCTGTGAGTGGAAGCCATACCATGTAAAATTAAGGAGTAAGTAAGTGCTGAGAATGCAGAGATTAATGAGGAAATTTTCCAGAATTTTTAACCATGGAAAGTGGTAGACACATGGGATGGTAGAAGGAGAAGTAGGTATGGGATTTGTTGTTGTTTCATTTAAGCCATGACTCCTCTTCCCAAGTATTAGGCAGGGGTAGAAAAGGAAATTGTTACTATGCTAAGGAAACAACATGGCTGCCCCACTCTCTGACCTCTACCTCTGATTTTTCCATCTCACGCCCTCTGAAACCTCATCACCATCAATTCTTCAATCCACAGAGACCTTCCATCCATTGACCATATGCCTTTTCCCTGTCCCTCATGCCCTGTCATGTGATAATTTCTCTCCTTAAGCAACTTATGCATCTTGTGCCAGGATAATCATTCTTTTGCAGATACCCTCAAAACATCCCCACCGTTGTATTCAACAGAAAAACCTCAAATTTGGTTAAATCAACTCTTGGCCTATCTGTGTCTGTACCTGTACAACTGAGCTTGACTGGTAGAAAACACAGTACTCAGCAGTTCTATCCTTCCATTTGCTCAGGCCAAAAAGCTGGCATCATCTTTGATTCCTCCCTTTCCCTCAACCCCCGGAGGAAATCCTGTTTACTCTGCCTTCAGATATATTCAGAATTTGGCCAAACATCACCATCCATTGATATATCCTAGTTTGAGATATTGATGGCATATCACAATAGCCTGCTTTCTTGGCCCTCTGTCTCCACCATTATCCCCTCCTATTTACTATCTAGCAACCAGAGTCATCCTTTTAGAATTGTCACTCCTTTACTAAGAACTACACATCCATTTACTTTCCATCTTACTTAGAGAAAAATCCCACCTAAAGTTCTTATGATGACATACAAGGATTTACCTGGTTTATCAAGTTCACGTCTTTCACCCTAAATATTACTTCCTACCATTCTCCTCGCTCTCAGTGGTTCAGCCTCACTGACCTGCACGCTATTCTTTGAACTTGCCAAACATGCTTGTCATGGGACCTTTGTACTTATGTTCTCCCTGCCTGGAACACTCTTCCTCCAGATAGCTGCTTGGATGACTCTCTTACAACATCTCAGTTAAATGCCACCTTATCAGGGAGATATATTGCTTAACCGCCCACATGTCACTCTTCATTCCCTTACTATGCACTGCCATTTCTTTATAACTCTTATCATATCACAACTTATTTTTGTGATTTGTTTGCTGCCTGTCTTTGCTCACTTGAACATAAATTCAAAAGACAAAAAAAATTTGTCTCTTTTGTTTACTGTTTTATCTCCAATCACTAGCACAGTAAATACCCATATTAAATAAATAAAGGGAAGGAGCTGGATTTAGAATATAAATCTAGTCTTCTATACCATTCATTCATTCGTTCAACAATATTAATTAAAGACCTGACATGAGTCAGGCAATGCTCTTAGCACTGGAAATGAGGGGGTGAATAAGACTTACTTTGTTGGGATGGAGCAATGGTAGAAGAGAGATGTTAAATAGGTAGGTAAGTGGATCAATTAAACAGGACACAATTAAAAATAGTTGTAAGTGCTATGAAGATAAAGAGTTTTACAAAAAGAGTATACCAGTTCACGTCTTCTGAGAAGCAAACTCCAAGACAGAATTAGACATGCAAGAGGTTTATTGGGGGAAATGCCTGTGAAGGATAAATGAGAGCAGGGAGAGATGGGGAGGACCTTCAAATGGGATGCAGCTCTGACATCTGGGGAAGGAGAGAAGGAAAGAAGAATTGGGTAGGAAGAGTCTCAGACTATGGTACGACTCTGAGAAAGTCTTGGCCAGGCCAAGCGGGCTCCCTTCCCTGACTCCTGAGGAAATACTGCTCATTAGAGGGGTCCTGCCTTGGGCAGAAACGGCCTGGGTCTAGTATCCCTGTGATGCTCAGGGATGGACTCTGGGCAGCCTCAGATACGAACACTGCAGTGGATCTAAAGACGGGGCAGTCGGAGGTGGTCAGCCAACTACACTCCCCTAAAGTGGGATCTTAGTGAGACGCTTTCATGGCTACAGCAGGGAGTTACTCTGAGGGAAGAACTGCTTTCAACTGAGGGTTCAGGGAGATCAGTCTGAGGAGGTGACACTTTTGAACTGAGAATTGGAGGAGAAGAAGGAACCAGATGAGGGGGAAGAGGATTCCAATCTCTCTCATTGCAAAGTACCAGTGCCAAGTCCCCAGGATAGAACTGAGGTTGGCCTAATCAAGGAACCCACAGGTCAGTTTGGCGGAAGCGTAATAGTGAAGCAGAGAGTGGTGGGAATGAGAACGGAGAGGGCTGCAAGGGAGGTGGGGCAGATCCCGTAGAGCTGGGCAGGCCATTCTCAGGTGCTCAGAATTTCTTCTAACTTTATTCTAAATTGGAAGCTGTAAGCCTCAGTTTCTTCCACAAAACTGGATACATCAGCAGATGTGTTTTCATGATTAAATAACATCAAGTGTAACACAGTTCCTGGCACATCATGTGCTCCTAATTATAGTACTTTTTCTTTCTGCTTTGTCAGATCCAAGAGTTTAAGTATTTTACTTTTACACAAAATAGGAGAGAGAAGAGATTAAGGTGAAGAGGACAACTAAGAGCATTGAGGGCCAAGATGAAGGGTTTGGGTAAGATCCAGAGAGGAGAAATTATATAATAGTCAAATTCATGATATACTATCTATTTGTATCGTGATGGACAATGCTAAAAAGTTTGAATGTTGTTGGGATTCCTATTTGTCTTCTCTATTCCTGGTTCTGCTTCTCTTTGTGAGAGAATAAGCCTAAGAATAAGGTCATGTCTTTTTTTTTTTTTTCCTCCCATTTATTTGTTTGACCTTGCCAAAATTTCAAAACGCGGTTCTAAAAAAGGATCAAGCAAACCTTGGGCCGAGCTTGAAGCATAAGCTAACTTCTCAAGGAAAGAGCTACCTGGCTTTATTAAAGTTTATGTGTTTATTTACTACACTGGATTTAAAAAAAAATAGGTATGTTGACACCTTCCCCGCGGTTTATGCTTCCTGCTGGCTCAGCTGTTCTTCTGTAGCTCTCTCTTTAAACTGTGAAACTGGCATGTGTGTCTCTTGTTCAGCTCAGCAGGAACTGCAACAGAAGGGTTTATAAGGACTGGAATTAGGAGCCAGGCCAAGGGAATTCAGGGAAGCACTTACTGCTTTTCTGTCCTAATTACCAGTATTGGCAATATTATTCCAAATCACGGTAGTAAGGAGTTTAGCATTCGTTGACTATCAACACCTTATTAGGCTATGTATGGATTAGGGGCTAAAAGGGACAAAAATATGTTTTATATTAAGTTATTAAGAAATGAGTTCTTTGTAAGAGTTCAGGGTCACTGAATGGGGAAAAAAAAAACGTATGAGCAACTTCAAGGCATGAAATTTTCAAGGTTTTCCTTGAAAAAGAACCACAGTACTCAACCACTAATTGACTATTTTACTCAACCACAGGAAAATAGAGAGTCAGTCAAATGCTGAAGATCAGACCTTAAATCTTCTATGAGAATAGCGACTGGGGGTAAAATTTATGTGTTGGCAGAAAATCTCTGGTCACCCCACCCTGGGCCTGGCCTGTCCTTGCGCCCTCTATTCCCAGCTCACTGTTACTCTACGCTTAACACCCAGGAAGAGAAATTCAGTAACTCAGGAACATGGCATGGGTGCTGGTACGTACATTGGTTTCCACCTGGGATCCACGCTCTCCTTGCATATCCTGCTTCTAATTCCCGTGGGCTGGGCAGATGGAGGCCTGGCCTCGGCAGAGCTGCTCTCTGCCCTTTGATGCGCTCTGGGTAGGTGCGTGGGCTCAAGGCCTGCCTGGAGTACACTGTTTTTCACAAGCATGCTGAGTGCGTTGGCCCACAAATGTTTAATGTGTGTTGACTGGGAAGTGCTGCTTAGCCCTCAGGCTTCAGCCACAAGTTCACCCTCATCGTTTTACCAAAGCTCTGCTTCAGACACCTGGTGCTGCACAGCTGCTGACAGAGTGGGGCTCTGATTCACAACGCGCTCCTGTTCCTTTCCTAAACAGCTCCTTTCGGACACCTGGGTGAGCGAGAGTGTCTACGTTGGTGGAGCACCTTCCAAGCCCTTCTTGGTCCTAGAAAGTAAAATTTTAAATAATTATCAAAGCTTTACCCTTAGCTTCTAAAATTGTCAAAGCAGAGAGACAACTGATCTATCCTATGTTGAGTCACTAGCAATTGCTTTTTCAACAACAAGAAGAAGTTTATGCTGAGAAAAGTATCTAAAAATCACAAAACAGAGCCAGAATATTGAGAAAGGTAAGGTAAAAAAGGGCATTGGCTCTTCTTTAGAAGTTCATCAGATTATTACTCCTTTTTAACGTATAGTGGTTGAGGGAATTTCGGCAAGCATAGGAAAACAATGAAAAGGAAAATGTAGCAATGGAAGTAGCGATTGCAGTGGAGTCAGTGTTCATTTTCAGAATGATTTTATTATTCTGAATTTATACACAATTTGAAATGTGATGTTGTTAGTTTTTTTTAAATTGGGATATAATCCATGTATACAATTCACCATTTTAAAGTGTACAATTCAATGATTTTTAATAAATTTATAAGATTGTGCAACCATTACCACTAAATCCAAGACACTTTTATCACTCCGAAAAAGAGATCTCATGCCCTTTAGCAATCATTCCCAATTCCCTACCCACCCCAGCCCTTGGCAACTACTAATCTACTTTTTGACTCTATGGAGTTGCCTATTCTAGACATTTCATGTAAATGGAATCATACTATATGTGGCCCTTTGTGTCTGGCTTCTTTTATTTAGCATATTGTTTCTAAGTTTCCTCCATGGTGTAGCCTGTATGAGTCTTCATTTCTTTTTATTGCTGATAATATTATCCCACTGTATGGATATGCCACATTTTGTTTTTCCATTCATCAGTTGGTAGACATTTGGGTTGTTTCCACTTTGGGGCTTTTGTGAATAGTGCTGATATGAACATTTGTGCATAAGTATTTGTTTGAATACATGTTTTCATTTATCTTGGGCATATACTAGGAGGGGAATTGCTGGGTCATATGGTAACTCTATGTTTAATTTTTTGAGGATGTGCCAAGCTGTTTTCCAAAGTGTCTGCACCATTACATTCCCACCAGCAATGTATGAGGGTTGATGAGGTTAGTTTCAGAATCTTAACTATTCAGTTCTGCTGCTGAAACCGGATCAGGCTTTGTGTGACACTGCGATTTCAAAGAGTACTTAAAAAAATCACAAACACTGTGAACTGCATGGTCCTCCATTACTATTTAGTCTTTTTCATTTTACAATTGTAAGAT
The DNA here is from genome assembly GCF_937001465.1 of Orcinus orca. Classification (NCBI taxonomy): domain Eukaryota; kingdom Metazoa; phylum Chordata; class Mammalia; order Artiodactyla; family Delphinidae; genus Orcinus; species Orcinus orca. Next base: position 82,957,449 of record NC_064567.1, read on the forward strand.
TCACTTTGGTCAAACTATTCTTGCTCAGAAGCAAGGGGTTGTCACCTACTACAGTGCTGGTCACAGAACAGGAATTCAACAAATATATATTAAATGAGTAGATGAATGAATAAGAGGTAATCTTAGTGGTTTCATTAAAAGCGTTTAAAAAACATTAAAAGCATTTTGTGAAAAGCAATGTCTTCTTGATTCTTGCCACTAAGGTATGCTACCCCTGTTCTGTTAGTGTCATAACATTTGAAGGAAATAAAGAAAATTCAGTGCAGTAACATGAGCCCAGGAGTCAGGAAACATATAGGCTTCGGTCCTGCTCTGAGACTAATTGCCCATAAGACACTGGGTAAATGATTTTTAGTTTCCTCATCTGTCAAACACTAATGATGTGTTTTAATTACTTGACAAGTTGTTGGGCAGATCATAGGGAATAATATATGTATAGCCCTGACTCAGCTGCTGCCTCGCTGCCCTTGAGATCCTGGGTGGTGTATGCTCTGCCTCTCATAAGCAAGGGGCTTTTTCGTTTCTGCATACATTTCTTCTCTTCCTTACTGATCTGGTCCAGACGAACTTAAGTTACACATACACACACACACACACACACAACACACACACACACATACTTCCCTCATTTACATAATGTCTACAGAGCAGTCATATAACCCAAATTACACAGAATCAATTAAAAACCACATTGAGTTATTTTCCTCCTTAAAGGACTTTTTTGGGTTAGATGGAAGCTGAGGCTTATTCTACCACCAGGGAGATTTTTACAACTTCTTTACTCCATGCTGCTTTGATGCACAGCATTTCTTGGACTCTTGGCCTCCCTGTCTCCTTTCTTCTTTTTCCTCCCCAGTTGTCTTAAGAGCTGAATCCAATGCCTTTCATTTTCTGGAACGGAGAACCCTCAAGCACTCTTTTGTTCTTGGGACTCAGGTGGTACCCACACCCTCAAGATCTCACATTTCTTTCGAATATCTTGCCAAAGTATTTTTTTCTCCTCAACAAAAATAGTTTCATCCCTCAGAGAATTCTATATGTTGTTTATTAAAACATTTTTTCACCTCACTCACATGCGAAAATGCTTTCGAAAGTAAAGGGGAATAGTGGATACCTAAGGGATTTGATGTCTGACAGCCCCTTTTCTAGGGAAGGAGAAAGGGTCTATCCTTCCAGTCTATTGGAGAAGAGCAGTATTCACTGAACAGCCGTTTCGTTTGTCTTGTCCTTGATCATTGCTCACAATATAGGGCATGGGTGGGCACGTGATCCAAGCATAACCAGATTCCCCGTGAATTTGTAGTTGGAAATGAAAGAGATCAGTGTCTTTAGGTGGCTGGATCTGTAAAATATATGCTCTGGATCTGTGGGTAGCCGCATTTTCATTCATGGAAAAGCAGAAGAAATCTATCTTTAGATTAAAAAAAAAAAAGCTTCAGGCAAATAGAAGAGAAGAGAGAAGTAACTGGTTTCAGTTTTTTCCCTAAGATCTTGATGTGCTCCTGATTTCATATACCAAGAGATGATTTTGCATCCTTATATTACAAACCTCTCTCCATGTTTTGCCCCCCTGAAGCTTCTTTGAGTTCATTTCTTTTGCTTGCAATCAGAAGATTCCTAATAAAAGAAATACTTACAGGGCTTTCCTGGTGGCGCAGTTGTTGAGAGTCCGCCTGCCAATGCAGGGGACATGGGTTCGTGCCCCGGTCCGGGAAGATCCCACTTGCCGCGGAGCGGCTGGGCCCGTGAGCCATGGCCGCTGAGCCTGCGCGTCCGGAGCCTGTGCTCCGCAATGGGAGAGGCCACGACAGTGAGAGGCTTGCGTACCAGAAAAAAAAAAAAAAAAAAGAAATACTTACAAAATGAGGACTTGTCATTGTTATTACTAATGAAATTTTTCTAAGCTTCCAAGAATAATCTCTCTTTTTGTTTACAAAATGTATTTATATGTTTTACCTCATTTGATTCTCATGACAACCCTGTGAAGTAGGTAGCACAAGATGTACTGTCCCCATATTATATATGAGGAAATTAACTTTCAGAGATTAACCGACATACCCTTGCTAAAAATCAGTAACTGGCAGAGCCAGAAATAGAGGACAGACCTTCTTTCTGGTGCTTCTATGACACTGTAGGAATGATGCAGAGATGAATGGCTTCTAACTGAATTACAATGTGTTTATATAAAAGGTGTAACTGTTAGAAATTTAACAATGCCTAGGTCCTACTTATTATCTATTTAACTTGAGTGAAATGTGGGACATAGGAGGCAAAACCCTTACTGCTGAAATAAATGGATGAAAAAGATTCAACTGTACTGCTCTTAACCAAGAAAGTCATATGATTTTATTTATGGGGTAAGTAGCATAACTGGTTCAAATTTTAAGAGACTTTTTCTAGCAATGCTAAATATGGTATTATATTTTATTTCCATATAATACCATAAAATATTTTTTCTTCTGTATCTGTAATTTTCTCTATATTAAATTTCAATCTTTTCTGTCTAGGAACCTACCAGTGGCCTGACAACACTGGAATTTGTAATTCACACAATACTGAAACACTGAGCATATACTGGACTCAAACCTCTTGGAAAATCAAGACAGTTCTACTCTGTTTCTCTCCCCTAATGTGGAAAGTATTAGAAGTTCTCTGGAGACAATATTGTTACCTATTCTGGACACCTGGAGCAGATCTGACATTTTGGAGCACAAAGGATAAAGGCCTCCCTGAACTGGTCTGAGAACCATTCCATTCCACATCCCTTGGCAAACCCCTGAGGTTGGCCTAGGTGGGTAAATTCTGATCTGTTCTCAGTGGGGCTGGACCAGAGTACCTGTCCACACAGGCTCTTTGTCTTCTGACGTTGTACTCACAGCATCTTCTAGAGTCAGGCAAAAATGACAGATATCAGCCAGAGCATTCAGCCTCTTATATCCATGAGCTTATATTCTGTTTTTAAAAATAGCAGTATTTCATTTATCTAAAATTATTTTTAAAGTGTTCTCAGAGAGATGAAATCATCATATAACATATTTTTCCAGAAAATTAGAACTGTCTTAAATAGAATTTTAAAAAAGAATTTAACTGTTGTTGATAGAAATCTTCATAATATGTTATTTACTTTCTGTCTTAATAAGCAGAAGGTATGAAACATATAAAATCTCTTTTTTTTTTTTCAGTACGCGAGCCTCTCACTGTTGGGGCCTCTCCCATTGCGGAGCACAGGCTCCGGATGCGCAGGCTCAGCAGCCATGGCTCACAGGCCCAGCCGCTCCGCGGCATGTGGGATCTTCCCAGACCAGGGCACGAACCCATGTCCCCTGCATTGGCAGGCAGACACTCAACCACTGCGCCACCAGGGAAGCCCTAAAATCTCTTAATTTTTATTCGTAGGGACATGAGTCTATTAGAACAATATGTGTAGGAGTTGGGTAAGGTCATTTGGACCAAATGTCTTCAGATAACCTTGATGCCCTTGATTTTAGCCACTTCGGTCTTCTGCTTGTTACTGCTCCCATTGTCATTGAAAACTCTTCTTGCCACCACTTGTGTTCCTCCTGGAGCCCACTGTGACTGATTCTCCATCCATTCTTTCACCATTATGCATAGTAATCCACTACTTTTGCTTTCCATTACTTTCATTACTTCAATGATTATTGAAAAATTTCTCCTTGCCTTCTTTAATTGCTTTAAAATTTAGCATTGAAGGTGTTTGGCCTTTATAACCATCGCTTATGCATAAACATCCCTTAAATTATGTCCCTAGCATTGTATTTAAAGTGAAAATTTAGAAATCATCTAAATGTTCAGTAATAAAGAATATATCTAATATTCCACACAATGAAATACTAAACAATCATTCAAATAAGCTAAATATAGATCTGTATTTATTGACTTCAAAGGATGTTTGTACAATATCATTAAGTCAAGGAAGTAGTTTATAAAAGAATATGTTTTATAAAAACCTATATATGTGTAAGTATATGTATATATAAATATAGATGTATATGTATAAAGTGATATTCAAGAGAAGTATAACGTAAGCCACATATGTAATTGAAATTTTGTGGTAGCCACTTCAGAAAAAATAAAAATAGATTAGATTAAAAATATTCTACTTAGGGGCTTCCCTGGTGGCGCAGTGGTTGAGAGTCCGCCTGCCGATGCAGGGGACACGGGTTCGTGCTCCGGTACAGGAAGATCCCACATGCCGCGGAGCGGCTCGGCCCGTGAGCCATGGCCGCTGAGCCTGTGCTCCGCAACGGGAGAGGCCACAACAGTGAGAGGCCCGCGTACCGCAAAAAAAAAAAAAAAAAAAAAATTCTACTTAATCTATTATATCCAAAATATTAATATTTGAACATGTAATCCATAGAAGAGTTATTACTAAGACTTTTTGGAGTTTTTATATTGTCTTTAAAATGCAATGTATATTTCACATTTACAGCACATCTCAATTCAGACATTGTATTTTCAATAAAGCAAAATGTAGTCATGCCAAATAATAAAGTGGTGTTTGGAAAAAAAATATTTTATACTGCCTTAATTTGAATTTTAGTTTTATTAAAAATAAATAAGTAAATAAGTAAACTAAAAATTCAGTTCCTCATTTGCACTAGCCATGTTTCAAGTGCTCAATGACCATATGTAGATCTCCATGGGAAAAATCTGGAAATTATGTAATAAAACATTAATTGAGGTTTTGACCAGTTGATACGATAGCAGGTATTCCTAGATTATTTTTCCTTATAATATTTTCTAAGATTTCTGCAATTATGTATACATTTCTTTGTAACTTTTCAAAAAGGAATAATGTGTCCCTTTAAACTTAGTATGTTTATTTTTTTTCTCTCAGCTGTACTGTTGTTCCATATGTACTTGCATTATTTACATTCTCTGAATTTTCTAGACAATTGAGGGTATAGACCACTTAGTTTGCGTTAGATTGTGATGTCATCCAATTTCACACTCCTTGACCTTTTTCATATAATAAACATACTTTATAAATAATCTATTCATTTAGTCATATATTATTCAACAATTACCTATCAAGCGCTATACGGGGCAGACATTGGCCTGGGCTTAAAAAAAAAACAAAAACTGATCCAGAGAGATAATGTCCCTGTTCTCCAGAAGCTTCCATTCAAGTGAACATTCAAATGGATAAAGAGTGAACGAGAAACCAAATCAGGGGACTTCCCTGGTTGGTCCAGTGGTTAAGACTCCGCACTCCCAATGCAGGGGCCACAGATCTGATCCCTAGTCAGGGAACTAAGATCCCGCATGCTGTACAGGGCGGCCAAAAAGTCGGATGTTTTCAGGTGGTGTGAGATAGGTGTAGGGCAAAGTAAACAGAGTGAGAAGATAAAGAGTAGTAGGCAGAAGGTACTTTAAATGGTTTGGGTAGAGAGGAGGACTCTGCAAAAAGGAGACATTTGAGCTGAAATATAAAGGATGAGAATGAGCCAGATGAAGGTTAGGACTGGGAGGAAGATCATTTCAAGCAGAGAAAGGCAACATGGATACTGGAAGGGCAGTATGAAGGCCAGGTGGCTGAAGAATGGAATGTAAGCAAGAGGTGACACAGAGGACCTGTATTTGCAGAGGTACATAGGAGCTTGATCATGGAAAGACTCCGTGGGGAAAAATTAGAGGAGAATAAACAGATAAGTGATATGATCTTATTTATTTTAGAACATCACTCTTAATACAGTTTGGAGAATGGAAGAATTGTTCATGAGAGCAGGGATTATAATTAAGAAGTTTTTGTAATATTTTAGGCAACACAGGGAAGATAACTTAGAACAGGGCTGGTGCAGTTCAGAATCACAATTGACATCTTTTAGATAAATTCAAGCCATATTTTAGAATTAATTGGACCAGGAGGACTTGATGATCAATTGGATTTAGGGATGATGGTGTAGAACAGAAAGGAATCAAGTATGATTTTTAGATTTGTTTGTTTGTTTTTGTCTTGAGTAACTGGCAGAGCCATTGCGTAACATGGGAAAATAGAGAAAGAAATAGGTTAGTGGAGAGAATCATCAGCTACGTTTGAACATTTCTTACCAATTAGGTATCTAAGAGATGATGTTAGATAGGCAGGTGAATACATGAGTCTCGACTTCGTGAGCCAGGATTCAGATCTAGAGGATAGGTATGACATGGAAAAATAGACATGGAATGTGGGAGAACAGGAATAGTATCTAAAGCTATGAGAAAGAAAAGGCAACCTAGGAAGAAGATGTGGCTAAAAAAGAGAAGGAGGCACACTAGGAAGGCATTTAGGAAGATCTAAATCAGAAACAGACTTTGAGGAGACTGTGAGGTAGGAGGAAAAGCCTGAAACTATTAGGTCAAGGAATCCAGGAGGGAAGGTTTCCAGAGGAACAGCATTTCCAACATGTTGAATACTGTCAAGAGGCCAAGTAGGTTAAACACAGAGAAATTCCTCTTGGAATTGGCAGCTTGGAAGTAGTTGGTGACCTTGAAAAGAATAGAGTCAGTTGAAAGGAGAATGAAGTCATATATGTGTAGTTTGATGTATGAGTTGCAGAAATGAAGTCGGGGAGAGTAAGTAAAGCCGCTAAATAAAGAATGTTTTCTGGGAAGAGGAGTAGAAAAATAGAACAGTAACAGGAGGAAATGAGGGGTTATGGAAGGGATTTTAAAATAGAACTAGTGGAGAATATCTGTATGCTGATAGAATTATGCCAATACATAGGAAGAGACTGCTGATGGAGAGATGAACAGATTGAGGAGGTAGGGGAGAGGAGGCATGGCTGAGGAGTGAAGTTCTTGATAAGGCAAGAGGGCATGGAGGCCAGTGCATGCAAGAATAGACTTGATAGGACACTCGTTCCTACTCTAAGTAAGAGTGCAGAGAAAATGAATAGATTTGTTGCTGGGAATGTGAGGGAGTTCCCCTGCAGTAACTTTTCTCAGTGAATGACGGGGTGGGGTGTGCATCAGCTGAGAGTTAAAGGCTGTGGGAGAGGGAAGGCAAGTACCAAGGAAATGGACAATGCGAGGAACAGTGAACTGGGAGTGGGTGGGGAGGCAGCATTCTCACTAAGAAGGAGGGGATGTTTCTGTTGCGTTTTAATGTCATAATGAATGGGTTACTTTTCAAGACATGAAGGATGAGTGCATCAAGTAATATGACTGACATATTTTTAAAGGTTCAGGAAAATAAGGTCCCATGTAAATTTTAGCATTAGCTTTCTAATATTTGTTAGAATCAATTAATTCTGTTTCCATTTAGGTCACTTATTTTCTGTTCCATTTTTAGTGATCTGGGAAGCACTTGATTATCTGTATTTACTGACACCTGACCAGACTAAACGTCTGTCTTCAATAGAGTGATGTTTAAACAGAGTCCCGGAGATGTAATGACAAGTCTTAGAACTACTATTTAGTGTAGTATTATTGAAGGATTTACATCATATTTTATATTATTGAAGAATTCCATATCCTATTTTCCACAAGGATTTTCTAAAATATGTACATATGCACACACAGGAAAATTCCTTTAAAAATATTCAAATAAATAAGATAAACTATAAAATAATCGGAGATCCTAAAGGACAGAAATCACAAAAACATGGATTTTAGTAACCATAATAAGATTACATAAATAAAAAATCTAATACAAACTAAAGCAATATCTAGTGTCTTAATAATCAGACAAATTGATCAGATTAAAATCTAAAATAGTCTTTTGTAAAACACTTTAAAACACCAAATTGCCCCATCTTTTTATGTATCTGTACATTTTCAACTGGGGTAGTATATGAGCTGTGATTCAGTATATGTATGTGCGTGTACATTTGTACATAGCAAAACTATTTTTTTCACGAGTAGTAAAATAAATCAATAGAGAATGTAAATATGTTAATTTTTAATTTCCTTAGTGCACGGAACTCCAATAGATTTATTTTTTGTTGAATTATGCATTATGTTTACTGAGTAAATGAAAATATAAAATTACCTTTCTCTATGTTATCTTACTGGGCTCAGTTGATTTGACTAGGTCTCACACAAAATTAACATGTAACAACAGTATTTTTTTCTTTCATGTTTATTAACTTGTTAGTAGTCTGTCATACCAACATAAATACAGAAAATGTATTTTTTTATCCTAATACTGTTTTAAAACACCTAAAATAACTACATTCAGAGGCTTCAAATGAACAAAACTCAGTACCTTTGGTAGGAGACATGCCTTTGATATGGTCATTAGCAAAGATGTTGCCCTTCAGTTTGTATCAAAACCTCATCTCCGAGGCTTCAGCCCACCATCAAGAGACCCAATGTCTCTTGATCCTCCCCACTTGAAAACAGTCTCCTACCAAACTGTATCTTTATCTTTTCTTTCTTTTAATCCCATGAAGGTCAATACCAACTATTAACAGATTACTTCCACTAACCAACTAACTATACTAACTAGTTCCACTAATCACAATATACAATCTAGAGATGTCTACTTCAGCTCCTATTAATTTTAATTAAATATAATTAAACCCTATCAACATTTCTCTCTGACAACTACCATCTACATAGTTCAGACAACTATCATGTCATGCCTATACTACTGACATATAGTTTTGACTATTTACTTTAAATTTCAGTCTGGGATAATTTTGAGAATGAAAGGGTAAAAATTACATTGCATAGTTTTAAAATGAGAAGACAACCAACAGAATGGGAGAAAATATTTGCAAATGAAGTGACTGACAAGGGATTAATTTCCAAAATATACAAAGAGCTCATGCAGCTATGTCAGAAAAACAAACAACTCAATCAAAAAACAGGCAGAAGGTCTAAATAGACATTTCTCCAAAGAAGACATACAGACGGCCAAAAAGCACGTGAAAAGATGCTCAACATCACTAATTATCAGAGAAATGCAAATCAAGACTACAATGAGGTATCACCTTACAAGGGTCAGAATGGCCACCATCAAAAAGTCTACAAACAATAAATACTGGAGCGGGTGTGGAGAAAAGGGAACCCTCTTACATTCTTGTTGGTGGGAATGTAAATTGGTAACAGCCACTATGGAGAAGAGTAGGGAAGTCCCTTAAAAAACTAAGAAGAGAGCTACCATATGATCCAGCAATGCTACTCCTAGGCATATATCTGGAGAAAACCATAATTTGAAAAGATACATGGACCCCAATGTTCCTTGCAGCACTATTTACAGTAGCCAAGACATGGAAGCAACCTAAATGTCTATCAACCCCGGAATGGATAAAGAAGATGTGGTACATATATACAATGGAATATTAGTCAGCCATAAAAAAGAATGAAGTAATGCCATTTGTAGCAACATGGATGGACCTGGAGATGATCATACTAAGTGAAGTAAGTCAAAGACAAATATCATACAATATCACTCATATGTGGAATCTAATTTTTAAAAATGATAAAAATAGACTTATTTACAAAACAGAAACAGACTCACAGATATCAAAAACAAACTTATGGTTAACAAAGGGGAAACATGGCAGGGAGGGATAAATCAGGAGTTCGGGATTAACACACACACACTACAATATATAAAATAGATAACCAACAAGGACCTACTGTATAGCACAGGGAACACTATTCAATACTCCAAAATAACTTATATGAGAAAAAAAAATCTGAAAGAGAATGAATATATGTAGATGTATAACTGAATCACTTTGCTATAAAAACCTGAAACTAATGTAACATTGTAAATCAACTATATACCAATAAAATTTAAAAAAAAGAATTTAACTAAAGATATGAAAAAAAATTACCTTGTTTTTTGAAATGTTTATCTCCTTACTCCCCCAATTATTTTATTATAATGCTGACACTATGCAAAGATTTCTAAAAATAAAAATAGCATATATCCGGGCTTCCCTGGTGGTGCAGTGGTTGAGAGTCTGCCTGCCGATACAGGGGACACGGGTTCGTGCCCCGGTCCAGGAAGATCCCACAAGCCACAGAGCGGCTGGACCCGTGAGCCATGGCCGCTGAGCCTGCGCGTCCGGAGCCTGTGCTCCGCAACGGGAGGGGCCACAACAGTGAGAGGCCCGCATATCGCAAAAAAAAAAAAAAAAAATAGCATACATTCATGTTCATCAAAGCAAAAATTTTAACAATTATTTATATTGATTATATAAACGTTAAAAAATATAAGCAGAATAATTAATTTTGGCACATATTCATGTTCTTTAATCGGTTTTTTACATAATGTCACTGGTGGTTTTCTTAAGAATGTATTTTTTCAACATTTTTTCTTAAAAATGTCTTAATTATTTTGTTTTCATACAATTACCTGCAATATTCTTTGAGGTTGTATTTTATGTTTACTAAATTTGAAATTGTTGACAATTTATATAAATATTTCTCTGTGGACCATTGTATTTTTAATTAAATAAACAGTCTCTCTATAGATGTTAAGATGCCTGGTAAGATCTGAGCAAATTTTGCTAAATGGAGGATTTTGTCAGTTCTTCTTTTTGCCATTCAGCTGTGCAAATATTTCACCTAAATATTTTGACAGGCTTTCTTTTTGCCTCCGTTCAGGAAACCTTTTTTTGATGTATATTTTATAAGAAAAAAACTTGTCAGTTATCTCTTTCTATTATTTTTTGATGTTTTACCATATTTATAATTGTAGGTCTTTTATTCAATTTTTGTGGAAATTATAAATTTATCCATTAAAAATAAGGCCTCTGTCAAAAGATTCATCCCACAACTTGCGATATTCCAAAGTGCAATTTTAGAATTCAAAAATTAGATTGTGTACCCCGTTGGAGCTCTCATCCTTTATTCAATTTCTCCTTTGCTTTTAAACAGATATATTTTAATGCCTTCCTGATTTTAGCATTGTTTTAAATAATTTTTCTTTTCTAAAAGTAAGTTTTTTATTGTTTCATTTGCAGAAAATTTTGGTTAAACATTTTCAACTTTAATTTTGAACAAGGGTTTCCCTGGTGGCGCAGCGGTTAAGAATCTGCCTGCTAATGCTGAAGACACGGGTTCGATCCCTGGTCTGGGAAGATCCCACATGCCGCGAAGCAACTAAGCCCATGTGCCACAACTACTGAGCCTGCGTTCTAGAGCCCGTGAGCCACAACTACTGAGCCTGCGTACCGCAACTACTGAAGTCCGCGAGCCTAGAGCCCGTGCTCCACAACAAGAGAAGCCACCGCAATGAGAAGCCCACGCACTGTAATGAAGAATAGCCCCCGCTCACCGCAACTAGAGAAAGCCGGCACGCAGCAACAAAGACCCAACACAGCCTAAAATACATAAATTAAAAAAAAATTTTTTGTTTCAACAAAACGCAACCACAATTTAGAAGCCTTTTATTTTTTTTTAAGAAATTCAATTCTACTGTAGGCCTTTTAGGTTGTTTTACAAAATTGTGTCTTCCAAGTCTCAGATGCTTTAAAAAATCAAACTGATGATGAGCAGCAAAGAGAAAGCACATACTTCAAAGCCGAAGTGTGTTTATGTTTATTTAACATCAGCTTTATTCCTCCAAATTTTGTAGTTTACTCTGTGAACATATTAAAAAGTGTAAATTTAGGGCTTCCCTGGTGGCGCAGTGGTTGGGAGTCCGCCTGCTGATGCAGGGGACGCGGGTTCGTGCCCAGGTCCGGGAGGATCCCACGTGCCGTGGAGCGGCTGGGCCCGTGAGCCATGGCCGCTGAGCCTACGCGTCCGGAGCCTGTTGCTCCGCAACGGGAGAGGCCGCGGCAGTGAGAGGCCCGTGTACCGCAAGAAAAAAAATTAAAAAATAAAATAAATTTAAAAAAATTAAAAAGTGTAAATTTTGACATCTACATCCTCTGTTTTGACTATAGAGCGCAGTACTTTATGGGATGCAGTCAATTATGTATAAGCACAGCCAACTCCAAGCTTATCTGTTTAAGAGCTTATTGCTTCCAAAAGGGTTTGTAGATTGAGTGACTGGCCCAAATTTTTGCATCCACACCCTTGTCATCCTGAGCAGAATCTACTTCCCACCCCTTGGCTTATTTTGGCCAGCGGCATGTGGATAGATTTGATAGTGTGCTAGTTCTGACCTCTGGCTTTAAGAAGTCTGCAGCATTTCTGCTTGCTCTCCAGAGCCTTTGCCATAACCATGGGAAGAACAGGTCCTTGTCTATTCCATTGGGTCCACAAGAAGGATGAAACAGACATAGAATAAAGTGGCAGTTGAATATAGCCCAGATCAGTTGACGCAAAGCTGACCCATGTATTTAAATTCAGTCACTTCTTATCACTCCCCAAGTCCTAGCCTGAGTCACCGTCATCTCACTCTTTTTTTTGCGGTACACGGGCCTCTCACTGCTGCGGCCCCTCCCGTTGCGGAGCACAGGCTCTGGACGCGCAGGCTCAGCGGCCATGGCTCACGGGCCCAGCCGCTCTGCGGCATGTGGGATCTTCCCGGACCGGGGCATGAACCCGTGTCCCCTGTATCGGCTGGCGGACTCTCAACCACTGCGCCACCAGGGAAGCCCATCATCTCACTCTTGATTCTGAATTCATCCATTAGCTGGTCTTCTTACAGTCAGCTAATCATATATCCATGCAAATAATTTTTGTTTTAAGCCACTGCATTTTGGGATGATTTATTAAGCAGCATTAATGTGGCAATAGCCAGTTGATAAAATAGGTTTCTTAAATTAGCCACAACATTGTTTCTATCACAATGCTTGCTCCACCAAAATTTGTATTCATTTTATCATTGTACAAATAAATAATTGTATCTTAAATGTTGAACTTTTTAATTGAATTTACAACTTTTATGTAATGTTGTAAATGTCAGATGTTTCACCTCCAAAATTGTTCCTTTGCTTGCGTGAGCTGGTGGAAAAAATCTGAAGCATTACTGGAATCAACTTAAATGAATTCTTATTTGAAGCATATAATGACACATATAAAACTGACATCAGAGCTACTGCTTCACTTTACACATGTGTCCAAGAAGAATTGGGATTGAAAATAAATTCAGCTATTTAGAAGGACACTCATTTGATCCAAATGAAAACTCATGCTTCTCAGGAACGAAATGTATCAGCTGTATATATTAAATTGTTGTCTTTGGGAACATTCTTCTTAAAATGAGTATTAACTTTTCAAATAGATGATGTTTCTTCAGAGATTGTGTTTTCTCGCTTTGTAGTGAGTATTAGATTTACTCTGGCTCCTGGGATGAATGGTACCCATTGATAAGCTTTCCGTGCAAGTTCACATTATATCTACTTGTTTGAAAAGTAGATGTTTAGTACTAAACTTTTCATTAAACATGCTTTTCATATTTTGAGTTCATTGTTGCCCAGAGTCTATTGCAAAATTTAAAAAGCTTTACCAAACAATAAAATAAATATTTGTAATTTACAGCATTTAATAAATGACCAAACTACTACATCAAGAGATTTTAAAGTACACTATACTGCAGAAGTACCGTATGCATCTAACCTTTGATATTCCATATTTCCCATTGACCCTATTGACTGGTGGCTTCATGCATCTGCCAGACTGTGACACGTGCCACCAAACAGTTGACTAGTTCACCAAATGTCTGGCAGAGGCTGCAACTTCAAAACCATCTCCTGTCAGCACCTGAAACTGCAAAGTTAACTATCCCTAGCCTTTCATGTCCAAGTGTACTTGGTTTTATCGGTATGCATACTGTATGCTCTTCTTGAAAGGGAGGGGCTTGTTATACTGAATCTGAACAGACTCAGGAAAAGGTAGGTGGTTATTAAAGCTTATTTTAAAGGTATAACCGTGTTCCTGACAGACAATGACAGACCTGGAAACACAAAGAGTAGATCTAACAAACTCATCCCTGATTATTTTAATATAAATAGTAATACTTTAAGAAAAATAAAAAGTTCTGAACAAATGCGAAGTAGGTGTAAGTGAGGCCTGTTCCAGCTAAACTGGGACAGAGATACACACACACACACACGTAAACACACATACAGTGGGTCAATGGGTTCCTAATACGATTGGGTTCCCTCAATCCACTCTTCCTGCCATTCAAAGCATTTCTCCAAAAGAAAGAAAAGAAGAAAAGGAAGAATAGGTAGGGCAAATAGTAATAAAATGTCTATTGTACTAATCAGATGACGATTTAACCTGAACCCAGGCAATCACATATCCATTCTGTGGGTTTAGTATATTCTAATGGTAAAAAACTATGTATCAGTTTTTCAGGCTTGATGGCACAAGCCACTACAATCACCCATCTAATGTCTTTGGCTCACAATAACTTTCGGATTATAATATTGCTTCCCACACATAGCTGTCCCAGGAAGAGACTGGGCTGATCAGCACACATGGATATCCTTTTTTCTTGACAATGTAATTCTTATCTTTAACAAATTGCCTTTCTGGTTTTATACACAGTCGAACAAAAACACTTTGAATGTATCTTCCTTTTGGATATTGCCCTATATCTTTTTCTGGTCCAGTCTATCCTTGAGAGAATAGTCTTTGTCTCTAACACTGATTCATTCATTCAGCAAATGTTTGTAGAGGACTCAGTGTGAAGGGAGGAAGCCTTCTAGCTATCCATTTAGCGAACTGCTAAAACAGGACCGAGTCACGTGCACCTTCCCTATTACAGCTTCTTTAGATCTGGAAATCTTTTCAAGTCATGCAAGGAAAGTGAACAGAATGCTCAATCACTTGACTCTTTAAGGATATTTATATTTAGTTCAGTGACATATTAAATATTATTGAAATTATGATTTAAAATAATGAAGAGATTAGCCAGAAAAATATATCACTAATAATTACTTGATATATATTTCTATTTTTTAAAAAATTTTCCAACTTAGAGTACTATGCAAATAAAGTCTCTTGTTTCCACTCAATGCTATACCCATTTGTTTAAACTGACTCATCTAAATGGCTCACTTATAATTTATTGATTATAAAGAAAACCCAAGATGTGAAAAAGTAAAGTTGAATATGATTTGAGCTACATTTCTTTGAAATGTATTTTCTTTCCACACCACCTGGGACCTTTAAATCTTCCAGCATACTAGGTTTTTACTCCCTCAAGCATTTCTGCTCAAATTCTAATGTGCACGCAAAGCATCTGAGAATCTCATTAAATTAAAATTCTGATTCAGCAGGTCTGGGGTGGAGCCTGAGAGTCTACATTTCTGACAAGCTTCCAGGAGATGTAGATATTGCTGATCCCAGGGCCCACATTTGAATAATAAGGTCCTAAAAGACAGACCAAGATACAAATAACTTGGAATGTTTTATAAAGAGAATTCTTACCAATAAAAACATATGCAAATTATGATAAATAATCTTGGTAATATACACTGGTGTATCCTGAGGGTCTAAGCCTTAGGCCCAGCGACGTCCAGAGATGCAGAACCATAGAAATGAGCTTTTTGTTTTCAAAACTGAGAGTTCACCCAAATTACTACAAACCAGTAAGTTAATCATTCTATGTATTATCAGATATTTAGGCATGTACAATTTAGGTTAATATTTAGGTATGCACTGATTTGGGTTAATCAGTAAAACTGACAAATTTATAGCTTGTCTCGGTTTCTTAGCTGCAAACACAAAACTCAGTTTGCACACCATACTTGTGGAAACTTCTTTAAACATGAAAAATAATCAAGAATTTGAGAACAATAGCATTATTCACATCCTATGTGTGTGCTCTTATTCTATTACAAACTATTTAACATATCATTATTAATATTTGTTACTTTCCCCCTTGGTTGAATTATTGTATATTTAAAAGAAAATTTCTATTGTATAACATAAATGTTTTTTAAAAAATAACTTTCATCGTTTCATAGGAAAATAACAAATCCAGTATACAAGTACAAAATACAAAATATCATGAATGTAATGCTTTATTATCAATTAATTATATGTTGAACGAAGTATATGTAAGATCTTTCTGACGACATACTGTTTCTTCTACCTCTCAGTAAACCTTGAAATGCCTTGCTGTATTAAGAAAAGAGGAATTAAACGAACTCAGTTATTCTATTTCTATGGTAATCAGAACCCTCAATTTCTATCTGATTTTTGAGTTAAAGCAGTCTCATTTACATGAGTACAATAAACGTTTTTAAGTGTGGCTAGGACCATTTCCATAATTCTATATTTTTTCCCTTTCCTTAATCTTTTTGAACCCAACAGTGGGCTATAATTTGCAAAACTAAAATCCAATCAGAAAAAAAAATCTTTAGTAGAAAAGTAAAAACCAAGAAGACAGGCACCACATTCAATGCTGCTCTGCTCTTTCATCATTAACCCAATGGGCAGGAAGAAAAGCATCACAATGTAGTTCAACATAAGGGCAGGATTAATTAATTTGCTAGAAAGAGACATCATTTTCATCCAAGTTTGAATTGGCTCATACCAAATACTGTGTGATTTCACTTGGAAGTGGAACCAGCTACAAGCGGCCATGTGCCCGAGCTGAATACAGAAAGTATACCTGTGCTATTACTCTCCTTTTTGGTCTAGATTATATAAACATAATGATAAAAGCAAAGAGAAAAGGCACGAATGTGAACAGCAATACTAAAGTACAATTTTTCCTCGGGTTTGTGTGCTTCACAAATATCTCTATACAACTTTTTTTTTTTTCAAACAACAGTCTTTTTCTGAGTGTCTCTTGGCATTCTACCAAACATTTGTGTCTTGTTTAATTATGAATGTGTTCATTTAATTGAGAGGATTGAATAAATTATATGCTTAGCTGATGAAATCGCTTTCTTTTCTAAATAAGCAGATTGGCATAAAATACTTCAGTCAGTCACTTACCTATATTTGACTGATTTTGAAATTTATGTCAGGATCTTACAGTTTATCTATAGAAGCTACATATTTAATTAACAGTTTTTTTTTTTTTCCTAAAATAAGGAAGTGTTACCAGATGAAGTCACATAAAATTTCCATGCAGCTTTTCCTTATACCCTGAAAGGCAAGCACTTAGGCAAATAAAGTAAAAGTGTGTCACAAAGCCACATCCTCAGTGGAAGTTTTTTAGAGGAAGCACTTTTTTTTTTTTAATCGAAACGGGACACTTAGAGCCTTTAGAGATAAAATAGCAGAACCTACCCGTCTCTTAACATCTGAAACCACAGTCTGTACTTGTCAGACTGTACTTTATTGTTTTGTAAATCAACTAAATATACAAGGTTGATGGGCTGTGAGAAATCCATAATTTCTGTTAATGGCCTAAGAAGCCATGGGTTTAGGACTCTTGTTATTCAGTGATCCTCCTTCCACATTGTTTTAGAGAGAGCTCTCAGAGCACTTGTGTAGTCATTTTTTGCTATTTCACCTTTGAAATAAAATAATAATTTTAGCTTATTCAATTTAGTTTCTTTCTATAAATATTTTTAGCACGTGATATTGCTTTCTAACTTCACAGAAAGTCAAGAGCTCCCAATTTCCTGTCCCCTCCCCATTTAACTCTCTGAAAACAAATTATTTTTCTTTCTAGTCTCAGGGGCTGTGCTTATGTCCAAAGCTAGTGCTAATATATATCGCTGTCTGTATATTAGTGTCCCCTTCTGCTCAAGAAAATATACTAATTATCTTCTCGCCCCACCTCTCATTCTACCTCTCTCCCTCTCTCTCCCTCTCTCTCCGTCTCCCTCTCTGCCTCTCCCTCCCTCTCTCCCTCTCCCTCCCTCCCTCCCCCCCTCTCTCTCTCGCTTTCTCGCTCTCACACTCTCTCTCCCTCTCTCTTTCCCTCTCCCTCTCTCTCTCTCTCCCTCTCCCTCTCCCTCGCTCTCGCTCTCTCGCTCTCACACTCTCCCTCTCTCCCCCTCCCTCTCTCCCTCTCTCTCCCTGCCTCTCTCCCTCTCCCTGTCCCTCTCTCTCTCGCTCTCCCTCTCTCTCTCCCTCTTTCTCTGTCTCTGTCTCTCTCTCGCTCTCACGTTCCCTCTCTCTCCCTCTCTCTGTCTCTCTCTGCCTCTGTCTCTGTCTCTGTCTCTCTCCCACGCTCGCTCGCTCTCTCTCTCTCTCCCACGCTCTCTCTCTCTCTCGCTCTCACGCTCTCTCTCCCTCTCTCCCTCTCTCCCTCTCTCGCTCTCTCGCTCTCACGCTCTCACGCTCTCTTTTTCTCTCTCCCCTCCACCCCCACCTCCCTATCCTTATCTCTATCTCATCTCTATCTTTCCCTCTCTCTAGTATTTCAACTTCTTCAGCTCCAGATGCTTTTCCTTTCAAACTCTTTCCCTTCTAAATATAACACTCCGAGTCTCTTGTTCTAAAAATAATATCCTATGCCCCCCCCCCCCGTTTTCCTTCCTTGCAAAACCAAACTTTTCCATAGAAAAGCAAAGAGCACTCCCTACTTCATTTCCTTACCTCTAATTCAATCACAAGCTTACTGAAATTTGGTCTCTGCTCAGAGAACCCCTCAAGGCACCAAAGATGTCAATAACTTCCTCCACACAAAAGAGTTTCCCGACGGTATTTTCTTGGAGTCTGTGGCATTCGATAGAGTTGACTCTTCTCTTCTTGAACACATCCCTTTCTTTTTTGTTTATACATTTCCTTCTATCTCTCACTAGTCTTGAACCAAATATATTTAAATAAAACTATCTGTAGAGCTTAACAAATTCTTAGGTATAAAAGAAAAAAAATGCCAATCTCATTGTACAGAAAAAGGCATCAAATTGCCCAGGCCCTAAAATTATATATGGAAAGCAGTCATCATCTACACTTCTAATTAGCTAAATGTATAAAACTGGAATTTTATCTTCAGTTATCAGCATAGGAAAAACTGTTTTATTCTATGCACTTATCACTGGGTGCTTGAGCTGACCCGACCAGGAGAAACTGCTAAGGAGGAAAAAATCAACACTAAGTCCTTGAACATTGTATGATTATAGGGAAGAAGTTTTAGATTCTCAACTGTCTGCATTTTCTGTTTCTCAAAAAGCAAGGTTTAAAAGGTACTAATCCGACACCAGTTTTTCAAAAGCAACTTAATCTATTTTTGCTACATTATAAATTCATCTTAATGGGGAAAGATGTATTCGTTTCCTAGGGCTGCTGTAACAAAGTACAGAAACCAGATGACTTAACAGAAATGTATTCTCTCATAATTCTAGAGGCTAGTATCAATTGTTCAAAATCAGGGGGTCGGCAAGCCATACTCCCTCTGAAGCCTCTAGGGAAGAATCCTTTCTTTCTTATCTCTTCCAGCTTCTGGTGGTTGCCAGCAATCCTTGGTGGTCCCTAGCTCATACATGTATCAGTCCAATATCTGCCTCTTGTCTTCACATCCCTTTCCTCCTGTGTGTGTCTCTGTGCCCAAATGTTCCTCTTCTTATAAGGACACCAGACATTGGATTTAGGACCCACACGACCCAGTATGACCTCATCTTAAGTTGATTACACCTGCAAAGACCCTATTTCCAAATAAGGCCACGTTCACTGGTTCGACATGTGTTTTGGACAGACACTATTCAACCCAATACAAATAAAAAAACAAAAATTAGTATTCTGGAAAATTAAAAAGGAATTTCTTTTTTTAACCAAACGACTGATCACATGTTGTTATTTTTCTTCCTTTGCAAACCTTACTAAAATACTAGTAAAGGAATAAAGCAATAAAAAAAACCATAAGAGATAAAATCCACTGGAAACAGAGATAACGTAGGGAATACTATTTTTCAATGTGGAAATACTATTTCTCAATGTGTATATTTTTCAATAGATATATGAATAGGATGCGATGAAAAGGAAAAAAATCAGAGCACAAAAATAATGGAAATAAATAACATTCTAAAATAATTGAAAGATAAATCCAGGACCAAAAGTAAAACGAAATACAAAGAAGTGAAAAACAGGAAGTAGAGAAAAGAAAATAAGTAGATAAGTCTATGGGGGTTTAGAATCCACTTGTTAAGACACTTTGCAGCAATGTCTTCAAAAGTTTTAACAAAAATGGTATTTAGTGAACAGTTCTATACTCAAGACAAGCTAATGCTCAAGAATGAGAGTAAAGGGAATTCCCTGGCAGTCCAGTGGTTAGGACTCCATGCTCTCACTGCCCAGGGCGTGGGTTCAATACCTGGCTGGGAAAGTAAGATCCTGCAAACCGCATGGTGTGGCAAAAGAGAAAGAGAGTAAAATGAGGACATTTTTAGGAATGCAAGGATAAATATATACACACACACACATATATACATATATATATACATACACATACACAGCGTTCAGTCATTCATTAACGGGAAGCTACTACTAGAGGATATCGCTGAACAAAGGCAAATGCAAATTAAGCAAAGAGACAGATACAGTATACAGTAAACAGTGGATAAAACCTAGAAAAATGACCGAATTTTTGAGGATGACAATGAAGGGAAGTGCCAGTACTGTACAGCTAGCCTGGAGGGCAACCAGTCCACACTGGATGAAGAAAATGGACACTTACTGTCAGGGGTTCTTGGTTCAAAGGAAAAGTCAGAACAGCACAAATTATTAAGGAATAGAGGAATGTTCAGATGAATTGCAAATGGAGACAAAATTAGTTTTCCACAGAGGGGAGGAAGTCAGTTAAATCACTACCAGACAAGACAATTTACTTATCTCTCAGTTACCTACAACCTACAGAGTTACAAATTAGCTCAAAGAAAAGTAACAGGGCTGGAATATGATAACCTAGAAGGGTATACTACAGAAGATGTACAGTTTTCCATGGAAGCACACAGAAAAAATATTATACAATGTATATAAAATAAAATATGAAACAACATATAAGGTAACTTTGTGAGGCAGGCATTCTTCATTGAGGAAGAAACTGAAGCTTACAAATTGGTTACCCAATTTATATTCCCATAGTCAGCAACAGCATAATTAGGACTGTAAATTATATGTGTTTGTATGTGTGTGTTTTCAGGAATCACCCTTGATACTGCTAATTGTGTTTTTCTTTTTAATTTTAAAAAATAATGAAGAGAATGATATCAGTTTCTTCAGTGGCTTCTTATTATTTTCAAAGCTGATATTGTCAGTTTATCACCTGGGACCCAGTCAAAGTAAAATAATTTTACTTTTCAGAGTCTTTACCTACAGTGAATAATGACATAATCTTTTTCTACTTGCTTCTAAGAAGAGGAGGCAACTTCAGGACAGCCAGGGAAGGAACATGTACCTCTGTCAGTCCTTGAAGTGGCTGTGAAACGCCACAAAGATTCCACCTTCTTCCCAAAAGAATGGTAGCCCTGGAGAGGCAGGAACGTGCAGTGACTTTCTCTGGGGACACAAAGGCCGGTGGGCATTATTTTTGGAGCCCTCCCTCTAGCCTGCTAGCGCCAGTGGGAATTCTCTGCACACCACCCACCCACGCAGCTGCTGAGAACCCACTCTTAAAGGGCTCAACTGCAGACCAACTTGCCCTGAGATCCATCAAAAAGCAACAGTTTGAAAAACACCCAGACAGTATGTGAGGGACACCCAGTTACTAATCCCAAAGTGTCTGTCAGAGAGGCAGAAAACTGAAGTGACTTTCTCCAGGGATGAAAATGCTGGTGGGTATCATTTTTGCAATCTCATTCTAACTTGCTGGTGACAGAGCTGGCGGGAGCCATTTTTGGTGCCTCCCTCTCACCTGCTAGCATGGTAGGCATCCTCCATGCCCCACCCACCCCACAGAGCAGCCATGACACAACCAAACTGGGCAAGTGCACCATGCCCCGCCCTCCCCACACACTAGCAGGGCTGCAGCTGGGCAAGCTCCCTGCACCCAACCCACCTGGCACAGCAGCCATACCACAAGCAGGCCAGGTACACGGGCTGTACTCTAACTTCCCTGTGCCACAGCCATGCCACATCTGCACAGGGAGACTGCATCACACCCTGCCCTCCCTATGCAGCAGCTGAGGCCCCAGGACAGTCCACAAAGGGATTCCTCTTGAGCACCTGGCTCTGGAGGGCAGGGAAGACAGCACTTCTGGGCATCACAGATCATCTCCTACACTCCTACACTTCCAGACTACTCCTTCAAGACTCGGAAAGGTAGATGTTTTGCCTAATACATATAGAAAAACACAGACAGTCAGACAAAATGAGGAGATGGAGGAATATAACAAATTCCCAGAAAAAAAGACCTTATGGAGATAAATAACCTACCTGATCAAGAGTTCAAATTAATGTCGTAAACATTCTCACCAATCATAGGAGAAGAATGGATGAACATAGTGAGAACGTCAACAGAGACAAAATATAATAAAGTACCAAACAGAGAATATAAGTGAACTGAAAGATGCACTAGAGGGGGTTCAACAGCAGATGGGATGAAGTAGGAACACAAATCAGCAAACTCAAAGACAAAGAAATAGATCTCAACCAGTGAGAGAAAGACAAATACCATATGATTTCACTCATATGTGGAATCAAACAAAAGAAAACTAAGGAACAAATAAAATAAAACAAAAACAAACACTTAGATACAGAAAACAGATTAGTGGTTACCAGAAGGGAAGGGGGTTGGAGGTGAGCAAAATGGATAAAAGTCAACTGTGTGGTGATGGATGGTAACTAGATTTATGGTGTTGATCACTCTGGAGTATATACAGATGTTGACCTGTAATGCTTTATACCTGAAACTTACACATACACACACACAAAAGTAGGGCAGCCCTCTGTACGTGTACATGTTTTTCCTGTGTATAATTAGCACAGCTTCAGTCATATGCCCCTCGGCCCCCGCTGCCTCCTTTTTTAAAAATTTGTCTTTGTAAATTCTGTCTCTTCCACTGTGTTTTGCCTCACTAGTCTGATTCTGATATCCTAGCTCTGGTCTGAACCTGGTTAGAATTTGCTAACTTTGGGTACAAACCTGCCATAACTGGCTTAGACAAAGGCAGCAAGGACCACAGGGACAGTGCTGGTCTCTCTCACCCTTAACCAGTTTAGTTCTTGTTACATTTATAACCACCAGGCAACAAGTTACATTATCTAGTAGGTTCAAATGTCATCCCTTTAGGCCTATACCTCTCCATGGGAAGCCACAGAACTGCCCCCCACACCTCCCATATTCATACAGTGTGCTAGAAGGGCTACTGGGAAAATGAGATATTTAAAGTAAGATATCCTTGAGAGGGCAGACAGCAGAAGCAAGAAGAACAACAAACCTGCAGCCTGTGGAACAAAACCCACATTCACAGAAGGACAAGATGAAAAGGCAGAGGGCTATGTACCAGATGAAGGAAGAAGATAAAACCCCAGAAAAACAACTAAATGAAGTGGAGATAGGCAACCTTCCAGAAAAAGAATTCAGAATAATGATAGTGAAGATGATCCAGGACCTCGGAAAAAGAATGGAGGCAAAGATTGAGAAGATGCAAAAAATGTTTAACAAAGACCTAGAAGAATTAAAGAACAAACAAACAGAGATGAAAAATACAATAACTGAAATGAAAACTATACTACAAGGAATCAATAGCAGAATAACTGAGGCAGAAGAACAGATAAGTGACCTGAAAGACAGAATGGTGGAATTCACTGCCACAGAACAGAATAAAGAAAAAAGAATGAAAAGAAATGAAGACAGCCTAAGAGACCTCTGGGACAACATTAAATACAACAACATTCGCATTATAGGGGTACCAGAGGAGAATAGAGAGAGAAAGGACCAGAGAAAATATTTGAAGAGATTATAGTCGAAAACTTCCCTAACATGGGAAAGGAAATAGCCACCCAAGTCCAGGAAGTGCAGAGAGTCCCATACAGGATAAACTCAAGGAGAAACACACAAAGACACATAATAATCAAATTGGCAAAAATTAAGACAAATTACTGAAAGCAGCAACGGAAAAACGACAAATAATATACAAGGGAACTCCCATAAGATTAACAGCTGATTTCTCAGCAGAAACACTACAAGCCAGAAGGGAGTGGCATGATATATTTAAAGTGATGAAAGGGAAGAACCTACAACCAAGATTACTTTACCCGGCAAGGATCTCATTCAGACTTGATGAAGAAATCAAAAGCTTTACAGACAAGCAAAAGCTAAGAGAATTCAGCACCACCAAACCAGCTCTACAACAAATGCTAAAGGAACTTCTCTAACTGGGAAGCACAATAGAAGAAAAAGACCTACAGAAACAAACCCAAGGGCTTCCCTGATGGCGCAGTGGTTGAGAGTCCGCCTGCCGATGCAGGGGACACGGGTTCGTGCCCCGGTCTGGGAAGATCCCACATGCCGCGGAGCGGCTGGGCCCGTGAGCCATGGCCGCTGAGCCTGCGTGTCTGGAGCCTGTGCTCCACAACGGGAGAGGCCACAACAGTGAGAGGCCCACGTACCACAAAAAAAAACCCCAAAACAATTAAGAAAATGGTCATAGGAACATACATATTGATAATTACCTTAAATGTGAATGGATTAAAGGCTCTGACCAAGACACAGGCTTGCTAAATGGATACAAAACCAAGACCCATATATATGCTATCTACAACAGACCCACTTCAGACCTAGGGACACATACAGACTGAAAGTGAGTGGATGGAAAAAGATATTCCATGCAAATGGAAATCAAAAGAAAGATGGAGTAGCAATACTCATATCAGATAAAATAGACTTTAAAATAAAGAATGTTATAAGAGAGAAGGAAGGACACTACATAATGATCAAGGGATCAATCCAAGAAGAAGATATAACAATTATAAATATATATGTACCCAACATAGGAGCACCTCAATACATAAGGCAACTGCTAACAGCTGTAAAAGAGGAAATCGACAGTAACACAATAATAGTGGGGTACTTTAACACCTCACTTACACCAATGGACAGATCATCCACAATGAAAATAAATAAGGAAACAGAAGCTTTAAATGACACAATAGACCAGATAGATTTAATTGATATTTATAGGACATTCCATCCAAAAACAGATTACACTTCCTTCTCAAGTGTGCACAGAACATCCTCCAGGATAGATCACATCTTGGGTCACACATCAAGCTTCAGTAAATTTAAGAAAACTGAAATCATATCAAGCATCTTTTCTGACCACAATGCTATGAGATTAGAAATGAATTACAGGGAAAAAAACGTAAAAAACAGAAACACAAACACATGGAGGCTAAACAATACGTTACTGAATAACCAAGAGATCACTGAAGAAATCAAAGAGGAAATCAAAAAATACTTAGAGACAAATGACAATGAGAACATGCCTATCCAAAACCTACGGGATGCAGCAAAAGCAGTTCTAAGAGGGAACTTTATAGCTATACAAGTCTACCTCAAGAAACAAGAAAAATCTCAAATAAACAATCTAACCTTACACCTAAAGGAAGTAGAGAAAGAAGAACAAACAAAATCCAAAGTTAGCAGAAGGAAAGAAATCATAAAGATCAGAGCAGAAACAAATGAAATATAACAAAGAAAACAATAGCAAAGATCAATAAAACTAAAACCTGGTTCTTTTAGTAGATTAAAAAAATGGATAAACCATTAGCCAGACTCTTCAAGAACAAGAGGGAGAGGACTCAAATCAATACAATGAAAAAGGAGAAGTCACAAAAGACACCGCAGAAATACAAAGCATCCTAAGAGACTACTACAAGCAACTCTATGCCAATAAAATGCACAACCTGGAAGAAATGGGCAAATTCTTAGAAAGGTATAAACTTCCAAGACTGAACCAGGAAGAAATAGAAAATATGAACAGGCCAATCACAAGTAATGACATTGAAACTGTGATTAAAAATCTTCCAACAAACAAAAGTCCAGGACCAGATGTCTTCACAGGTGAATTCTATCAAGATTTAAAGAAAAGCTAACACCCATCCTTCTCAAACTCTTCCAAAAAAGTGCAGAGGAAGGAACACTCCCAAACTCATTCTATGAGGCCACCATCACCCTGATACCAAAACCGGACAAAGTTACTACAAAAAAAGAAAATTACCAACCAATATCACTGATGAATATAGATGCAAAAATCCTCAACAAAATACTAGCAAACAGAATCCAGCAGCACATTAAAAGGATTATGATCCTTGGACCATGATCAAGTGGGATTTACCTCAGGGATGCAAGGATTCTTCAATATATGCAAGTCAATCAATGTGATACACCATATTAACAAATTGAAGAATAAAAACCATATGATCATCTCAACAGATGCAGAAAAAGCTTTTGGCAAAATTCAACACCCATTTCTGATAAAAGCTCTCCAGAGTGTGGGCATAGAGGGAAACTACCTAAACATAATAAAGGCCATATATGACAAACCCACAGCAAACATCATTCTCAATGGTGAAAAACTGAAAGCATTTGCCCTAAGATCAGGAACAAGACAAGGATGTCCACTCTCACCACTATTATTCAACATAGTTCTGGAAGTCCTAGCCATGGCAATCAGAAAAGAAAAAGGAATAAAGGAATACAAATCGGAAAAGAAGAAGTAAAACTGTCACTGTTTGCAGATGACATGATACTATACATAGAGAATCCTAAAGATGCCACCAGAAAACTACTAGAGCTAATCAATGAATTTGGTAAAGTTGCAGGATACAAAATTAATGCAGAAATCTCTTGCATTCCTATATACTAATGAAGAAAAATCTGACAGAGAAATTAAGGAAACACTCCCATTTACCACTGCAACAAAAAGAATAAAATACCTAGGAAAAAACCTACCTAAGGAGATGAAAGACCTGTATGCAGAAAACTGTAAGACAGTGATGACAGAAATTAAAGATGATACCAACAGATGGAGAGATATACCATGTTCTCAGATTGGAAGAATCAATATTGTGAAAATGACTATACTACCCAAAGCAATCTACAGATTCAGTGCAATCCCTATCAAATTACCAATGGCATTTTTCACAGAACTAGAACAAAAAATCTTAAAATTTGTATGGAGACACAAGAGACCCCGAATAGCCAAAGCAGTCTTTAGGGAAAAAAGTGAAGCTGGAGGAATCAGACTCCCTGACTTCAGATTATACTACAAAGCTACAGTAATCAAGATAATATGCTACTGGCACAAAAAGAGAAATATAGGTCAATGGAACAAGATAGAAAGCCCAGAGATAAACCCACTCACCTATGGTCAGCTAATCTATGACAAAGGAGGCAAGGATATACAATGGAGAAAAGACAGTCTCTTCAATAAGTGGTGCTGGGAAAACTGGACAGATACATGTAAAAGAAGGAAATTAGAACACTCCCTAACACCATACACAAAAATAAACTCAAAATGGATTAGAGACCTAAATGTAAGACCAGACAGTATAAAACTCTTAGAGGAAAACATAGGAAGAATACTCTTTGACATAAATCATAGCAAGATATTTTTTGATCCACCTCCTAGAGTAATGGAAATAAAAACAAAAATAAACAAATGGGACCTAATGAAACTTCAAAGCTTTTGCACAGCAAAGGAAACCATAAACAAGACGACAAGACAACCCTCAGAATGGGAGAAAATATTTGCAAATGAATCAATGGACAAAGGATTAATCTCCAAAATATACAAACAGCTCATGCAGCTCAATATTAAAAAAACAAACGACCCAATCCAAAAATGGGCACAAGACCTAAATAGACATTTCTCCAAAGAAGACATACAGATGGCCAAGAAGCACATGAAAAGCTGCTCAACATCACTAATTATTAGAGAAATGTAAATCAAAATTACAATGAGGTTATCTCCTCACACCAGTTAGAATGGGCATCATCAGAAAATCTACAAACAACAAATGCTGGAGAGGGTGTGGAGAAAAGGGAACCCTCTTGCACTGTTGGTGGGAATGTAAATTGACACAGCCATTATGGAGAACAGTATGGAGGTTCCTTAAAAAACTAAACATGGAATTACCATATGATCCAGCAATCCCACTACTGGGCATATACCCAGAGAAAACCATAATTCAAAAAGACACATGCACCCCAATGTTCATTGCAGCACTATTTACTACAGCCAGGTCATGGAAGCAACCTAAATGCCCATCGACAGACAAATGGATAAAGAAGATGTGGTACATATATACAGTGGAATATTACTCACCCCTAAAAAGGAATGAAATTGGGTTATTTGTTGAGATGTGGATGGATCTAGAGACTGTCATAAAGAGTGAAGTAAGTGAGAAAGAGAAAAACGAATATCGTATATTAATGCATATATGTGGAACCTAGAAAATGGTACAGATGAACTGGTTTGCAGGGCAGAAATAGAGACAAAGATGTAGCAAACAAACGTATGGACACCAAGGGGGGAAAGCAGTGGGGGGTGGTGGTGGTGGTGTGATGAATTGGGAGAATGGGATTGACATGTGTACACTGATGTGTATAAAATTGATGACTAATAAGAAACTGCTGTATAAAATAAATAAATAAATAAATAAATAAATAAATAAAGTGAGATATCCTCTAAAACTATAGCAACTCTCAAACAAACAAAAAGCGCAGAGGATGTTTTTAAAAGGATGGTAAATGTCCTTTAAAAGATAGGGAAGCAGGGTATGTAAGGTTTAACTGGTCCTCAGGTTTGCATGTTTAGTCAGTCATTCCACAGAGTTACTGTGTATCTATTACATGCCAAAGTCACAATTTTATCAGGTTACTCAGAGATTATTAGGATTTTGGGAAATTATTTCATATGAATAACCAGAGAGGAATAAAATAGAAGTTTTAATTGGCACATTCTGGAAAATTATCTGCTTCCATCCAGGTTACAGCTTGGTAAGGAAACCCCCAAAGGGTGAAAACCATTCCAATCAATGGAATTAATCACAAAACAAAGGATAACACAACCAGATCTCCCTCACATTCTAGTTTACTAAGAAATAAAGCTGATAAACACTCATTTTAAGAGCTTTCAGTAGGAATTTTAGTATTATTCAGATAAAAGGCATATATTTAGATAGGCTTGAAATAGACCATCACTTTGCCAAGGTTATTATTATTTGTATGTAATATAGAGTCATGGTAGAGAGACTTGAGTGATTTCAGAAACAATGTCATCAAGCTATTATATCCTAAGTCACCTATTTACTTCTGTTAGTAAAGGAAACTGCCTGGATAGTATGAACATACAATGACAGAATCAACTCACTGTTTCTCTTTATAGACTCCATGAAATCATTATCCTTGCCCTATGACAATATTACCTTGAATATTCAAAAATTAAATTAGTTGTCTAATAATCAGATGATAGCTTAATAGTCAACATCAGTTTTGGAAAACCTTTTAGTAACTTTAAGACACACGATCTATATCTTAGACTGGACTTTAGAGTTATTTGGAAAGTATAAAAAACTCATCTATTTACAACTTTCCACCAAACTTCCATATATATTCAAATACCATGTTCTATGCCAAAGCAAAGGGGCACCAACTCTACCTGACACTAAGGGATTACAGTAGTGATTTTATTTAGGTTTATTTTGAGGAACAAATAGAATCAGCCCTTATAACTTAGCATATTTATAAGAAAAAGGCCTTCTGTATTTGGCTATCAATGAGTTGCTTACTTCTGAAGATAATCTCTACCTTTTTTAGTTTTGACATGGGCCTATTTATATCCAACTTTGGGTCAATGCCAATTGACAGATTAAGGAGAGTTTCCTTAAAACTAATTTTCCTACATTAACTTATATGTGATTCCATTTCTAATTTTCTGTAAGCTATCATGTAGGAAAAGAAAGTATTTTGGAACCAAGCAATATGTCTCAGTTTAAAAATGCTTATGCAGCTATCTTATCACATATATTCAAATTACTTAAGTTTTCAGTTCATAAAACCTTTGATTATTGATCAATGATGATTCAGCTCTAACAGCCAAAGATTTATATTGATAATGGTAATTTTTTTTGCTTTATCACTTCTTTCAAATATTGCATTATTTTATTTTGGTGTGAGTTTGACTAATCCAAGACAAAGAAATATACTCATTTTAGAAATATGATATGCCGATAGCCCAATTCAATATGTGACTTTAAAAAAAGAAAGGAAAAATTAGAAATCAGTTATAACATTTAATGAGTTTTCCACAAAACACTGGCACCTAGTGGCTACACAAGTGCTCCTCATAGCTGCTTCTAACTTGTCTTTGTTATTAGTTTACATCTCGCATTAGTTGCCTAATGGTTCAATTGCCATTGAGGTTTACTGAAGATCACCTGCTTTACAGATTCAAACCTTTGCAATATTAAATCAATCTTTTATTTAGCAGTTGGGTGCTTAGCCTAATGTCCACAGTGCTATTTTTCTTACTAAAGAAGTTATTCTAATATAGAGCTTTATATGTAGATGGTGGTAATGACTTATTGCTACTTAAAACAGATAAATTACTTTTGAAACATCAAACAAAAGACTACCTTATTACAAAGAGTTATAAAAAGAGATTCACCTTTGGAAGTTATAAGATTTGCCTCTCTATTTCTATAGCAGAAAAGAGTAATGTAAGCTATTTTATCGCCACTTTGTATTAATAGTATAATAAATATTCTTTCACCTATTGCCTAGCAGTCTGTAAACCTGACCACAACATGTCTGTGTTTTGAACTTTCTCGAATATTGTTCAGAAGAAAGATGTCATTATCTTTTATTTATTATGACTAAGTATGGTGTACACCAAGTTGATTTAGAAAAGACAAATAAAATACTGTCTTCTTTATGTAAATAAATCGATGAATAAGAATAGTATATGTTTTTCTGGGCTTCCCTGGTGGCGCAGTGGTTGAGAGTCCGCCTGCCGATGCAGGGGACACAGGTTCGTGCCCCAGTCTGGGAAGATCCCACATGCTGCGGAGTGGCTGGGCCCGTGAGCCATGACCGCTGAGCCTGCACGTCCGGAGCCTATGCTCCGCAACGGGAGAGGCCACAACAGTGAGAGGCCCGCGTACCGCAAAACAAAAAAAAAGAATAGTATATGTTTTTCTATCAAAGTGACACAAACACACACACATACACACATATATGCTTTTAAATACAGGTGTTTCATTTTTGTTTGAGAACGTCTGTTCACTCATATAACCATTACATGCGAAACTCAGATCTTACCATCACTGTGCTCTAACTATAAAAATGATTTTAAATAATTCTGACTGGAAATAAACTCAGAAGCAGTTAGATGGCAACTATTAATTTAAACAAATTCATATTTGTATCTAGTTTCACATTTACTTTACAAAACCAGGAGAGACTCTGTAATATTCTCTTTCTTGATCTGGAAGCTAGTTACACTTGGTGTAAATTCATTGAGCTCTATACTTATGATTTGTATATGCAATTATGTATAACACATATATTATACACAAATAAAATTTACATTAAAAAAACTAAGGGAGGAGAAAATGGATCATGTTTTTTAAGAAAGTTCTTGACAGTGTGAGCACTGTTTGAAACTTGCAGGCCTAATGGAGGCCAATTTTTTAATTAAAAGAATTATTGCAATCTCTTTTTAAAATTAATATCAAATTTTCCCTATCAATATAATTTAAACAGATATTTAATGTTTATTTTTATACTTAAGGAGAATAACTCAATTATTTATATGGAAAATAACTTATAGATCTTTTAACATTAACCCATCCCTAGGATTTAGAATTATTTATTTAGTTAACACTAGATTGTGACCAAAGTTTGAGGTTTTAAATTACTTAGATAGGTTCACTTATTCTTGAGGTACCTTTAAGGCAAGTTAACATTACCACTCAGTAGTAGCCTACAATAATTTAATGCCAAAATAAGTTTGTTTTGTTTTTTTGTGTGTGTGCTGTACGCGGGCCTCTCACTGTTGTGGCCTCTCACTGTTGTGGCCTCTCCCGTTGCGGAGCACAGGCTCCGGACGCGCAGCCTCAGCGGCCATGGCTCACAGGCCCAGCCGCTCCGCAGCATGTGGGATCTTCCCGGACCGGGGCACGAACCTGTGTCCCCTGCATCGGCAGGCGGACTCCCAATCACTGCACCACCAGGGAAGCCCTAAGTTTGTGTTTTGTTTGTTTGTTTGTTTTGGTTTTTTTTTTTTGCGGTACGCGGGCCTCTCACTGTTGTGGCCGCTCCCATTGCGGAGCACAGGCTCCGGACGCGCAGGCTCAGCGGCCATGGCTCACGGGCCCAGCCGCTCCGCGGCATGTGGGATCTTCCCGGACCGGGGCACGAACCCATGTCCCCTGCATCGGCAGGCGGCCTCTCAACCACTGCGCCACCAGGGAAGCCCAAAATAAGTTTTTTAATAGTGATATTTTATTTGTAAATCTGCAGATCTCACAACTAATTCATATAAAAATATTATTTTGTGCAGTTGGTACCAAAAATAGAAAAGATAGAAATGAAAAGAATCCTTGCTGGAGGAGTTCAAGCTGAAAACTTTATGAGGAAAATATTACTTTATGATTAAATATTAAAAAGTCACGTAATTCATTTTAGTCATCAACAGTCTAAACATCAAACAGATTGAGAGGTATAATTAGATGAAAATATAGTAATTTGGGAAAAATATTTTAGGAAATAATTTAAAAACTCTGAGCTGTAAATATTCATAAAATGATAAGCTGATGATCTGAAATGCCTATTTATTTTCAAACTATTTCACAATTATAAGCCACATATAAATTCGTCAGTCATTGTTAAAATAACTAAGAGATAGTACTGCTATATGGCTTACCCTCTTTTAATTAAAAAATTACCTAAAATTACTCTAAAGTATTGACGCATAGATGGTACGGGTGTTTACGCGACATTAACTATCAAATCTACTGATGCAGTTATATGGGGTTTATCAAACACTTTTCACACTTCTCCTCTGAGATTCTTGGCCTTACCAAGCTTTCAGAGCCTGGGCTGCTTGCCCCACCCACAGCCAGCACTGCAAAATACGGGATCTGCCTGCCCTAGAGGCCGTCACAGAGACCAGGTGACACAACACAGAAGTGCAGGGTAAAGTTTTCTCATGGGGAAAACTTTGACCAACGGTTGGCAAGAGACACAGAGACAACAGCAGATAAATTTGCTCTCTATTCTTCCTGCAGATGGACTGTTCCATTACACAGGCTTTCCATGCACGTCTTTTCAAGGCTTGTCAAATAGTGACGGTCAGCAGAGCACCACATCACTTGCATTTCCTTCCTTTACCTTTCTTTTCCTCTCTTTACCTCACTTCCTTTTCCTCTCACTCTTGGTGCCCTGGGATTGTACTCCTAACTAATTAACATGAGGGTATTCTCTCAGGCTTTTTTTTTTCCTTCTCTAAAGGACCCAAACTTAGACAGGGGTTCCTTGAGTTCAAGTTATATAAAGAAATAATATATTATTAAATTTAATCCATAAAAATGATATCTTTGGGCTTCCCTGGTGGCGCAGTGGTTGAGAGTCTGCCTGCCGATGCAGGGGACACGGGTTCGTGCCCTGGTCTGGGAGGATCCCACATGCCGCGGAGCGGCTGGGCCCGTGAGCCATGGCCGCTGGGCCTGTGCGTCCAGAGCCTGTGCTCTGCAACGGGAGAGGCCACAACAGTGAGAGGCCCGTGTACCGCAAAAAAAAAAAAAAAAAGATATCTTTAATAGTGAAATGGAATAGCTATAGCTTTAATATTTAACTACATCTACAAGGCAACCTCCACATTCTTCAAATTATCTTCATAGAGTTAGCATTTGGGGGGATAGAAAGTCTGTGGAAAACATTTTTGTTTTGGTGGTGATGGAGGAGAAATATTAGTAGTTTAGTTTTGAACATTTAAACTTGAGGTGACTATTGGATACCCAAGTAGAGTTAAAGAGAAGGCTGTTGGACATATGTCTGGAATTTGGAAGAGAGGTCCAGGATGGAGTTATAAATGTGGGAACTGTAGCATATAGACGGTATATCATACGATGAGACTGGATGAGGTTTCCTAAGGACTGAATATTGATATAGGCAGATGATTCCAAAGGACCAAACTCTAGAAAATTCCTACATCTGGAGGTCAGGAAATAAAGAGGGAACAGCAAATAGACTGAGAAATTGTCCAGAGAGGTAGGAGAAAACCTCAGAGTGTGATGTTTTGGATGTTAAGAGAAAAAAAGAATGTTTCACGGGGGAGAAAGTCAGCTAATGGGTTAAATTATATTGACAAGTCAAGGGAAAAAAAAACAAGAACTGAGAATACAGATTGGATACAGTGAAGGGAATGAAAAGTTGATTAGAATAGATTCAAGAGAATATGGGAGGAGGAAAAGTGGGTGTATAGACAGCTCATTGAAGAGATTTTGATACAGAGGAAAAGAAAGAAATGAGATGTCAGCAGGAGGAGACAATGAGGTTACGGGAGAATTATTTTTCCAAAGATAGTTTTGAAAGAATAGTATGGTTTTATACTGAAGGGAATGATCCAGAAGAGAAGGAAACATGGATGATTCAAGGGAGAAAGAGGAGAACTGTCAGTGCAATGCCCTTGAGGGCATGACAGGAGATGGCATCTAGCGGACAATGAAAACTGGCCCATAATAACAAACTGAACAGTTCACCCATAGTAATAGGAATGAATTCAAATATTCAGATAGCTTTATGCTTTAGTCTTGTGAGCCCATGCTCCATCTTTTCTGGCTGCTTCTATTTTCTTAATCAAATAGGAAGTCAAATCAATAGCTGAGAGCAAGGATCAAAAAGGAATTGCTGCAAGTTGGAGAATAGAGCAGAAAGGAAGGAACCGCGTCTAGGCGAATAAGAGAATGAATGGTCTATGAATTGATGATATAGTAATCATCGGCATTAAAAATGATTTGGGTTAGTGTTCATGAATTTGAAATGACACAAGTGTGACTGTATATTTTTCTCTAGTTATGCTCAGTTACGGAATTACATGCAAGGAGTAGACATAATTGGTTTTAACTAGGGGTATGGATTAGCCATACAAGTAAAACAAATGAGAAAGGGATAGAGAATTGAATATAGTCAAGGGAGTAATTATAATGAACGAACAGAAGATTTAAGCTAGGTAAATGAGAGGAGTAAAGACACACGGGAGGTGGGAGAAGAGTGAGAGGGTGGTATTCTCAGTATGAAAATAATGTTGGTGTTTAGGGAGTGATCAGGAATGATTTGGGGTAATACTGGAGGGAGGGGTAAAGATTACCTAGGAGGTAGTAATTATCGGTATTGATAAAGTCATAGTAGTGAGTGGCTGAGGAGGGTGCAAGAGACCACTGGCTGAGAGGAGGTCCAGGAATTAAAAGGCCAGGGAATGGAAAGGATCATCTGCGTGGATGTTGCAATCAACAAAAAAACTGACAGAAGTAATGCTGGAGGGCTTGACAATGATCTAAACAGCCAATGATCTTTATTTAAGATAAGGGGAGGATGAGCTGACCTTGGGAGTTAGAGATGACTGCACAAGGGACAGATAATGGGAAACACAAACTGATGACACAAGTTTGAAAGCTGGGAACTTTTAGGGAAGAAAACAGGGAAATGGGCTGGAAGCGACAAAGAGGAGTGAGGAAGATACCAACTACTTTTCTAGCCCTACTTTAAGAAGAGAGTGGAGGGCTTCCCTGGTGGCGCAGTGGTTGAGAGTTCGCCTGCCGCTGCAGGGGACGCGGGTTCATGCCCCAGTCAGGGACAATCCCACATGCTGCGGAGCGGCTGGGGCCGTGAGCCATGGCCGCTGAGCCTGCGCATCCGGAGCCTGTGCTCCGCGACGGGAGAGGCCACAGCAGTGAGAGGCCCGCGTACCACAAAAAAAAAAAAAAAAAAAAAAAAAAAGGGGTGGAAAAGAAATCAGTCATCATTTGAGAAGACTATAAAAAGGGAAAGTCCTCAGGAAGAAAACAGGTTTCCATTAAAGCAACATGATACAATGAAGCCTCACAGAAGAGACATTATTAATAACCTAGCATGAGTTTCAGTGGCCACAGTGAGAAAAGATGCAAAGAATGGAATATGGGGTCAGAAAAGGCACCATATGGGCAGTATTATAACCCAGCTAATCTAGGAATCTTAGGTTTCTTCCGGTGATTGACATCAACTGGTATAAGAAAAGTAATGAGTTTAGTCCTAATATTTCCAAGGCAGAGAGTGTCAGCCAGGCTGTAAGTGGAAGGAGTTGGAGGGTGGACAGTCTTAGGAGGACTACGGCTACTTCTGGGCTCCCATTTTACTCCTGACATGGAAGCACAGAGCTCTGCAGACTAGGGTCTTCCTCCCAGGGCAATCTATCCCTCTTGACTTCTGTAGAAGGAAGCCTGCTGCTGGGCAGTGAAGCAGTCCTACCTTGAGCACAGGGCATCCCACCCTGTGAGAATACTGCTTTATAGGTTAAGTAGTTTTATTTAGAATTAGGAATATGCGTTTCAGGGCTATGATTAGTGCAAAAAATAGGGAAAGCTGGAGGTGGGGGGCACAGATTGGGAGCAGGTTGTGGCAAGAGGTGAGATAGAAGAAATAAGCAGAGATTAAAATATCATATGCCTTCATAGCAGCACTATTCACAATAGCCCAGATATGGAAACAACCTAAATGTCCATCGACAGAGGAATGGATAAAGAAGAAGCGGTTTATATATACAATGGAATACTTCTCAGCCATAAAAAAGCTATAAAAAAGAATGAAATAATGCCATTTGCAACTACATGGATAGACCTAGAGATTATCATACTGAGTGAAGAGAAAGACAAATGCCATATGATATCACTTATATGTGGAATCTAAAATATGACACAAATGAACTTATCTATGGAACAGAAAACAGACTTGTGATCGCCAAGGGGCAGGGTGTGCAGGGGGTTGGGGGATGGATTGGGAGTTTGGGATTAGCTCTTGCAAACTATTAAATAAAGCATGGATAAACAACAAGGTCCTACTGTATAGCCCACGGAACTATATTCAGTATCCTATAATAAACCATAAGGGAAAAGAAAAAAATATATAATATGTCTTAAATTGCATGGTAAGAAGGCTTGGATTTACTTTCCTGAAGGTTATCAGGAACTATTGATGATTTTAAAGCAATGGCATGATATAATCAGGCATACATTTTCCAAAGCTCATTCTGGTCAGAAAATAAACTGGAAAACGTTTAGACTGGAAATTGGAAGACTAGTTGAAGATATTGCCAATCCAAGCAAGCAATAGCGAAGGACTAATCTGAGGCAGTGGTAATAAATATGGAAAAGAAGGAATGGATTTGAAAAGATACAGGGAGGAGATTGAGGAAGTGATGAATTGGATGTGTGGTGAATGAAGAGAGAGGAAGGGAAAATCAGTACTTTCTGATGGTCTACTATGCATTTCATGCTATGTACTTTTACATATGTTACCATTTACTCACACCTACAGATCTGAGAATCTAGTGCTGCCCCCATTTTGACAGAAGAGAAACCTGAAGATCAAAGAATATTTTTTCCATGCCCAAAGATTACCAACTAAGTAGTGGAAGGGCTAGAATTAAGCCAGGTTGTTTTGGCTGCAAAGTACACACTTTTCCTTCTACCATAGTTCCTCCAAAATTATGAAAGCAACAATAGGCCTATCAGGTTTCTGACATGACCATTCAGATAAATGATGGGACCATTAATAAAGGCATGGTGGAGGTAAAAGGTGACGAGTAGACTTTCGCATCTGATGAGTTTGAGGTACTTGTGACTTAGCCAGTTAGATACGTACAGAAGGCATTTGTACATGCAACTCCCAAGATCAAAAGATACATACTCTGGATGTAGATATATAGTTAGAGTCATTCACCTAAGATTTCAGTCACAGGCAATAGAATGATAAGAGAAGAGAACCTAGACAGAAATTTGGACAATAACAATCTTTTTTTTTTTTTTTTTGTGGTATGCGGGCTTCTCACTGTTGTGGCCTCTCCCGTTGTGGAGCACAGGCTCCGGACGCGCAGGCTCAGCGGCCATGGCTCACGGGCCCAGCTGCTCTGAGGCATGTGGGATCTTCCCGGACCAGGGCACGAACCCGTGTCCCCTGCATCGGCAGGCGGACTCTCAACCACTGCGCCACCAGGGAAGCCCCAACAATCTTTGACAGAAGCAAAAGGACCTAGGAGACCGACAACAACAAAGGATGCTGAGACTAATCAAAGAGGAGAAGAAAAATCAAAATATATTATTTGCACAAATAGTATGAGGGAATAGAGTTTCAGGTGGATTTAATAGTTCACGGGGAAAAATGCAGCAATACACTCAAGAAATGTAAGAATTGAAATATTTTCCTTGGCATTGGAAATTAGGTCATCAGAGGCCCTGGTGAGAAGCAGTTCATTGGAATGGTGGAGGCAAAAAAGAGTATTGGAATTTATTAGGATTACTCCTGCAAAAGAGTAAACAGTTGGATGTTACACATATGTGGTGACTATTTATTCCAGTAGGGTTACTCATCAGAGATCACGTTTCCATAAATATATTGAAGGAATAAGGAAAAAAGATAGACATC
This sequence comes from Orcinus orca, assembly GCF_937001465.1. Classification (NCBI taxonomy): domain Eukaryota; kingdom Metazoa; phylum Chordata; class Mammalia; order Artiodactyla; family Delphinidae; genus Orcinus; species Orcinus orca. The sequence goes on from NC_064567.1 coordinate 82,995,844, forward strand.
CATCAGAAAAATGGTCAAAGAACAAGAGCTGAAAATTCACAAAAGAAGAAATACAAATTTAAATTTAAGGAAAGCAGGCTTCCCTGGTAGCACAGTGGTTAAGAATCTGCCTGCCAATGCAGGGGACACGGGTTCGAGCTCTGGTCTGGGAAGATCCCACATGCCACAGAGCAACTAAGCCTGTGTGCCACAACTACTAAGCCTATGCTCTAGAGCCCGTGAGCCACAACTACTGAGCCTTTGAGCCACAACTATTGAAGCCCACGCACCTAGAGCCCATGCTCCACAATAAGAGAAGCCACTGCAATGAGAAGCCTGTGCACCACAACGAAGAGTAGCCCCTGCTCGCCGCAACTAGAGAAAGCCCACGTGCAGCAAAGAAGACCCAACGCAGACAAAAAAATAAAATAAAATACATTAACTAACTAACTAAATAAATTTAAGGAAAGAATGCTTAATCCTATTGGTAAGCAAAATATTATAAAGTAAACCACAATAAATTTCTCATTTTTAGCAAACAAATGAATAGAAATGCTTAATACAGTAATAACCCAACATTGGGATGCAAGTTAGTATAACTTTCCTGGAGGGTAATTGAGCAATATGTATAGTAATGTAGGACTTCCCTGGTGGTGCAGTGGTTAAGAATACGCCTACCAATGCAGGGGACACAGGTTCGAGCCCTGGTCCGGGAAGATCCCACATGCCGAGGAGCAACTAAGCCCGTGCACCACAACTACTGAGCCTGCACTCTAGAGCCCACAAGCCACAACTACTGAAGCCCACGAGCCTAGAGCCCGTGCTCTGCAACAAGAGAAGCCACCATAATGAGAAGCCCGTGCACCACAACAAAGAGTAGCCCCCACTCAGCGCAACTAGAGAAAGCCCGTGTGCAGCAACGAAGACACAACACAGTCAAAAATAAACAAAAAATAAATAAATATGTATGTAATGTAAATTTTCAAATGTAAATTTATTTTGATTCAGATATTTACTTTTTAGAATTTTTTCTTAAATATAAAAAAAGCACACTGATGTGAACAAATACTTAACTGCGAAGTTTTAGCTATTGTATACTATTTATATTAGCAAAACTGCTGTAATTAGTATATCATCATTTTATAATGCTGATAAATTAAGAGATGTAGGCATTGATCATCAATGGCTGATAACATCAGAAAAAAGACAGACAATCCAATTTTATGTACCACATGAGAACAGCACACTGTACCACTTATATTACTGTCAAAACGTGGAAACTGAATCTGAACAAATTCTAGATCTAAGTACTTATTTACAGTTGATAGAAGAACATGTTAAGTGGCACCAATGATGATGTAATCAGCAAATCCAGGACATGAGAAATACTATAGATCCACTGACCTATTATTTTCTTTGTCTTTCTTTCCCCAACAAATAAATTGCAAAGGAATAAATAAAAAGAGAAATGGAGAGGAATCTATTGATTAAAAGAGACTTACTGATTATTTGCTGTGTATGGATCTTATCTGGATGTTGATGTGAACAATTTGAAGAGAGGGAAAGGGGGAGGAGAAGGGGAGGAGGGGGAGGGAGAGGAAGAGGGAGACAGAAAGGGAGAATATCAAGGATATTTGAACATTGCTTAGATATTTGATATTTGATGATATGAAAGAATTACTTTAAATTTTTTGAGGGCTTCCCTGGTGGCGGAATGGTTGAGAGTCCGCCTGCTGATGCAGGGGACACGGGTTCGTTCCCCGGTCCAGGAAGATCCCACATGCCGTGGACCAGCTGGGCCCGTGAGCCATGGCCGCTGAGCCTGTGCGTCCGGAGCCTGTGCTCCGCAACGGGAGAGGCCACAGCAGTGAGACGCCCGCGTACCGCAAAAAAAAAAAAAAAAAAAAAGTTTAAATTTTTTCCAGTTTTATTTTAATTTATAGATCACCTTTTTCCTTTTGTAGAAATTATAGTATTTCTATATACTAAATACTGACAAATATAATAGAGATTCTGAATTTTCTATCCTGTTCAATTGATCTGTTTATATACAATAACACACTTTACTTACTAGTTGTGGTAGCTTTATTCTGCATTTTGATACTCATTCATAAAACAAATATTGAGCATTTACTATGTGCTTGGCATATTATTTAAAGACTCATGGTGAATAAGACCTGTAGACATAAGTAACACCAGCCCTTCCTCAAGAAAAGCTCAGGAAGTCCAGGTATCAACAGCATTTTTTTTTTTTTTGTAAATAGTTAGATAATAAATACTTCAGACTTTGAAAGCCACTCTGTCTCTGTTGCAACAACTCAACTCTGCTATTGTAGCTGAAGTTGGCCAGACAATACAGAATGAAGAGTATGGCTGTGTTCTGACACAGATTTATTTACAAAGACAGGCGGTGGACTGGATGTGGCCTGAGAGCTGTAGTTTGCTTTGTTCTAGGTGGGCAATGCAGCTCTCTGGATGATGAGTTGTTAAGTAATAGTGAAAAAACATTTTGGAAGTGACAGTGAAGATTTAAGAGACTCTACACTTTGTTCTTACCCAGCTCTACTCCCGTGTTGTTTGGGGTTGAGGTAGTGTGACAGACATCCTTGTTTGACAATTCAAGTTTATGCCCGTTATCCTGGTGTAACGCTACCCCCTAACCCCCGCCTTCTCACTCTTAGAAGTTTCTTAGTTAACACTCTAAACTGTATGGTTATCCTAAGTTTAGGAGCTAAACAATGATCTCCTTCGAGAGGAAAAGGAATCAGATCTCAGTTAAGGCAAAACTATGGGAGGAAGATAAAAAGGACATAGGTAAGTTTACTGGAGGAGGTTTTCCAGAGGGCATATTAGGAAAAAATTGGGAAGGAGGAGAATTGGAATTCTTATTTAATAGTGTCTTAGCTCAGGCTGCTATAACAGGGTACTACAGACTGCATGTCTTATACACAACAGAAATTTATTTCTCCCAGCTCTGGAGGCTGGAAGTCTAAGACCACCCACCAGCACGGTTAGGTTCTCATGAGGACCCTCTTTAGGGTTGCAGACTGTCAACTTCTCCCTGTGTCCTAACAAGGTGAAAAGATCAAGAGCTACCTCTAAGGTCTCTTCTTACAAGGGTACTAATCCCCTTCATAAGGGCCCCAACCTCATGACGTAATGGCCTCCCAAAGGCCCCACCTCCAAATACCCTCACATTGCGGGTTAGATTTCAACATCTGCATTTTGGGGAGGACACAAACATTCAGTCCATAACAAATGGTGTGTATTAAAAAGGAAGGAAAGAGTTGAAGAACGGGAAGTAAAGAAACAAAATCAGTAAAGGAAAGAGAGTCTGGGAAAGGAATTAAAGATACACTGATTTCTCTGATCAATATTACAAACAGAGAATTATTGATAAGTTGTGTCTCCTTTAAAAAAAAGTTGACCTAAATACTTGCCTCATCCTTACGGCAAGCAAAGCAAGTGTTCTTCAGGCAAAATTTCATAGAGGAAGTAATAATCTAATTAGAGTCTATTCTCAGAATATTTACATTCCTGTTTGTTAAACGTAGTTGGTTTTCAGAAAACAGCTAGCTGAGGTAAACATTCAAATTCAGAATGTTTATCCACGCGAGATATTTAAAGCTACACCCATTAGGTGTTTCCTGTTGATTTTTAAGACCAGTATTTTCTCTCTACCTGCAAGATCAAATATCTCCTTGGTAAAGTTTTCCTCTTATTCCCTCAGGCAGGTTTAGTCACTCTCTCTTCAGTGCTCCCTTATGACACGTACACTTCGAAACACATTGGCTGTAAAGAGAATGATGCGTAAGTTTCAAGATGAGCTCCTTCCAAGCCATACAGAGGATCCTACCGCACGTCCACATGTTTATATGTTCTCGTGAAATTGCAAACATAAGATTTAGTTGCATAAGTCACATTTCTTTCCTCTCTGCCTTCTACTTGGCACTTTTCTAGTGTCCATGGTTTGGGGGAAGCTGCAGGCATTCCTGGAATCTGCCTAAGGGGATATGGTGAGTATGGATTAATGGCCTATACTTACATGTTTCCTAGTCACTTCCAAATGCAACTGTGTTGTTGCTCGCCTACCAGTTCCACGTAGAAGTGGCTTCCAGCTGCCTCCTGTGCAGGCTCACCCAGCCTTGGGAAACACCCCGAATGTACAGATCAGAAGTTATACGGTGATATGTAGGCATCTTTGGGTCAAGTCTATGCATGTGGAAGAGGAAGAAGGATGGATGCAGGGTCTGCCTTAGTGGCAGAGAGCCTCCTTGGCCGACACCCTCCTTGGGACAGCCTGCACCCAGCGACTGAGGCAGGGGAGGGAGGTGGCCTCTGCAGGGCTTTTTAATGGGCTACACACGGGGTTAGCAGAGGCAGTCACGGGCTTGCTCTGCAATTCTACTTGTTCTTTGGCCCAATTCTACTACCTTTCTTTCCCTTTCAGTTGTTAATCTCTAATAAACATCTCATACCCCAATCTCTGCCTCGGCATTTGCTCTTGCCAACTTGTGGCATTCATCTTAGTTTGAAAAATTCTGTCAAAAGATAATTTCCAGAAAATGGTAAAATCATGACTCTGATACAGACGTAAAAGTGACCGTATACATAGTAAAGAACTTATTTTAACTCATGGTATGACACAGAGTCTGAAACCGGTTCAAAGTAAAAGTCAAAACAGTACAAAACAGTATAGAAAAAAGGTACGCGTCAAGATAAATTGCAAATGGAGACAAAATTAGCTTTTCCACAGGGTGGAGGAAACCAATTAAATCACTTCTGGAGGAGACAGCATGTACACTTGTCAGTTACCTACAGTTTATAAAGAATTGAAAAATAGCTCAAAGACAACCAACAGGGCTGGAAGATACTAGGAAAGATACATAGTTTTCCACTGAAACACACCTTTTTGGGGTACATGTCTTATTTGCAAAAGTGCTTTCTATCCCACCTCCCTTTTACTTTCAAAAGAAATGTTTAGTCATCAAATTCTGTTGGGCTTTCAGCACACATATAGACAGCTAAAAATGCTTTTTATAAACTTCCAAACAATTATGGATTAAATAATAAGAAAAATTTAACAATCTTAAATGGCTATAAATGAGTCCCTATAATTGAAAACCAAACACGATCAATATTTGGTCTAATATCTGCTCTGTTATTCAAACACAAGCTTTCTACTAACAGAAAGATAAACCTAAGCACACCCATTTGAACAATTAAATACAAAAATATTATGATCAAACAGCGTCTTATAAATACGGAATTACATATTGACTAAAACAGAAAATATGTAATATAGATACATAATCTATAATAATATTGTCAGTATGTGGATGATCTAGGAAGGAGGTTTAGAAATGTATAAGATTATGTCTGACTAGACAACTCTTCAGGGCCCCAATTCATTTGTTCCTCGCAATATTGTTACAAATACACAAATGAGACCAGGTTCTGTTGAAACTTACATTTTCAAGTTTAATTTTTAAAGTATAAATTCTGTCATAATTAAAACTTTTAGAGAAAAATTTAGTCTTCTGGAAATTTGTGGATTTTAATATTAAATTTTATAAGGTGGGAAATTGTTCATACTGGGTATTTCATTAATATTTTGTAATATTAATGCTTACATTTTCCAATTTGAATGTTTGAAGTGTAACAGTAGATTTTAAGTGATTGATGTGAGTAATTTTAAATGATGTGTTGGGTATTTTAAGGATGCTATTTATTCCTTACAATCCAGTGATGTGTATGGGTGGTTATTTGTACAATTCTTTCACATTGAGTGAAAGAATAGAGTTCTTTGTATTCAAGAAGATATTTGGAAGCTTGCTCTTTAGAGCAAGCTTTTGTATCTTAGATACAAAATTGATCTCAGAAAACACTAAGAGAAAACAGGCTGTATTGTTCTTCCTCAAAGTGCACAAAAGGCAATGAAACAAGTGAACTAGAATATGGTAATTATTGAGCATGTGGCTGGCACCCTTAAGAAGATTAAGCCACAGAAGAGAAATGCTTTTCTGGGGATGAATTTTCGGAAAAATCTACTAAGTGGGGGTGGGGAGAGGGTGGAACACTTCTGCTTCTACCTTGCACAAAACAAGCCATTTGGGTAATCTACCAAGTCATGTTTCTCGATTTAGCTTACAGAGCCTGGAGAGATAACAAATAGCTATGAGAAAAAGAAAAAGAAAGAAAAGAGACAGGTTAAAGGAAGATAATAAAGATGCTATTTCCAGAAGATCTCTGACATGCCACGATTTGAAAAAGCAGAAACCTATGAATTCCATTTAGTTTACCGGGCAGCCTCCAACAATGAAGATGAATTAAGACTCAGGAAATACATGCCCTTGATATTAATTCCCTCACAGTTATCTTTCTCTCAGAAACTCCTTGGAGATCAGAGGCTAAGACCTGATCTCTATATTCATGTTTCTCTGACTTTAAAATGAATTTCTCTCTGCTGCTCCTCAGACATGGACAACTAAATCTGTAACGCAAATACTCAGAATGCTAGATTTTGAAAGAAAAGAAACAAAGCAAAACCTTTATTCTAGATTAATATATATTTGTTAAATCAGTAACTTCCATGGCTAAACAATCACATTAGAATTTATAATTGTCATTTTAGAGTGGATATAACTTGCTGGCATGTGAAGCACCCTTGCATTGGCCTCAAATGATGCATTTTTGTTGACTGACTCTATTATTGATGAAAACATCAAGAAGGCTCTTCACTGGGTTGTGAAATATTGTGACTATTTTAAGTTGCTCTGATTCTTTTTGCTCTTCCAACCCTCCTATTTGACAACACCAAGCGCTATAGTGTGAATGTTTGTGTCCGCCCCAAAATTCATATGTTGAAATCCTAACTCCCAAGGTGATGGTATTAGGACGTATCTTTGGGAGATGATTAGGTCATGAGGGTGGAACCCTCATGAATGCGACTGTGCTCTTCTTCATAAAAGAGGCCCTAGGGGCTTCCCTGGTGGCACAGTGGTTGGGAATCTGCCTGCCAATGCAGGGCACATGGGTTCAAGCCCTGGTCCGGGAAGATCCCACGTGACATGGAGCAACTAAGCCCATGCACCACAACTACTGAGCCTGCACTCTAGAGCCTGCGAGCCACAACTATTGGGCCCATGTGCCACAACTACTGAAGGCCGAACGCCTAGAGCCCATGCTCCGCAACAAGAGAAGTCACCGCAATGAGAAGCCTGCACACCACAACGAAGAGTAGTCCCCGCTCGCCGCAACTAGAGAAAGCCTGCACCCAGCAACAAAGACCCAACGCAGCCAAAAATAAATTAATTAAAAAAAAAAAGAGGCCCTAGAGAGTTTACTGACCCCTTTCCCCAGGTGTAGATACAGCAGAAGTCAGCAGTCTGCAACCCAGAAGAGGGCCCTCATCAGAACCTGATCACACTGGCACCTGGATTTTGGACTTCTAACCTTCAGAAATGTAAGAAATAAATATCTATTATTTATAAACCACCCAGGGTACATTTTTGTTTTATTATAGCAGCCTGAACAGACTAACACCTCAAAGTATTTCCAGTCCAGAAACAGCTATAACTCCACTCTTTAAAACAGTGGAATAATGAATTTTAATTATTTGATACTTATAGTGGAAAGCCTCCTGAGAAGTCCCTTTTTAAAATTATTTTACTGAAGTATAGTTGATTTATAATGTTGTGTTAATTTCTGCTGTACAGCAAAGTGATTCAGTTATACATATATATTATACATATATATTCTTTTTTTAATATTCTTTTCCATTACAGTTTATCATAGGATACTGAATATAGTTCCCTGTACTATACAGTAGGACCTTGTTGTTATCCATTCTATACATGATAGCTTATATCTGCTAACCCTAACCCCTCCCTCCATCCCTCCCCCACCCCCCTCTCCCTTGGCAACCACAAGTCTGTTCTCTATGTCCCTCTGTGAGTCTGTTTCCGTTTTATAGATAGGTTTATTTGTAGCATATTTTAGATTCCACATATAAGTAATATCATACGGTATTTGCTTTTCTCTTTCTGGAGAAGTCCCTTCCTTTAAACGTAAAAATGCATGTATTATGTTAAATCACCTAGTTCACAATATATACTAATTATTATTATTAACATGGCCCATGACTTAAGAATAAGTATATATTATGAGGAATAAGAATTTTTTTTGGCTCACACATATGCATATTTAGCATAAGCACAGTGAACTGTCCTACTTCAAGCCACGTAATCATAAAGCAACTTTATCATTGGGACTCCCACCACACCTTGAAATTTATTCAGTGGGACTATGTCCTTCCTTGCACGTGCCTGCGAATCTATACTGAATTGACTTGACTTCAGTTTGGTTTTGGTAATTGAAATCCCTATGGGCATTTTCCCATTTCAATTCCAAAATTAAGCAAACTTTATTTTAAGTTGAGATTTCACCTCTTCCTCTAGCTGATTTCTTGTTATCTTACTGCCATTTCTGCTGTAAATAAAACTGCTTCACTCATTTAAGGAATTTTTTTAGCATCTCTTTTGTACTAGTCACTGTGCAAGGCAAACCAGACATGACTGGTCCCTTCTTTCAAGGAGCTTACAGTCTGGTCAGGGAATAATGGCAATAAACATTTAAAGGCAAGCAAAAATGAATAAATAACTGTCATGAGATACACAAATGAAAGAAACACATAAAAGCTGTGATTAACTTCTCTGTAGGGACAGCCAAAATCTCACGGTAGTCTCTGTAGATATTCCCATTCCATCTTCCTGGAAGAATCAACGGTGCTTATTCCCCATAGTACAACTAAAACTGGGCTCTGAAATTTAACCACGCTTTATAGAAGGGCTAGTAATAATAGCCGGAGTATTTCACTGGCATGAACAACCTCCGACAATAACTGGTGAGTGTTAGAACCCAGGGGACAAAGGCTATGTGCAGAGTCCCTATACAGAGTGAGGGTCAGTTTCCACCCATGTGAAGCTGCAGGCATTTCTACATGGTACAACCTAGGCCCAACTGCCCTTTGGACCAGAGACCAATGCCTGTATGGGATGACTGATACTAAGTCTATCCTCTTCCTTCCGGGGTATGTACTCTCACCATTGTGAACTGATCAGGACATATACAATAACGCACATCACACATCCAAAACCTAGGTTATTAAGTCTTTAACAACACTAATCTTACGACAAAACCCACTCACTCTAGGTAGCCCTTCTCCAAATCCAACTTTGTTACAATATTCGCTCTGTTATGAATAGGAAAGATCCTTCCCGTGAATCCATCCTGCTATATTATAGATTTAGAACAATCTATCCTTTCAGGAAATTCTTGGGCAAAAACACAAAGATGTCCCAAGAACAAACAGCAATCTTCAGACAAAGGTCGACACAAATCCAAATTTAAGTAGAAAATATTTTCTTAATATTCAGAGGGACACATGATTTACGTTTATATGTGGATTCAAAGCCTCTGATTTAAATCAGTTCACCAATGATCAGGACTTGTAAGAACAATGCATAGGGAGTTGCTTTATCATTCCTTATCCACAGGGTATCATCAAAGGGTGACTTTTCAGAACAAAGTAAACAGCTCCCCTAAAGATATTTAAGTGTCTATGGTGAAGGGCAAAAACTGCTTATAAAATCCTCAAACCACAATTTTTCCAGTCCAGATCCATCAGGTACCCGACTAAACACGTTTAACTCTACACACAACTGAGCCACGTAAGGCCTGAACTCATATTCTATCTTTGTGTTCTCAAGTCTAGTCAGTATCCAGCTGCAATATTTTATAAAAGCCTGAGTGAAGAAAGCAAAAGAATTGTCTATCAAAGTTCAACCCCTCAATAGCTTCATGACAAAGTTCAATTCTTTAACCAAAGGCTCAATTTCATCACCTATATGTTTTCAGTATGATACTACCTGCTTAATAAGTTGTTGTGAGACTGCTTAGCACATTATAAGTAAGAGCTATTATTAGTAGTAGTTGTTTTAAATAAATTATATAGATCTGATTATAAGTAGCTTCATAAGGAGTCAGCTCCAATCAGGTAACAGAGAATCAATCTGGGGAAATCAACTAGGAACCAGTAAAATGATTTACTCATATTGAAGAAACTACAGGCAGGAAACCCCACAGGCATGACTGGCAGGTCCTCTGACTCTGCTGAGGTTTGTAGGAAACATTTTTAAGGCTAGTGATAACCACACACATACTCTTTGTTATGGAGTCTTAGCTACTTTTTGTTACTTTATAGCAATAGGTTCATCCTTTTATATTAGTAGACACGTTGGAAAGTCTTTTAAAACATGGCCTTATAGAAGAACTTTCACTTGCAGACAAGCCTCAGATCCCAGATCTGTCATAATTTTTCAAAATTTTAGATTTTTTTTTTTTGGCCAATTTTAGTAGACATAGGAAATTTCACAGATGGTAATTATATAAATGATGGATGTTTTAAAATACACATATTGACAAGGAGAAGATTTCTTTTTTTTTTTTAATTTTTTGGCCGTACCACATGGCATGTGGGATCTTAATTCCCTGACCAGGGATTGAACCCGTGCCCCCTGCATTGCAAGCCTGGAGTTTTAACCACTGGACCACCAGGGAAGTCTACAAGGAGATTTCTTTATGTCAAACATATTATAGCTCCTTCCTCTTCCCATCTCGTTTCCTCTTAGAAATAAATGTTCCATAAGCATTTAGGATAAAAATGGATGACTGGGTGATGGCTACACAACAATGTGAATGTACTTAATGTTACTGAGTTGAGTTGTATACTCAAAAATGGCTGAAATGGTAGATTGTTATGTATATTTTACCACAATTGAAAAAATTAGATTACTGGGTATAGAAGTAATAAATTCCTGTATAAATATAATTGTGCTAAATAATGAAGCCCTTATTTTTAAATTTTTAAAATACTGAATTACTTCAGGAGGGATAGAGAAATGATAGAGAGTATCATCATCTCCCTCCTTTCTCTTTCTCTCCAACCAGCTCTCATCAGCTACCCCTGCCCTCTTCTTCGAGTCCAATCAACCTCACAAGATTAGCTGCTGGGTCTCTTTCTTCCTTTTTTTTAACACTTATTCTGGGTCTTTGAATTGCTGCATGCCTCTGGCTGAAATGGAGGAATGAGACGTTAGATGAGGGATTCCTCTGCTCTATGAAATTTTTGGTTGGTATATGCCGAAACAACCAAACAGATTTCAATGCCAATAGCTTTGCTCATCAACAGCTATGGGTACCAGGCTAAGTTTACATTTTCAAATGTAAAGAAAAATGTATGCTTTAGTGGAAAACTATGGATTGTCCAGATCCTAGAGGATACCTCTTTGGGTTTTCTCATTCCATTTCTTGGAAGCTATTTTGCAACTGTGTAAATGTTAGCTGACAACGATGCAAAATAATTCTTGTCTATAGACGTACAAATTCTTTCCTGTCTGGCAGAGGTTCCGTTGAACTTTCTCTTTCCCTCTTTGTGGAAAACCAGTTTTGCATCCATCGGCATATTTACTTCAGTATTCCTGATCTAGAAATGTGTTTACGCTTTGGATTCTCATCTGAACAAATTAAAACATCTGCCTGGTTCTGTCATTGGTTATGAGTTAAATAACATCCTCAACACCTGTTCATTTTTACATCTGTATGAGAATCATGATTTTATCGTTCTTGAAAATTATTTGTTAGTAAAGATAAATAGACATTTATTTGTTTTCCTTTAGACATAAGGGAGAGAAAAAGAATTTTTAAGTTTGTAATTTGTCCAGTCCTATTAGGAGAAGATTCACATTAGAAAGTTAATTCTGTAATAAGGATGATGTTATTGACTGAAGCTTTTATGTATAATAATGAATAATTGTCTCAAATTTATGTTGCTTCTATAGCCCCTTTATATTAAAAGATTTACACTGTGGCTCATCTGTTGCTAAAATTCCAAAAGATTGTGCACAGTGAACCACAGATAGTGTTTAATATTTTTCCTACAGAAAAAGAAAATTCCACAGCAAATAAGCTACCTGAAAAAAAAAAAAAGTGTGGTACAGATTTTGATAGCAGCTGGTTGACTAAAATTCAAACTATTTTCCATAAAACATTAGTATATGTTAGTTCTAAATAAAATATTTTGGTCCTTTTCTCATCTAAACATTTATAGACAGCACAAGTGTTTGTGTGCCCAGGTGTGCAGAGAGCGAGAACACATGGGGAGACGTTTTAAAAATCACTGAATTTCAAAAACCATGCATTAGTTTCCACATGGTCTTTAATAAATACTTTCAGGATGGATTAAACATTTCCTTACAAATGTCAAAAAAAAATCAAGTTACTACTAAATATGTTAAGGAGAAAAAATCTGCAATATGTATTTTTGCAGAAACAATTGAGCAATCTGTTTACCTGAGTATCTTAGAACATATTCAAAACCCATCCAAGGCTTCTAAATATTTCTAGCAATTGTATACTTTTACCATGCTACAGCAGTCAAGATAGCTGGAGACACTGAGAATAGTAAATATTGAAGATAATCTACAATAAGCTTGATCATTAGCTGAGCCATAGGGAGGACCCTCTCCAGGATCTTTCTCCCAATTTCTCTAAGACAGGTGTGTTAGTTGTCCAGAGAAACAGAGCCAGGAGGATTTATTAGTAGATTTAGATTTACATAAACAAACCCATATACATATATCTTACATATCTATCTATCTATCTATCTATCTATCTATCTCTCTATGTATCTATCTAACTATCTGGAGATTTGTTATAAGGAGCTGGCTTACATGATTATAGAGACTGACAAGTTCCAAGATCTCCAGTTAGCAAGCTAGAGACCCAGGAAAGATAATGGTGTAGTTTCAATCTAAAGGCCAGCAGGATGGAGACCTAGGAAGAGCTAATGTTTCAGGTTGAGTCTGAAGGCAGGAAAGAACTGAAGTCCCAGCTTAAGGAAATCAGGCAAGATAAGTTTCCTTTTACTGAGGCAGGGTCAGCCTTGTTGTTCTGTTCAGTCTCTCAGATGACTAAGTGAGATCCACCCACATTAAAGAGGGCAATGTCCTTTACTCTGTCCTGCCAATGTTAATTCAACGTTAATCTCCTCAGAAACACCCTCAGAATAACGTCTGACCAACTGTCTGAGCACCATGTGGCCCAGTCAGGTTGACACATAAAATTAACCTTTTGCTCACAGAAGGTGAGCAAAACTCAGAGCCTGAGAGATTCATGTTAATACATCTTCTATAACAATATGCTCCCCAATTCTGTCCCTCTAGGTAAAAAAGGTCTAGAAAATTGACTTGCATACATAGTTTTCCCTGCCAGAGTTAACCTCTGGATATTCTAACATGCTTTGATGATCTGGGCTTGGAGTTCAGGTAGGATCAGTTGGTTGTGTATTTACATTTCATTTGGAATGTATCGGGTTGGCCAAAAAGTTCGTTTGGGTTTTTCCGAGAAACATCTTACAAAAAACCCAAACAAACTTTTTGGCCAACCCAGCAGAAAGTAATGTTTGCTTTCCCGTTACTCCAGAGTCTCTGGATTCTCTTACTTCAATGATTCCAGAAAATGCTGATAAATAAAATAGTACTTAAGCTGGAAAATAATTTGAAAAGACTAAAAAATACACATTTCCTCACATAAATGAAGAATTGGGACAGAAAAACATATGATATATTGATATAAACACAGGTGAAATAGTGAGAATCAATATTTATATTACGTCTTATATAATATTAAAGATAGAATTCTAGGAACTTTTCATAAATTGACTTAATTCTCATAATAAGTGTCTTTGGTGGGCTTTGTCATTCCTGGTTCATAGAGAAATAAGCTTATAAGGAGCACCGTTGAAATTGGTACCTTGGGCTGTTTGATTTCAAAAACACCATGTTCTTCCCACTTTGTCATGTAGCCTCATTGCTTCTTACTTCTCTTCCCTTTGTCAAAACATCAAATATGGAAATCATGTAAAAGCTGAATATTAATGTGTTTATTATTTTTTCTGTTTCATAATCATGCAAACTCTTCTTTAATTGGGAATACTTAACATATGAATAGATAACACCTTTAGAGTATGTAAGTATGTATGTATACTCTAAACTTGGTTGTTGTGAATAGAACTTGGCCACTGCTAGATAACTGGTGAGATTAAGATGCTTGACTTAAAAATTGAGGAGCAGAACTTGTATCCATGGTGACTCCACAAATGTGCCAACACCTGGCAAAGCTCTCTCGGAAACATCCTGTCAGCTTCCTTCAGAAAAGCACATAAAAAAGAGGAACAGGATAATGAGAAATCCATTGAAAAGCAACTCATGAGTAATAGAAAATTAAGAAAATACAAGTAAACACATTTGCTCCCCATGTGCAAGTCACTGTGGAAGCAAAGATGAACAAAATATGATCTTGGCCCTCAGAGAGCTAACATCTTTGTAGGGAGTGATAAGGATGTACAGAAATCATAGTACACATTGAAAGTGGTGGGTGTTGTGAATTAAAACACCAAGTGCAAAGGTTCATTGAGGGGAAGAATTTGGATTAGGGCTTGAATGAATGGTAATATTTTTGAGGGGCACTGATAGGTAAGGGCAGTGAGAAATAAGGGCACGGTTGAACTGCCCAGAGGTGGAGGTGAGTCATTCAGGAATGTCACATGACATGGTTGCTCCCAGACCACCACCCCACCCACTGACTGGCACGTTTAAGACTTTGAAGTAATTTATTCCGCATGCACCAATGACCTTCATATGGCTAATTCTAATGGATGTATTTCAATTGTTATTCCAGCTGATGTGTCAGAAGAAATTGGGGCTGTTAGTCACTTCCTGAATCTAGATAAGGCTTCCTTCCTTTAGCTGCTTTTACTCCTTGGCATCTGAAAAGTCTTCTTATCTCTAGAGCCGCCCTCAAATTTATATGCCCATCACATGTCTGCTCTGAGCTCCCAATGTCACCACTGAGAGCTTCGATAGGCAAGTAAAAATCATTATACCTGAAAGTGAAGCCTTCCCTCCTCCTGCATTGTAAGCCTGGGATGACTTTGGTGTTCTTTTTCAAAGCAAATAACATGATCATCCAACTAGTTGCTAAAATCAGAAATTCAGGAATCATCCTCGATATCTCTCCTGAACAACACCAGATCCAGTGCATCCAGACTCATGTTGACATTTTCTCTAAGTCTCTCTCACATCCTTATCTTCTCTCGCCCTCCTTCACTGCTCTTTAGACACTATTCTTTAGCTTGTCTTGCTGTTTAGAACATACATTGCCTCTTTCTGCCTTGAAGACTTTGCATGTGTGGTACGTATCATTTGCCATTTTCTATCCCACCCACCCCACAATTACAAACCATTCATTTTCAGATCACAGCTCAAAAACAACTTTGTTGATAGAGATGTTTATAAAACTCACAGATTAGATCTTTTTTCTTTCTCCATTATATCTTCTCACAACTCCCATAGTTCTCTTTTGTATTAATTATCACAATTGTACTGTAAAGGTCAATTTTGTAATTATTCAATTAGTTCATTAATCACTACTAGACTGTAAGGTACATGAGAACAGGGACAATTTGTCTTGTGCTAATGCATAATAGTATTTAAGTATATATTTGATGAATGAATGTAAGAATAAATCCTTGAATGAACTAGAGGCAGGGAGGCTGGAAAGGAGGCAGTGATCTAGGCTTGCACTGATGCAGAAGTGGGCTGGAATAGATAGTAAAGCTTTGAGAAATGATAAGAAACTAAAATACGCGTGATTATTTTTTTGGATGTCAGGGTTTAGGGAAAAGCAGAATCAAGGAGGACTCCTAAGTTTCAAGGTTGGTTGAGTTTGTTCATTGACAGCAGAGTGGAATACCAACCGGCCAAAGATACAGACCAAGGAATACCAACAGAAAGCAGTGGAGGCAGCAACAGAGAACCAAGAAACAAACAAAATTTGAAGGAAGAGAAAGTTTTTATAATGAATAATGTAAATATCCTGCTCCCTACCAAAGTTCTCATTTATATAATTAATTAATTAATTAATATAGACTCATGGGTTTCTACTTTATTCAAAGGGTCATAATACATTAATGTAATTTTATATATATATATATATATATATATATTTTTTTTTTTTTTTTTCAGTACGCGGGCCTCTCACTGTTGTGGCCTCTCCCGTTGCGGAGCACAGGCTCCGGACGCGCAGGCTCAGCGGCCATGGCTCACGGGCCCAGCCGCTTCGCGGCATGTGGGATCCTCCTGCACCGGGGCACAAACCCGTGTCCCCTGCATCAGCAGGCGGACTCTCAACCACTGCGCCACCAGGGAAGCCCATATAATTATCTATTTTGAGGAGCAAATTGTCCCAGATACGGCTGGTGGGAGTCCTTTCATTTGGCTTCTATGCCCTTTTGACACATCCCCTTTTATTCTTTGAACATTTCCTTACTTTCTAGCATAGTAATGTGTCCCAGGCTTACCAAGTACTTTTTTAAAATGGCTTTGAAATCAGCCTTTTAAAATTTTTTGTTTGTTTGTTTGTTTGTTTTATGAGGAGTCCTGGTTCCTTTTAGTAGAGAATGATATGAGAAATCAAGATCTGGGTGCTAGGTTTACACACACACAGACATACACACGCGCACACATCATATACATTTACATTTATAGCCGTGTATCAGTCTATACATCCATTCATCCATCCATCCCAAACCATGAGTTAACACTGATATCTCCAATTCCTATCTAACACTGTAGCATTCTTTCTAGTTTTCTCCTTTTTCATATTTGTATCTCTTCCTGATTTTATCAAGTTCCCGATATGTAGCTAATCTCCTGCCACTGTCACCACTGTCCCTGTACAGACAGCTTCCTTTCCCCACTCAGCATATGACACTCTTCACCAGGCCAAATCCTGCATGCAAGTCTTCATGACACCTCTTGGGCTGTGACACCCTGAGCTGACCACTTTCCTGTGCAAAAGCTCTCCTCACTCTGCTCGGGTTCCCACATTCAGTGTCAGGCTACTTTCCAGCACAGATGCCCTCCTCACTCTGTAAGGATTCCCATACCCCATACTGGCCCACTGCCTTCCATACATGCACCCTGTACAGCCCACTGGGGCTCCTACCCCTCCCCAGTGTCAAAGTCTACATAGCTCGCACTCATCTGGTAGCTTTGGGGCAGAATTGTAGGAAAAAGGCAAACTACAAACTCTTTGTAAATCTACTTTTTACAATATATAAATTAATACTTCCTATATTATTAAATGCCCCCTCGACTACATGACTTTTATGGTATTTCATTTTATTAATGCTCCTATCTTTTAAAGAATGTTTTTTTCCTACAACTACTGGGAACTACTGATAATATTTGAGTAGGTAAATTTGATTTTATATAGACTATGTAATGCATGCCCATTACATCTTGGTTTTTCACTCCTTGAGGAAGAGAAATGCGCTTTGAGTAAAGATATTTTGGCTTGAGTATAAGCTTTCTTGTGTGATTGTCAGTTCCCAGGATCTTGGTTTCTCCTCTCAAGATGAAGGTGTTCAATTCATGTTTTGCATCAGGGACTTGGTACACATTGTACCCTCTGCTTGAATCACCCTGCCCTTGGATGTAAAGTTTATTTCCTCCGGTTGTTCAACTCTCAATTCTCTGAAGAACTGGCATTTTAATAGGGATTTTTCTTTACTTTCTGGTGTGAAAGTCTCAAATTAGCTGGGAAAAGTTATTTCATTCTTTGCGTGACAAGCTTTCTCTCATTAAGTGTCCTCCTGGAAATCCCTCCAATTTTCTCCTCATATGGCCACAGGTAACACTGTGTCTGGTATACAGTAAAAGCTTAATATATATATATATATATATATATGTTTAATGAATTAACAAGTTGATAGTGATGGAGACTGCAAATGACATTTAAAAAATAGCAATTGTGTAAGGAAAGTGATGTTTTAGCCTAATAAGTATAATACATAGACTAAAATGCTATCATATTAGGGGAAATAGTTGAAAATGGTAACGATGGTTGAGGTGATGCCAAACATCAAAAGCACACTGGAGAAAATTTCACAGCATCTAGGCCACTAGAAATATCTAATGCACAGATCTCCACACCCCTCCCCATAGAGACTTAGGCCTTAACACCTAAAGTTTTTCATAAACCTCGAGTATGCTGGATCAGAGAAATGCTGAAAACACAGCTCTTCTCTAGCTGTATTTTTCCACTTCTTGTTTATTCATATTCTCAATATCGTATTCCCATTTAGCGTTTCTTTCTCCTCAATTCAGCGTACCCCTGACGGCCCCCAATCTACCTCATGGCATTATTTCAGCTTTAGTTCTCACTAATAATGGCTTCATTTTTCCCAGGATGTTTTCAATTCAAGTAACTGTGAAGGAGAATATAACTGCCCCAGCTGTCTGTGAGAAAATGCCACAGAACTCTGTCACATATACCTGAGACTTGGGGAAGTGTCACCTGTTTTATATCAGTTGGCTGTGGATGGCACAGTTGTGTTTAGAAAGGGCAACGGTTAAGACAGACATGAATTCATTTGTCTACACAGGTACCAGAACAACATTCACAACAACAAAACCAAATCAAAAACAGAACTACAAACCAGATGCACACTGATATCACAGTTATACAGGAGACTGAGGCTATCCAGTCACTTCTTAATAAGCATATAGAGTCAGTTATAGGTTTATGATGACTTTGATTCTTCATTTATGGAATATATAAGAATTTTCAAAAATGCTTTCAAGTGTAGAAAGCTACTTACAATCTGTACAGCCTTATCATTTCAGGGACAAAATTATCTATCTGATTTGAATTTCTAGATTTTGTTTTTCAAGTTTTTATTAAAATAATTCCTGCTATATTTGGTTTATATTGCTAATGTAGACCTACTGAATTTTCCCTTAGAAAATATCTCCAACCCATCTTCAAATAGTGATCTATGTGGAAAATCTTACCAGGTTAAGTATTAGAAGTTACAGAAGATGATAGGCTTAATTCTGGCATTTGTTCCTATTTACAAAATACATATTTTATATATATAGGTACAGAATATTTTATAATTCTATGACAAGTGTGTCACTGAGATATTGTTCCAAGCCAGAGAGAAAAAGAGACAGAAAGGAAAAGAGAAAGAGAGAGAGAGAGATCGAGACTGAGAGTATGAATGGGGTGGAGGGAAGGAGAGAAAAGGAGAATAAAGTGCTGGACTTAAATAGAAAACAGCTGTTTTCCACATGTACTTTAACAAATATTTTGTAAGGTTTTTAAGTGTGACTTGAGTTTTATTAAGCACAATATAAGGCACATTTCTTGCCACTTGGTACATAAAATTAATTTCTTTAAATATAAATCTAGTAAAAATCAGAACATATGACATGTGTACATGATGACCAGGTAGAGTAGTTACTTATTACCTATTTATTGTGAATAAATAATTTTTTCCCTACAGATATCAATGCTAGAAGCTATCTCCTTGACTATGTCAGTGTTCCACAGTTACCTCTGGATTGGGCAGCCAGAGGTACGGCAGACAAGTCCCTGGCTCTGGAAAAGTATCTGGTAAACACAAAGCCTGTCTTCCCATAGACTGCTGGAAGTCACATGAAATCCCCACGTGTCCTACTTTATGTATGCTCTAATTCAATCCCAGTTCAGATTATAGGAGACACTAAATTGCCAGTGGCTTTTCGCTGGGCTCCAAGATCCCTTTGCCCTGCCTGGTTTTGACCTAGTATTTACAAAGAGATTCAACCCATGTTCTTATGAAGCAAAATGGAAGGGGCTTAACCCTCCCAATATGAAGGAGAATTTATCCCACGCTTCTTTAACTGAACTATGGGCTGCTCAAATTAAACATTCATTTTTAAAAACACCTATTTATCAGCAGTGCTCTGGTCAAGTAGGAAATACGAAGGGGCTTTCATTTCCCTTTACTCCACGTCTTTGTTCTTGAGATAAGACACACCTAACTCAGCAGCCTTGCAGATCTTTTGATGCAGGAAATGCTTGCATCTGTGCAGGTGGCCACATGAGGGAAACGTGGGAGGGCTGCCACACTAGCTGCGAACAAGGACAACTGTACGAGGCAAACGCTGAAATCACTTCCCTGACTAATTTTAGAATTCTTTACTAAACTCGTGAAAGAAACAGTGGCAATGTTCTTTGCTTCTCATTATAGCGACTTCTTTCCTTTAACAAGGATGGCAAAGGACCACCTTTCCCTTTTCCCTTTGTATGGACCTGGAAGATTCAGAAGGGACCCTGCCCAGTCTGACACGTCACAAATCCTAATAAAAAGCAAGCACAGACCTCTTCATGTCACTTGAGAAAAAGCAAAAACAACTGAGAGATGCTGAAAAAGATACTGTTGTTCATGATGGGAGAATTTTATATGAGGAATTAAAGCAAATATCACTAACAAAATTAGTCTGAGAGATCATCACCAATATGCTATAGGACATGAAAACCAGAATAGCCAGATTTATTTTTTAAAGTGCAGTGGAAACAGTTGACACCATTTTGGATATCAGAGAGAAGTGGAAGGCATGAATGAGAATTTTTCAGAGAACTTAAAGGAAAAGAATAAAGAGATGAAAAAATAATAGGAGGAAAGATACGATACAGACCCAGATAATAAGATATGCATATAATAGGAGGTACAGCAATGAAGGATAGAGTGGACAAAGTGGCAGCTTCCATCTAAGACAAAAGGAAGGTGACTGCTCTGAGTTGGAGAAACATTTTTGTATTTGGATTTAATGTTAACAAAACCCCAGAACTTTATACACTTGGTGAAGTTTTAGAGTTTCAAAGGTGAATTTACAATCTCACAGTATCCCACTGGGTGGCTGTCTACAATGAGAAAAAACCAGCAATTGCTCTACAGCAATAAATACTAAAAAATTGCTGGAACAATATCTTCCCCATTTTGAGAGGATATTATTTTGATACAAGAGATGTATAACTACATGGATAGTTTTCTGCTCTTTATCCTTGCTTACTTTTGCCTTCTTGATCTGTTAACATCTACTACTATGTTCAACTTCTTATATTTTCAAGAATTCTATGTATTTGTGTGTGTCTAATACCCAGTTTTTTTTCTTAGCAGATATATTGAGATATAGTTTCCATACAATAAAATTCAGCTATTTTAAGTGTACATTTTGTTGAGTTTTGGTGAATTAGTGCCTTTTGCTCATACTCAGTGGTCCTCTCACATAATTTTGATGTTTTTCATTCCAGCAGACTCATGGTAGAGAATGTGTGGATAATGTTGGAAGCATGAAGCAACTGTTAAGAGTTTTCAGTTGTCTCATTTGTAGTTCTCCATCTTCAGCAAAATAACCAGAGTAACTGTACCATTTTCAGGAATGCAGCCACTGAGGATGGGTTCAGCCTGCTTTAGTGAGGTGAATAACACCAACAACAAACATATATGCAGGCAAGGTAAGTGTGTGTGTGGGGTGTGTCGGGGGGAATTTTACCAATTATCTTACTGAAATTTGTCTCTCATGGGTTGAGTTCAGAATGTGTTTGGAACTTTATATGTAATATTCTTAGATTATAACTCTGTATCAGTGATCTTGGAAGCCGATTTTTTTGCCATTGTTTAAAAAAAAGGGATCACAAGCTTGTGATCTGTGCTACAATTTGAACAAATTAAACTGTCTAAGCTCAAAACACTTGGATTGCAACCTTGTGAGACCCTAAGCAGAGGACTTGGGTAAGCCAAGCCTGGACTCCTGTGCAATAATAAATGTATGCTGTTTTAAGCTGTGAAGTTTGTGGTAATTTCTTACTATGCAATAGATAACTAATACGGTGGGCATCCTATTGTGTCCCTGTGTTTACTGGAAATGTCCCTAGAGTTCCCCTATTAAGAAGAATGATAGATTTAAACTGATGTGTTGTCAAACAGAATGTATGACATAGAAGAGAAATTAAACATTTTCAAAAATTGAAATGAAAAAGAAAATGAAAAATAAAAAACAAATTGGAAAAGAAACCCCCAAGATACAATGTCAATGAAAGAAAGACAGATGTTTAGGATAGAGCTGGACCCTTTTACTTTACCCTGTGCTACCACTTCCATTCTTCCTACATTGTTTCTGACTTAACTCAGATGGTTTTGAGATCCTTTACCCATAAGGAGTCCATAATTTCACTAAAACTATAGTTTTTGGACTTTTTGTTTTTGTTTGGTTTTCCGGTGGAGAAAGGGAAATATGTTGACTTATTAGAGACATATGCTTAAAGGACATCCTGACATCTTTTAGATGCACCCTTCTGTTTACCGTGAAAGATAATGAAATGCTTTCTCCTTTAGAATTTTGGGACATGGGCCACTTTTCTCTGAAGTTTTGGAGCTCAGAGTTCTACTCCATACAAAGCATAATTTTCCAGAAAAATAAAACTGTTTAAAAATCGGCTGAGCGTTAATATTTTTAAAATTTTTGAATAGTGTGTAAATGGAGGTTACTTATTTTTTCTCTGTTATTTATATAAAACCTCTCTAATTAAAAAAAAGAACTAGAAAACAGTAGGTTTATGCTGCCTTGTGAGACATTTCTCTAAGACAGCATTTCTCTAAGTGAAAAAGTTTTATAGGAGTGTAAATAATTAATAATCAGTAATATTTAAAAATCAGTTTCAGCATAAAGTAAAAGCTTAGTCTCAGTGATATTGAAAGTCCCTTTCAACTTGAGAATTTTGTTATACCATATATAACAAATCATTTTAAATTTAAGTTTAGCTTTAGCATTAAGATAGATGGTTCAAGCCAATGTTTTTAACTTTTTGTGTTATTTTTTAAAGTTTACTGTGAAGATTGGTTTTCTTTGGGAATATGAACTACATATAGGGTCACCTGAATAAGAGAACAAAATTTTAAATGTTACAAATCAGAATCCAGTGAACATCTTTATTTCGATTGCAATAACATTGCAAACAGGGTTTTCAGGCCTTTCTTGATATTTGACATCACAAATGTTACTTTGCCACCTAGTGGTTCATCCTGATATTTCCTTAAAAAAAATCTTTAAAAAATTTTTTTAGTCTTTTTAAAGTAATGTATGAAATATGCACTATTTAAACTACAAGATATTTACTACATTTATATTTAAGATGAAATGATTCTGGGAATGATTCAATATATATATTTTTGTGTTGTACCTTGGTAAGCACATAGTGTCTAAAGTATTATTTTTATCAAACAACATCAAACTGGTGCAATTTAAAATTCTTAGCTCAAATGTTCCTTTAAAAAAAATGTCTCTTGCAAACTATTCTTATTTGAAGATTAAAATAATAGAAGCTTGGGCTTCCCTGGTGGCGCAGTGGTTGGGAGTCCACCTGCTGATGTGGGGGGACGCGGGTTCGTGCCCCAGTCCGGGAGGATCCCACATGCCGCGGAGCGGCTGGGCCCGTGATCCGTGGCCACTTGAGCCTGTGCGTCCGGAGCCTGTGCTCCACGGCGGGAGAGGCCACAACAGTGAGAGGCCGCATACCGCAAAAAAAATAAAAATAAAAAAAAAATAGAAGCTCTCATATTATTAAAAAAATAACTTTTAGAGAGTGATAAAATCATTTCCTATAAAGATATAAAAATGAACGAGCGTTATTAATTTTATTTAACCTAATTATGAAACTGGTGAGATGTAACAACTAGTTCAAGGGAAAGTACAAAAACAGACACATTTATAGTTAAATGATTAGCAAATGGAGGCAAAATTAGTAGCTACTTTCATAGTGGAGTAAGGAAGTCAATAGATCTTTTCAGACAGAATTTGCATGACTGTGGACAATAATAATTTTGCATTGCTATCAGCTATCTGCAATTTACAGAGTTATAAAATAGCTTTCATAGAATCAGATCAGATAATAATTAAATAGGAGAGCTGTAGACATTTTGTCTTCCACTGGAAAACAATGTTTCTCCTACACATTCTATAAGTTCTGTCTCTGCTTTGCATATTTCCCCATATATAGGACTACTGCAGTCTGTATTGTTTCATGATATAGGTTTATGATTTGAAACTGGAATAAGCAATGAAGCACATATAACAAGTACTGTCAGGTCTCCATATCTATGGGTTCTACATCTGCATCTATAGATTAAACCAGCCTGGGGCCTACTTCAAACCAAGTTAATCAAAATCCCTGGAGGTGGAATCTGGACACTGATGCTTTTAAAAAACTCCCCAGATGATTTTAATGCGCATCCAGTGTTGAGAAACATTTGTTTCATAGCTATTAGATAGTTTAGTGATGGCCCTTACAGAATCTAGTCCATAATTACGGCTTCGATATGGAGAATCATGCAGTGTAAATAAAGGATAAGGATAGTTCAATCTCATTAGCAAAATCATCCTTATCGTGAGATGTGGGATGTGGCTTGATGTCTTAGATATCTGAATTATTAGAATCCATATTCCTTAAGGAAACTTCTGATTATCATTAATTTCAATTGTACCATACCTATAGTTAAAAAAACACTTTGATCCCCTTGCATGTAAACAAATTTGGTCCTCTTTGAGAACATTTCCATCTGAGATTAACAAATTGGCTTTTAGACTCTTTTACATAAATCACATGAACTTGATTAATATGAATATGGCTCGGGGTGGAGCCCAAAAGGCTTTACTTCTCAGGTGGTGACATCCTTACATGACCCTTACCTGTATATATTGTTTTTCACACATACTATGTTGTGGTTTATTATGATTAAGAAACAAAATGTTGGGCTTCCCTGGTGGCGCAGTGGTTGAGAGGCTGCCTGCCGATGCAGGGGACACGGGTTCGTGCCCCGGTACAGGAAGATCCCACATGCCACGGAGCGGCTGGGCCCGTGAGCCATGGCCGCTGAGCCTGCGCATCCAGAGCCTGTGCTCCGCAGCGGGAGAGGCCACAGCAGTGAGAGGCCCGCATACCGCAAAAAAAAAAAAGAAAGAAAAAAAAAAATGTTTCCAAAGTAAAATCAAGTACTTTACAAATATTAAAGACATATGGTCCCAATCTTTTAACTAATGCTTCATAAACAGTAACCCTTACTATTTTCACCCTTCCCTTTCCACAAATATTACCCTTTATTGGAGGGCTTCTCCCCAGTTCAAGTGTTTCCAATTTAGTGTTGTCAATTCTCCAGGATGCACCCTGTGGCTCCGCTCCCAGTCTAGGCTCTCCCAGGCAATATCCCTCAGTTTAAGCCTTTTGCATCTGCTTCTTCTCTAACTTGGTTTCCAAATTTTTATTTTATTTCCCACCTGCACAGAGCAGTGAACTAATTATGAATATCTATCTATTAATTGATCAATAGACATAGGAGAGTGTTACATACTCATCGTGCCTTTGCCTCTTTTAAATAAATTAAGTACATTCTAAAGTTTTCCTTTTAAACTCAATCATCTTTCCTTTTCAGTTTACTTTTGAGAAGTAAAAATCAAAAAAACAACCTTTTGACAAGAAACACTACCAAGGCAGGTGGACATCAGCATTTGTTAACATTTTTCTAATGTATCACAGGGTTGCAAATCCCTGCCCTGGAGTCCGCAGTTCTCAACCTTAGCTAAATATTAGACCAGTGATTCTCAGAGCCTGCATCAGAAGCACCTGCAAGGCTCATTAAAACACAATTGTTGAATCTGCATTTTTTAAACAGGTTCCCAGGTGATAATGATGCTGCTGGTCCAATGACCTACATTGAAAACTCCTGATCTAAACAAGGCCAGAATCAGCTTTGCCTGAGTTTTCCTTTATTACTTATTTCTTTAAGCATCCAAG